>NW_027132618.1:2400000-3600000 GCF_026122565.2 Emydura macquarii macquarii | reverse complement strand
AAGAACTAAGCACCCACAAAGCCAAGCTTTTCTGGCCCTAGTTGTGTGTGCTGAGCCCTTCTGAAATTCCAGTGTGATTTTAAACAAAAGAACTGGAAGAGTTAAAAGGATTGATGTGCATAACTTTAGAATGCCAGTGAGCCCTGCACTGACATTTGTCTGTTTTGGTTTAAAACCTTCTCTGATTGGGGAAAAAGTGGAACTTGGTGCTTTTCCAGTGTCCACCAGCAACTTAACAATGTAGCTACATTGTCTGGTATCAAATTTTCTAATGTTGTTTTTTCTGCTTTTCCTCCTGTTGAATTCTCTACCCTTGTATGTTTGTTCGTTTGTTTGCACTGCTGCTTGCTGCTTTTGCTGATGCAAATTCAGGTGAAGATTTGGAAAGAAATGATGGATCTACAGCAAAACCCTACTACATGTCAGCTAGCCTGCACCAAATTCTGGGAAAGAAGGAACTAAGCCCTAAGAAGGCACTGGGATAACTTTTAAAAATTGCTGAAAATCAAAACAATATCACTTTTACGTGGGATGTGTATAAACTAGGCAAAAGTTAAAACTGTAAATAATGCTTCTGGTTAATGGGTGATTTTTTTCTTTTTCCTTGTGTCTAAAAAAAAAAAAAATCAGCAATTTGATAACATCTAAATCGATAGGGAAATGCTTAAATTAAGAGCTGTGAAACAAGGCCCCATTTTAGTTTACAGAGTGCCTATGAAAAAGGAAAATGTAAATTTGAAGCATTTTTTATCGATAGCTAATGGTGTTTTAATAACTTTTGTAACACAGATTGCTGTTTCAGATGACAGCAGTTTTGATAACAATTCTTTTTTATAAGTGTATATTTGTAAACAATATTCAGGCAATTTTTGAAAGCACTACAGTGTAACCTAATTAGCCATAAAAAAGATAGATCAAGACTCTAGCAAACCAGCAGATGGTACTGAATTTGTAAATATGGTGCTATGGTTGTATTTTTACTGTACAAGCTGGTTGACAGCTATTTAAACTGTGATTATATACATGTACTAATGGTTCCCTACGTCGATCTTCTTATCACCTCCATTACAAACTGTGTATGTTAATAAATGAGAGTCGGTATCACACAGGTTCAGTCTCAGAGAAGGTAGCCAGAGGAGACTACAGCTAAATCTGCTGTGTAGTGAAGTCTGTTATAACAAAACTCTTTTTAAAACAGAAGTTGGATTAAACATTGACCTCACCGTAGGAGCTTGAAGAACATGGTTTGTGGTTCCCACAATCTTTCTATTTCCACCTGAGGCAAGATGAAACATGTATAGCTCTCATCTGATGTGGATGGGAGATGCCCTTGTATTAGTATCCCCTGTGCCTAATGGTTCTATGATGATGTTGAGCTCCACCTGAAGTATGGAAAGGAAAAACTGAAATGCATCCATTTTCCATGGAGGCAGGTCTCCATGGCCCTTCATAAGTTCCAAGGAATTATCATTTCCTGAGGCCATCCTAGAGGGGCTTTTCCTACTGACCAGTGCAAGATCCACCCTCCTTCTAAGGGCTGAATGCATTGTCTTCTGCATGGCTCTCAGCTCTTGCTAGCCCGTGGACTAAGTGGCCAGGAAATCAAATCTGAGTCTCCCACATGGTAAAGCAGAGCACTATCCATTTAGCCAAGTTAGTTAATGCAAACTAAGTACGTTTTAGAGCATACCAGTAGGGTATATGCAGAGCAGTTAGAGTACAATGCATTAGAGGGTTTTATAAATCAGAGCCCTCTGGTGCCATGTAGGCAAACTCTCAGACCCCAATTCTGCTAGCCTTCTGTGGTGGAACTACCATGAAGTCAATGACAGTTCCACTTGTGTAGGGCTCCCAGGATCAGCCCTACATTTTATCTGAGGATTATGAGGAGTAATACAAAGATACATGATAACTGTAAGTAGGAGGAAAGCAGTTACCTTTCAAGGTGATGTTACTTTTGTGAATTGGGCTAAAAATACTCCAACCTATTTAAATACTAATTGTTCTAAAATTTAAGGAGGCCCAATGGGCCAACGTCCCATGAGCATACAAAGACACAAAGCCTGTGAGACTACGTTCTAGCCTTCATGGGCTACAGAAGTTTGAATGGAGTATTCCATCGCAGTCCATTTAAACAAGGGTAGAATTTGCAACATCATCCAGCTCCGTTACTACTACAGAAATTGAGCTCCTGGAAATTACTCTACATCACAGTGAGACCCTGAGTGTCATAACACAGGGGTAGGTTCTTTTCTAGTTGTCTGAAGGTCAATCATATGGGAATGGATTTTTAAGACACCATACGTTAGTCCCTGGAGAAGAGCTCCAATCCCAAGGTCAACCAAGAAGCAAGGGTTAGTGTAATACAAAAAAGATTAATGGAGGGCCTTCCTCCATCCTGCACTTGGGTGAATGGGAGAGGAGTAGGAAGCTCCCATCACTCCCAGGTAATTTTGTTTATTTATACTGACCCATAGGTTGAATCCAGAGCTCAGATGACCTATAGGTGAGTTAGTCCATGCATATGGTTGGTGTAACTCCTGGGGAATGGAAGGATCTTGAGATCTTGTGGAGTGGAGTACTAGAGATGAATCACTTTCATGTGCTGTTTCTCCTTCACTCAGTGAACTCTGGAATTCACTGTGAAGTAGGGATGAGGAGTTAAATTTGAGCCTTAAAATATTAAAGGTAAAGGCCTACGCTTTCAAAAGTGACTAGTGCTTTTGAGAGTTTTGATTTTTGAGTGCCCATCTTGGGACACCTTTAAGGGTGCTTGGGTGCTTTCAGAAAGTGCTGAACGCCCACCCTCTGAAAACCAGGCTGATTTACAAGGCATCTCAAGTTGGGTATTAAAAATGGAGAGAAACAAAAATGCAAGTCTTTTGAAAATTTAGGCTAGAATGAACTGTTGGGGGCTACGTGCAATCATTCCCCTTCCATGATCTAAAAATCTGTTGATCTGCTATTTTGGATCAGGCTTAATGTAATATAGGATGTTACTGTAATTCGTTCATTAGTTTGCATCTAGAAAGACTGAGTTGAGCGATCTATAATTCTGCAGTGGATTGAAGAGTTTTACCTGGTGCTCAAATGCAAAAGCATATTTCTGAGTACAATGTGCTTTTTCTCGTATGAATGTAATAGAGTTTAATAGAAATATGACAATATAAATAGTAGTAATACAACCAGTCATATGATTAGAAGTTTCTTAAATAAACCTATGCATTTGCTAGAAGAATTTCTAAAAGTTTTAAACTGAATTATTGATTGTTTATATACATATCTATATAAATTTCCTCCATTCATTACTATTTTGTGAGAATTAGACTATAAATGAACAATGTTTCTGAGAAGAAAATATAAAAGCCATTTTTAATGAAGCAATTAAGAACTGTGAAAACGCAAAGCAATATCGCTTTAATTCTGCAGTCAGTAAATCAGCTGACATTATTTAAAATTCAAATTGGTAATAGAGAACTTTATATTTTGGAATAAATTAGGCAGAAATTAATACAAATATTAGCTTGCAAAATAAATCACACTTTTATTTTTTAAGACTGTTTAAGCCTGATTATTATAATGATTCTTAACTAATCTTTTGGGCCAAATTTGGCCAATTTACAACCCACACAATCCCAGTGAAGTCAATGAATTTGGCTCTTTACTTTATTTGTTTTACTATGAAGCTAAAACTTAATTAATATGTACTTTCTTACTTTAGGGAAGTTAAATTTAGGGCTAAGTATGATATGGTAAGATTGTGTATTATGTAGATTTTGATAATGGCAAAATTCCCATTGATTTCTAAGGGCAGAGGCAGGCCCATGTAGTGACAAAAGGCTGATTATTATTATTCCAGCTGTGTTTACAGTATAATAAATGCCAAAATATCAAGTATTGAAAAATTAGAAAGCTAAGAGTGCTGTTGTGCTGTAAGAGTTCAGCAGGTGGTGCTGTTACTTTTCTTATTGTGCTGGTTTGATCATTTACTTTGTGCCATTCTTCCTCCTAGTGGAAGATTTAGAAAGACATGATGGCTCTGCAGAAAGACCCTATTACATGAGTAAATCTCTCTTGAAGATTTTGAACAAACAGAATGTAGAAACCAAGAAACATTAGAAAATAGTCAATGTTGTTACCACCCAGTCATGTTTGATTTAGTCTTGGCTTGATGCATTGTTTTCCCAACACTCTATTAATTGTTGGCTTTTGTTTGTGTGTTTTATACCAAAGCTTCTATGTAAAGCCATCAGAATTGGTAAGGAAACTGTTTAAAAAACAAACAAAAAAAACCAAACCAAGATGGGAACATTTTTATACTAAGATTTGTTTCTTCTTCATGTTCTATTTAGCTTTTAATTCTAGTGGCTTGGAAGTTTTGAAGATGCTGAATGTTCTTTTAAATGTAAGCATGTTAAAAGTATGAAATGTTTTCCTGTTGCATATTCTGTTATAGGACAGTAAAAAGATTTCTGAAATCACCATATAAACTTATTCTAAAAAGAGTGTCTTTAAATATCCTTCTAAAAATAAATGGTCATAAAAATGATTATACTTAACAAATTATCTCTGTATTGCAGTATAGAATGTCGTCTTTTAAGTAATTGCCAGTCACTGAGCCTGTACAACTCTGTCCTCTATGACAAAAGTGCCTTACTGGCTTTTATTATTACCCAGCTTATATTTTGAAGTTTACATACATAATTTAAACCACAAAATAGAAATTGCTAGATAGGAAAAACAAGACTTTCAGCTTAGTTGAAATGAAATGATATAAAATCAACTGCAATTTAAATACATTTGACAATTTTGTTAATAATGCAGTATGCACAATTTCCCTTTTACTATTGTCAGATCATGAAAATGTATTATATGCTCCAACAAGAAAGCAAAAGAGAATGGTTTTGTTACAAAAAGAAAATGATACAAGAATGTTTGGTTTGCTTTAGTGAACTTTTCTAAATCTAATTAATGGAATATTGAACTCTTTAACTGAGGCCCATTTGGACTTCAGCTTCAGAGATAACCCATTGTACCTAGGTAACTGAGGGTAGAATTGGGTCCTGGGTATTTAAAATAGAATGGAAAGGGAAGTTAATAGGTATCTGTTACACCAATGTTATATATGTATTTTTATGTGCCCAAATGTAAAATAGATGCTTCATTTCAAGACTGATTATGTACTATTCTGGAAGGCATCGGACGAAGTGGGTTGCAGCCCACGAAAGCTTATGCCTACATAAGTTTAATTTGTTAGTCTTTAAAGTGCTAAAGGACTCGTTGTTTTTGCTGTATACAGACTAACATGGCTACCCCTCTGGAACTATTCTGGAAGTGTTTTTATAAATGATCTTTAATTTTCTAACTTTTGATACAGATTATTGGAATATAACTGCTTCATGTTTAAGTGAAATTACTAACTCTACTAATATAAAAACCGATTGTCTGTTACTATATGTTACAGAAGGGCCCATAAGCCTTTATTCTAAATAAGTACATGTAAAATCACAAAAAGGCAATTTAAAGATTGAAAAATGAAAGAGAAGTAACTGTCATTTTAACTTATCACATTTGTCTTTTTAAAGTGATTTTTAGAGACTTATCATTATCATGCCAAAACCAAACTAATGTGAGCATATGACACTCTGCGCTCTAAAATATGTTTGCTTCTGCTGTGCAGAAATATTGGGAATGTCTTGTTTAAATATCTTTGATAACTAAAATGTTTAATATTTAATGAAATTTGTTGTTAATTATTGTTTTACAGCTCTTGGGGTTTGTTCTAATAAAGATTTAGATATAAAAGAAGGATGTCTTTATGCTGTTGCTTTTATTTCGGTGTGTCACTTTTAAATACCTTCATGAAAATTCACTGTAAAAATATTTGTTAGATTTACATTACACTATATAAGTGTATCCATCTCACGCCCTGGGCACCACTGACATCTTAATACATCTCCTTTAATAAACAGACTCCAGGAATTACCTGCAGATAACAGAAACTTGGCAGCAACATGATTATAATAAACCTCACCAACAAAATCACCCCCAGAATGATGCATCACTGCAATGTGGCAATTAGGAGTATTCAGGCTGAATCCAAGAACTCTCCTTAATGTATTTATATTTGTTTTAGCACATGCTTCTTCAACTCCCTTAGTACCTTGTACAACTTAAAAAAAAATTAAAGGATCAATATCCATAACATGAAAGCTACTGGGCTGACACTAAAGGGAATGAGTGGTGAACTGGAACCCAGAGGTGACAGGGAGATTTAATATTATTATTTATATTACAGTGGTGACTAAGGCTGTCAGTCAATGATCGGGGGCACACTGTGCTAGGTGCAAACACATAACAGAAAGACGGACCCTCCCCGGAAGACCTTACAATCTAATTAATGATCTTAATATTCTTACATTAGTTAGATCCCCATTATTATGAAGGGCACAGAACATGCCAGTGAACATGAATGGAGAAGTTTCCCTTGACTAAAGGTGGCAAAAATTCTGTGAGAAACTAAATTGGACAAAGCTCATAAGACCTCTTATGAGTGGGGGGTCTCTTGCCACAGCCTCAGTGTGAGTGGAGCCCTACACCCACATGGAGGCTGTTGTAGGATCAGACTCAAAGCACTCTCATTTTAAGGGATGTTTGACTTTAGAAAAAGCAACTGAAGGGCAAGAAATAAGCCAAACCTGGGCATCTTCAGCAGATGTGTGGCAAGATCCACCTATTTTCCAAAGCTTTCCTGCCGTAGCAGAAGACTAGGAAACACTAACATTTTTTTAGAACAAAAAAAACTTGAAAAGCTTCTGGAATGTGGTAGATGTAAAGAGCAAAATTGGCTGGGAAGTCCAGTATGGAAAGTGCTCACTAATCTAAATGACCTTATTAGTACCTAGGTAGTACAGAGAGTGATAGGTGGTAGTTGCAGAGACAGCAAAGAGTTAACAATACTAAAATATGAGACTTACCATTTGCTGTCTTATACATACCTGGTTAAAAAGCTCCAGCTCGCTGTCAGGAAACTGATTAGAGGGACCATTGGAGAGCTCCTCAAAGAACATTTGAAAACCTCTGGGCATATCCTCGGGTGAGGTTGAGAGAGTAATGTAGGAATATCCAGCTTCTGGAAGTAACTTTCTCAAACTGCAAAGCATCTGTCTGCCCAGGTATTTGCATGTAGTCCCCTCCTAAGGCACCCCTGTTTCCACAGGTGGCAGACCCCCTTAGTCTGTCCTTCTCAGGGACTTAGTGACCCACCTTAGGCCCAATGGGCCCTGGTTTCTATCCTAGCAGTACCTCAAAATGCACCCCACTCCTGCAGTAGCCCATAGCCCCCAAGGATGGCGGAGTTAGAGCTCACTGAAAAGGGGCGGTGACCCTTGCTGGGACACTGACAGCTGTCCCTTTTGGTCTGAGTCCTTGGTGGCTGCAAGTCTAGGCCTTCCCTGGCTCTAGAGGTGTCACGCTGGAAACGCAAAAAAACCAGCACCCTTCCACCACCACCAGGCAAGCCTGCTGCAACCCCCACCCTCAGGTGCCTCCACAACTCCCCCAACAGCCATTTATAGCATCTAGAGAGCTAACACATAGAAATAAGACTGATAACATCGCACATCTCCTCACTCTTACACACTTGCTCAGAGCGCTTGCGTGTTGGTGGGCAGACTGCTGCTGTATTTTTAATAACAGCTCAAAACTATCACTTAAACTGAGGAAGTAGGACACTGCAGCATCTTTAGCTGGACACAGAAACCTTTAACAATAGATATCCCAGTGTATTGTGTTAATAATGCAAATCTTTAGACCAGGGGTCGGCAACTTTCAGGAGCGGGCCCGCAGCCGCCACTGCTGCGGGGAAGGGGGCTGCAGCGCAGGCTTCCCTCACATCAAGGGAGACAAAATGGACTCTCAGGTTCTCTGTGGCAGAGAACAAATTAGATGCTGCATTCTCTCCAGCTTCTCTAACCCAGCTTCCTTCTGCCAGCTCTCTCTACTCCACGGTCCCCCTCAGGCTCAGCTCACATGTCCTAGTCCTGTGTCGGCTCTCCTAGTTGCCCAGGCATACCAATCAGGCTCTGGGCTGGTAACTCCTCCTCCCAAACACAGCGTCTGTCCTGGCACAGCTCACATCTCCCAGGCTCTCCAGGGGCTGCGGTTCATTGCTGGGCTTGTCATTCAGGCTCCTAGCCCCTGCATGCGTCCCTCAAGCGCAGATAAGGGAGGCAGTTTGTTTCAGTTCCAGTCTCTGCCTCTGTGGGACCTGCTTCTCTGACATCCCCACACTGGCCAGGGGTGCTAAAAACACTCAGGGTGCAATCTACAAAAGATACTTCGGTGCCCGAGTTAGGCGCTTGAGTCCCCATGCATGGCACCACTGCAATCCACACACCCCCCGCTTGGCTGCCAGCTAATCCCAGCGGTCCCTAAACTCACTTGGCGGCAGCGCCTCACTTTCTGTTGGCAAAGTTCCTGAGGCACCTCAGGCTCAGAGCCTGGGGCATGAACACTGCTGCCCCACTCTAGACACCTGGATTCCTAGCGTCTGCCTAACTCCTGAGCAATTCGTGAGCCAGTGCGCGGCCAACAGTCCCTTAAGGCAAGGGACGTCCCTTATTTTTTCATCTCAGTACAGCAAGTTCAGGAACTGCTGAGTGCTGCAAAAAACAGCAAGAAACGCTCCTGGTGACTGTAGGTGAGTCCTGCTGATCATTAATAATGGTGAGGAGGAGGAGTGGGGTGGGGGTGCTAAGAAAATAGTCCCTTATTTTTTAAATACCTTGCCAGCCCTAACATAGGCATGTGGTTACCTAAGTCACATGCAGGGCCTGATCCTGTAGGCAACCTCTGCCTGCCCCTACCAGAGCAGGCCCCATTCACAAGCTAGCTGCCAGAAGAGGAGGTGCTGCTGCTGCCTAACTTGTCTCCGAGTGGTTAGAGCACTTGCCTGGGACGTGCGAGACCCAGCTTCAATGCCCTCCTCTCTGCCAGAGGAGGAGAAAGGCTTTGACTTGGGGGGGTCTCCCACCGCTCAGGACTGTGCTCCAACCATTGAGTGATAAGATATCCGGATAGCCCTCAGGCTCTCTGGTTGAAGCTGTTCCTTGTGGCATAACTAATGAAAGAGCAGTTGGAGCAGGGGGAATGGCCTGGCCAGTCATTGGGCCAGTGAGAGAGAGGGAATGAGGTGGTGCCCTCCTTCTTCCATTGCAAGTATACAGCAGTGTGGCGGGCTGCACATACTCAAAGGCTGGGTTTTTAATCCTTGGGGACTAGGGCACCCAAGAGTCTGAGCAGCCTCAGTTCGGAGATCCTCCTTTACCTCAGGAACAGCACAGCAGGAGGGGCCCCAGCCAGGTGAGATGACAAAGCATCAGCAGGTGCCTCTCACCCAGGAGGAAAGGGGCAGCTGAGGGGCCCGTGCCTTGGTGAAGCAGCACAGAGAGGAAAGGGGAAGCGAAAGGGCCTCAGACTTGGTGAGGAAAGGTGAAAAGGGGAACATGGACCGGGCACAGATTGGGGATGTTGGCTCATTTTCAGGAGGAGAACAGGAGCAATTGCAGCAAGAAAACTATTAGGGCAAAAGCCCCAAGTGGTTTGGCAGGATGATTGTATTTGGGAGAAATGAACGTGTGTGGGGAGGAGCAGAGGTATCTAATTGCCAGCTGCAGCTCCGCCACTCACGTTGGGCACCAGCCCCTGCTGTTCATTACAGCAGAATCACAAAGGTTAAAGACAGCTGGTCAATCTGCTGCAGCTTGTGACTTCAGATGGGCTGCCCATTAAAGCAATACTTCCACCAGCCTTCCTTCTAAAGCACAAGCCTGGAGCTGGTTCTGCAGCCACTGACTGCTAGGGATAGCGCTCATCATGGTGAGTAGTTCCTCTGATTCACAGCAGTATGCACCATGTCTGGTGGGGGGTGTTTGCAGGACTGGCTCCTTGAACAGCAATAGTTGCCCAGGACGTGCTTTTACTTTACAGATGGTACCTCAGGAAATTGCTCTTCAATATCACACACTACCTGCTTCTTAAGTTGAGACCATGTTTTATAAATCTGTCTTTTTGGCTTAGGATACCAAGAATTAAATTATTATTGCAAGCTCAGAAAACTCCCTGTTCTCACTTCTTTAAAAATAGAAATTGCTGATAGGCTTCAGAGTCACTATTTGAAGTTTGGAATCTGATCATTTGGTTACTAGGTTTGTGATGGTGACAATAAAATATGGACAAAAGGCAATAAATAAACAACCTTTCACATGTACACAGAGTGAAAAATATCTGAATTGGAATAAGTAGTAGCTAAAACCCAGCTTCTTACACTCTTAATCTACTAGAAACATCTTTGACCTCAGTGGCATCTTTAATGGCTAGCAATATTTTTTTCTGGTCTTGGTGGACAAGCCCTTCATGGATATCAGTACTATCCCATCTTGACACTATCCGTTATAGCAGCAGGCAATGAGTAGCACAACCTGGCCTAACCATCTCAGCTGGGAGGCAAAGGACTAAATAGGCAAGGAGATTAACCCACCCTTTTACCTGCTCCAAGGCAATGCTGACTCACATTGACATTGTAGAGGGAGGAAGATGGCAGCACCACTGCCTGCGCTGTGTTTGTTTTCTGGCCAAACAGAGGAATCTAGGGCCCGATCCCCAGTTGGTGTAAAGAGGCATATCAGCACCAAAGTCAATAAGCTATGTCCATTTACACCAGGTCAGGCTAGGCTCTGGTCCTCAGTCATTGGCACTGTGCATAGAACCACTTTTATAACAACTATCGACAATTTTAGAGAAGGAAAAGTAAATGATTTCCCCTCTCCTGGCTTTCACAGGCTTTACTCTGGCATGGTATGTCTCTGCGTTTTGCACAGTTTAAGCGAAGAGAGTAGAACTGTGCCCTATGAGCAACATCATTACTCATGTACTGCCTGCTATGAGACCACGTGCTTCCCAGCAGGGAAGGAGAAATAGGGTAGGCATAATTCAAAAGGGATGGGCTGTGTATCAAACTAGAGCTACAGATGAGGCTTTTAGCAGAGACAATGTAGCAAAGCAGATGGGTAATGGCTGATTACAGATGCAGGAGCCAAGGGAAGAGCAGGACAGTTCACGGTCCAGGATAACACCCAACATCTAGACAGCGAAGGCACCGGAGAGGTCTACGTATCAAACGCGGAGCTGTGGTTGAGGAAGCTCCTGGTTTTGAGATGGGGATAGGATAAAGTGCCGCAACCCAGGTTATGCCGACCGTGAGGAGAGGCAGAGACAAATGAACACAATGGAGAGAATTTTAAATGTTATAAACGGAAGTCAAATGTGGCAGGAACAATAATATTGGAATACAATAAATAACAAAGTAGCATCAAATACTTGCTTAGGAAAACAAACTGTAATTTACCATCACAATAAAAGATGATCTTAACAGCACCCGGCATCACTTCACCCTGAGAGAGAATTTACTCCTCAACTACAAAGTCCGGCTTCACCTCTCTCTGGTTTGTGATGCTCCTTTGCTTTGATGTTGCAATGACCACACCAGGTTCACCTGTGAACAGCTCTTCACCCAGTGGGTACCGTAGCTGTTCCCCAGGCACCCAAACTATATTTCTTCTGTCAACAGCCCTGTGATCAAACTCATCGGTCACGAGCCCTAGACCCCTCATGGCAGGCTCCTAACACACTGCCTTTCAAGGTTCAGGTCCCTTTGGCTTATCCTAGCACTGCCTCTTGCTGCTGCCACCACCTTCCTTTCTAACCAGCTTCCCACTCCCTCCTTGGGGTGGATGCTAAGCTCCCCAGCTCTAGCTGCCTTCTCATTGGCTGTCTCTCTCCAGGACACCATTCAATGCTGCTGCATCACAGCTGCAGGCCCTAATGCTACCCCTCTTGATAGAAAGGGTAGCAGGTGCTAGGGCCAGGGTTACAACAGAAGCCACCGGCTTTAGTCTGGGGAAAGAATCAGAGAAGAATCATTAATGGTTGCAAGATATGTGCTGCTGAGCGTCACTGTGATCTGGTATGTGTGAGGCTGGAGAAACAATGACCATAAAGATTTTTAGTTTTCTTGTCAATGGGACTTTGAAATAGGCAGGTGTGACAGGAAAAGGTGCCAATGAGAAACATATTATTGGCAAAAGAGTGAGTACGTTCTGACATGATTTAATTATTGAATAGCGTATCAGAAATGCAGAGTTACTCTGCTCTCGTTTGTGTGCCACTCAGAGGCTCTTAATTCACGTTTACACCATCACTCATTTAAGGGGACCCTTCCAACTCCCTCTGAAAATGTTCTTGTCTATTACAGGCAGCCCCTAAGGTTCTTTTAACAGAGAGAGGAGTAGAGCATTTTTTTAAAAAAACGTGTTTACATTGTGCAGTCAGCAGGGTTATGGTGGTGTTGGTCAGTTGCTGGTATATCATCATTGCCACATGCTTCCCTGCGGAAGTCAGGTGTCTGTTGTTTCTTACCCTGTGCAAGGTGGTGTTTACCAGTAACAATGGGAAAACTGAAAGTGAAGAGGCAGTAGGTAGATGTATGCAGAGAGGAAAGGGAGAGGGGCAGGCGTCAGTTTGATGAAGTTTGGTGATGGTGCTCTTGGGTCTGCACTAAAGACCCTTGTAAACAAAAAGAGGTGAGCTGAAAACCCTACCCAGAAAAGTGTCCTGTCAAATTGGTGAGCTTAAAAACCAAAACAAGTTGCCAGTGTCCCTTTAATCACAGCACTAGAAGAAGCCCAAGAAAGGTCAGATGAATGCTCCAAACAAGGACCCCACATGCAAGAAGGGTCTTAGAGCAAAAAACCTCTGCTTTGGAGCCATTCTCTCAGGGCTTCCCTTGGCTATGCTGCCCCCAGTACTTCCCCTCAAGGCAGTTTCCCACACGCTTTAGGGCAGGTGGGGGCATGATTTAGATCGGGGATGGGCAACATACGGCCCGTCTAACATTTCTGTCTGGCCTGCCATGCAGGGGCGTAGCTATAGGTGGGCCTGGGGCACTTTGAAAGCAGGCCCACCCAATCCATTGCTTCTGGTGCCAATGCTCTGCTTAAGCTACCCTGGAGCATCAGGCAGTTTTCGGCCTGTCACTACCCGAACTTCCAGCGTCTGGTCACGTGACTGTTAGCCGGAAGTGGCCCAGGCCTACGACTTATCAAAATTTGTGGAGTGGTCCCTCTGAGAATATTATTGACCACCCCTGATTTAGATCCTTAGCATGCTTACTTCCCATGTGGAGACTCAGGAAGGCAGAAGAAACTTGCTATAGCGGTTTCTGCCTTCCTCTTTCAAATGGGACAGAGGAAATCTGTATGTGAGAGGCTCCCAGGGATTACTCAGGCTGTGTCTACACTACCGTTTGTGGAGGTGACGTTCGTGGAGGTGGTTTTATTATGCCAATGGGAAAGCTCTCTCCCATCAGCATAGATCCTCTTCACCAGACTTGCTGCAGTGACTTAGCTGCACTGATAAAGCTGTGCCGCTGAAGCGCTGTATGTGTAGACATGGCCTCGAGAGTTTACAGTGGTACAGCTGCCTCGGTGCAGCTGCGCCACTGTATGCTCTCACTGTAAATGTAGTGTAGCCCTAGACCCAAAAATTCCTGACCTATGAAGGTGAAGAAGGGAATGGAGACCCCACGACACCTGGCAGAGATGAAAGATGCTGTCATTAAGATTTGAAGCTTCTAGGAAAAGGGACCATGGCTTCTACTGCATCGCATTGCGAAAGCATCATCCGATTATGAAATTGGTCAGGGATCCCCTCTTTGAGTGCTCTTTTAAAGCATTGAGGACACTTTTGAGCATAATAATAATAATTAATAAAACAGCACCATGTGTGCTTAAACACAATATAAACCATCATCTCTGAATTCAGATGATTGATTACATAGGGCTATACATCATCGTGCTGAAAGAGTGCCTTTGTAATATAACAGCTATCAGTAGGGGATTTCAGCGAGAACAAGACCTTGTCCCCATATGTGCAGAGTTATTTTTAATTAAATCTGGATTTTCTTTTAACTACTTCAGCATCTTTACGTCTGCTGGAGCTGGCTCTGGCTATTGGTTGTTTTGTCCTGCTTCAGAAAACTTCAAACTTACTTCTTCCTTCCTTTGAAAACATGCTTGTAAACAGACTTTGACTGATGAGTTTTATGTATCACATAACGTTTTCTTAACATTCATATTACATTTCAATCTATCATTGGCTGCAGGCCATAGAAACTTTAATCCATAACCAGATGACTTTTAAAGCCTACGCTCATTTTCTCTAGATTACTGATGTTCTGAGCTGCAGGCTTTCCTTGGTGATCATATTTCCGCAGCAAAGTTAGTTGCCTCTAATTGCATATTGCCCAGGGGAAGCATCAGTCCCCTATCAGCTCCTGCTTCAGTAATTTGTGACACCACTTTATGGGGTGCAGCATATTTCCCCTCCACATTGCTTGCCAGTTCTCCTTGCTAGTGCATGGCAGGAGCAGAGATATGGCTCGTCTTACTCCTCACCCACTCGCTCTTGGAGAGGAGGATCTGCTCACAGTCTCTGTGCTCCCCAAACCTGAGATATTACCTGGGTAGCCCTAGTTCAGGTTTCAGAAGGAGGGGGAAAATCCTTACTGACTTGCTTAGCCTTGTTAAGGCACGATCCAGTGTGGGCCTTAGTAAAAACTTTTGCTTGGCTTCCTTTTCATCTGCTGGTTGCAGAGGTGAAGTCTCTGGTCACTTGAAATAAATTGACTAAAAGCATGATTCTGATATCCATACTCCACAAGCAATCCTGTTGCCGTGGGACTTCTTGTAGAATAAATGTGGCAGAATTTGGGATCAAAGCACATCTGCACTATACTATATCTGCCTTTGTCTTGCCCTGAACTTTACCATGTACTACCTGGGTTTTCTTTGTCCTGTTACGTTACAGATGCACATTGCTATAGGGGCATTTCCCTCCCAGAAATCTATGCATCTGCAGATGGCTTGGGGTGAGAAAGGAAGAGATTGTTTTCTACAGAGCTTCATAATGCAGTCTCTGGTTGCCATCATTTTCTACACAACTGACCAAGTCAATTTCCTGTGTTGGATCAATTTTCATTTCATGCACTCCCAAGTTCTCATTTCTGCTGGTTTGCCTGGGCTTTGTAGGTGATCTCTTTCAGTTTTGCTGCCTGAATGAGTCTGAGTTTTTACCATTTGGAAAAGAATCTAAGTAGTCTCAGGGGAAGGTCTGATGCATAATTTGCTCCAAATGATAACCTCCAAAATCACTATTCCCTCCCTTCTGTCTTTTGTTTGTTGTTTTTATTTATTTATTTGTTTGTTCTTTATACGGCTCCAATTCCTTGAGACAATTTTTGAGTAAGTACATCGGTAGTTCATGAAGAATTTTTCTATTAATCTCACAGCTGTTCTGCGTTGTGAAATCCCTTATGGCAGTCAAAACATTTTAACCATTACAATTCAATATTAATATTTAATGGTTCTTCTGGCATTTGAGTTTACAGAAGTAGATGTCCATTTTGAAAGCTTTAATACAATTTTTCTCTCGCTGCGTGTTTCAGTTAGTCTTTCTGAAAGTAATGACAAGCTATAATGATAAGAAATTTATAACTTCACACAGAATTTCAATATACTACAAAGATATCTGGACAAACTTCTCTGAGACTATGGGAAGGTCATACTATGTAGTTTGAAAGGTAATTTTCCTCAGAGATTTACAGTAGAGTTTTGTAGTTTAATACTGCTGCATTATTTTACATTTTATAATACTTTTAATCCTGAAGATCCAAATTCACTTTACAAACTCTAATGGATAATAAAACATTAAAACAGTATACCACATGACTGTACAGAACAGGAGTATAAAAATGTATGTCCTTGAAGTCATATCATGGGCATTTTAGTAAAAATGAGATTTCCACTAACAAAGATCTAAAGAACAAAAACAGATGTACTAATCAAGTGTATTGTCAGTAGAAAAACTGGAAAACTGACAAATGTAAAACCTGATGTTTTATGGATGCAAAGTCGGACTGTAAAGAAATTTTTATTTTATTTTACACTAGTTATGAGCACATAATTCATAATGAATAAAAAACTGCATTGGCCCCTCAGGGGTGTTTCTCAAAGTCCTCTGTCTTGCAATGTTCTGCAAACACTCAGCTCCCATAAAGGAGATGAGGACACTCAAGGCCTCACAGGATTAAGCTCTGTGTTAGGATCTGGAGATTCCAGTAAATGTTCATAAAAGTGCAGCCTTCATTAGAGGGGTATTGTAAACTTTTCCCATATGGTCCTGAGACGTTAATGGGATAAAATCACGTTATAAGCCAATAATTGATTAAACTTTTGATTACAAAATGTTACTGTAAACTGGATTAAAGCTCCAGTGATTGCAGTGATGAGAGCTACATCTACCTTGTTATCTTCTTTAACTAGTAACAGGAAGGAGGACAGAGGAGAAAGAAACATACTTCCAAAGAGGACACCTCACAGCTTCTGGTGAGTGTATCCCATAGGTATTTCTGGGATCATTCAACTTTTATATTAAATTCATAACACAGGAATACAATGTGTGTGTTCAATTGTATATGGACTAATGTTTTCAAGACCATTGAAGCCTAGTCTAGAATACTGAGCATAGTTTTTTCCCTTTGCTTTCCCTTACAGTTGTTAAATAACAAAATTTGCTTTGTTTTTGAGCTCTGAAGAAATGGAGCTAACTTGGTGACTCTCACACAGCAAGTGTAAAGATAGTTTTGAAAGGTCCTGTCCACCCTAAAAGGTTTAACTGAAATATGTATAGCAGAGAAAACAGTCAGATTTATTTATAACGAGTCAATTGCTCTTTGCCACACTGCCTTTAAAGTTCCTATTTCTACATTGCCGACATTTCCATTGATTGCTTCTAAATGTGCAGAATGCATGGCTGCTACCAGTTCTTGTGCTCCGCAAACGAAATCTTGCATACTGTTTGAATTACATTTCTAATGATATTTCAAGTTAATAGTTTTCTTGGCTGACCTACTAACTTGTATTCAAAACTCAAAACAGTTTCTTGTGCACTTTTATATAATACATTTCTTAAAAGCATTGGCTTCATCTAAACAAGAAAAAAATGGTCACTTTTTTTACATGCTGGCATATTGTGACTTGTTCTAAGCTGATTGTATTTTGGTAACAGGGTTTATATGGAGGAGGGTAGGAGCTCTTTCCCATGGGGACAACTTGGGAAATAATAATGGTGTGGTTTGTGATGGCAGCTGTTTATCATTGTTTGGGGGTGGCTAGTTCCTGTTGAGATGTTGTGGGAGGTGTTTAAAAAAAAAAAAAAAAAACAACCCTAAACCACAATGTCCAAAACAGTTACAGCTGACACATGGTAATATAAATACCGAACAGGGAAAAACTGTTAGAGCGGAGTGGGGAGTTGTATTAAGTGAGGGAAATGCAGTTTTCATGCAGAAGTGGAATTTGTCAGCCTAGCAGGGAGGCAGTGCAGACCAGTGGATAGGGCACAAGGTGGAGTCTGTCGTTTTGGTCCTTTTCCCAGCTCTGCTGCTGACTTGCTGTGTGATGGTTTTTCAGGGGGGGAGTGGTCACCTACTGTCTACCTGTGAAATTCAGCATGGCCACTTCTGGGAAGCCTGGCGATATGTGAAGTTTTTTGTTTTTTTTTTAAGGCTCCAGTTTTTGGAATCAAGAGACTGCATGTGAATCTCAGTTAAAAAAATATTCTAGCTCTCCTGGTTGCAGAGAGAAGCTTAAACATGAAGCAAATGTACCCTATAGATTCAGAAACCAGAGAGCAAATAAAAATAATTCAAAATTCATTTTAAAAAAAACCCTCATGATTCTTAAGCCAGTTCTGTGATTTTTCATGGCTTATGTGGGGTCAGCACCACTAAAATCGTGAATAATGTGGCTACCCTCCGGTGTAAAGTTTTCTGAGCTACAGTGCTAGGTACTGTTGTTAATACAGTGCTGTCAATGTGCAGTACCAAACAGTGAGAGAGAACCAAGTCACTATCCCTTGTGAAGCTTGCAATCTAAGAGCCTGATCCTGACTAATTCTGTGTGGCAGGATTGACACCTAAGGGCACAGACACTTACTGTATGGATTGCCAAATAGGGAACAGCAAAGTTGTGTACAACCATGACGCACACAGGTCCCACCCACAATGAAAGTGAAATGTTCCCCATTCATGAATGCTGCGCCACATACAGCTTTTGTAATGGTATTACTATTGGTAAGGGATATTTTTTTTATCAATAGAGTTATATTAGTTCAATCCCTAATATGGACACAATTATACTGGTATGAAGATACACTGATGTATATCTTAGTCCCCTTCCCATATGGGTATAAGCTATACTGGACTGGTATAAACACATTTTATACTGGTATAATTGTGATCACATTAGGAGTTGTACCCTTGAACTATACCGATATAGTTAAAGCAGTACAGCTTTTGTGCGTAGGCAGGCCCTCAGTATAATGTTCGTTATAGAGGGATTCCCCCATGGACTGAGTCAATGGGTAAAGTGAAAGCCCAGGCTCAGAAGCCTCTTTCCACATAACAGAAATGTGTTTGTACTCATCAAAACATTTTTCATATCCCTCTTACTGCAAAAACGACAGGCTTGGAGCATGTGGTGTGTAAACACCAGTACTAAAAGAGAGGTTCATGTCTCCAGTTCAAATTCCTGAACCACTTTGACAGCTCAACAATGCAGTGAGGTTCTACCCTGTAACTTGGCCATATGGCAATAGCACTGTGGATCACCAGGGCCTGTTTTTGTTTTTTATTGTTTCCATATCCGATTTCTGCAATCTCAGTGGAGTTTTCTGCAATCAGGCCTCTTCAATCTCAGTGGAGTTTCATTCTATCAGAATTCCCTCTAGGCAGTTTCCACTGTAATAAAGTTTTGTTACATTTCAGAAAAAGTTAAAGTTGTTAAGTTTTGATGACCGTCCCATTCCTGCGTCAAGCCCTTGGTGACTGATCCAGAGCTCTGCTTGGATGCGGTAATGCCCTTTGCTTGAACTTTTTCTCATGTTCCACACTTCAGCTATAGTGCATCCTCATAAGGCCTGAATGGTGCTTTCCTGATGCCTGGACAAATTAGAACTCTGGAGGAGGGGAAGATGATTTTAAACTTAACTCAGATAACACTGAGCTGATGCGGTTGCATGGAAAAGTTACTGGAAAGTAGGGCAAGAATGGTGCCTTCCCCTTTATTGCTGGTGTGCCTGTCCTGGGTAAATCAAGTTCAGGGATATTTCTGGACCTGTGCTTACTGGAATAAACTGGAGGTGCACTTGGTGGCTAGAAGTATCTTTTAATATTAATAGTTTCTGTATTTATTACAACTTTTTCTGTCAGATGTGGATCATATCAGGGTCTTCCATCACTTTGAGATCCAGATTGAATTAGTGTAACATGAATCCAATGGAACTATACCTGAAGGCTTCAAGATACAGAAAGCAGTGGCTCAAAATGTTAGAAGGGTTGGCCATATTACATATTAGTTAAATGCTCTAAAGTATACACTAGCTCCCTGTCTGCTTCCCGTTGCAATTTAAGCCTTAATTACTTTTTTAATCTGCCAAGTCTGCATGATATAGGGTTTGGCTGCATGCTTTCCTTCTGTGCACCATCCCCATGATTAAGGTAAGCATAGGTGCTTTGGCTAACAGGCCCCAGATTTAAACATCTGGTGGCTCGTAGTGGGCAGTCCAACTATGAAATCTGACTTACTTCCAGAGCTAGAGATTAACCCATAGGGCCTAATGCAAAGCCTCTCTGTTGCCTCAAGCTTCTGCCTGAAATGGATAAATTGTGATGGATGTTTTGTAGCTAGGAATTCTACCCTTGCTGTAGGAACAAGATGCACTTAGGGAAGGAAATGAAGCCAGCAAGTCAGCAGAATGACTCCTCCCAGTGTCTCTCATCTCCTGACTGCTCTGGGAGAGGATCCATGCCCAGGGCTAAGGTCCAGGAGCTGTCCTACAGTGTCTAGGAGAGGGGCCAGAAAGTAGCTGATGGGACTTGTGGACTACTCCTTTGATGTTTGGGGCATGGAAAGTGGAGTACTGACATGGGAGAGGCACTTGAATGAGAACAGGAATCTACCAAAGGACGGTGCTGAGGGAGGGGAATCTACAGCCTGGCACTGTCTTACATTCATGACATAGAGTCCTAGAATTGTAGGGCTGGAAGGGACCTTGATAGGTCATCTAGTCTTGTTCTCCCCTCCCCCGGACTGAGGCAGGACAAGTATACAGCGGTCATTCCTGATGATTATTCTTAAAAACCTTCAGTGACAGGGATTCCCACATCCTCTCTTGGTACCCACTTCCAGAACTTAACTATCCTTAGTTAGTTTTTCCTAATATTTAATGTAAATCTCCTTTGGTGAAGATTAATCTTATTACTTCTCATTATACCATCAATGTACATGGAGACTGTGGGGAAAGGAAGCAGCACTTCTGTTGCCTCCAGCCTTGGTACTTCCCCTTCTTCCAGCCTTTAAAGAGGTCTCTGGTCCCATCAAGCTCCCCACTACTGAACACAAGCTGTATTAGCAATTGTAGTTTGCAACCACCCGCTCCCTTTACCACATGCGTAACCTTTTTCTTCTTTTCTTATTTTTTATTTGATTGTTATTGCTGTTTGTTTAATAAATTGTATTGCTTTGCATTGTATACAATGATTAGTGGGTTGGGGAAGTGCCCAGTGCAGAGTTAGTACCCCACAGTGGAGACTCCTAGCCCCTGCCCTAAGGGACCATGGCAAAACTGGGTGTTGAGCCCCAGAAATTCTGGGCCCAGCCTTGTCGGGGTTACAGGGACCCCACCACACAGGAGAGTGGAAGGGGAGTTCTCAAGGTCAGGTGGGCCTCTGAGTAAAGAGAGTGGAAGCAGGGATTCAGATCCTTTTGTCAACTCTCCTACGGTAGTGTATAAGCAAGGAAAGTTCCCCACAATAGCGGGCCTGGTTTCCCATAGACTGATTCCTATGCATTTGTTAGACAGAGAGGAATGGGAAAGGAGCAGCGTTCACCCTATGGAAGTGAGGAGGATTTTTAACGAGGAGGCTGAATTGCAGTGATCTGACCTGTAAGACTAACCTTGTTGTTACAGCTTGTTTCTGATAAAGTTACCACAAAGTGTTGAAAACAGAAAAATGATTTTTGAAAAGAGAGTTTTCTCCAGAAACATAAGGGGAAAAAGTAATTGTTTGCAAGCACTATGGCTGGTAAAAAGTTAGCGTTCCTTCATATGAAAGTGGGAGGTCACTTATAACAGGTAAAGGATGAGCATTTATGAGAAATCTGCAACTCTGAGTATTTCTGGGACAGTGTGCAGAAAAATCGCAGCTAAAACGTTTTTCTTTAGTTAAATATATAACAAACCACTTAAATAATAAAGATCAGGAATTGTCTAGTGAGCTGCAGTTAAGATAAATTTGAACACAGCAGGGCCTCAGCAGAAAAGTATCAAACTGAAACAAGTTGAGCCATTCGGGAACAGTATTATGAAAAACTGAAATTTCAAGCAAGCGTGAAGTCCAACCCCATAGAAAGATGAGTCAACCACACTCCAGAAAACAGAGCCAGTGTCTAAAAAGACTTTAAAATAACAGATTGGCAACCCCCATGAGAAGAACAGCTAAAGCTGAAGAAGAGCTCTGTGTAAGCTTGAAAGTTTGTCTCGCTCATCAATAGAAGTTGGTCCAGTAAAAGATATTAGCCCACCCACCTCATCTCAAGGAAAGCATTAGCAGCTTGTCTTATCAAGTTGAAAATCTGATTCAAAAGGGGTACACTGAATCAGAAAACGTAGGTGCAGTTTGCCTAGGGTATACCTTCAGGAGCTATTCAACAGGGAAAGCTTATCTGAGCCTGCCAAAGTTTAGGTGCATCTTAAAAAGTTCTATTACCAGGGGAAAGATGCAACTGAACTTTACCAGAAGCTATTAAGAGCCAAGAGAGTCATCTAGTCAGAACTCTGTTTGAGATAAAGTAAAGTTTGCTTGACAAGAAGCTGGCTCTAACCAAATGTATGATCCTGTCCTTGTACAAAGCATGTTTCCTCCCATCCAGTCCCAATAGGACTGCAGAATGACAACATTCAGACAGTCATGTGACCTTAATTAAAAAGAAACAGGTTGCAGATGAAACCTTATTTTTAAAAAAGTATTTTTAATTTAAATCTGATTTTTTTATTTAAATTAAGTATTTATTTAAGATATCTATTTAAATTTTATGTTGACAACCTATGTTAATCCTAAACTGTGTGCGGGTGCACATATGTGTATTAAAATAATGTAAATTAAATACTATAAAGAAATACTATGCAGTATATGTTTGCTGTTTTAAAGAAAGTCACACCACTGAACTGGTGGAAATCACTAGCTAAGCACCTGGAATAAGAGTTTATTGAAGTGTTAAGCCAGCTTTTAAGAGCATGGGCCTTTTCTGGATGTGCACAGAGAATAGTTTCTTCATTTGAGTTTAGTTCATTCAGAGTAAAGAAGCCAATTGGGAGTTGAAAAATCAAGAAAACTTGTTTTCGTGTAATCTATAAATAGAAATTAGGTATGAGGATTAGATCTACTAGTTCTAACATCTTGAACATGGTGACCAGAAACAATGTTACATTAACTACTGATACTTCCTTTGTTTAATGAGTTAGATTTAAATACAAAACATGCTTTGATAACCTTTTGCCTTATGAATCAAGTATATTTGAGCTAGTTTTATTAAATAAATCTATTAAATGCTGATTTTGTGCATTTTAATTGAATTTGAATTTCCATCCAAAGAGAGCTTAATGTCAATGACAAGTTAATTAATCATCATTTAGTAAATAAATGCATCATTCACCATTTTCAACATAATAAAAATGTAAAAATTAAGAAACTGAATAAATGTAAATTAAGCGAAATAACTGCTTAAATAAGCATATTAGATATAGTGTATCCTCCTGGTTAGCAAAAAGAAGCACCAAATTTAGAGTAAAGGCTATATTTAGTTGCAAATCAACATGTTTTAATAGACTGGTTCTTATAGGTTGGTAATTTTCTTTAGAAAAATATCTTAAAGTATAAAAGCAAAACATGTTTAAAATCAATCAACTCTGGCTGCAAGTGAGAGAGAAAAATGGAAGGTGAGGAATGGAGAACATTCTAACTAAGGTCTAGTCTATACTCCATGGGTAGGTTGGTGTAAGCTGCTTTGCTTCCACCTAGCTGCGGAAGTGTCTTCACTTAAATTTGGCTCCTGTTTAAGTGCCTCTCTGTGCCAATTTAGTAACACCATCCCCCCAAGTAGTGCAGAGTCACCGTTGATGTAATTGAGTCAATGCAGTGTCAGTTTAGTCACTGTGTTGCTTACGTCGACTTTTACTAGCTTTCAGCACATACTGCCACATACTACAGTGACCAGATGTCCTGATTTTATAGGGACAGTCCCGATATTCAGGGCTTTTTCTTATATGGGCGCCTATTACTCCCTAGCACCAGGCCTGATTTTCCACACTTGCTATCGGGTCACTTTACCTGACACTGACAGAATAATTGACACAAGTGCTCCTGGTGAGGACACGAGTTGCCGACACAAGGAACAAAGTGTGCACAAACAAGTGATTTAATAACTGTGGTGGCTGTATGCTTATGTAAGTTAAGTCAACATAATTCTGTAGCATAGACATGGCCTTAGGCAGTAAAGTATACTTCTCTGAGATCACTGTATACAGAGCATGAGCCAGAAAGAGAAGCCACACCTCTGCTTAAGGGGAAAGGAGTCTCCAAAGGTAACCTATTGATAAATGAGACACGAAAGGCTAACATTAAACTACACTAACGTTAAAAACAGGCTGTTCAGACACATGAGAAAGGCACTGGTCATGGGAGGAGACCTGCAGACAGGCAACTTCAAAAAAGATGGTGTGCTGGTAAAGGCAGTAACTTGTGACCATTGTTTCAGATGTTGGTGCAAAGGCCATCATCAGGCAGGATGCCCTGCAAAAAGAATCACTCAAGAAACTGGCCAGATTGGAAATGGCAGTGGGATTTGCCCACTGGACCAGAAATTCTTGTGCCTACTGAAAGTGAGAAGGAACTAAAATAAAAGAACCTGCTAATGAAATATGTTGGACTCATGCGGGCCTGGGTACTGAAAGTTTGACAGCAATGTTTGAGCCACATGCTGCTACTCAATGGCCTGATTATTTGGACATTAGGAGACACTAGTCAACATTTAAATGCCAGATAAATGTTCCTATCAATAAACTACTAAAACATGGCATTTGGAAGGGACAGACTGTGCTTGGACGTTTACCGAAAGCAAATATGAAATTTCAGAGGATATTCAGCAGATAAAATCCTTATAGGTGGCATCAGTGTTGCGGGGAGGAGGAGTACCAAGGATCAACTAAGGCAGTAAAGAGGAGAACAGCTTGTAAGCAGAGGGAGTAATCAATATCTGTTTAACTTAGCAGTGAACCTGAGCCATTTATCAGAGATAAAGGAAAATGGCCCAGCAGATGCTGAGTTCAAAGTTTTCTACAGAGATGGAGACATGGAACAGATTCCCTACTCCACATACAGAAACTTGGTACTAAGCTGCAGGCTTCTAAACGTGATCTCCGAGAGAGAGAGAGAGAGAGAGAGATGTTACCTGGGAATAGTGATGGCTGCTGATGGTTTTAAGATGGAGCCAGCTGACAACCTGGCTGTTCATGCTTTTGCAGAGAAGCCAACAAGCACCACAGGGGAACTACACAGGCGGCGAGGTTTCATCACCTGCTAATGAGGGTACATTTAAGACTTTTTTTTTTTTTTTTAATTGCAAAGCCATTGTATTACTCGTTGACTATCCCACTGGAATTTGACTTACAGTCAAAAGTGGACTTGGAAAAAGAAAGCCAAAGGACAAGAAGAGGGATCTGGACAGAAAGCTGGACTGGGCAATACCAAAGAGTTTAAAGCGGCTGATTGCCTAGGATGGCCACCAATAAATGGCCCATCCCAAATTTGCCTTACCTTTTATGCTACATGTAGATGCTTCCAGTAAGGGTTGAGTACAGTCTTATATCGAAGTCAGAAAGGTACACTAAAGGCTTGCCTACAGGGAGACTTAGTGCACAGGAAGCCAGGTTATAAATCTGCAGTGCACCAGCTTGTCGCATGCTAACTGGATGGGTGGAGCCTGCTACCAGGCACTAAAAGTTCCATAGTGCGCTTTCACGTATTGCTGTTACTGGTTATCGGTCAAGAACACCAACTGCAGCTAAGAATTATCACCTACACTCAGGAAAGGTAGCATTTCTAACTCTGAAAAGGGGTGTAACTGACAAATTGTGTTGATTATCTCTGTTAAGCAAAAGCTGTCACAAGCACAGTGATAAGCCTTTAATCTACATTTTTCACTCTGCCAGGCTGAAGGCCACAGCACCCAGGTGGGTTGCAAAATTAATCAACTAACTTCAAAGTTAAATATTGCCCATAGAAATCTAATGTGGAGGTAGATGTTTTATCCAGAATGCCCCGGGATATGGAGAAATGACTGAATGCACAGAGGAGATGAGCAAAGATGATGTTTTACAGTCCTTGGATGTAGAAAGCGAGGGAAAGATATCTTGGTTAGCAGCTATTACTACCAACCTTTTGGTGATAAAGGCAGCTCCATGGGTATTACATCCACTATAAGGCCTATTCCATGATGTGACAGGTTGTAGGAACACCTCACTGGCCAGGAGAGGGTTAAGGAACACTTACAGGCTAAGGAGGTCCTGTCCCCACGCCATTGCCAAGCGTGCTCTTACTGGAAGAGGAGTTTAAAAACCAACCAGGCAGCTCAGTCTAGGGCTGGCAAGCCAAGCAGTTGGACACACCCTGGGAGCTCTCAGGGAGGACCGGGACTGAGCTGGTATCGAGCTGGTGAACAGGGGGAGCCACAGCGCCAAACACCAGAGGCACGGGCCAGAAGCCCAAAGGTGACATACCACAGAGTCAGGCAGCAGCCAAAAGGGACACGGACTTGCATTGGGAAGTGACCCACAGAAGCTGGACACCATGCGAAGCTGGGGGAGCAGCTGAGTGAGCCTCACAGAGCCCTGTGTTGAAACTCAGTGGAGCAGGGTGGGACCGGATTCCCCTACTTCTGCACAAGCAATAGCCCTTAGGCAGGATTGCAGTCACAGAGGCTGTGGCCATGAGGCGGGATGGCTGCCACACTGAACTATTGCTACTAGGCAGGAGGGCTGCTATATTAAACTGTGACCACTGGACAGAAGAGTCCTGAAACACTCCCCTGATCACACCTGAGAAGACATTTTGGCAGCCCAAAAGCAAGTTCCAGCTCTTGTAAAAATTATTCATAAGTCGTTGGGGGCACAGGCCTAATAACCAAGAGAACACAGGAGAATGTGATAAGATCTTCATCCTGATAGGTGAATGGTATCTGTTGCATTTGGATAAAGACGGCTGGACTACTTCCTGAGAAAGCTAGATCAAGAAATCAACTAGTATTTCTGGAAAATTCAAAAAGCAAGTACATTAAGAGCTACATGGAGAGAGGAGAGATAGGAGCAGAGCAAGTAATCAGTCTCATGAGCGATTGGTTCTATTGACTGCAGATGACGA
The DNA here is from genome assembly GCF_026122565.2 of Emydura macquarii macquarii. Classification (NCBI taxonomy): domain Eukaryota; kingdom Metazoa; phylum Chordata; order Testudines; family Chelidae; genus Emydura; species Emydura macquarii. Next base: position 3,573,347 of record NW_027132618.1, on the reverse strand, counting down.
GGGACATTGTCACTAGCGTCTGTTCTTGTGTCAAGCAAAAGAAACTTGAGCAGTTTACCAAAGCGCCACTAACATAGTTACAGCAGAACTCTTGGGCTTGTATCAACAGACCTCTTACAGCTAGATAAAAATAAAGGATATGAATACATTTATCCTAGTGGATTACTTTGCTAGGTCTGTCCATGCCTACCCTGTTACCAGTAAACCAGGCAAGACTGTGGTAGAGAAGATCTTCAACTACTGTTTTTAAAATTGGTTTCCCAAAAAGGATTAAGTGAAGAGTTTGAAAAATATATTCAGAAAGTTAGATCACTACTGCGAAACTGCAATGCCTCACACAACCCCTCACCACCCATTGGGCAATGGGCAAGTAGAAAGGTTGAACTGAACTCTTCTGGCTATGTTGAGGGCCTTGCCAGAAAAAACAAGTCAGCCTAGAACTTCCTTAAAGTAATCTATGCCTATAATTATACATGCGATGAAGCTACAGCAATCTCCCCTTTCTATTTAGTATATGGACGATTTTCACATTTACCTAAAAACTCTGAATTTGCACCTGAGAACCAAAACAAATTATATGGAGAAAAGTTTCTTTTATCAGCTGTTTACCTATGAACTGGCATTAAAACATTCTCAAAAATCTCCTATTTTTGGTAAGAATCCCCCTCTTATCAGGTGACTGAATACGTCAGGAATCTGCCAGAGAAGGGGACCATGCTATTTAAGATCCCATATAGAAGGTAAATTTTAATGTACTACTTCAAAAGAAAGGGGATATTCTAAATCTATGAAGTAAAGCAGAAGATGGGAAAAGATGTTAGTTCTTCGTTTCTTTTATTTTTCTGAGACTTCTTGCCCTTAGATGTAAATTATAATGCCACCTGCTAAACCATCCTGGAGGAAGACCCAGAACAGGACAAACTAGTGCAGTAAGGTCAAAATGAGCACAGGCCTTCAAACTCTAGTGCTTCTGAGAGCAGGAGTTAAGACCAACTACACTATTTGATGGTGTCAGATATTGTCTGAGAAATAAAGATGTTGATTCTGTACACATAAAAACTAATGATCACACTGATATGACATTCCTATCAGCTGTTGCATGCCAAAATGAGACCATGGACCCTGACACCAGCAGTACACAAGTGGACAGGTCACCAGAACAATCCACTGACACTTTTGTCCACCTAGAGAAAACAGCACCCCAGAGACATTGACATAAATATCTAGGGATGCTAACTGATCAGTGTCTAAGTCCAATCATCAGGCTAGTGAATGTAGAGGGAGTTAACCTCATGTTTGTCACATTCCATACCAGATACCTCTTTCTGTACCTTATCCTGTATTCTAGCCAAGACTGATGTAATAATGGTAAATGAAGTGATATCAACTTATAGTAAGACTACTGCCTTTGAGAAATTATATAGTTTATATAATTTATCATGTTTGTTTAGGAGGATTTTTCACAAGAACTCACCATGTGCTCCATGCTTTGGAATTTTAGGTTGTACCATTTATCATATACAAAGTGTTAAGATATAAAATCTTTGGGAATTTAAACTGTTCAGAACTGCCTATCTGCTTGCTACAGAAAATTCCTGTTTAATGTGGAATAATCTAAAGAGATGAAGTTTCCACCATTAGTGCCAGAAGTTGTGAAAGATGAGAGACAGACTTACTGGAGAACAACTGTTTGAGTTTTGTGGAACTCAGGGACTACTACTACCACTAAGTCAGTTGGATGGACTGAATATTCTATTGGGTTAATGTCAGGCCAACTTTACATTTATGACAGAGTAGCATAGCTCTCATAAGGGAATGTTAGCAGTCTGTCCCCTTTAAGGATTGGAGGTCAAAAGGGAGGGATCCTGTGGAAAGCAGAATGTTGCTGTAGTTTGGCGGGTGCTTAGCAACACTGGGGTTTGTGCAAGCTGTTTGGTGGGGCTTTTATTTTAAATGTATTAAAATCCCAGTTTTAAAACATGCCCTAGTCTGGGAGTGTAACAGTTTGTCTAAATCAAGACCAAGTGTGGTATACAGTAATGACCATTCCCAAGGAGGGGGACTAAGTGTTGATAAACCAAAAGGGGTAGACTAATGACTAAGAGGATGAGAGAGAATGTCAGCTCAATATTAAGATAAACGTCATTGAGAAAATCAAAAAGGACTGTAGAATAGTCTCCCAAGAGACGTTGCTAAGGGGCAAGGGCACATTGCATTACTCATTAAACACCAGCATAGACAAAACACATGACAGGGGAGGGATCAATCCTGTAAGCAGGCAGGAACTAAAATGACATAGTAAATCCTTGCATTTGACTTGTGTTCCATAACATCCATCTACAGGGCTTCCCCCACCCACAACAGCAAAGAATGAATGTAATTGAAAAGCTATGCTATGTTTGCACTGCAGGGATTAGAAATATGCTTATTGGAAAAATCTGTACGTTGTTTTCAAAGAATGGGTGGTCTTATCATAAACCTACTCCTCCACAGTTTGGGAATATACAGTTCCAAGTCATTTGAGTAATGTAATATTGTCCAATATACGTTGTCTGCCACATGGTTAGTTCCTCAGCCATCAGAAATAGAGATCTTTACCCAGCCAAGGCACAAATTGTCAAGTAAGTGTTGATTGAAGCACACATCAGATACCTGCTTGTCTAGAAAGATCTTGGAACAGCCATAAGATGATAGCACATGTAGCACTTGGCTACATACTTAGTTGGAGCCTGCTGCAGAACAGGTCGCTCCCGGCTCCTTTTCACTGTAAAAGGTAGCTTTAGTTAAGAAAATACCCATTACAGAAACACTTAAAGAAAGGCTGGGGGCTGAAGAGGTGATTAAAGTTATCATTCTGCCACAGTCTAAGAGACAAGTCAAGAGACAATCCACTCATTTACAAGCAGAAAATGCCAGTTCTGAGAATACAGTCTGGCCTAATGTTACAGACACTCATTACAGAGAAATGTTCCAGAGGGGTAGCCGTGTTAATCTGTATACAGCAAAATCAATGAGAGTCCTGTAGCACCTTAAAGACTAACACATTTCTGCAGGCATAAGCTTTCATGGACATCTGACGAAGTGGGTTACAGTCCACGAAAGCTTATGCCCACAGAAATGTATTAGTTTGTTCTAGCCAACTTGCTATAGTAAAAACAATGGGAGTCCTATAGTACCTTAAAGACTATCTGATGTATTGTGCCCTAGACCTTGTTAAGTGGTAAAGTAGTGGCCATTATGATAGTGCAGTAGCTCATTTAGTGAAAGGTTAAGCTTTTTCTTTAGTAGAGAAAGAGAAATGAGTCTAAAGCAGCAAGAATGTAAACATGCATTCTAGTCTGAATCAATTCATTAACAATTTACATGCACTCACTAAAAAAAACCAGTATGCTACATTAGCCTCACATATAGCAAATCTAGTTTTATCTTTTACTCTCACTAGATGTCACTATTTTGGGGGAAGGCTCTCAATGTGCCTAGCTAAACCAAGTGTTAAGGGGTTATTTCAATTTTGGTTTGTCTTCCTGTTAAATATTAGTGTTTAAAAAGAAACATTTTAAGATAAGCAGAACAAAGCTTTTTCTTACAGAAACCAAAGATTTTTTTAAATTGCACTAGTGACTTGATTTGTTCTACAGACTTGATTGCGAAAGATTAAAATTACCAAAATATTGTTTATGAAAAGTTTATCAAGTTATTTTTCAGCTTCTTGTGGGATTTCTAGACCAGGTAAGAGTTTCACTTATTAACCCTTGTCTATTTTCTTAAAGTCAAGGGTGACAAACAAAATCACAGAAGGAACAATAGATCCAGCTTAGCTAACAAACTGCAATAGTGGCACCTACCAATGGAGTTAAGTAAAAATGTTGGCAAGGGATAGTTTACTTAGAACAAACTTGCAAGCCATTCCCCCTCTCCCTCTCTGTAATTTGGTTTAAGATTGCAAGATCTTCAGAGCAGGGATTGACTTTCCACCTTCCCCCCTCCCCCCCCCCCCTTGTGAGTGTGGTGACTAGAAAACATTGGGTGCTCAGAGCTTCGTTTTGCTCCTGTAGAGTTCAATGGGGCAGGATCAAGTTCTCGGTTTCTTAAATAATGGAGTAGAATATGGACACAAACTGCTTAAGTATTTGTGCAAAAGAGTTAAAAGCCTGCACCTTTAAAAAAGTGAACTCCTTTTTAACATTAAAAACTAGCTGGTGTTTTGAATAGTGTAAACTTAGGGGTCATGGTTTGTACGTATTACACAGCATCAACTTCATGACATTTTCATTATGCACTGTTTCGATTAGTTTAGGGTAGCTGAGTAGTGGTTTAAGATTGGTGCAGGAAGAGAAAATGGGAGAAACTAGGCAAAGAAGGAAAGACAAGTGTTTCTATGAAGTGTTTTTCAATAGACTCCCATCCCATGTACCTATGAGTACTTTGCCATTGGAGTACACAGCTGCACGTTAAAAACTAGAATTTCCACAGAATAGTCATGCGTGCTCACACTTAAGTTCCTCATTCCACCACACCATTGTGTATGTTTAGTGGTTGACTGAAGTTACAAACAGATTGTAGTAAAAAAAGATTTCCTACCTTACAATATCTTGAGTAATAGTAAAATTTAGGGAATGCCTTTACGCTGCAAATACAATGTAAATACTTTATCATAAGTTAGCAGCATTTAGACACTTTTTTAGACATAGTCTCCAGATCAGGGGAAGTTTCAAGTAGTCTGAACTTTACCACCAGTCTCTCATCTGCAGTTTTTAATTCACTTAAACGAGGTAGTTGCAACAGAAAATGAATAATGTTCACCTTGTTCATTGCATTATTTCTGCTGCAGCAATATGGCTCACTGACACATCAGCAAGGGTTCTAGCTTACCACATGGAGCATACTAACTGCAACAGCCCTGTCTTCTCGTAATTGGGGCTGGAATGTTATGACAAGTAAAGTCAAAGTAGGAACACCCCAGAAATTTTAACTTGTCATTTTAAATTATATCTTTTCCTCCTTAGAAATCCTCTGGGGGATTCCTATTGCACTGAAGAAATCCCCAAATGAGACAAATGGCAGAAGTCTTCATGCAACCCATGATACTTGTGCCATTACAGAACTCTGGTTTCTGGAAGATCTCTGCTGAAGAAGGAAGCCCTAATAGGAGGTCAGAAGAGAAAAAGATTAAGAAATACCGTTCTCTGCAGTGTGGCCCTATTGAGTGCACATCTGTCCCTCCCCACCCCCAAACCCATGCCTGGTAGTGCACCTGTAAGTAGGGTGGGTGTATGTGTCATCATGCAACTGCACAAATGGCCTATAGTTTACCTTTTTGTTAACTTGCTGTGCAAGTCTCCACAAGAGTGCTGCTCCCTTTTGCTGAAGTTTCTTGGACTGCTATTTTGCCATCCTGCCCTTCTCCTTCACTGTCTTTCTCCTTAGGCTGCAATCTTTTCCCACAGAGAAGTTTCATGAATTTTCTATGACTGCAGCTTCCACATTACTGGCCTTCCAGGAGCAGGAAGGCAGCAAAGGGGAGATCTTTCCAGAATGAGAGTACAGCAATAAGGGCAACTGAAAACCTGCGGCTGCAAAACCCAGCCCTTCTTTCAGGGAGGCAAGCACTTCACCGTCCAGACCCCAGTGAGGGCTTGAATTGGGAGGAGAATTTTCCTTCACTTCTCCCTTTGTACATACTTCAGCAATTCCACCAGACAAAAGTTTTTAGCCAGCTAGAGAAATTCAGCAAGAGTGGCAGAAGAGGGTACAGAATTTACATACACAAGGAGAGGCCTGCAGGAGGCAGTGGCTGCCTTGCAAACCTTGAAGTCTTCCTGGAACTGCCAGCAATGCATCCATGCCATCATTTTTCTAGCCTTGAATATACATTGTTGCTCATACAGTAGCTGCCGCAAATATGAATTTCCTCTCCCCATAGCTTCTTCTCTCAGGTGTGAGCTTCTGAAGCTAACCCCCTTTCACTTCAGTGAGATAGTGACTACTGAAGTCAAAACTAGGAGCTGGTTCAGCAATATCCTCTTCCTAAATCCAGTTATAGGGTCTGTGTTGTTTCTCATTTACTTCACACACAGGGCATGAGAAGTTGTTTCCCCATCCAAAGCTTTAACCTACTATTCCCCTCCCTCCAGAAGGTACTAGGCAGTATTGTGCTCTGCAATGCAAAAATGCTTTAGTTATAGTTTCATCTTGTGGAGTATATTGGAAATATTTCAAAACAATTTAAGGTTATCAAAGGTTTTTTTGTTTGTTTGTGTTTTTAAATTAATTGACATTATTGCATAATCCTGGGGAAGACCAAAGTTCCCTGCATCATTTAGATCTAATGTGCAAGGACCTCATCTTAAAATTTAAGATTAAAACTATGCTGCCCTTTACAATTACTCATAGTTCAACCATAAACACAATAACGTGTTTGTTTAGCATGCTGCAACAGAGGGTTTATTGAGGTCATTTTGAAAATATTTGCAAATGAAATTTATTTTGCCAACTCACAGACATAAGCTTTAAAGTATAGGCTGTATATAACTCAAATACAGGTAATTACTTTTTATAACAATAACTTACAGATACAAACTAATGATAAACTACAATTTCACAAAGAATTGTAAACATTTTGCACAATTATCAGTCTTTTCTTTTAGGCAAAGTGCTCTTGATGACGAATAAATTAACAAATACATAACTAGAGTGGACTACTTCCAGACAATACAAAAAAGGTGTTTAATAATTCTTGTAAACAACATATAGTTATTTATGCAGAATCCATAAAAGTGTCTTGCAGGCCAAACTATACTTACATACTTGGGCAGCAAAATGGTCTTGAAAATGCTTTGGATGTTAAATAAAAATTAACATTACTATCTTTTCAATGATATTTTAATACACAATAAATGACTCTTAAGAGTACATCCTTAATAGCTTATATCCCTGAAAAAAAGGAATTAGGTGTGACTTATTGGCAGTTGTGTCATTGAATGGGGTAGCAAGGGCTGGAGTCCAAGAGCTGTAGGTGAATGAGCTACAAAAATAGAAAAAAATTTTGGTCAACCTCATTGAAAGTAGAAAACATGGCAAGCTAGTAAAAAAACAAACAAAACCCACTGTATTATTAAAGCTGGGACACACGTGGGCTGCACTAATTTCATGGACCTCAGAAAGAGCTCTTCTCTAGCACAATTACAGGATCTAGCCGGTTTTAATGGCATTACAATTGTTTCCAACTTCTTCATTCTGGGTCACAAGCTATTAGTGCCATTTCCATCCATATCCCATTCAGGCCTATTATCCTGCAGCTTGGGAAGAAAGCAGACTGAGCCTGTCTACACAACAGATGTAACCAGGTTCCCTGACATGGTTGTAATATCATTGTTCCCTAACCTAGTTACAAATATGGTTCAAATTTGTGTTGTAGACTTTTGTGCGGTGTTGAAACAACTAACGTCCCAGCCTACAGTACAAATTGGAACTAGATTTTGGTAACCTGGTTTGGAGACCATTGTGTAGTACCCAGGCTCCTCGGTATACCAGTGTGGAAAGTGCCTTAGTCTGCAATGAAGTTGCTAAATCTTCCACTAATCTCTCAAACTCCAATTCTTTAAATGCAAATCCCAAACTAAAACACAGGATGTCTAAAAATCCTGAACTGGAAAATAAAATGTTTATAGCAAACATTTTTTCATTTAAGATTAGCTAAAAATGAGCAATAATTACATTTTAAAATGAACAGCAACAAATCAAGTTTGTTTAATATGATTTCTCATTACCAGCATTTATATTATGTAGAAAGTACACAAAGTACATATTCAAATCCTCAACTCTACTAGTTCAACAAAGGGAGCAGCTATAGTGCTAAGTAATAGGTGCTAAGATATATTAGAGAGAATACTGGAAATAATCAATTAGTCATATTTCTTTACTATACTATTATTTACATTACCTGGTAATGCTTTCTTTAGCTAAAAAAATTGGTATTTTGTATCAAGATCTGAAGAGTGTTACAGTAAGTTACTGTACCTACCGTCCATGTAACTATGTAGAGCAGTTAACATTGTCCCATCTTGGGGTACATATGCTGAATATGCCATTTCTTCTAACATTGGTGGAGACAGCCTAGAGGGCTGAACTGCTGTGACAGGAGCAGTGGATGAATGATTAGGACTAACATGTTTCTTATGGCGTGCTCTACAATTTTGAAACCACACCTGAAAGGGGGGGAAAATGTAAATCATGTTGTACTTTATTTTGACCTTTAATAAAATCCTCAAGTTTTGAATTCAGCTGAAGTTGAGTTAAGTATCAGTGTGCAGAACACATAGCACCTTCGCTAGATCACCATTACGCTGCTGACAAGAAGGCTGAAGTATCCTTAGTCTGCCAGTTTGGTTTTTTAACATTAAAAGTAATCTAGCCTCCATTTAAAAAAAAAAAAAAAAAAAAGTTTGAACCCATTAGTCAGGGATTATAGAAGTCAGCCATTCTTATAGAAATATTCTGTGATGTTTTTAGGCCATGGTTGAGTGAAAAGGGATAGGAAAGCCCTTACACTATGATGCAACCATAGTGGTATTGTTTAATGAAGGGAGTCCCCCAATACAATGTTTGATTCTGGATCTGAATTAGTGTTTGTACAAGGTATTGTAGCAGCTTTGAGGAAAAGTGTTCAAATCTTTTGAGCAAAGATGGTTTACACCTGCGGTTATGTTTAAATGACCAGATTAGATCTCTTTCTAAGTAAGGAATTAGCAATTGTCTTACTTGCTGTATTAAACAATTCTTATAACTCAGACTGTGTGTTAGTGAAATAACTTCAGTACAGTCACCTGTATCACACGCCTGCTCAAGCCTGTTCTTTCTGCCAGTTTTTGGAGTGTTTGGGCATCTGGATTGTTGTCTTGAGCAAACTGTGCTTGCATAACCTGAAAAGATAAGAGATGATTTTTTAAAAAAAAGTTAAGTATCGTAAGCATTAGCAAAGCAGATAATAGTACAGGTTTCTCTCAAATTTATGGTCATATTCCTTGATCAGTTTAAGGGAATAATGCTCTTTAATCCCCAAGCACGTTGTCTTAGTTTATCTTTTTAAAATCAGTATCTTCAGGGATAGTCCTTTATTTTTTGACTGACAAAAAGGCCACATTCAGACACTTAGAATTGGAAGAGGAATTTTTCTTTATTCTGGTTTGCACTAGTCAGTGGGGGAAGAGTGCAGATATGACTGTACTAGAGAGAGATTCTGGCAGAGAATTCACTGCAGACTATCACAAATGATGTTGGTGGATAAAATGTCTAAACTACACATCATTTAAATATATAATAGAGGCACAGAAAGAACTTCCTGTGGTTGACCAGTTCAAAAAGACCAAAAAGAAGAAAAAAAAATCTAAATCCTGTGTTCTAAAGAGGATGTCCTCTTAATCCTTTTCCAGCTGCCCTGAAACATGTATGTAATTTTGAAGCCCTCAGTTTGTGCCAAATTTACCTTTAATCCATCTATGAATGACACACAGGCTGCATATAACAGGCCTACTCCTGGCTAACCTCACTAAGCAATGCCAGTCATGGCTCAGCATGAGATTAGGCTCAGCAATGTTTCTGATGAACACTGAAACTGAAGACTTGACTATTTGTCATTAAAAAATGACTAGCATCTTTGGTAAAAGCTGATGTCAGTTTAATTTGTGTCTTGACCAAGTTCTGATTTTGCCTAAACTCCTCCAATAGTTTTAAAAGAAACTAGAAAAGAAATTTTCACTCCCTGTCCCAAACCATGTGTCAATGAGCCCTTTGAGATTTCCCTCTAGACTAGAGAATTTCAGTAGCAGGCAAATAATTCATATGCTCAGAAACAAACTATACAGTTTGTAAAGCACTTTGGGGTCCTTTCGTATGAAAGGTGCTATTATAAAATGTGAGAATTTTCCTTATCTAACAAAGTGAAAATTCATGGCCCTTTGCTGGTGATTCTGTGGCGGCATCAGAAAATTTAGTTTTTCCTTTATTTTTGGACTTCAGGGACCAATGATGCAGTCCATCCATTTGCGATATATATGTTTGCAAACTTTTTCATAGTGTGAACCAAACAATGTCTCATGGACCACTTCCCCTCTCATTCATAGAATCATAGAAGATTAGAGTTGGAAGGGACCTCAGGAGGTCATCAAGTCCAACCCCCTGCTCAAAGCAGGACTAACCTCAGCTAAATAATCCCAGCCAGGGCTTCGTCAAGCTGCAGCTTAAAAACCAATAAAGATGGAGATTCCACCACCTCCCTAGGTAACCCATTCCAGTGCTTCACCACCCTCCTAGTGAACAACTTTTTCCTAATATCCAACCTAGATCTCCCTCATTGCAACTTGAGACCCTTGCTCCTTGTTCTGGCATCTACTACCATTGAGAACAGCCTAGCTCCATCCTCCCTGGAACTCCCTTTCAGGTAGTTAAAGGCTGCTATCAAATCCCCCCTCATTCTTCTCTTCTGCAGACTAAACAAGCCTAGTTCCCTCAGCCTCTCCTCACAAGTCTTGTGCTCCAGCCCCCTAATCATTTGTGTTGCCCTCTGCTGGACTCTCTCCAACTTGTCTACATCCTCTTTGTAGAGGGGAGCCCAAAACTGGACACAATACTCCATATGCGGCCTCACCAATGCTGAATGCAGGGGAATAATCACTTCCCTCGATCTGCTGGCAGTGCTCCTAGTAATGCAGCCCAATATGCCTTCTTGGCAGCCAGGGCACACTACTGAGTCATATTCAGCTTCTTATCCACTAACCCCCAGGTCCTTTTCTGCAGAACTGCTGCCTAGCTCATTGGTCCCCAGTCTGTAGCTGTGCATGGGATTCTTCTGTCTTAAGTGCAGGATTCTGCGCTTGGCCTTGTTGAACCTCATCATTCCCCATTGCATGGACCATTTCCTCTCCTATTAATAGTATCATAAAATTCCAGTGGCAACTACATGAATTGCTTCCATTAAGAAGTGTGGCACAAAGGAGGCCCACAAGTGATTTGTCTTTTTTGAGGTGAGTTAATCACGCACTCCCGTTTTGATATTCATTTAATCTTCTCGTTCCATGCGTTCTGTTTCTCTTATTTGGACACAATGAAAAGAGTCAACACCCTGTTACCATCCAGCCCTCCATGGACCACAGTTTGTAAAGCTGTGTGAATGGGTGTGGTAATGTTAGATGACATACTTTTGTTTCATATGTGGAAGAGGACATTTGTAGGCTAGATGCAGTCTAAACTAGTGGGTTCTCTTAGCTGTCCAGTTCACATAAGAAGCTTGTTGACATCTTGTAGAGGTGAATCCATAGCAGAAATGGTTTAATCAAGATTTAGGATATCTTTAGAAAATCACCTCTTTACTACATCATATAACCCACTTGAGTACCACCTGGACTATATTCTCTAGGCCAACACTTTAGATAATTTACCCCTTCCCTTTGACCCACACTAGTATTTAGATTTGCCAATAAAGATTCGCATTGAGTATGAATAACAATAGAGTCCAGAGAATAAGAATTCAGCCCAAGAGATTATCGATAAAGTACTTTGGTTTATACATTATATTATGCTTTAAATTGGTTATGGAGCTAGAATGATTTTGCTCACTGAATATTACCATGTATTAGTTAATTTGCAATTTCTTTTCCAAGTTTTGTTTTGCAATAGCAATTCCCCCACCCCTCTAAGGATTTCGTAAACGGAAGCTATAAGCCTGAATCTATTCCATAATTTGACTTAGCTCATTTACAGTGCGGATATTTTACTCCAGCAGCTATTTTCTAGTTTGTCTTAAACAGAAGCCCATTCTGTCTCTAAGCTTTATATGAAAAAAATGATTGTTTCTTACTTGTTAATTGGGTTCTCCATGTCCCAATATGCCAGCCCATATTGTGGGTATAAGTCCTCCTACCAGCAGATGGAAACAGGAAAAAAGTAAAGCTCTTGTGAAGTCAAAGTTTGTACAGTGCTTTGAATACAGAGCACTATGCAAGAGTCAATTAATAAGTTATTTTTCCTATAAAGGCTGTTAGCTGGATGAACCTCTTCAGACTTCCTGAGCGTTAAAAAGTCTATTCTGTTCTATTACAACTCCATAAAAAAGTTAAAGGGAGAAATTAGTCCCATCTTCACCAACACAAGAGATGACAGGGTGGGATGCTTAGGCTACCAAGAATACTACCTCTCAATTTTCTGCCCATTGGAGTGGGAACTTGAAAAGCACCTTCCAATTCCAAAACAGGCATGTGGGTGGGTACCATAGAAGAATAGATGGATGGATTACAACATATATAAGCCTAGATTTCCATAAATGCATCTCCAGAGGCTTCCCACATAGTCTCTTTAGCCACATCACAAGGTATGCAAAACACACCTAGGTAGCTGATTTACATATTTCTGGAAGAGAGACATTCCCCACCCCCCCCCAACCTCCACAGAGGCACTTGTCAAATGATTCTGAAGAGTGACAAGGCTAGCTATACCTGCCACCATAAGCTTCTTGAATGCAGTTTTAAAACCAGAGATGAAGTATTACAAGCTGTTCTTGTGGCATTCACACAGCATCTGACTTTCTAACAGAGTTTTTTTTTTTTTTAGATTTAGATAGAAGGAAGCCTTCATGTGCTTAATATAAAGAGGACACTGCATGTGTTATTTCATTTCTCCAGAGATAAGCTTCCTGACCCAAGAGGAAAGACCAAGCAGAGACAGGTACCTGGTGGGGTAGGACAATCTGAGCCCCAGATCAAAAAGATTCTACCTGAGGAAGAGATGGTGATTTAGAAAGCAGCATTAACTCCAGAAGCTAAGGACTCCTTGACTAGTCTGTACCCTCTGGGACAATGCTAAATTTAGAAACTGCAATCTAAAAGGCTCTGCCCATCAAGGTTAAGGGCAAAAGTATGCTAAAGTTCAAGTGGACAGTAAAAGTCATTTAATCCTATATCTAATGGACCCTGTCTAAAACCTGAAGAACATTTCTCTCAATCTTCCTGAGGAAGTAGGATACCATCAGTTTAACCCGAGAGAGGTTTCATTTCCAGCAATTTGGAAGAATGCTGATTAGTGCAATTCCTATTCTGGCTCCAGCTCAACCAGTTGCTTTGGATTTCAGAATCTCAGCAATGTGGATGGAAGCAAGAGAAGGGAAATTTCTCCTTCCCTAGAAGAAGCGTCTGTTAACCTGAACTCATATTGTGCCCTCCTTCCCTGTATTGCTGATGTATACACCACACGTTGCACTTCTGTTTGGATGATCACTGCCTACTCCTTTGACTTGTGGCAGAAGTGGCAAGCTCTGTTTCTGACAGTGGACTGAGAGACCAGTCTCCGCCAGTGGTCACATTACAACATTATGACTGACGCGCCTCATGTCCATTACCACCACTCAAGGGGTAATACCTAATGAATACTCTCTTTTTACATCTGCCAGCGAAACAGGATAGGCTAGCCAGACAGAAGTCAGATCAAGGCAGCAGAAAAGCCGAAGTTAAGAGTGGCTATATGTAAAAGCTTGCCAAGAACATTATGTAACAGGCTATATCTTTAAAGAGTCCAACACCAATGAGAACACACTAACCAGTGCTTTACTATTATAGTCTAAAGAACTGAACTGCATCTTCTGTTTCAGAAACTGAGTTTGCAAAAGAAACATCTTGCTGACCTGAGAATCAGACCTGACCCAAGATAGGCACTTATTACTGAGATGGAAAATAGTCTCAATGTTTTGCTTCAATTTGTCACTCAGGCAGAGTTCCCAGAAAAGACTGCATCCTCCTCTCTACCAAGTACATATGTGCTTCTGATTCTACCTGCAGCCATCCATTATTCCGGTCAGGGTGGATAGTGTCCCTTCTTCCAGAGACTACCCCTTCGTCTGAATGATTCTGATCTTCAGGAGAAAAGACAAGGCCCTAATGTGCAGAGCAAGAGTGAAAAACTGAAAGGGTATGTTATACCATGTAAATGGGAATGTGCACAAATGTGAAATGGAACACAAAGGGATGACACCTTAGTCTGTAGGAGCTGGAGTCTTTAAATCTATTCCTACTGTTTTTCCTGTGTAATGATGGGGCTAACACTAGTCATAGATTTTATCTTGAGAAGGCTAAATCAGGTCCTTCTTCAAAGGTCTGAACTATTCCATGACTGAAAAGCTATTTTTTTTCATGGGGGATAGCGACCAGTGAACAACTTCACATCAGAGACCAGGTCCAAAGCCGTAAATCTTAGCAAGGCAGTCATGATGCAGGAGGAAGCCCTGGTGACAGAGGAGATTCAGCTAGCCAGCCCCCTTTAGAGCAGACTTGACCTCACAAGAGTTTTGATTCATCACCCTCCAACACACATACACAGTTTACCGTGTGTTCATCATAAGAAGTATATCCACTGACTGAGCTGGTATAGAGGGATGTTGGAAAATGCTTCATACTATACATCCAAACCCAAAGAGCAAATTGTGACCGTGATATTCTCACACTACTTAAGTTTCAAATACAGTTTCCGTATTTAACTTTGCCTCTACCCCACACTCTATGAAAAAAATGTTTTTGTCTTAGAACAGGTAGCACTGAGTATTGAAACCAAGATCCTGAAAAGTAAGCCAACGTTCCATTCTTAAATATAGAAGAGAATGTGTTTTGATAGGTAGAGAGACAAGATTTGAATGCTTTGGAAAAGTCAGTTTTTAAAGGCGGTGGGGGAGAAGCAAGGAATATTCATTTGATAGTCTTCATTAATACTTGCTTTATAGGTCACATGTATTACAGTCTTCACTATATTTAAGCATACCAGTGAGACTGGTCCTTCTGCCACAAAAGATAAACTTCAGCAGAAAGTAGTTCAATTATTTCACCCCCTCTTCATATAAAATAAGGAAGGGTTCATTTGACTCAAGCCAACCTGTGAGTTCATGTTTATGCTGATAAGAATATAATACTTTCCAATTCTGAGGACACAGTCTTGATGGTCATTAAAAGGCTGATTGTGGTGGTATAATGAAATCTAAAACTCTAACACACTAGTGTCCAGATAAGTCATATGAAGGATGTTTCTATTGTATGTCTTCTTAATATATAATTCTGAAGATTCTCTCTTTATTGTAATGATGTATAGTGATGTAAATGTCTGATTAAATGGATTTCATCAAGCAGCCATAATAAATCAACATTTTGGTTTCCACTTTGCAGACTTACTAGCTGCCCTGAGGGAAACAAAAAGCTAGAAGAGTAACTATTTCATATTAAACTGCCAAAGCTAACAAAGTATCCCAGAAACATGCTGTGTCTTGATCATTTGTGAAAAAGTTTAGAACATAGAGAAGAGTTGGCTCATATGCAACTATATTTATATCAATTTGAAGTCATGCATTGCATAAAATCTTTATGCATTTCTGAACTGGATGAGTTTTCAGTGCTCACAATGCTTCCTCTACCTGGAGTTGATCTGCTGTGAAGCTGGTCCGAGCTCTTTTTGCTGGTTTTGGATGATTAACGTCTTGTTCTGTTAGTAATGCTCCTTCCACACTAATCCCATTCCCTGACGGGGGGGAAAAAAAAATTCTGTATGTTGATGATTCAGAATGATATTAGTCCTAAATCACACTACTCTGGAACAGATTTTCAATATTTATTAGCAGGTTATTATGGAATTGTAAAATGGGCCCTGTTTTGTTCAAAATTACTTTGGTATTAATTTGGAGTAATTCCACTGACATCCAGATTTCACTGACGTAAGGAAGAGCAGGATTTGGTCCAGCATTCCATCTATAATGTCAGACTAACTGGATAAGCTAGACATGTTTTACTTTGTTTTCTTTAGAACTATAGAAAATCAGATGAAAATATTAGAATAAGAGTTAAATATACTGGGTAGTTTGAACATTACTTTAGTTGAATACATGCATCTCTAGCCTTAATGAAACTAGAGAACTGCTTTTCACAAAGGAAGATGACATAAAAAGCAGCAAATTTAGTTAAGGCTAAACAACAGTCATACTAGATATTTAACAACAAAAGCAGCATATTACCATTTTCAACTTCTCTTTTTAGATTGTCCAACATACAGTCATAATGTACTCTACAAAGGACTTTCTCTTCAACCAAAGCAAACTCCTCTCCAGTGGAAAGCTGTCTTTTGCAGGAAAAGCAGGCAAAACATGCCAGGTGATACACATTTCCCTTAGCCCTTCGGACCCAGTCAGTAGAATGGATGTGCCTACCACAACGAGAACAACGGGTTCCATACCGCCTACAACGAAGAAGAGGAAACAAAAAGGTAAGTGACAGAAGCTAATCATCTAAGACTAGACTATCACTATAGGAAAATTTGTGACAGTTTGATGGGGAAACAGTCCATGGGGTTCGTAGCAAGTGCAGTGACCCTGTTCATTGGTTAGATGGCCATAGAATTTATTTTAAAAGTTTGCATCTAGTTGTTTTAAAAACAGGGCTACAGCCAAATTACAAGTTTAATACTTTCCTTAAGGTTGAGGGAAAAACTTGTTCATTTAATCACTGAAGTGGAATCAAATATCCACCTACTCTGCACGGTCAACAGTCTCCCTGTCTTATTTATCTAGCGTTCTATGACCTCCCAGTTATCCAAACGTATTTCATGTTGCCCAAATAATTTGGGTAGTCTTAATTCTATTGTATTCAACCACATATTTCTTCAACCACTAACAAAGTTAAAACAGAAAATATACCTAGAGAACTTCTACAGGGAAAGAGACTAGATTCCAGGAAATAACTAGGGAGAAAAAATACAGCATCTAATTTTGTTATCTTTAGAAGAACTTCAAATATCCAAGTATATTTAGACTACTGAGAAAATATTTTCCCATCAGAATCTGACTTTTCAAGAAGAAAATAGTGACTAGAATATATTTATTATAAAGCATGGATATTTATTCTTTAGGATTACATGTGTCACCAAGATCTTCCAAAATTGATGCTTAAATTTAGGCTCCAAGAAACCTAAACAACCGGCCTAGTTTCTCAAAAGGGCTAAGTATATTTTAAATTACTATTTAGTTTAAATTAATCTCTTTTGGTATTAGAGAGATCATCAACTGATCAGTTTACTTCATGGTTGAATATTCCTACCTGCTTTGGACTTGGGGTGAAATCTTAGCTCCACTGAAGTCAGTGACAAAGCTCCTGTTGACTTCAAAAAGGTGCCAGGACTTCACTCCTGATTTTGTCAAGTGCAAATTCCCTTCAACTCTCTTTGAAGGCAACACAAGTTAGTAGAATCTGCATTTCACAGGCTCATACCCTAATCCTGCACTGAGTGCCACACCTCCAAAACTAACTGCTCATAAATCAATACCTTATAATTATTGGAACATGCTGCTGACAGGTTGCATGGAGATACTTTTAAAACAAAATCATATTTGATTGTTTTGTAATACTTTTCTATGGTACCCTAAGGGTCTTTGCTTATGTTATAAGGAATTTTAGTCCAACCAAAAGTGGATAGAACACCACAGCTCTACTTTGTAGACTTGAAACAGCACCAAAGGAAAGTATTGATCTGATAACTTTAGGGTCTGTATTACAGCAAGGGCCTTGACTTCTATTGTGGATAGTTTAGTTGCCTCATGGGCCTCACCAGTGAGGGGTCTTTTCCATAAATGCTGTGGTGATTATATACAACATGGCACATTAAATAAATATATTACAAGCTATTATGATGCAATTACTTTTAGATAGACTGCTTGAGGTTTCCCCAAGCTCCTCTTAAGAAAATTGAGGCTCTGGTACATAATACCTACTGAAAATAGTGACGGTGAAAGTGAAGCTCTGAGTGAAACCTTGTATTCAGTGAAAGTCAGGGGGTCATTCACTTGTCACCTCAAAAAAATAAGCTTCATTTTTAATTGTCATCTGATGTACCTGAAATAATCAAGTTTGCAGAAAATATCTTTATCTTTTATGTAGCAGCTGGTATGCCTTCCTAGAGAGGTTCTGCAAACACTGCATGAGAGACAGCGTACATGCCAGCAGAGATCATTTACCTGTAAAAGGGAGGAAGAGGAAAACATACTAATCTGGTAGCACAAACTTTGGAGTATTTTTGATTTATGTAAATAGTGAGGCAGAAGTCCATACTTTTGTCCTTGTTGAACATATGACTATCAGCATATTTCATACATTAAAAAAAAACAACCCGTTTTGAAAGGCAACGCAGATGAAAATTGAAACGTTTATTTTATAGAATCCTATGTCAATTAATAACTACTATTGAAGTTAATAGAGATCCCCAGTACAAGCTTTTATGGCTTTATGTTTAAAGCATGGTAATGGGAAGTAGGGGATCTGGATTCTGTGCTAGGCACCACACAAACTTCTTGTTCTAGTTCTGCTCTCACACCAGCTGAATAACAAAGCAGAATTGGGCCTCAAGTGACCTTGGAAAAGTCATCTAACTGCTGTGCCTCTGTTCCCCTATCTGCAAAAAGATCTGCCTAACAGAAAGCGCGAAATTCCATTGATATGTAAAGTGATTTGAAATTTAAGTGCAGAGGACATTTGCCAAATAAAACAAGACACGAATTAGCTCTCAACTTTGTTTTACCAATTGAGTCTGCACTTGTGTAATTAAGTATATGGGCCAAGATTTTCAAAGCAGTTTGGGACTTAAATTCTCCAGACCGCTTGGAAATATCAACCATTATTTCTATAGTTTAAGATAAAATCTATAATGCTGTTTGACTTTGGTCTGATCTACACCTAAAATTTAGGTCGACCTAGCTAAATTGCTTAGAGCTACGAAAAAGGTCTTGTGCTGTGTGATGTGGGTTAAGTTGACCTTATCCCCTACTCCTCCCTCCCTACCCCACTGGATGCAGCTGGGTTGACGGAAGAATAACACTGATGCAATAACCCCTTTTGTTGCTGTAGCAATTGTGTACACTAGTGCTACTGCAGCTGTGCCGCTGTAGCACTTGTACAGTAGACGTATCCTTAATCATAGAAAGCGTATAGTAAATTATCAACAAAACTATAATTTTTATTAATAGTCTGTCTAGTGTTTTGGCAAGATCAGTTGTTTGTGTATAATGGTAGTATTGTCCATTTTCATTATCTGATAAAGTCCAGAACAGATTTTCTACACTGTCCTTGCAAATGTTAAATGAGACCAATAAATTAATTTTGTCAGAAGCCAAACACTGACTTTTAACAACTCCCAGTTATGATAAAAAAGTAAGTAACATTATGGATAGTCCATTTTAATGAAAGTGGCAACCAAACAACAAGCTGGTTCAGAAATGTTCATTCTCGGAGTCAGATTCTCACCTCAGATACCTCAAACTCTGGGATCTTCAAAATCTGTTTACTGCATGCAGCAGAGTAGCAGATTTGATATGAGCAGTGTTGTGTCTTTAGTCAAAGATCAGAATGCTGCCAAAAGAGCTATAGTTGACTTATCACAACCTACAAAAATATATGTATGCATATGAAGGATGCTTTGAGGAGAAATAAATTTCAGCCTAATATACTGAAATGAAAAGTTGTCTGCATATTGTCCAGCATTCTCTCTCAATATATAATCATATTGGCAGCAGTCTTTATTGAAACGAAGGCCAAACAAATTGACAGATTTATCAGTACATCACAATTTAATGCTGATCTGCACCTCTCAAAAACCTGGTCTCTTGTAAGAAGCTGCCCTGTTGGTAATGACTGTCGACAATGTTGAAAATAGTTAAACTGCTAGTTGAGGTAGGACAAAAGCATCTGGGCTGAACACATCTCAGTGGCTCTAGGAAAATGCACTAGAAGTTTTCTAAATATTTCCCACTATTGCTAACAATGGTTTTGCTTCACTGGTGTTAGCAACATTGGCCGTACCCTGATGTAGATGAGCTGCTGGTATTAAGCTCCAGCATGTCACATGAAACTGCTATGAACAAATTTAATCAGCATGATGCGTAAAATGCTGGCAACAGCCCATAGCTCATTTACCATAGGGTTCCTAATGCTGCTAGCACTCTACTGTAGAAACGGCCTATCACACTAACTGTCCTCAGTATAGTGTTGTCCTATCTCCACTCCTATTTAACCATATACTGAACATTGATTTAGGAGACCTATTGGTGACCACCACTGTCAGCAATGTGTCAGTTTCCTAGTGTAGGTAACAATAGAGTCAGAAATCTGAGGAGCATGGAACACTAGATATTTATATCTATTTAAAATCCTGTCTCATTTAAGTGGTACAGACTATTGATACTTGCTCCTATATTCCAGCTTCTACCCAAATTGTGAATTCCATAGCTATCAGAGGGAGAAAACTGATGTTCAGAACAGCTAAGTGATTTATGCAGAGTGTCACAAGGAATCACTGAGTCGGAATTGGTAAGCCTGGGTTCGAATCCGTATCCCACCGTACTTTAGCCACTTGAGAACCCTGACAGTCTTATCAAAAAAGGTTCACAGAAGGAGATGGGGATCCCCTGGAAGGAAAGATGAAGTGACATTCTTCTCCATCAACTTTCTCCCCGTCTAAACCCATCAATGAATATTAAAGTGGCATAAATATATAAAGCTGTCCCCTATCCTCGCCCCTCCAACCCTCAAGACAATGTTTGAATTGAAAGGGCAAACAGAAAACGTGGAGAGAGAAAAGAAATTTAAAATGCCTCTAGGAGTGCTACCAGTTCTCACAATGGATTGAGAGGGTTGGGATAAGTTGAGGTTCATTTATGGAGTCAAGTGATAGTGACTTTTAAAAAAATGATAGGGAAATTGTCTATCCTTTTGTTTGTGGAAAAAAAGCTGAAACGCCGGACCTGAGTGCATCCAAAAGTCTCTCATCCAAACCTAACTATATCCTAAAGGCTCTAACCCAGAAGGCAAATGAAAAACCAAGATTTTAAAATGTCTTGTGATTTTGAAACCAGTCTCGATTTTTTTTTTCCCCCTTCCTGGGGAGGTCTGACTCATAGTATTGAAAACTTGAGACCCGTAATACTGCTCCAATGCAAAGCAGCTCCTTCTCCCTCTGCAGAAGCTACTAAACCATCCCCACCAAAGATAACTTGTTTCAATATCTCAAACACTTCTGAAGAGCAATTTTTCCCTTTAGAATGATCAAAGTGCACGAAATGGCTTATTATTAGCTAGTGACAATGTAACAGGCATCATACAGAACAGAAAAACTGTCCTTGGTCAGAGTAGCTTTCAATCTTATTTTTAAAGGAAGTGTTTCCTCAGGCAACATATTCCTGGAATCCAGAAAAAGCTAAATTCTAGAACGCTCTCAAAGTAGCACCAACTGTTTGCCTTTCAACTAAAGCTTCCCAATCCTGTAAACACTTACTCATGTGTTTAATTTTACACATGGGAGTAGTTCCATTGGCTGCAATGAGACTTCTCCCACATGTAATTTTAAGAACATATGTATTGCAGGATCCGGGACAAAGATTAGAAAATAAAATGCCGAGGCTGCCAGTATTTTTTGGGAGTGGGCGGAGAATAACTGTATAGAATGTGTGTCAAAGATGATGCAAATTTCACTAGGCAGAATTAAGTCATCCATAATGCAGACAAACTGTACAGAACTTACATATCTATGTAGCTCTCTAATCAAATTCATTCCAACTTCGGGGCCAACTATGAGCAGCTAACACATTTTTAAGACTTTAAATCTATTTACACTAGGTGTTCCCACGTTTTTAAGCATTACTTGAAATATTTTTGCTAAACACCCTTTTGTCTGCCCTAGACAAGGCCCAAGTTGTGGGTAGAAGTCACAGATAGTGTGGTCTTTTACTATGTGAAGTAAACTCTGACGTTCTGACCATTGGTTTTCTCTTGAACAAACCAGATTCAAACTCAGGTTAGGGGCCTGTGTGGTGATTTGTACATTACCCATGTCATTCATCACCTATGTAGCGCACTTAGTAGTGCAGCTTGACAGATGTTAAATAAGGGGATTACTGTACTTTGTATAACTCAGTGTCACTAACAAGAAACAACACTGTGAATTAAGCATCCCAGTATTTGTGGTTGAAGAGAAACTTGTAAAATTCTTATAAAAATATTGTGGCTTATGGGGACATTGTTCTGTACTAGATATTGTAAATACATGACAATGCAAAATAATGTAACTCCCTTTCTAACAGTTAGTGATTAGTCGCACTGAAATCAAAGTGTTAGGATTAATTTTTCATGGTACTTTCACAATACAAGTACTTAGTAAAATTCCAACCAAACTTTTCATGGAAGTTCCTATATTAGCAGCCATGTACTTTTGATGTATTAGTTTCTATCTAATTTCAGAACTAGTTCTGAATCAACAATGCTAGTTTTCCATTCAATTAATTGTACTTATTTAAAATATGCTATAAAAAGATACTCCATATCAAAATTTCAACATGTCATTTTTGTAAGACACCAGAGGCAACTAACTCCTGGCCCATTGAAGTAAATGGGAGAGGAAGTTTTGCCATTAATTACAGTGGGGCTAGGATTTCACCTCACCTGAGTATTATTTTCCAAAGTATTAGAGGGATGTGATTTGAAATAGCCAATATCTGAAACCATGAAAAATGAACATACTGGATTTTAACATGGTGGTGGTAAAAACAAGAGGAGGACATTCTTTAATAGTTTAACTATAGACCACTAGTAAAAATTACGGTTTCCAGAATCAGACAGTTAATGGTGAAGATAGGAGGGCAAAGAATCTGGAACTCAGTGTTTTAGGTTTTGCTGGTCACAAGATAAAAATAGTGAAACGTTTGAAGTTATTTCACTAAAAGCAAAAAAGGCGATAGCCTCCTGCCTGGAATTCCTGATAGGATTTCAAATGGAAAAAGGCTCTTTAGTCTTGCCTCTAAGAATCTGAAAACGTTTGCATCGTAGACGGGGGACAAGAAAAGGAGGGAAAGAAGCAATCCCCCAAGAACCATTATTAAAAGAGAGAGGCGTTTTTAAAACAAGGAAGCGAAGTTATTCACTGAGCGCTATCCACGTTACCAGGCTCGGCAGCCGTTCAGGGAAGGCTGAAGAGCGACCGGCCCTTCGCTAAAGAGAAACCTCAGCACTAGTTTGTAAGAGCCAGATAAGCCTGATGCCCCTCATCAGGGTAGTTTGGACACAAATGTGTTTCTCAGCGCTTGGTACACAGCGGAACGGATGGGGAGTGGCATTCCCCTCCAGTCCCCAGCAAGCCGTGGAGAGGAACGGGGTGAAAGCAGGGTACAACCCCTGGCAGCCAGCCAGCCATCCCCAAAGCCAGGCTGGGGAGGCGAGCCCTGCCCAGCGAAGGGGCACCGCCGCCCAGGCAGCTGATGCTAATGAGAGGGAGCCGGGGAGAGCTCAAGAGAGGGGAGAGCTCGCCGCTGAAGCCAGCAGCAGCCCGGCGCCGGCTGGGACCCGCCGCCACTCCCCAGAGACTGCGGCCGAGCGGTCCCTGCACGGCCAGGGCGGAGCCCGGCCCGGCCCGGCGCGCACTCACTCACTCACTCACTCACCTTGAGCAGGTACTTGTCCACGATCTCCAGGCCGCAGCTGCTGCACAAGCACTTGCTGGGGGGGCAGCCGGGGGCCGAGGCCATGGAGCGGGGCGAGGAGGAGGGGGACAGCGGGGCCGAGGAAGAGCAGGAGTCCTCGTCCCCCGCCGCCTCGGGGCTCACCTGGGGGAGAGCGAAGGGCCTGTTAGCGCGCTCGGACCGCCCCTCGGCTCCCCCCCGCGCCCCGCGCTCACTTACCAGCTCCCCTTCCCCGCCGCCTTTCCGCCGCCTTCCCCCCGCCAGGGCCGCCGCTCTCCCGCACTCCTCGGCCATGAGCCCCGGGAACTGCAGGGGGAAAGGAGAGAGCTGAGCGCGCGGCAACCCTCCTCCCCCGGCGCGCGGAGGGGGGGCTGCTGCGGCCACCTGGAGCCGCAGTCCTGCAGGAGGCGATGCCCGAGGGGCTCCTATGGGGGGCGGTGGTCGCTCCCGGCTGGACCCACACAGCCGGGGAGGGCGGGCGCCCTAGGAACGCGCCTGACCCCCGGGGTGGGGGCACGAGGTTAATACCCTGCCCCCCCCCCCCGCGGCCTGCAGCCGGGCGGGGAGGTGGTTTCTTTAATCACCGCAATTAAAAGGGCAAGGCTGCGCCGTGCAGCGCGGCCCCCGCGCCGGAGGACCCCAACGGGAAAGAGCCTTTAATGGGACACTTGAGAGCTAATTGCCGCAGCCGGGCGCTGGTTGCCGCGCCGCGCTGAATGGGAAGGCTGCGGCGTGGAGGGAGCCAGCGGCTGCTCGCTAAACTTGCCGCAATTAGAGCCGCCGCTGACTTGCCCTGGCCTCTTTAAGGTGTAAATTGCCACTTAAAAGGCTCAATGAGCCACAACAGTGGCGCCACTCAGGGATTATTTTTAACCGGTGCGGAAAGCGGAGCGAAGAATGGAAAATATCCAGCTGAATTCAATTTGGGGCCATTTAAAAAAAAAACCACCCACCAAACCCACCCCGCACCTTTGTTCAAGGGCAGGTCCCCGTTTGGTGTTTTTAAAGCAATGCAATGGGGAGCGCTCTTACACCAACGGGCCCGATTGCACCTACACGGTGCGTTTCGGCGGGTGTGTGGATGTGATTGTTTATGCACCCCCCCCCCCCAGCACTTCCTGGGATGACACTAAAGCTATAGCAGGGGGAAAATCCACCTTTTAGTGCCTTAAAATGAAGAAATATAAAGATGATAGACTTAAATCTTTGCACAGAAAACTAGTACAAATCTCCAGCTCATTGGATGTAATGTTGCTTCACAATCCCTCGGGCTGAATCGTCACTGATCGTTCTATTCTTCCACTCACAGCTACCATTTGCTCAGGATCACGCTGCATTTTTTTTTTAAATCTTTGATTGCACCAAAATAAAATACAGATTTCACTGTGTTTGGCCCTAAAATAGCCGCGCACTCATGAATACTTGAAATATTCCTAGGCAAGTTCACATAGTCACAGCCGCCTACTTTTTTTTCTCCCCTAGATCTAGCTCTATTAAAGGCTCGGGCTCTATTTTGCGGATACACATTTACCAAACGAAAGGTCTATTGCAGCTAATCCGCTTTGGTGATTTAAATGAGGCGTACTAGGATCGGTTTACAGCTTCGATATAAAAGCAACGTGCTGATTTGAACGTCCATTTAGTCAAACTCACTGAAAGGCCCTAGTGGGTCTAAAAACGCAATAGTTTTTCCAGGCCTCTTCCTTCGTGGGGCAGGCTTTAGCGATCTAGATGTGCTTCAAATTATAATCCACTGCCACGTATAAAGAAACTTGGAAAAACTATGGAGCCAGAAGTTTAGTAACATTAGCCTGCAGCCCTGAGAAACCGACAACGCGAGTTCCCTGCAGCGTTTCTGGGGTTTGCCTAGTATCAGCTCACCTTCTCCGTGGAAATAGCAAGCGCGGGAATGTCCTTGTCTTCCAGTTTACACACAAACATCTGATCGCTCTTCCAATACATGGCACTGCTAGGACCTCTTATCACATACCAACTCCAGAAACCGCAGCGCTTCCACCGACAGAGAAAACACAAAAGCACCTTTAAAGGGCGAGGGAGAAAAAAAAAATCCAAGGCTCGTTTGTTGCCACTATTTGCAAGGCTGTTCTTAAGATCCTGTTCGCAACTTCACTGATGTGAGGCCCTTCAGAGAAAAAAGTTTTGTTTTCAAGTGGGTGGAACCTCCCGAAGAAAAAAAAACCCACCCCCCACAAACGCAGCCTTTTGCTGGCTTTCTAGCCTCACCTCCTCGTGTAAAACCCGCCTTCTGTACATGTTAAGATCTTTATCGTTACAAGCCAACTTGCTCCAGATTTTGGTCTTAAAAAATCAGCACCACTAACTTTTTTTTTTTTTTTTTTTTTAAAGCTCTGTCTTCATCGTTTGCCGCAGCTTCTCCCCCCCAACCTAAACAGAGATTCAGGTTACATCTCTTTCTGTATTAACAAAGAAGACAGACATCAGGGAAAGCAAGAGTATGTGTGAACTGTAGGGTTTATCGACTGCAATCCAAAGCCGAATGTGTGTGTTTCGCCCAGAGAAACGCAACAAATTCTAAAACCGCCTAGCTAGTTTTTTGGTCTTACCCCTGGCTCCAGGTTCCTATGATTAAAACCTCCCTCATTAAGATAAAAAAAGAACATCTGAGCAGCTAAAAGCTTATGGTATCGCTATAGTTTTGAAATCAAGACCAAAAGAATAAAGTGTGTTGCTGATTAGCACCAATAACTTCCATGGCGAGCTGGACCGAGCCTGTTATGAGTTGGCTGTCCATTGCCTTGAGAGTCTCCCAGAAATCAGAGGTGAGCGTAATCGGCAAACGATTCTGTGTAAGTTATCTGGGGTGCGTTTTTCCTGATAGGAGAGAGAACCGATTCCCCATAGAGTTGCACCAAACAAACTAGTAGTGGGGTGTTCTGAACCCTTATAATAGAATAAAGCTGCAACTTGCAGGTGAGGTAAATACTCTGTCTGCTGCTGTGTAGGTATTTAGCTAAATCATAGCCATGTGGCTTTAATTAAAGTTGTGTTTATTTCCCCCTTCCTCTCACCCAGTTTTTGTTTTAGAGCGGGCTAAAGGTAAATGTGTAGATAGATGCACGGCATTTTTGTCAGCGCTTTGGTAAGCATGCTGCAAGCCGTTGAGTTAACTGAAAACGTTATCCAGGTTACAGAGCGAGCTTGCGAAATCTGAAATACCTGAACAACTTTCACAGCGGCGGAGAGTTTCCATTGAGTTCAGAAAGTCACTGTCTACAGTTACTCGTTCGTTTGCAAAAGTCTTTGCTGGATCGGGCCCTGGGAGATTTCTTTTTGGACCAAAATCGACCCTAAAACCGATCGTACCCTAGATAGTTTGGTTTTCAACCTAATCCTAATATCCATGTCGACTATTGGCACGTAAAGTCCGAAGGACAGCAAGGCAGACAGTATTTTGTTCTTATTATGACTAGCTTTATGGCAGTTAGTACGCTAGAAAGCCAAGCCACCCGAAATGGCTGAACTCCGAGGACAGGGGCTAGGGTTTCAAACAGCATCTAGGGCTGTATTTTTAAACATTCCGCCTAATGCCTTGTGCAGACAGACAACCAACTCTCGGGAAGTGGCGTTAGCTGATTCTCTACCGATTCTTGAGATGGAGGGTGAAGAAACTTCTGCTGGCAAAATAAAATCCAGAGGGGATCCTGCACAACCCCTACTGAAGAGCTCCAGGAAAGGTTGGTTTCTCATTTCTCTAGCTTTAGAAATGTTGAATTCAAGAGGGGTGCTTTCACATCACCATTCCCCGCAATTAAAATGTGGGACTGATCCGAAAGTCACACTGTATTAATGTTTAGATTTAGATGCACTTATTTTGAAGGGCATAACTGCTGGAGGATTTCAAAATACAAAACCCCTTTGGAGCATACCTCCCCGGATGGGAAAAGAGGCTGGGTTAATCGTTTATTTATATACTCTAAACAAAATTGGGTGGTGGTGGCTTTAAAATGACTTGTCTGGCACCTTTGCCATCAGAATGGTGTTGAGATCACTTTTACCAGGCGTCTGATCACAGCCCCAACTCTGATGTGACTGGTCTGAGCTAAACGTTACATTTGCTTTCATTTTAGGACCGCACACGATAGAAATAGAAACAAGTAACGTAAGAGAGGAGGCTCGTGCTTCCTAGGAAGTTTAATTTCCCAGAACATTTGACTTCAGCTCCCCTCTTATTCTAGAGGTTCTTAGTCTCTGTAAGGGACTCTCGTGACCGATCAGGGTCATTAAGGCTTAGATCCCAAGATTAAAGCAAACTCCCCCACCCTTGCTGTAAAGAGGGTTTTAATCGAGACGCGCGTTGAACCACACGTGATGAGAATCCTGCCTGTACAACTCCCAGCTGGAAAAAATATTACCTTGCTTGCATGGCTCTGCACCTCTATAATACAGGATACTGATTCATAAAACGCTGCCCTTAGATGGACATGGAGATCTGCCCCCTCCCACCCCACAACTGATGCGTTACTGGGGGGTGAAGAGAAGCCAGCGCCCCTCTGTCCCCAGGCTGTCCTGAATTAACGCCTGGCAGACGATGAACGCAGTGATGCTCCGGGCAGAGTCACTCCGAGCTGCTCCGCTCTGAGGGAGAACCCGGGAGCAGAGCGCGTGAAAGGAAGGAGCAGCCAGGCGCGCTGTAATTGTACAGGGCTGAGCCGTCACATGTGTAATCGCCTAATTGTGCGCCACCTTGACATTCTTCTCGAAAGCATCAAACTGATATTTTCCCCCTTGGCTTTCACCGCAGGGCCCGTTATAAACCCCCTTCATCAGTGGGATGAAATTAAGTCTGCATTGATGGTAGTCCCTTGAAACTTGATATTTAAAGGCAATAAATCTGAATTAGTAAATTATAATTGAAGTAGTGAAGTCCCCCTAAATTGACTAGGCAGCATTTTCCATTGGCTCCTCACAGTGAATAACCACATGTTTGGGTCCTGAAAAGAACCTACCCAGAAGGTGCAAGCAATTATCGAGCTGATCCTAGCATGGCAGGATCTCCCTTCCTTCCTTCCCCCCACCCCCCCCCCCCCAGTTGATATCAACTGCTGTGTGGCATTAGACTTTATAATCTGGTTTAAATGATTCGATACAAAACCGGAATCTGTTCTGGGGCGCTCGTAATCGAGGAAAATGTGTCGATCAGCCATTCGGAAACGTTAGAATGGCTGAAAGCAGTTTGCTTCAACTCGGCTCGCTTTCTGCATTTGAACTGCTTGGAGTAAACCGTGTTTGCTTGTCTGGTGTCCTTCCTTCACTCTGTAAACCAATTAGTTCAGTATGTGTTTGTTGCACTTCATTGGGAACTGGAGGTTAGCTTGATCTGAAATAACTAGATACAGTTTTGTGAGAGAGAGAAATATTAGACGTTGGAGCCAACACAGTCCGTCCATACATTGTTCTCAAACAGAAAGCTTTCGCAAACAGGCAGAAGGAATTCCCAGTGTATTCCCAGAGCAAAATAGATTTTCCTGCATTTCTCAGGGTCAGCCGTAGATATATTTTTTCGTTTTTAAGATATCAACAGTCTGAGCCTCCACAGAGTTAAAAAAAAAACGCTAGAAACACCGAAATCATTCGGCTCTCTAGACTTTCTCTGCGAGTGTCTTAATGCTTGCCTTCTCTTATACGCTGTTCCACACAACCCCCTTCTTTTTGTTTCTTTGAAACAATGCACAACTGTCATCTTTGGGCATTCATTGGCATGGCTTTGAACTGATTGTGCTGCCAGGGCCAAGAGAAAAAGACCGATGGGAAATGTCGTCTTTACATCCAAATTGGGTTCTGGAATGCATCGCCGCAAGCTTAAAATAATTGAATATTTTAATTCCGTTACCGTAGGAGAAATTCTGACTGGGGGGAGAGACCCCCAGGGCGAGGAGCGCTCTCTGTCTCATGGGCAGGTCGGGTTGCTCAGAACACAGTACAACACTTTGGGTTGTCCTGTCAAACGGCGTTTTCCCCTCACCCCCATTCTGTATTGTACACTATTGGGCTGCTAAACAGAAACTTCTGTAAAAACAAGGCGAGTCCTGTAGCACTCTCTGGTTGTTTTTGCTGTAGACAGACTAACACGGCTACCCCTCAGAAACTTCGGTGTCTGCCCTAGAACATGTGATTAGGGACAGAAAAACCAATGCCACTGTTCTGCTTTAACCACTTTCACTGCGTTTTTATTTCTTCTGAGTTGATTTAAATTCTACTCGAGTGTAAAAGAAGGCTGAAGAGAAGAGACCACGTTAAAATCCGTTCAGGGTTTGCTGCCCTTTTGCCGTAAAGGGCGTGGGGAAGCTCCTAATCTAGAGAAGTAAATTGAGGATTTAGACTGGGGCGAGCCACCGTTTCGAATTCCTGCGTGTCTCTAGTTGACTTGTTAATCTCGCTGGGAAAGTGGTGCTGAGTTTTGTCAATAATTTTTCTGTTCTCTTGCCTATGTCTTCCCCTAGCAGAAACTCATTTGCAAGCAGTGTACATAGCCCAAGTGATATTACAGTGAATGATCAAACTTATTGGAAATTAATGCCTTTGCTAAAGCGCTGGATACAGACACACCTTGGAACAGACGTTTTAGCAGACGGGGGGAGGGGGGGGGTCGGGGGAAGGGCATTTTCTATCTCCCAGAAGTGTAAAAAAAAAAACCCAAACCCCTGTAATTCATGCAAATGGGAGTCAGGTAATATAGAGTGGTTCTAGGTATAGCCGTGCATCCTTCAAACGCGTTTACCATTTCTGCTGAGCTGAATATCTTAATGCTCTGGGGAGAGAGGTAGTGGTGAGGGATGCTGTAAGTTGGGGAGGGCGGAGATGGGGAGTGAATAAACATCGCTGTATCGGACTCCTCCCTTGGTGCTTCCCATTCAGTGCTGTGTCTCCGTGCCCATCTTTCTCTGCGCGGAGCCGCGTTCTCTCCAAGTGCATCGCTTCTTAACGCGCAGTCTGATGGTCCAGGCGCATGCCTGCAACAGTTCAAAACTTTCAGAGGTGTAGACTACAGCGAGTTTCCCTTGTTCCTGTCTCCTACCTGCAGGAACACAAGCGGTTTCCTTTCCACAAACGTTAGAGAAAGACGAATCCTCTGACAGTCTATCAGGTTTATAGTCTATTGACCATCAAAGTACAACGTAGCTAGAGGAGTTACCCAGCAACTCCGGGATAAAATGCATGAAAGGGACTCTGAGGCTGACTGTCAGCGGAAACTGTTGATTAACATGTAACAGTGTCTGGGAAAGAGAAAGAAACCGATACTGCACAAAACACTAGAGCGGGGACAGTCCTTCACCGGCCGGGTGATGGGTTGGAGAACTACTGCTCCCTTTTCATTTCTAACTCCTGTGATTCTACGGAGAATGTAAATCAGACTAGTCCAGAAGCGGGTGTGTGTGTGGGAATTAAAATATTACCTCCCTTGAATTTAGGGGGAAAAAACACGCTAGTGGGGCAGGGAGAGAGAGTTTCTTATACAGCTGAGCATTCAGAAATAATGCAAGGAAGTGTGGGGGTGGAAGTGCTAATCAATTACATACAGGAGAAACTTTGTAAATATTCTGCGATAAAATACAGCACGAAGAAAAGGCTGAAGAAAAAGATTTTTACCAGACGCATAATTTTAAAGAGCTGGCACTAGCATATAAGAACAATTTACCAGATTGTTCCCCCCCAAAAAACAAAACAAAACAAAAAAAAAAACCCTACTTTTAATATCACAAGCAACGTAATTGTAACCGTATTAGATGTTACTGTTTAAAATTTTAAATAGTGAAACTATTTTACACATGAAAAAATGGTGGTCCTTAGAAACTCAAATGACATTACAATCAACTTGCTTTAAAAGTCGGTTAAAATAGCCGGGTGGTGTGCTTCAAAAGAAAGGAGAAGAGATGGACGGTAATGAATAGACATGACTCAGTAGGTTGCTTATGTTCAGAAAGGACTAGAAAGAACGGGTCTATTTTAGACTTTAATGTACCTTGTGTGGTCTTTGTCATATTATGATGTTGCTCTGCATAGTTTGTCTTCTCGGAGCTGTTTAAAAATGAATGTGAGCTTCCCTTTGTTCTGTTGCTAATCAAACCTTTGTTAAAAATCATGCATTTTAAGAACATAAGAACGGGCATACTGGGTGAGACCAATATCCATCTAGCCCAATATCCTGTCTTCCACCGTGGCCAATGCCAGGTGCTTCAGAGGGCATGAACAGATCAGGGAATCATCAACTGATCCATCCCATTTCCAGCTTCTGGCAAACAGAATCTAGGAACATTTCAGAGCATGGTTTTAATTCTGGCTGGGCTATCTCTAATTCTGTAATCACACCGTCTGCAACCAGCCAGGGATGGAGTGAAAACTGGCAGAATAATTCATTTGCTGGAATTTCATATGGTTTTTAAATTAGTAGGAATAATATGGACTGCATCATGAATAATGGATGGACCTAATTTAAAAGCAGAAATATTTCTGGTATATGTGTCTCTTGAGTCTTGTTGAAACGAAATTATTTTTCTTCAAGGCCAAGTATATTTCTGATTTTTCCAAGGTAAAGCCACCTTCTAGCGGCTTAAATCATTACAAGGTGGTGACTGTAACACCCACACCTTTGTATCACTGCATTCTCCCCCTGTGCCCTTGCTTGCTGTGTAGCCTTTAGGCACCCCTCTCTCTGCCTCAGTTTTCCCACCGGTGAAATGCTCAATGATTGCTATGCTATGCACACAGTGAGATTTCCTAGAGGTGGCGTCTCCATCAAGTCTTAGCTTTCCCCACGTTCCTGAAATCGTAGGGAGGGTTCTTGGCGAAATTAGGGCCAGGCTGGTCGGTGGGCGGTGATTTGAGGGTATTGACCAGTGTGCAGTCAGAGTGAGGCCTGCAAAACTTGTCCCTAACTCCCGAATAAATACTAGCAAAGATCCTCAACTCCGACAGTGCCCCACTGCTTCCCCTCCCCCGGTCCTGCACGTTAGCCCTTTAGAAAGGAGGGCGGCTCCTGCACCAGGACCTTTAGAGGAGACCAGCACTAAGCAATGCCCACTTCTTCCTGTGTGGGGGCAGTTCATCTTGTGACAAGCAAGAAGAGCTTCCCCCTAGCAAATTGTCTCCCTGCTCCCAGCAGCAGCACCACCTGTTCCCCATGAAATCCTATCTAGTAGCCTTCCCCTCTCCCCTCCGCTGGTACCAGACAACAACAACGGGTTAATAAGGACTGGTCCCTAACTCTTTCTTCTATGAACGCTTCCAGACCCAGCGCGGCCCGGAGACAGGGGGGCAGAGCTGACAGGCATTATTGAAGAAGACTGGTGAACGATCTTGTGTCTCTCTCTTCCCACCTGGCAGGATCATGAGCTCTCAGCGCCCAGTGATTTGCTGGCTGCACTAACAACATTATCTGTCCCCTTGGCAAATTCTCTCAGATGCTTTGAACATTAGTTTCCTCGGGGTAGCTAGTAAAATTGTGCTCAGATCTCCGTTCTCCGCCCCGTCATTGGCCATCGTCTCTCTTTCCAGGGGAGAAGCGGGGCAGAGTCCTAAAGACAGGCTTCTCTGAATTGGACCAGCTTGGTCCTTTGATAAATAACACAGGGCCACACGGTCCCTTCCGCATCCTAACAGACGAAAGAGAGCCAGAGAACAGAGCCTGCCACTCACCCTCCAGCAAGTTTCTTTCTCCTTCTCCCTTGCGCCCTGCCTCCGGTAACTGGGAGTTTGTCGTGTTACTAAGTGCTTTTGTGCTGTGCTGGTAGAACAAGCCCTTTGCTTTTCCAGCTAATTTATTTTCCAGGGCTGGGCCAGTTACTTCACAGCAAACATTGGATTCGGTGAATTTAGGCTCTTCTCCTCTTGTACGGTAGCAGTGGAGGGGCTGTGACTTTCTCCAATTTACAGTGGAACGGGTTTCGGGAAAGTGAGGCTATTTTGATCATTTCTGAATTCTACTTGCGTGGCTTAAGTGTGATTGGTCAAGTAAATCACAGGGTGATGCTTCGGTCCTCGGATTAGATGAGAAAGCAAGCAAAACTGATATTCGCTTTGGAAAGTGCTTTCCTCTAGACTTTGCGCCAGTAGCTTGAATGGCCCCAGTATTCAGAGGAGAGGAGAACATGGTGGGAATGGGGTAGTTTAAACGTCTGAATGGATACTTGAAGATTTTAATATATTAATTTTGCATTAATTTCCCCAGCCCTGTTTATACCGCCTGCACGTGGAAGCGGGCAAATGTTGCACCCATTAACTTCTGCAACTGAGGAATGAAGTTTGCTAACATGCTTGTCCTGTTTTTCACACGCTGTGTTGTAGTGAAATTCAGCTGGATCAGGTGCTAGGAAGAGACTAAAATGTACAGGCAGCGTCGAAATATGATTTTAATGCAAGAGTATTTTCCCCCCCGACCTGTTGGATATCAAAGCCACAGCAAAGCTGCTGCCGGGTTTACTTTTTTAAATGCCCGTCTGCATGCTCCTCACGTGCAAGGACATTTATTCTACTCTCTTATCCGTCTCCTGCCAGTGTGTGGTTGAATTGAAGAATAAAAGTCTCTCTAGGGTGTGACTGTGTAGTGAGAGTGCAATACATTATATTAATAAGAGGTGCAGCGCCTTTCACCCCTTCCTTGAACCAAACGTGAAGACGAGGTCTAAATGTCGCGTGGGGCTGAAGTTATATGCCATAATCCAGGCAGCCCTTCCCCTCCGCGCTGTTCTCTCAGGCGGGGCAGAGAAACCACCCAGGGCAGGGGTCTGCGGGATCGTATCTGTTCCTTTAATTCCGTTCACCTCTGTTTATGTGATGCATAAACACTGCTTGCTGCCAGGAGAACGCCGCTGACAAATGGAACTAGCTCCTGGGGGAGGAGAACGGGAATGCCGCCTGCAACCCCCCCCCCCCGCCCCCTTCGTGTGATCCTCTAATCCTCCAGGAGGGAAGCGCTGGAGAACCGGGCCTGTGTCTTTTCCCTGCCTTGACCGGAGCTCGGGGCTGGGTTTGTGGCTGGTCTGAGGGTGAAAGTTTCCTGGTTAACAAATACCTGGAAGACATGAAAGGGGGGGGGGGCGATTTAAAATCCTCGTTTTACGCGTTGGTTCTCCCCGGCCCAGCCCTGCTTCCTGCCAACCCCCCCCCCCCCGAGCCATGGGGGCTGCCTGCCCTGGAGGATCCGGCCCTTATCACTCAGGCCCTTTGCTGCCTAGGAGATCCTGGCAGGGGGGGTCATTTTCTGCCCCGAGAACAGTCACCTGCCTGTTGAAGTGTAAATACCACACAGGGTGAGAGCAGCCCAGCCCCGTCTCCGTGCGGCGGCGTGTGCGCCCGGCGCGGCTGGCGCTCGAGCTTCGTTCCAAGCCGGGCCAGGGGCCGGGGGCGATGTTTACTTGAACGAACGGCCCGCAGTAAGCAGGTCTCGGTGCTGCCCGACGGGAGCATCGGTCTTCCCCCGTCCTCTCCCCGCGATGCCCCGGCCGAGCCCAGGGCCCGGGACGTCCTAGGACAGCGCTGCAGGACGCCATAGGTTAGGTGGGACGCAGGGTGCAGCTGGATCTTGAGGCCAGGGCAGGCGTGAGCGTGTCCCCCGCTCCACAGTGCTCGGAAGCCCCCGCGATGGCGTTACCCGCGGGCAGAGGGGGAAGGCAGGGTCCCGGGCGCTCTCCGCAGCCCCGGCCGCTGTCCCTCGCGCGTCCCCCACTCCTGCACCGCTCGGCTGCCTTGCACCCGCGTTCGCCAGCTCCCGCGGAGAGGCGGATGGAAGCTGCCCCGTCTCCGCGCCTGCGGGAAGAGAACGAAGAATGGACCCTGTGTCTTTCTACTCACCCCCCCCCCCAAACCGCCCGTGCCCGGCTCCAGATTTCAACACTGATCCCACAGACGTACAATCATTGCAGCCGGCGCAGGGAAGTTCAAGGACTTTCCAGCCCGGCTGCTCTAACACGTTGCCTCCTTCTAAACCCGCTTTGTATTTTCCGGGCAGAAATGAAACCTGGGCCGTGGCAGGGGCTCTGCACTAGCGGGAGAAAGCCCCGACGCAGCCAGACCTCCCGAGGGTGGCTTATTAATTACCAGTCAAACGTCCATTCGGTCTCACAGGGCTTTACACTAGTCAGAGATGAGTGAGAGTTAACAGTGTTGTCAGTTTCCATACATATCCCGCCAATTCTAGCATCTCTGAGATCAACAGCATTTACCATTAGCTTGTAACTGGCGTGTGTGTGTGAGACTTTTACCCAGAGGAAGCAAACTGGAGCAGCTCTATCAACCTAATCCGGATAAATGGTTTCAGTGAAACAGCGAGAAGTAAATATCATCAGAAACCTAGAAAGAAAGGGAGACTATGAGGGAGAACAGTGGGGTTTTTAAATAAAAGATATTCAATTAAAACTGAGATGGACAGGAAATCAACTATAATTTTCGCAGAAGTAGTCCTATAAATAGAATTTTCTTCTCTTGCTCTACAGTTTGAGTTGACTGATAATGATTTTTTGTATTTAGTTTAACAATTTTACAGCTCTACAAATAAAGTTTGATTTCATAATATTTTGTTCTATATTCCCCTATGCAAACTGTAGCGGTTGTAATTTCGTGTTTTCACTTGGCTCGTAGCGAAAACAAAGTACGTTATAATGAGTACGGTCTTGAGATGAACTGCTTTTTTGGAGTGTGTGTGGAGGGGGAAATCAAACGTACAATTTCACTCAATGTGTTTGTCTTATATTAAATACAATGGTTTTACTTGCCGTTATCCTTCCTGGGTGGGCTTTTTATCCCTAATGCTAAAATGTACTATGCCAGGGAAACTGAGTATTGCTGCTTCAGTTCCGTTAATTGTACAACTGGATATTTTTCAAGTAGCAGTGTTAGCATATTTCCATGCTATCCATTTTTAATAACGTACAGGGACTGCAAGAGGAGCATACGAAAAATATTTGTACGTGTTTATGTCGGGTTTTCTAGATTCTTCTTTCTTTAAAGTGCCCACTTTGAATGTATACAACTATTTCACCCTGATGAGAACTTCACTAAATTATACACGGGCAAGAAGAGTAATAATAGAATAACGGGCTTCTTATTTACAGCAATTCATACGAGACAAAATATTTGTTTTGACCACCCTCTTAGCTCCCTAATACTCATGGTGATACACAGGAAAATGTTCACATGCCAAAATGAATCTGGAAAAAAATCGCAGTGCCATTTAATATCGAAGGATATGCATTTGTTGTTTTCTCTCTTTCTCTTTCCTCCTCCCCCGCCGGCCCCCTTTAGCAGTGGGGACCTTTGTAATGTACATCCTACGGTTATTGTTTCTGTTGTTACTTTGGTCACTTCGAGCACATGTGTTTCTGATATCTCTTCGGAGTTCAACATACTCGGTTGTGTCAGAAAGCTTTTACCCTCATCTGACTAAGAAAAAGTCTTGCCAACACCGTATGATGCCCCGTTGAACGTGAGCCAAACACCTTCACTTTTTAAAAGTCTCTTTCCCCACCCACCGGAGCCGAATCTATACTAAACGGTAATGAAATGATATGTTTATTCTCCCTGACAATGCATTTACGCACGTCGATAGCAATTACATTGAGTGCTTGCTGGAAGAAAACAATATTAAAATAATAAAGATGTCTAAAGAAAAATATTTGGAGTCAGGCCTATTAAAGTGAAACTTAATAATCACTCAAATAAACAACCACCTTTGATTTAAAAAAACCCCCAACCCACTCTGTGCACATGGCCTGCCCCAGTGAAGGTAATGCCTATCTGACGGTGCTCTGTGGAAACAGAGGGGCCAAATCCTGCCTCGTTGCTGTCAGTGGGAACTTCTGCTTTCAAAAGCGATGGCCCGAGGAGGACCAGGCTTTTTCGAAGCAAGGAAACAGGAGGGGAACTTGCTCTATTGTTCTGGAAGGTAGGGCGGGATCCCTGCCATGCAGCCTACCCCAGATCCACACCGGGAGGCAAATGTGAGTGGGGGCTCTTGGGGGCTGAGTGTTGCTGCTGGGGTCTGTTAGTTAGCCGACGGGCAAGATGCCACCCTAAAGCTCACACCGGTTACTCAAAGCCCAGCTCGTCCCTTTAGCCGCCTTCTATGCGGCGCCTGGCTCCGGCATAGCCCGTGTCTGCTGGGGGTGAGCCGTGGCGGTGCCAGCTGCTCAGCACGGTTCAGGTGCTTAGCCCGGCTTGAACGTGTCTTCGGCTCCCGTGTCTCCACTGGCCATGAGAGAGAGAGCTCCACCTTCCTGCCCTGGGGCTTGTGGTTTTTTTTGGGGGGGGGGGCCAGGAGCAGGAACAATCGGTCCCATCCTTTCAGCGGCTCCCCGGCCAGGCTGGGGCTGGGCAGGGGCGCGATGGGCAGGGGCCGGCGTGGTTGGCGGCGCAGCCGGCTCGGGGGCCTGTGCGGCGGAGGGGGCTGGGTTTGCTGAGCAGAGAGGCGCACCTCAAGAGCGGGTCACGCGGAGCCCCGCTGTCTGTGCACCGCGCAGCCAGCCGAGCGCGGGGGCCAGCAGGAAGGAGCCGCAAACCATTGAAGTGTGACGCCGGAGTCTGTTCATTTCAGCCTTGCGTTTACACAGGGCTGCTAGAAAACGCTCTAGCCACGGGCCGTCTCTTGTGGGATGGCTGGGGAGAGGGATCCCAAGGAAATGTGTGTGTCGGCCTGAAATAAGACCCGTGGAATCCTAGGCGAGGAGGAGATTACAGACAGGCGAGTATAGACCTGCCTTACGGATCTTCACCAGGCTGGTTTCAATTATTCTGCCTTGCCTTAGTAATAGCTGAAAGAACTGACATGATGTAGCCGGTCCGGTCATACCTCAGTGTCTGCCCTGGCTCAGAGTGATACGTGTGCATAGCATGGCCCAGGGTATGCCCTCTTGATTTGCTCATGGAAAGCTCCTACAGATTTCTCCCCTCCCCCTATGTTTTCCCCCATGCTATGGGATGAGCTGAGCCTTTTGTATGGACACTCAACTACCACATCACTCCTCTCCACTGTCCCACAACACCCACCCCCTGGAGAGGCGAACAATCCCCTAAGGAATTTGGCACAGTGCTCCCGACCGAGTTTATATTCTCTGAGACTTGCTCTATAGAAACGAGTGGCTTAGGGATGTAGGTATTACTCAGGGTACCAGGTGACTCTGCAGAGTATGGAAATCTAGACTCTGCCCCCCCTGCCCCCCATGCATCTCCATATGCATTTTTTGAGTTCTGCACATGGACAACCTTGGCATAAAACTCTAACACACAGGTTCCTCGGTAGCTAAGGTAAGTGGTGGTCATGGTTATGGGCCCTCAGACCTATTAAGATTTTAAGCTTTCACAGCAAATTAGCAATTGAGCCAGATGGCTGCTCCATTTCTGAGGATGATAAGGGCTTATTACCTGATCTCATCAACTGATGTGGCTATGTGTCTGTTTCAGTTAAAATGCCTGTTATAAAGAAGACATGATAAATGTGGATAAGTTTACATTTGGTATGTATATGGGTGTTTGCCAGAAGAGTAGGCCTTTAATGAAGAAATCTATATCTGTTATATTATAACCACAGGGATAATTGCAGTGATACATTCACACACACACATTTATGGCACCATTGTCTCTCATCATTACATACTCTGCTGGAGAATGTGGGTAGGGACTGCCTATGATGCTGGCCAATATTGGTTTCCTTGCACCCCCCCCCCCCCCCAATCTGTCTGTCTGTATCCAGTTGTTGTCTCTTGTCTTACACTTAGATTGCAAACTCCCAGGGGGGCAGGGATTGTCTTGTTTTGTATTTGTGCAGTGCCTAGCACAATGGTCTGTGATTAGGGGTTCTAGGTGATACGGTAACAAATAAATAATAACAATACTACTCATGTGAAAAATACTATCAAGTCTGCACTGTGGAGGGGAAGACAAGCACCTGCAGAAGATGGTAAGGAGCAGAGGGAGGGTTAAAGAAAAACTAGGAGAACACAGAGCCTCAAGAGGAGGGATAGATGTGAAGTGTGGGGAGTGATCTAAACCTATACTAAATTAACCATGATAGTACCGCTTTGTAGGTGTCCCAGGCAATATGCAATATTAGACTCTGCCACTTTCCCTTGTGAACAATTACAATTATTTTACAGATATCTTACAAAAAACAGTTAAAAACCAGCCATTGGTGGCAATAGTCAAGGTTAAATGTAACCAGCTGTATAGGGGACCATTTCTAGTCTAGGCGCAGAAACTTGGGGAAAAGTTAAAACTATAGACAAGAAATAAGGTCACCATCACATGCCAGTTTATCTCTCGTCGTGAGCTGACCTGCAGAGTATTGCAGCTTTCTCTTTCACAGGACCCTCTTTCATTTGCATCGTGCCTTTGAATGCCAAACCAAATGCAGCCTGGGGCAGATATTTTAATCACACAAGACTTCCCTCCCCCATATCTGAGCAACATTATATGTATTGTCTTGGGGGTCAGATTCTGCTTGCCATAATCATGCCAGTAAGCCAACAGCCCTCACTGGGGCTGCCTGTCTGAGTGGGGTCATCCTGGCCCCCATTTTCCATAGTCAGTGGTCAGACATGTTTGCAGGAATATTACGTACTGCACACACAGATGGTTTTGAGCTGAGATGGTGTTTGCCAAATATTTCAGGCAATATTTTCAAAAATATTAATGATTTTGGGAGCTTCAGTTTTTGGGTGCCCAACAGGACAAACCTGGCCTTGAGAAAGTGCTGAGAGCCCACCCTCTTCAAATCAGTCCCCTTACAAGGTGTGTCAAATTGGGCACTTTAAAACTGAGGCACTCAAAATCACTAGTCACTCTTGGAAATCTTGACTGCCATGTAGTGCTTAGAAAGATGTCCTCACTTCCTCAGATTACTACTCTACCTGCATAATTAAGATACAAAGAGACAGTTTCTTAGACTATACTTTACTACTTAATACAAATCCTTCTCTAGAATTTTCTGACAGAATGTCAGATGTGAAGGGCTATTCTTCTGAGACATGTTAAAGGGTAGATTCATTTAATCTCTTGGAAGACGTGGTCAGAGCCCTTTCCCCAACTAATTTCCTACTCTACATGCTGATGCAACTTCCATTAGCTGTGTATTAAGAAGGCCCTACATCCATTAAACAGCAGAAGTTTTTAACTAGGTTCCCTGACTAGAAATGATGTTGGTTACAGAGATTAATTAGATGGAATGTTGGGAAGGAAAGCCAGGAAAAAAGTTGACTCAGATGGCCAAATTCATCCCTAGTATTCCCATTGAGTAACATCAGATATACATGTGGCTAAGAATTGCCAGGAGCAAAAGATTCCATATTCTGATGTCTGTGAGTTACAACCATTACAATGTATGCATATATATTCAAGTAGGAAGACCTATTAAAAAAGATTATGCCTCTGTGAGCATTATACGTATTATGTATAGCATACATAAAGAAGCTCTATTAATTTAATACACAATATAATACTTTTAAAAAGTGGGCAGACTGCAGTCAGGCATCTAGTTCTGACTTTTGAGTGTATTTATGGTAGGAAAAAGGGATCTTATTGCTTTCGTTATAGTTTTACCTTGACTTACACTCATGTAAATGAGGAAAATCAGGTCTGAGGTGTATGGTTCTAGAGGAGGATGAAGCACCTAGACAATGTTTTTTTCTGCCAGTGCACCTACTTCTTATGCTGTAGTCAGTGGTTGATATCTGGAAAGGATTTCTAATACTCCTGGGAGGGGGAAGGGATAAGGGGAAACCATGTGCAGCTCATGAGGGCAGCTCCCTTTGGCTGCTTGCTTATCCCTAGCAGTTGTTGAAGGAGTTAAGCTCTTTTCTTTTCTTTCTTTTCCAGCGGCTTTAAGAATACCACATAAAAGAAGAGTATATTGATCAGGATTTATAATACTCTGAAAATGTCTTCTAATTCTTGGACAGACTACGGCTCTGGACAAAAGCAATACATTGAAATACCTTAATCATCACTGTCAAAAATAAGGGCCCAGTTCTGCTCCCACTGCATCAGTGAGGCCCCTTGATGTCCAGCCTTCAATTTTCAAAGAGCAATAAGGAATATTTAAATTACATTTATTTAACAATGTGGAGAGAATTACTATTTTAAAATTACAATTTACCGTGCATACATGGGACTTTTGCATCTGAGTAGCTTTACCTGTGTGTTCTGATTTTAGTAGAAGACTCACCTAAGCAAAGTTACTTGCGCTTAAGTCTCTGCAGTATTGGGCCCATGAGTTGTTAGCATGGTCTGATGCATTGTTTTCAGTAGAACTTTCCACACGTGGTCATGCAATCCCTTGTTTTTACTACCTACACCTGGGTCAGGAAGTAGTTTGAAGCTATTCTCTCCAGAGTAGAATTTTAAAAGGTGTGAGCCCTCATGAAATATGTGATGTTTTACCTGGACTTTTAAAGGTGACCTTTTTTATTGCTTCAACTCAGAATTACAATGGGGAAGAACAGAGTGACATAGGAAACTGCTGGGGTTTTTAAAGGCAAGCGTTTGTATTAACTTTTGTAAATAAACATTCTAAAAACTAGTCAGCTCAGGTTAGTACCTGAACAAAGCTTTCTACACTTCTCTGCTTTGTAATTCTTTAGTACTGCCTGGGTGTAGATGCCTGGGCTGGAGAAGAATTGTTTATGATGGCTGACAGGGAAAGGAGGAGGAGGAATGGAATGAAAAGAAACTTTGTCTGAATGTAAGGAAAGGCCATCTGACAAGTGAGCTCTATCACGCTCTGGGAGAATCTCCCAAGGAAAGGGGGGAATGCTATTACTTGGGTCGCTTTAAGAAGGATTGGGCAAAGCACAGTAAATATACTGTGGGGAAAAGTCCTGCTTTCATTTAGGGCAAATCTAGCTCCCGCTGAATACAGAAGAAAGCCTGTCAATGATTCCAAGGGCTATTGTATCAGGCACTTACACAATATTAATTTCCATGTCCAATGTTAAGATGGAAATATAAATATTGGGGACGGAGGGCAAAAAAGGTTGGTGTCTTACTCAATGCCTCAGGTAGCTGCCATACCAGGGTAGGCTATTGGTCCAGCTACTTGATGACACACTCAAAAGTAGCAGCTACAGACAGCCTAGAGGAAAGAGGAATAGAGAACTGAGATCACTCTCCTAGTAAGGACCCGAATCACTGGGCTCCGCATTGTGTTTGGGAGGGGAGGGGGAAACATTCCAAATCCTGTCACCTCTCCTTGCACACAAGAGCAGAATCCGTTCCATTGCTGAGGCCCCTTTGTACCTGCCTGCAGATGTAAAGACAAGATTTGCCCCGAGTGAGAAGGTGGCTGAAGTGGCTTCCTCCTTTCCTTCCTTCATTATCCAGAGTAGCCCAGATATCCAGAGATATATGGGAAGCAAGAGCAGGGTCTGCAATGGTGCTTGCTTTGTCCAAACTTCGCACAGCGCAGAGAGACAATGATTTTTATTTTGGTGCGTACATATTGCAACAGTTGTAGTTATATTTCTGTGTCTGTATCACTCTTATTTTGGGAGCCTGGAATTTTGGTTAGACAAAATCACTGTTAGTTCAGAAATAGAAGGTACATTTATCTTTCTTAGCTGCAATCCGTCTGGTATATTGGCAGCTTTATGCTAGCATTTTTTCAAGATGTTCAGATAGATGAATGTGCACCAAACTCTTGCACAAGAGTATATATGATAAGCTGCTTTGTCTCAATGTCAGTGTATTATGGGATGTGCAGGGTCTTATTGCAGAGCTAAATCATTTCATAGGCCCTAGAAAGAGCAGAACATATGGAACCTATTCATTGACGGAACCTATGAGAAGTACTGTTCAGCTGTGAAACTTATGACTAGATATTACATCAAGGAGGAATGGATTCTGACCAAACAGCTATTATCCCTAAAGACCTACAAGGGAGTCATTATCACTAAGGGATCATTCCCATAATGAATGAGTAACTCAGATAAGTTTGGAATGATGATTACTGCTGCAAATATCTACATATGCTAACACATGCAGTGGCCATCTGCCCACAGCTATGCTTATGGGATTGTGGGCAGCACAAGTCTGATAACCATTCCTCCAGCAAGAGGGCAGCCAACCTGGTCCATGGCATTTTCTCTTGTAGGGGACACAGCACGAGTGGCTGAAGCATGGGCTCCAATTGACAACGTGATTGTCAAACTGGCCCATGGGCCGGCTCGTTAAAAGGGATGGCTTGGTGAGTGCATGCTGACAGTAAGGAGATCTCCCACCCACACGCCTTAATTTAGGTGGTAAGTGGGATCAAGGCCATTTGGGGAAATGCAGGAAGCTCTATAGCAGGTGAGCCTGGTGCCCTGCTGTGCATGCCCGTGTAATCTCACATGTTTGCCTCCCTCCTATGTAGATGTAATCATTGAATGGCCATGTCTGTTATGCTGGCATTAGTCTGAATGTCCTTCTGCCTTTGTAATATGAACACAACTTTTGGGCCAGTGATTGACGGGGAGGTGATACTGAAGTGTGGCTCCAAAGAGCTGCTTCTGGCTCTGCCAGGCGTCTCCTCTGCTTGGAAAAGTTGGGGTGGGGTGGGGAAATAGCCATTAAACATCACTTTGGACTGATGTAGGTCGAAAGAGAGGGGTGCTCCATCTCAGTGAGAATGGGCAGCATTTCTGATGTTGGTGCCGTATCTGTGCAACAACCCTTCATTAAGGTTTGCACACACTCCATTGTACTGCGTCAAGCTCCAACTCTTTCCTTTTTCAAATCCTTACTGAAAACCCGTGTG
This sequence comes from Emydura macquarii macquarii, assembly GCF_026122565.2. Taxonomy (NCBI): domain Eukaryota; kingdom Metazoa; phylum Chordata; order Testudines; family Chelidae; genus Emydura; species Emydura macquarii. The sequence continues at coordinate 3,529,080 of NW_027132618.1, read as the reverse complement.
TTCTGTGAAGCCTCTCACTGTAAGCTCATTAAATTCAGTACAAAAAACTAACAGCAGCAAAAACCCAATCAACACCAAAACCCACAACTCTGCTGCACCAACAAGTGTCTGCATCAAGTGCTATTCATTTTTTTCTATTGCTTGTCTCTCTTGAGGCTCTCCTTAAGACAGGATTTATACATCTGGCATTTAGATGCTATGATAGGTGCAAATGCCTTACATAGAGAGAGAGAGAGAGATGCTTCTGTGTCTATTATGTTTCTGTATAACACTAAGAATACAATGCAGGTGCATAAAAAGTGAAAAATGCACATGATCTCTGAATTAGTGGGGTGTTTAGGAGGATTTCCTTGCAGTCATCAGTAACAAAAAAGAGGGAGCATTCAGGATAAGTGAACAAAGAATTCTGTCAGAACCGTCAGAATTTCCTTTGCCATGGCTAGTGTGTCTTCATGTACAGTATGCAGTGCAGTAAAGTTATGGCCTTCATATAGTAACCATTTCAAGTGAATAATGAGCCTGTGTCATTCATACGTGCATTTGATAATAATTAGGTGAGTTTTTAACCACAGACCTGATCCTGCGAAGTTCTGAGCACCCATTGCAAGCAATTGGAGTGGTGGGCCTAAGCACCTCACAGCTGAGCTGTAAGAGACATTTATTTACATGAATGTTTAGATTCCTGATCATGATTTACAAGAAAGGATTTAAAATTCACCTCACAACATTGTGGTTATTTTTATATACGTTTTATTTAACAGCAAAAGTATACAGATGGAAATAAAGTAGGAGTCACGAATCTTAATATGAGACACATAACAATAATATTCAAGGTTGAAAAAATGTATTTTATAACCGGAACCAGGAGTTATTCTTAGGAGTTATTTTAAGAAAATAAGATAATAATGTGTCATATTAATCATCATCATAATGTGTAATAATTGCTTTGGCTGCAGTTCAAATCAATCACAAAACTCCCATTGATTTGAACGGGATTATGATCCAGGCCTTTCTAAAACCCCTTTTGGGAGAGGGGTGTATGTTATGTACAAAAATTATAATGACTATATTAAACCTTGTGTAATTGAAAATCAATGAATTTTAGCAGAGAGAGAGAAAATGTGTACACTTTCATTAGTTTCATTTGGCTATTGGATATGATCTTGGTTAGTATCTTCACCATACAGAGTTAATTGAAATAAGGCAACTTTGTCTACAACTGTGTCTTTTAATTTAAACTAATTCTCATTGACAACCAAATATATTTGTCATTTTCAATAGCTGCTGGATGACAAGAGCCATTCTTTCTGATACACACATTAGCAGAAATAATCATATGTAATTTCAAAGACAGATAAAGACCAGATTTCTACTATGCAGGGTTCATGTTATTCCTTCAGGGTCTGATGTTACGAGGTGCTCAGTACCTCTAGTCTCATTCAGTGAGAGTGGAGAGTTCCTTTTGTTTTGCAGGACCTTTTGAGCCCAATCCTCCTTCCTTTGAAATCAGTGTCAAAATTCCCATTCACATCACTGGTGCAGGATCTGTTCATTCTTGTACCTCCTTTCTATTGTTGCTAAAGACAGGTACTAAACAAGACCATGCACAAATAAATGGACCTGATGAAAAGCATTTTAAAGACACAATGATGCTATCAAACAGGAAAGCAGGAAAATTGCTTTGATCTGGAAGTGATGCCTTAAATATTTTCTGAGTTGCAAATATACACTTCCTACTATTTAAAACTCCTCACTCAAAGCAGTCATTTTCGGGAGGCTTTGAAAAGTTAATGGATTCTGCTTAAGAGGTACTGAATAATATCTTCCTCTGAAATTAGTACACTGAAGGAAAAGGTTATTTTAAGATTATATGTGTGCAATTTGCAGTACTAATAATCAATCTCAGGGACAGATTTTATAAAATGCATTTCAGAGCCATTTGATCATCATGTATTCAGCATTTGATCCTGCATCTTTGGACACAATAGAAGTTTTGCCGTTGACTTCAGTGGTAGCAGGTTTGTGCCTCATGTAAGAGATTAACAATCTGTAACATGCCTCTGAAAAGTTTAATTTAGACTTGGATCAGCCTCAAATTAGGACTCATCCTGTTCACACTGAAGACAAAGAGCCTATTGATTTCAATGGGAAAAGGACTGGGCCTATTGCCATTAGCATGGAACGTTACCCAAACTAAAAGTTCTCTACTTAGTTTCTAGTGCTGCTAATTGTTGTTCCTGTCACTTGACTCTCATTTGCGTTTCAGTGGGTTGGAGGTCTAGCTCATTATCCAGTTCCATAGCCTCGAATGGAAACTGTGTTCTAATACTTGAAAAGTCTTTATGGTGGGATTTTAAAAAGCACTCAATGCTGGCCTGACTTTGCTCACATTGCACTCAAATGGAGCCTTACCATTCAGTGGGAGCAGAGTTAGGCTAACATTGAATAAGTGCTTTTGAAAATCGCACCCAATATCTACATCTCATTCTTGAGTGCATGCTTGATTTTTGTCATAGAAGCTTTGTGGAACAGGCTCTCTTTGTGTTTTCAGGATCTCCAGAATTGGAGTGATTATCTTTCACTCCCTGCTACTGCAACACCATGTGTCTGTATGCAATTTTTCTGGCATACACATATGTGTAAGGTACCAGTAAGTCAGAATTTGATGCTTGGAATGGTTCCTTTCACATAGAGAAATGGTGTGTGTGATTGTACAATATAGACCTATATTTATTCTGTTTTTACAGTGTGTATATATACCTGTTTTACTTGGCCAGAGAGAATTTAACCTCTAGGATATTTTAACACTTTCTGACTTATTCTGTACACAAGCCAGTTTTTAGTTAAAATATTCCTCTTGAATTACAACTACTATGTTTTAATTGATTGCATTTTAGAACAGCTTGTTTTTTACTTTAACATTAAGTGTCTTTTCCAAGAAAGAAAATTTTAGCCAGGTGGTTCAATCCATATAATGCAGTATTTACATTTTTAGATGCTGTTCAAAGTCTGATTACGTTTTGCAATATCTCAAAGTGTAGATGTTATAAGATTTTATAAGTTGTCCCTGTTTATGAGTTAAAAATCCTGCAGTTTTTGCTCTGTTTGAACTCCAATTGACTTCAATGGGAGATTTTGACTGAATAATGGCAGCAGAATTTGGTCCTGTCTGTGCAGATTTTTAAGATTTTTAATGGAAACACATTTGTATGCCAATGAAATACGTATGTCTTTTTTCCCTGACATTTAATGTTTAGGGGGATATTTTAGAATATGTAACAGGGAATCCTGTAAGAGATGCATTAATGATCTAAAGTACAGCTGTATGGGGACTGAACTCTTCATTTTGGGGAGTTTCATAATTTTGAAATTTCTTCAATTACAGAATGAAAACAAAAAAATATTAAAATTTTCTTTACACTGAAATTTTGAAAAATTCATTTCAGATAAAATGTTTTGATTTGATTTAATCTTTTTTAATTTATATTATTTATATTATAAATAAGCGCAGCAGAATTCAATTTCTTTTTTTTTTATAATATCAGTGGATAATATAGATGTTTATTTTTAAACATTTATTTATTTTTATTGATTTAAATTTTCACAGTTGTGGGAAACTATGGAAGATCTGAAAATGGTGGGGGTTGGACAATAATTATTTAATGACAGTAGACATCTAGATTAACAAAATTAAAGCTTTTTTGCAATTAAAACACACGTCAATCTTAGGTGTCAAAATATTCCAAGTACATATTATTAAATCAAATTCTAACTTCTCAAGTGGCATTTTTCTTATTTTACCTGTCTGTAAATTTTGATTATAATAAATGGAAATATTTCTCATCACATCATGTGTGTATGGTGAAATTGATGTTTACCAACATTTACTGATAAAAACCTAATCTTTCCAAGCCTAATTATAAAAGTCAGTAAAAAAGAAAAGTCATTTTGACATGGAAAATCAAAACCGTCCATTTTGAAAAGTTTGAAATTGAATGCTTCTTATCCCTTAACAAAATGCTTTCTTTCAATTTTCATTTCAGAATGAATTTTCAGTAATTGCAACATATTTCTGTGGAGGTGTTCACTTTTGATGAATTGGCATTTGCTATCAAAGGCATGTTCCACTGGAAGATTTCCAACCAGCTCTAATAAAAAGTCCTAAAAAGGTTTTTTATCTTTCAAGAATGAAGCCCAATTTTTTGATCACCTGTGCACTTGGGGGTGTGCCAAAGCACAGTCTCTAACCGCCCCATCATGTACGAGGGCAGGGCTAGGTTTTGTGTGAACACAGAAGTGAGGATTTGTATGCCTAAGTATTGGCGTACGTCTCTTTGAAAATCTGGGTTTAAATTTACAAGAGAATTTCTAGCAGGTTAGCAGATAAACAAGGAATAATTGTGGCTTAATCTCATTTCAGTTGCTGTATAGTTTTAAAATAATTTTATATTAAAAGCATACAAAATATCCAGGGTTGGATCCTGGCCCCATTGAAGTCAATGGGAGTTTAGTTGACTTCAGTTAGTGAAGATTTCATCTGAGTATTATACATTCAGAAGAGTAGGGACCTAGGCATTCTCCTCACGCCTCATATCAAATTATAAAAATACACAAAGTTTACGACAGGGCAGTGGATTGTAAATCAGGGTATGAGTTCTATTCATACTTCCACCAGACGCTAGAGTGGCTTTGGGCAAATTACTTAGGGCTAAAATCTGCTCTCATTACATCAGTGCAAACCTGGGATTGTTATCCCTCTAACTGTATGGAATTACTTCAGCTTTACACTAGTTTAAAGCAGAGCAGTATTTGATGCTATATGTCTCTATGCCTCTATTTTCTTATCTGTAAAATAATTCTCCCCTTTGACAGAGGGGTGTTGTGAGGATTATTTCCTCTACGTTTGTAAAGTGCTCGGAGATTCTCAGATTTAAGACACAACTTGGTCCCAAAGCCTATTAAAATCAATGAAAAGACGTTCAGTGTCATTGTCTTTAGTGAACTTTGAGACAGGTCTCCATGAGAGTGGAATTTATTATTTAACAAGTCACTCACTTCAGTAAAATATTGCAAATGATGTGACGTTTCTCAGAGGCTTCCAAGTAGCAGCCATCCACTTTCCTTTTGTTTTCTTGCAAGGTACAGCTGCTTTTTGTTTGTTTGTTGTAAAGACATAGCTTCTGACTGCGGCATGGGATGTTACATTTTAAGAGCTAAAATATATCTAAAAGGGAACCTCCAAAAGGCATAAATCGGTGTGTCACAACATATTTTTTTCTCAAGACAAGCTCAGTCCTATTGTCTTCCTGCCTGCAAAAACAGAACTCCCCATATGACATTTCCCCAAGACCTTAATGAGTTTAGTCTGTAGGATTTCCTTTTTTGGTGACATTATCAGAAGAAATTACCCTGTACCATTACCTATGGCCAATGAGGGTTGACAGGCCTCCTTTCTCTTTCCTCTCTCAGGCTGCATGCGATTCTCTGAGACAGGAAAGTATCGTCTAGACTTGACCCTTTGAAGTTTCCTTTACCTCCATCGACCAGCTCACTGAAATTTCAGTGCTGTACTTCCCAGTCCAAAATGCTCAGAGCTTGTTGATGCTGCTGTGCTTATTATAACCATTTACTGTACTACTCTGCACTGGAGGAAACGCCAGGCTGGCTGTGGAATTTGCCTGGAATTCATTCCGCTCCAGCCCTGGGTGGCCCCGGGCTGGCCTGAGGTTTCAGGCCGAAGCGTAGCTCAATAAGCAATGTAGCAGAATTATTTCTCAGGAGATGCTGTCCTTCAAAGCTGTTTAAAGAAAGAAAAAGCATGTCATGAAAAAATGGTCACTCAGATGGTAATAAAGTAAGATCTGAGCAAAATGCCAGAGTCAGGCTTTTTGTGGTTATTTTCTCAGACTTCCTACCCACTTGCCAGTGCTGGAATTTGGCTGTCAAAAATCGGGCCCTCTCTTTCATTTCAGTGTGACTTCCCACCATGAAAACTATGCAGGATCAACCCTGACTCAGCACTGGTGTTCTAATATATCTAAAACCTCTTCTGAAATACATATGGAATATTGGCATTTTTAGATGAACAAAGCAAAACTCCCTGTATTTCTATCACTCCAGTACATGAGTACAAGCCAGAACCTCATGGGTTCTAGTCCTGGCTCTGATATCTATTTTTTCTGTGGCTTAGGGCAAGTTGCTTTGTCAAGTACTGGCTTAATGGCTGAATGAGTGAAATGGTGATGATGATGTTCTCTCATGCTTGGTCTACTGAGTACCCGAGATTAGGGGGCACTGGGGTCATTCTCCTATAGCTCAAATGGTTGCAGCTAGTGGTTTTGGAGCTGATGGATGAGGGTTCTACTATCTCGCTGATGTCTCTATTAATTTGCCTGTGTGAAGATGTGCTTGCATTTCAACTTCGGTGCCTGAGTTTCCTCATCTTTAAGAAGAGAGAGTAATATTTATCCCCTCACAGAGGTATTTTGAACCTTAATCCATATTTTTAAAGGGTTTTGAAGAAGAAAAGAGCTATATAATTGCTCATTATTACTCATGCTATTAGCTCATGAAATTTAGGACTCCTGCCCTTCTGTGAAAGGCTGCACACGATCTCAATGTAAACCGTGAGCATAAAGCAAAATAACATTTTCCTGTTCTAGGAACATTTTCAGTTCTGACACACTAAGTAGAAGTGTGTCACAGCCCCTTTGGTCTACTGTCTGGGGAGGCTGAGTGACAGCCCTGATGGGGAGCTGAAAGAGTACTAACTCCTGCGAAGCAGTTTGTTCTCTGGGTAGCCTGGACTGGCAAGCGTCTAACCTCTGTATATCCTGAAAGGCAACGAGCCTAAATATAAACTGTTCCCAAACACCCACTAATTGGGTTGCAACAAATCGTTCTGTCCTCCTAATCATACTTTACAAATGTTGAAACCAGTCCGTAGTGAGAGAGGATTGAATTTGGAAACAGTTAAGTGAGCTTGACAGACGCTGCATATTCTGTGTTTGTATATATGACAGTTCCATAATTTATACACGTTCCCACAAAATCAAACAACACCCTCTTTAGGGAGTGGTTTTCTAGCTATTCTGAAAAACATGTTGTGTGGCATCTAGGGTATACAAAACTGCAGCCAAATAACACTTTTGTTAGCGTGTCTTTTCCTTTCTCTGATTATTCTTTTAAACATTTGTCCACCCAGCTACATTGCTCATCTTAAAGACATCAGACGGGCATTACTTGCCGGGTATTTTCTTTGTTTAGGTTTCTGCTGGCTTTCCTTTGTCACTGGGCTCTAGCCACGGCCAGGCATTTTTCAGACTACATTTTGTGACTCAGAATATTTCAGTTTACATCCACTTTGTCATTCTGTATCTCTCATAACATTACTATAGCCAAAGCTTCAGAACTCTCTGGCTGTAGAATTATGCCAAGAAATAGGAACTCACCAAATGGCATCTCAGGCTCTGAAAATGCCACGTTCTTGGGTCAGATTATCTATTCAGCAAAAAATCAGAAATGTCTTTGTAAACTTCAATGCGTCGTCCCTTGTTCAGTAATTTTGGGATGTTATGGTTTGCTGCTCCTTGCAGAGCATTTTGCCCTCGGCTTCACTCTGTGAGTGCAAGACTCTTCACTTCCTGCTCCCACTTGAGGCCAGTGACACAAGTATAAATCTGTGATGGCTTGAGCCACTCTAGATTTGCACTGCTCTCACTGACTCCCAACCTGCATCTTTCCTAGGGCTTATTAACCCATTTATCCAATTCACAGCTTTGAGAATTAGCACGAATGGTTTTCTCCAACCAGGAGGACTCGGGGTAAAGATTGATCTGGGTGTAATTTTCAATAGCTTCAGTAATTTTATTGGACCTCAAAGTGTTCTGTGGCTGGAGGATATATTCTGTGTAAACTCATAGCTTCATCTGGTAGTGATTTGTCATTTACCATGTTTTGGGCTTGCTGCCAGGTCAGCTGTTGCCAAACGAAAGGAAGACAAGGGAATAAAATGATTACCAAGAAAAGGCTTAGAAATGTAGTGAATGAAATAAACTAAGAATAACTTAAAACTAAACTAGGAGATAATGTAATCAGTCACAGAAACAACAGGGGGTGGGCAGCAAGGGAGGTCATGTTCCCTCTGGAGTAGTCTTTTTCACATTCAAAATCTATGTAGTCAGTTGGACCATGTGAACAAGTCTCCCCGTCAGCTCCTGGAAACCCGGCAGGTAAGCCCTCTGGGTCAATTAAAAGCATATACCGTTCACAGGGTACCTTCACTTCTGGGGTCCCAGATCCTGGGCTTCAGCCTGAGCCCAGATGTCTACATTGCAATTTTATAGTCCTGAAGCCCAAGTCCTGTGTGCCTGAGTTAGCTGACATGGGCCAGCTGCAGGTGTTTTATTGCCGTGTAGGCCTGCTCTACATTAGCTAATCAGGTTGGTTTAACTACATCTGTCAGGATTGTGAAAAATCCACACCATTGAGCGGCATAGTTAACCAACCTAAATCCCCATGTAGACAATGGAAGAATTCTTCCGTCATCCTAGCTACCACTTCTTTGGGAGGTGGATTAACTACGCTGATAGGAGGATCCCTCCTGTTGGTGTAAGTAGCATCCATACTGAAGTGCTACAGCAATGCAACTGCAGCTGCACGGTTGTGCTGCTGTAATAATTAAGTGTAGATAATCCCTTATTCTGGTCGCCTTCTCCCAGCTATTCAGCTGGAGCACCATTTACTTCCTTTGCTCATCAGGTTTTCTACAGGAACACGTAATCCCTTCTTACCTCCCAAGCCCACACCCACTCTAACCACAGCCAGTACCCTGGGTGTTCTAAAGGACCAGTATGCCAGCTTCCAAAAGTCTCAATTTGTAGCTGCTAAAAGCACCTTCTCACAGACTACCAGGAACATCTTTCCTACACTGATCTTGGAAAGCTCTAGTTACACATAGGTTAGGTACGTTGATCCTATGCTCCTAATATCAGTGCTTAAAAAGTAAATTATTTCAGATTTGCCTTGTGGTAGCAACTCCATCACTGCAAACTCCTAGTCAATGGCAGACTCTGCCCCAAAAAGCCAACTAAAATAATAATACAATTGTAAACAGATTCTGTCTATGTAAGATCCTCTACATGGCCCCCATCACCACAGCATCTGAGCACCTCACAATCTTTAATGTATTTAACCTCACAACACTGGGGAGGCTGGAAAGTGCAACTGTGGAACTGAGGTACCAAGAGACTTAAATGACCAGCTTAAGGTCACACAGGTTGGCTGTGGTGGAACAGGAATTGAACATGGCTCTCCTATACTATAGGCTACTGTGCTAGCCACTGGGACGTCCTGCTTCTCACTGCTAGTGTTAACTGTGAGGTTGGATACTGATTTCAATAGGGTTCCCCCTAGGCACAGGGATCCACCAGTGTGGGTTCAGTTGCCGGACAGGGAACATAATTAAGCCAACAATTGTGGTAGCCTAAATCCATGTTTAAGCATCCAAATAAGGGCCGGAGTTTCAGAGGGTATCGCTCACTCCCAGCTCCCATTGAAGTTAGTGAAGTTTGCCTTGAGGGATTAAGCACTGGAGTGGAAAACTGGCTGTTTCTCTGTGCAGTATTTCAGTGTCCACGTTCAGTCAATGGTATGAGTTGATATGATTGTTGAACATCACCAGGAAGTTCTGTTTGAATGTGCAAGTTTGGACAAATGTTATGAATCTATTTAAAAAGAAACCGAGAAAGCATGCAAATTTCTACTGCAGGATATGTGTGGTTGCTACTAATACTTTGCACATATATGCTGTGACGCTGGCTGGATTGGGGGGGCATTTATTATATTTTATAACATCAATACATCAGAATCATAATAATTTGTGTGAGATATGCCATGTCAGGTACTGTTAGAAAGGCTATAATGTACTAAGTAAGATGATGATGTTTATGTTCATGTGTTATATGTGTAATGGAAGTTATGGATATGGTTGCTATATCTGTATTTAAAATTGTGCTGTGTCTGGGCGACACCCCAGACAGGATGGCTGCAGCACTAGCCTACTTAATGGCCCATTAAGAAATTCACAGGTACAAGGGGCCCAGGGGGAAAAGCCAGAGATATACCTGATGAGTCATCAGGACTTACTCTTGTGACTCTGGACTCCATCTTATTCCTGTAAATTTCCACAAGCAGCATGGCAAAGCCCAAAGGACATAAAAGGCAGCTGTACCACATCATTTTGTCTTCAGTTGTCTTCAGTCTACCTCTGGATCAACTCATCTACAACTGAACTGAAGCTGTGAAACAAAGGACTGAGACCCATCCAGGTACTGAATGTACACCAGAGGGACTATATAAGCCTGCAAACTCTACAGTTCTATTAGAAATCTGATATATATGGACTTTCAAATCAATTGTATGTGCCTGATTGCTTTAATTATTTAACATTTATCCTATAGTTTGTTTCTTTCTTTTTATAATAAATCTTTAGTTACTAAAGGATTGGCTGGCAGCGTGGTATTTTGGGTAAGATCCAAACTTATATAGATCTGGTACTGTGGCTGACCCTTTGGGGTCAGGAGAAACCTTTTTGGTAAACAGCATAGAGTTTTAAATAACTGGTTTCTTTACTGGACCTAGTGGCTGATTGGGAGCCAGAGACTGAAATGCAGTAAATGGGACTGTGTATATTTTTATTTTGGCTTCTTGATAACCAGTGTGGGGAATCAGAAGCATTGTTTGTGGCTGGTTGGGAAGTCTGACTTCAGTGTCACCCACCAGTGTTGGGAGAATCTGCCCTCCTTTTACAGCCTGCCCTGACCTTGGCATTTTCAGGTGGCTGCCCTAGGCACGGATCACATATGCAATATAGCCCAGGATCTCAAATTACTTTGTGAATCCATAGCACTTTCTGCAGCCAGCTGTGGATTTAAAATCTCTACAAATTTTAATATACTGTATTAAGCTTCTTGCCATCCATGTAAGGTAAATCAGTGCAATTACACTCAGGCACAGAGGATAAATGAGTTGCTCGAGGTCACAGAGGAAGTCTGAGGCACAGCCAGGAATAAAATCCAGGAGTCTTGGCACAAAGATTTATGGTCTTATCCCTGAGTTATAGATTCTGTAGTCAAGGCAATAAGGAGATAGCATGTGCATTGAGACAGTGCTTTTGGTGCCCCTAGAATGATCATATCGAAGGCTTGACACTTTAATCAGGAAAGGTTTGGCATTTATATGGAGGGAAATGAGTTATGGGGAACAAAGTAAATCTCTTATCTTTCCTGTGCCTTTGCCAGCCATTTAAGTCAAAAAGGCAGAGAGAGCTGAGAAGGAGACATGCCTTCTGAGTCCCCCAGCTGGGTGTGCCTTGGATGATAAGAAGGAACACACGGGGAGAGGCACTTCCTTTTGATTCACCTCTGATGCAGGCCCATGGGGGACAGGCTGGGACTTCAGCAATAATTTCAGGACTGATTTGCTGTAGAAGGGTGGTTGGCTTGGAGATTTAGGTCTTCCTATTGGCCAGCCACCTCCATGATGGCCATCAGAACCAAAACAGGGCACTCTCTATTTCATTGCTGTCTTGTACCTGGAGCCTTCTGGCTCCAACTCTCCTACTTGTACTCAGAGGTTCCTAACTGGGCTGTTCATAAGTATTTATTTACTTTTTGACTCTGAATGATGCTTGGTTAATGGAGCATCTGCTGGTCACCAAGACTGGGCGGGTGTGGATTGTGTATGTTGTTTTGCCATGTCTTGGTATTAATGTATTACAAGTTTTCCCCAAGATTTGGGTTCATGTCTATGCGTGTAAACTCACAACTTTTAGGCCTGCTTGCCCTCATGGGTAGTTCTTGAAATGGGGTTAGATCAACTGAAATTTATCCTATCCTTGGGTAGGAATTCATGGCTCCCCATTCCTCGGGCCAGAATGTGCCCCCTAAATCTGTGAATGGATCAGACTCAGCTGCCTTCAAGACATTGGCAGGCCCATGGCGGTCTGTGGAGACTGAGTGGGTATGGGGAAGAGTGGGACGGATGGATTAGAACAAAGGGAAGCATGTCATCCTCTTTGAGTCCCTAGGCGATTCCCCAGAGAAGATAATAATAGCTGATGGAACCGACACAATGAAGAGCCGGGGAGAAGGTGAAAATTAAAATGCCTTTAGTTTATTCCTCCCTTTGCTCCTCAGCACCTATATTGCACCAGCTTAGATGCTGAGACATCAGTAAGGTGAGTGTATGTTGGTTTAAGAGAGGCCGAGTGCAAGGAGACTGAAGGCCTGACCCAAAGCACAGTGAGGTTAGTGGAAAGACTCCCACTGACTACAGTGGGCTTTGGAAGAAGCCTGGAGTTAGTGTGAGGAGTCTAGCTTACACCATCTTGCATATCACCTCTGAATTTGGCTCCTGTCTTTCTTCTCTATGTTCCCATTTGTCTGATCATGCTTCTACGCTGCTTTTACCATGTGCCATCTCCCTGTTTTCTTCTCAGCCTCACTTTCTATTCTTTATCACCCACCCCTCCTATTTACCCATCTCTGTCACTATTGTTACTTTTCACCCCTACCTTCACTTCCAAATCCATCCCTTCCCTTCCTCCCTTTCATTTTTCTCCTGCTTTGAAATGCATATTGCCACTGCCGCTCTTCCCCCCTGCTGTGCTAAATTGATACTTGAGGAAGCCGCGCTTTCCATCAGTGCATATCACTGCTGATTTTCCCTTGCTGAAAGGAGTGGCTGCCTTCTGTGGTACACGGTAGCTGAGGATAGGCAGCCTTACGTCTGTTGTGGTGGTAGTGTACAACTGCATGATCTGGAAGGATTTTCTTGCCCTGCTAATTTTTCTTATTCTCCACCAGTATAATGAGAATAAGGAGCTTAAACTGAGTCAGCAGCGGGCTCTCTGTAGTATTAGCATACTGGGATATAATACTGGGATATAATATTGTTTTCATCAGGGAGGCAGTAAAGTGTTTACTCTTGATTAAAGATATGAGGAGGTTATCACCACTCGTCCCCTCTTCCTGCATTTAGCAAGAATATATCTGCCAGAAGCCGCAACGAATAATTATTACCTAGACACCTTTAAAGGTGGCGAATGGGTGAGTGGCAAAATTGTTTTTCAGGGGAGCTAGTGTAAGGTGTTAACTAGTGGATTTAGAAGAGGATTGAGAACCAGAAACCACTGAGCTTTAATCCTGGCGCTGACACTGATTCCTGTTGTGGCATTGTGCAGGGTGGTGTGAGGATTAATTAGCTGGTATCCGTACAGTTCTTTGATGATTAAATGTTCCCTTTAAATGACGAGTATTATTCTTATTATTCTTATTTTATGAATAGACAAAAGTTTTGCTTCTATAGGAAAAAAAATCATCCCTGTTTCAAAACCGGTGTTCCCTCCGGCACGTTTTTCAGGCACGCATTCCAGGTGTCTTGTGATTTCATGTCAGCTTGTTTCAGTAGCATGTCATGCCAGATGATGCAATATGACTGGTGCATTGTGATGTGTCAAGTCTTTACATAGCCCATCCGCTGGATGGTTTTCAAGAAGGTTCAATTCTAACAATGTAGTTTGCAAGGATTTGCCCCCTAAGATGGAGCCATGTTGTGACATGATTTGAGCACACGTTTCATGGATGGTCAATGCAGAGCTAGGTCTGTGGGTTGGAAGCCATTATCCAAGAAACAGAGCTGGAAGAGGAGAGCTCCATGTTACCCAGTCAAGGACATTAGGTAATGTGGGCATTGCAAGGGCAAAACACTTTATGATGGACTTCTAAGGGCTTCACTGACTCCCCTGCCCCAAAGGGTATATTTGCCAAGCCTCTCCAGAGACTTGGAGGAAGAGAGCTAAATCTACTATGAAAACATTGATTCTTTTCTATTATTATGAATAGCCAGACCTACATCAGCTAAAAAGGGAAGAATGTCCCAAATTTGATACGTTTTACAGCCTCCTGAGGTACCTATAGGAAGCGATAGGAAAACGGAAGTGGCTGTGCTTCATGCCACAATAGCAACATTTTAAGGAAATAGGTTCTACCTGTTAATTTATCATGCCCTTGTATCTCTTCATTACTGTTGCATTTTTTTGAGACTATCCCTTTTGTGTAATGACCTTAAAAATGAGCAGCCATTTATTGGTATTTTTGTGACTAATCTACTCTCCCCTTTTTCTGACAAAGTTTCCAAGTGAAGGATAAACTGTCAAGTTATTTACATATTACAGGCTAACACAGTCCAAAGACAGAAGGAGAGTGAAATTAGTGCTCAGTTAAATAATTCATTGTCATTTCTTTTTCTTTTAAGTAAAGCTAAATCTTCAAGATTTAATTAACATTTCCGTGTTCTTAAATAAGACAGGAATGCCATTTCCTGGCCCTTAGCACTACAGTAACTTGCTATGGAAACAGGGAAAATAGAGAAGGATGTAAATATTTATCCAAACAATATAATAGCTGTGAAAGAGACAGCACAGAGGTGTTGACAATGATCTGTGGAATTATATAAATAGTTGGGATAACCGGAAGGTGAAGAGACTAGCCTGATAATTTATCTGAGGGTTTAGCCTGAAAGAATTTAGAAGAAGCTTTTTCACTTCAGGGCTAGTGTAAGGGAGTTAACAGAACTAAAGAAAAACTAAAAAGGCTTCCAGAAATAGCTTCTAATGACATCACAGCCTGACTTGAGGCTAACAAACAACTTTCTCACTTTTTGTTTTGAGCCAGGCAAAGCAGTTTCCTAATGGGTTGGATTTTGACAAACTTGATCCTGTCAGCTGGCCAGCTCTTGCATCAGATTTACAAAACTTGACTGGCACCCCAGTTCTGCAGAACAAATCTCCTAGGGATTTCAATGGAAGTGCTTGTATGAGTGAGATCTGCAGGATCCTGAGTGGAAGACTGATGCATTTTTTTCATACAAGAGCTCACACAAACAGAGCTCTAGAGGAAGATTATAGCACTTTGGTTTGATTCGGTTTCCTCTTTTGGAGGGATGAGTTGCATGGCAAAGATATCACTCCTAATAAAGGACCCACTTCTGATGTTCTTGCTCATGTTGGGTTAGCACCTTACTCCACAGACATCCCCACTGATGCCAGTGGGACTATTTGTGGAGGGAAATGTTATTCACCATAAGCAGGGTATCCAAATTAGTCCTAAAGAAGGCTGAGGGCCTTTTCCTCCAGGGGCTGAGCACTTCCTGGGAGCTGCCCCTGGGAAGCATTTCCCACTGAAGACTGTAGGAGTGGAGGGTCTCAGTATCTCACAGTGTACTGAAAGGGTAGCTTTCAGATTTGGGCCTGTGGACAGATTTCTAAGGAATAAGTAAAGAAGGGTAAGAGTTCAGCCATTCAGTTAGGTTCTCTGAAGCCTTTTCTTTAACTCAAACCTTCTAGTATGGCAATGTTGGGAAAGCCCACATGGGGCCAGGGCCATAGTTGCCTGGTGGCCCCTTTGAGCAAAGGGACTGTAGGATGGGCCTTAAACTTCCCCTGATGAACAGCAGGAGCCCTTGGGTTCCGCATGCCATGCAATCTGCTGGCTCTGCCAGCTCTCAGTTGCCTCCTAGCAGCCCCCATCTCAATTGGCATGTCTGTGCTGGCTGTGGTTGGAGCAGGGGTGAGCCAGAGGCGGGAGGGGATGACTGGGGACAGGAAGCAGTGTGGCTGGGGCAGTCTTGTACCGTGGTGGCTCTGTAGTCCTGCAAGGCCCCACTTTGGCTGCCCTGTGCCTCTTGCTCTTCCTGCTGAAAAGAAGGAGCAGAGGATCTACAGAGCGTCAGATCCTCAGTCCGCGCACCACCTAATCTGCAGCCCAAAGATCCGCTTGCATGGCTGTGCCAAGTGCCCCTGTAGAGCTGGCTCCCACAGTGAAAAGAGGAGTATGGTGATACAGGGGTAAAACTACCTGTGTCCTTTCTGTACTAGCTTAAGATCTGGCAAGGAGTGGATTCCATGGCCATGAAAATAGTGGAATTTACAAGGCTCTGCTCCTAACGTTACTCCCTCCCCAGTTTGACCTATCTATAATGAAACAACCTTTCCAAACAGAACTGCTCCTTTCTGAAATTCTGCATTCACGGGTGGGCCACATTCTGACCCCTGCTACACTAGCCTAAATCAGGAGTAACTCGACTGATGGTCAGTTCAGTTCTGTGGGATTTACATACAGGTATATGAGATCAAAATATGCCCTCAGATGTCTACATTTTGCCTGAAAACCTATAAGGAAAATTCTTTTTTACATTTTTCTGATGTATTGAACATGAGAATTTTTAGATCAATATTAAAATGAACACACTTGATATATGTAAAATACCCTTGAATAGTTAAAAAACAGATCTGGTTTTAAAAAAGAGCCAAAAATATCAGATTCTCCTTGCTGATCAGCTCAACTTCTGTTAAACCATCCAGGAGTTGGAGTTTGCTGCTGCAAGAAGAAAAAAGCAAATGCTATTTAAAACAAACAAACCTACCTCCTTTTTTCCTGTTTGCTTATGCCACTATTCCCACTATGTAATGTGAGCATAAAGGAAAACACACTGCTAAACGTTCTGAAACCTTCCTTTAGCATCCCACATGATGGGCTTTAAAAGAAATAATGCAAACAAGTAAGATGTATATAAATAATCTTGGAAGATTATATAACAGATAAGAAAAATGCTTAGAATATTTTTAATGTAACTCCTCTGCAACCTACTCACAACATTATTCCCTGTGCGAGGGCCCCCTAATTATTTCATCATGCAGCAGGAAATCCTGGTAGGTCATATATAAACAGCCTGAGGCAGGGACCTCTTCATCAGATAAAGCATGACATCTGACATCTGTGCAGCCTGCCATTCGCATGCCACAATTAACTAGGAAGCGCAAACGTTAACTAATGCAAGAGCAACTGGGAGCATGGGGATAACTTGGTATGGCAAAGGTCTTCCCTAATCCAGGATTAGAGTTGCTGGAACACATGGCTGGTCCCTTTCCCGATAGTCCCATGCAAGGCTCTTAACCTGGCTGAGCTCAGAGACAGGCCTGGACACCTCTGTGCAGGACTGGTTGAGTCAACCACATTAGGATATTTTAGGGCCAAATCCCGACCCCTGCTCTATTCAAGCTTCCCCACAATGGTTGAGAGGATGGAGTTATTTTCCCAGTCAGCTCAGGCACTGGAGCACCAGACGTCATTGTACGGCCACTGCTTCAATGTTAGGGTGTGGTAATGAGATCTGGGCCTGACACAAGCTCCACACTCGAGGGCATCCTTCCAAAGCTCTGATATCTGTGTGTTTAATTTTTGCAATGGCTCCAGCACCATTGTGATGCATGCCAAAGAAATCATTGGAGGAAACTGTTTAACGCCGTATAAATGCAAAAAATCAGGTTAAAGTGATGAGCTTTGGGTCAGATCTGAGCTACGAATATTTATTTTTCTTTTCAGTCTGAGTCTTTGACCAATGTTTCTGCCCATTGTACTTATATTCATAGTTCCTCAATAAAAAGGCAGCTTATTTTCCAAAACAAAGTAATGGTCAGTTGTGTTCCCTTGACATAAAAGATGCTCCTTTGCTGAGGAAATTGTCCTAAGTAGCAGACTGTACAGGAGTTTGCTTTTTTATTATATATGCTCAGAAAATCCAAGTGCTGTTCAAAGAAAACAAGTGCCAGCATTCACTGTTCCGCTTAACCATTATCCACCTTAAATTTGTTGCATCTCCCTCCTCACTACAGTATCCGTGACCGACTGGGCTCATTCAGTGTCTAAAAGTAGTAACGTGTCTGCATTGCTGCTCCATCTCCATCCTTTCCTTAGTAAGTACCATAACTGGCATAATGACATTAATGGAGTTATTACACTATGGATGGATTTGGCTGGCTGGGCCTGTATAATTGGCTTCTCCAGATGGCTGCAGAAAGGAAACCCAAGTTAATGTTGTTTTAAGCAGCAATAAAATAGGCACAGATATCTCCATGGATACCCTTGGCCTAGGGAGGAGCATGCCAGAGAGGCTATGCTGGCCTTGCGCAGAGAGACTTGATTTCCACCAGCGCAAAGTGGATCAGAAATGCCTCCTCATCAGAATGATAGTACCCATGTTGCACTGATGTCAATGATTATACCAGGTGCAGAGTAGTGGGGGGAATCAGGCCCATGGACCTTGGCCCCTTTGGAGTTCCTACAGGAGAGCTTCTGTGGGCTACTATGGAAGGGGGAATGATGCTACAATCAATATCCCACCATCTTCTGCACCTTGTGGTGAAGTACACCTGAGCAGCATTCTCTTTCACTTGAGAGGGTGAGGGGCAGTGGGGATCATGCTCTGAAATGAGGCACTCAATGTTTTTACCCTTACTAGAGTCTCAGTCTTTAAAAGAACACCAAGAAGTGGAATAGTTCTGACAGTGCAATGGTTTGAGGCATTGGTTCCACAATTGTTCTCTGAGTCTGCCAGGAAACTTTTTGGGTGACTGAAACTTAGGATGGGAAAGATTTTGGCACCTCTTTCCTGTCCTGTCCTTTCCATTCTCTCTTGTCTCACTGCTCTCTTTCCAAATTGTATTATTCTGTTTGTGACGCTAAGAGAAAGGTAAAAAGTTGCAAAATCAGATGTAAATCTTCTCAGCCCTCAATAGACATTTCCCTATAACATTCTTACTATTAGGAAAGGAAGACGCGAGGGAGAGTGAGAATGAGACTAAGCAGAGTGTCACCTGACCTACCTCAAGCTCCTAAATTAGAATCTCTTATTTTTAGGGATTAGTAATATTGCTTTTTGAAAGTCACTTCAAGTTATAAGTAGCACGATAGTTGTGTTGAACAACTGGGCTTTTTTATTTTTAATTTAGCAAAAGTCAGTCTGGTTGGCTTCTTTCTCTCATATGTGCTGTTAAACTTCATGTTCTCCACACACGAATGCTCATATTTTACTATAGAGTTTGTTTTCATGGTCCATCATTTGCATTAATGATATTTTGCTGTGTAAAAGGGTGTGGGGCGGTCTTACTTTAAAATTAAAGGGCTAAATTTTTAGCAAGCTTATTCTCTTCTTGAGTCATTCCCTTTGCTCCCTGGTAGTTTAGTAAACCTACTGATTCTCTTGCTGAACTGTATGTTACCACATATTCCCGAGATAAGCATTGGCACTTCAAGACACGGAAAGGCACATGTCACTTTTATACGCTCAAGTTTAGACAGGTACTAGAGCATTCAGTTTATTGGTTAAACTATTCATTCTTGAAGTGATTTTTCCTTGAGAAACTTATTTTCTGAGATTTATAGTAATAGGCACCTGAACCCCAAGTGGAAAAAGTAAAGTGATCCCTACACCATATAATACAATCAGTATTTTTAGCGTTGGTCATCATTCAAAACTACCAGTGTGGCCCAGTGGATAAGGTACCAGACAGAGACTCAGGAGTAGAGCTGCCTGAAATTTTTCAGTCAAACTGTATTTTGGCCCCTCCTCCAAAAAAAGCTTATTAATCAAAATGGAAATTTCTGTGGGAAATATCCATTTAGTATGAAAATGTTCAGGTTTTTCTAGAAAAACTGAAACCATTTATTTCCTTGCAAAGCAGTCTGAGATCTAAGGAGGAAAACTTCTGTGTAAAAGCTGGGTATTATACTGCTTAGTAAAACACTTGAGAGCAGGTTACCATCTGTGCAAGTGCGTGGAGAATTCTGATTTGGTGATGGCATTCAACCCCCATTTTACACTCACTTTGTACAGGTGTGAATGATGACTATGGAAGAGGCAATGCAGAGGAGACTCAGAGCCAGTGTTTCATCTTTTCAGATGATTAAAAAAATCAGGACCTTTTTAAAATGAGGACTAAACTAATCTCAAACTATGCTAGACTGGAGGGTGCTGTTTCTTCTCCATGACAGTGGATTTCACCATGACCACAGATAGCCCCTTTACAAGAATCCCCTTACAGGACTTCCTAACTATTCTGAGGTTCTGGTCCCTAGCAACGGTGTGGTGGCCACCATCTGAACACCTGCAAGAAGCATGTCATATAATTTATGAGACAGACTGTTAACCCTTTGACTCCAGTGAGAATACCTGGAGGAGTAACATCTCAGCTATGTGAATAGATTGTGAGTCATTTGACCCCACATCATTAGCTACTTCGAAGCTGTTGGCCTTAGTCAGTTTGTTAAATTCATTGATTTAGCTTGTGTCAACTGAAGTGTGTCACTTTTGAGATAACTACCTTTCTAAGAGACTGTGAGTGTCTTAGAGTCAGCACATGTCTCATTTTAGATAAGCCGAATAAACAGCTGACTCTTTCACTGGCCTAGTTCATTTGACAATGTAGTCAATACGACATGCGGCGCCAGATGGGAACAATACACATTCCATGTTACCTTGGTTTTCACACTATCTCTACTGCATTTTCCAGAAATTTGTTTTTAATAGAGACAGGAATGTGAAGATGGCATTGATGAAACATAGACAAATCTCTCAGATTCAAGGTATGTTATACACTGACGCCCCCATTCAGCAAAGCATCCTTAAGAACAGCATACTGGATCAGACCAATGGTCCATCTAGCACAGTATCCTGTCTTCCAGCAGTGGCCAATGCCAGATGCTTCAAAGGGAATGAACAGAACAGGTAATCATCAAGTGATCCATCCCCTTAACTAGGACGGGCTATGTATGTCCTGGAACTAGAGGTGCTTGGAGTTCTGCCACACCCCCTGGCTTGAAGTGGTTTCCATCATATGCAGGATTTGCAGTTTGGTTCAATGACTCTCAATACCCCCACTATACAAATTGTTCCAGAGCTCCTGATGGGCTGTTAAGAACATGCTTAAGTGCTATTGAAGTCAATGGGACCTAAGCACACGTTTAAGTTCTGTCTGGAATAGGGATGGATTTAAGCACATGTTTATGATCTTTCCTGAATCAGGACCTGAGACTGGAAGATGATACAAGTTCAGTTCTTATCTCACTTATACAGGTGTAAATCTGGAATAACACCATTTCGGGGAGATACTCCACATTTACACCAATGTAAATCAGAACAGAATCTGATCCCTGGTGTTTAAATTGAATCTGTTAGAAATCTGAAAGGAAAATTACAACCTGGTTTCAAAGTGAAATTTCCATCATTGCACCTGACTATTGTGAAATCCTGGTATTGACAGGACTCAGTTTAACTGTGCCTTTAAAAACTCTTTGTTAATAAAAGTTAATTAATGATTATACCATACAGATTACATACAAGGGAGGAAACGCACACAGCCAACATGCTGAAGCACTCTATGTAATTTATGAATACAATCATAGAAATTATATGGAAGGAGTGTGCAATGAACCCAAATGTAATACATTCTGTAATTGTCTTATTCATGAAACTTTGTGCTCACTGAGTAATTTGTTTCTGACCTCAGCGCCACAGCCCCTTGTTCAACTGCTGCTGAAGAGAGGGGCTAGCTCTAATCCACGCCTCTAGGCTTTGAATTCCTTGTAGGTAGGGATTTCCGATCTGTGTTAGACATTACATACGTTATTATTAGAGATAGGCCAGACCCAGAATCCCAGATCCGAACACTCATAGTGAGATCTGGATCAGAATTCCATGAATGGTTTCTTTTTTAAATGAAGATCAGAACCAAAATCCAGACTCCAAACCCCTCTGAGCTTTGGAGTTTGAGGGGGTTGATTTGAAACCTCTAATTATGCTTAACGGTAGGAATAACATTCTCTTCTCCTGTTTTGCCTGCTGATGCTGATTGCCCACACTTTCCGAGATTGTAGGAATCTTGCCACCGCATATAAATACAAACAGCGTATTTTTATTTATTTTTTAACGTTGGATGACATGAGGCCATCTTGATAGTATGTGCTGCTATTTCAGGTTCTAGACACATTTCACAGCTGAGTCATTCCATTGTTGATTCGTTGGCATGTTGATTGGGTTCTTAGTGATGTGACGCACAGTCATATCATAATCCAACAACAGATATTTAAGATGTGGGCAAATTATTCACTGATTTATACCCTCTGCAGCCACAGCACATCTAGAATGGGGACCAATATCTAGTTTAATTATCTATGTAGCTCCAGTCTCTATAGTATCTAGGCTTTCTGGTGCTTTCCTATGCCAGGCAGAATTAAAGTTTATGGGTGGGATTCTCAGAAGCACCCAAATAACCTGAGTACAAAGTCCTGTTGAAAGTCAAAGAGACTTTTTGCTCTTAAATCACTTAAGGCACTTTTAAAAATCCTACCCTGTATTCTTAGATTTGCTGAATCTCAGTTCTAGTAATTCTATGGAGAGTACAACTAAGGAGAAATAGTTCTTAATTTAAACATATTCAGAAGAAGAAATATACAAAATGAAAGCATCCATCATGCTGAAACTACTCCCGAGGGACACTACACACATGCTTTCACTCAACAAGCATAGTCATCCGAGAACCCCGGAATGTAATGATAGGTATCTCAGGGAGCAAAGATCAGAAGGTACAATCTCAAGAAGACTGATCCATCTCATTTGTGCAATCCCCTGCAAATGCGTGTTATTCTATTCCTCATTTACTCAATGAACATAGACATTACCATGGTATAGAGGATTGTTCTTAAATACTGGCAGACTTCACCATCTCCACTTAAAAAAGTATCTTTTATTCCTCCACTTGTTTTGTCTTCTATGAACCTATTTAATGAAACAGGAATCTTATACTCTGAAGCTAAAATTTACACCAATGGCAGCAAAAATGACAAATATTTTCAGTATTTATCATTATCAGTCCACATTTATATCACTCAATCCCATAGGAAGCTATGGGCAAAGTGACAGGCAAGGGAAAGCATCCATGGGCATATATTTGTAAGGAGCCCATCCAGTATGTGGTCATAGCAAACTGAACAAGCAGAATGAAGTGGAGAGTAGTGCAATGAACAAAACAGAACATGGGGTTCTTCTTACAGCGACTAGGGCAGAAGGCTTGCTCAAGAACCCAGAAGAATTTGAGGCTCCTAACTCCCTCAGGGCTGTAGTCACTATACTTAATCCCAAGGTTTTATGTGAAACCTAAGTGGTGCCTTTTGCACTGAATTTTAACCTAGAAGAGCACTATGTCTCCAGGTGCCCAGAAGGAGAGTGACCGCTGTGCCACCCATAGAGAATGAGCAGTATGCATTCCCTCCAACAGAGAGCTGCTACTATTGGCCCATGTGGAGGGTGAGGGGGTTTAGTTGGACTTCGGCTCCTTCCCCTTCACGACTTCCCTGGCAGGCTAGTGTCTAGAGTGGTGCTAACCTGCAGGTGTTCTGGGGGAGCAATGGCTGCTATTGTGCATTGGCTCTGATGGGGTGTGCAAGAGGTGAGAGGATTCCTTGCACCATCTCCTTCCTCTTGTGTTCTCACATTAGGCCAGGCCCAACTCAGACCTAAATTCCTCATTGGCAATGGGGACTCAAGCGCAGCATTGAAGATGGGGCTCTGAAACTTATCTTAGCTGTAAATGTGTTCGCTACTTGAGGGCTTCTTTGAATGAAGTCCTCAGTCCTCCATTGTACTATGGTTTCTGCTCCAGCTTTCAAGCCCCTGATGGGAATGTGCATTATACATTCAGCTGAGGCTTAGTGAGCAGCTGTCTCCCAGGGGTTTTTCAAAGGGAGAGCTTGTCTGTTAAAATAACAGCTGTGAAGGGCAAGTGCCAGGCGCCTCAATGGAAGAGAGTTCACTCTTTATTTGGGCAGGCACTGGGCCACATTTTTCCCGTGTGATGCTTGTGCAATCTCACTGACGACAGTGGGATTATGCAAGTATAATTCAGGGAGCAACTGGGCCTACTAGCTTTAAAAGTGACGACCCACGTCCTGTGGGAAGAGAAGAAGAATAAGAATCTTTATTTCAGCAAACCTCTGTAAAACCAAAAAGGTTAGATAAAAATATGCATGTTTGTAAAGCAATGATCTGGCATGCAGACCAGAACAAATCATTCCTTCCATCCCTGAAAAATCCTGTGTTCATAAAATGCTAAAATTTATGACTGATCCCCTCATTTCCTCTAGGCTAATCCCAGAATTTGCTAGAAAAATCTTGTCCCAAGAATGCTTTATAAATTTTGACTGGTTAGAATAAGCCTCACCCCTAATATTCCCTGAAATTCAGTTTTTCATTCTTCTAGACATAGGCCTATGTGACCACAGTGGTTTTGTTTTAGACATGATAGTATCCATGCTCACAAAGGCTGCATATTAGTTCTCTCCAGGGGCTTAAACATCTCTGCACAATACAAGTGGTTACGTGCAACTATGGAAGTTGCCCAAAAAGTTATTGTTTACAGTACCTGGGGTTTTCTTTGTTTTTATTCCAAGCAGCATTTGCATTTTGGCTCTGAAATAAATTTTTTTTGCTCAATCACAAGTGAGGGGAGTGAAAGGCAGAATGGTGGTGAGCTTATCAGGACAAGAGCCTTAAAGTGAACAAAGAGCAGAATACACTTTTCAAGGGAAATTGTGTATTTGCCATTTATGTGAGCTGTTGGCTTAGATGCTCAGTAAAGAGAGTAAGGCCTGATTCTGCCTTCCAGAGGTCAGCGGGAGCTACACACACACAGGGGACAGTAGCGTTTGATCTTTTTGCTCTAGCAACACAATAGTTACATGGGAAACCCAACCAGTGGCTCTGTAACTTCTGAATGCAATGGGAATACACAATGTTGGAGTCTAATCCTGCTCTACTGAAGTCAGTGGGAGTTTGAATACCGACTTCAATGGCAGTAGGATCAGTCCCTTCGAATAGAGCAGAGAAAGTATATGAAAAGCTGAGCTGTGAGAGAAGGGATCTGTCCTCCATGTTAAATGTACAAGGAGAAGGATTCTGTCCTTAGTAATTGCTACCATTCAAGGCATCTTCCCAGCTTTCCAGCATTGTTTTAAGATTCAGTAATAATATCAGGCAATCACACCAAATACTGGGCAGCGTTTGAAACGAATGGGCAATTTTGGCATTGGAAACAGTTCAGATCTCTTGCAGCTTATCTCCACAGTCCTTGACAAGTATAGGATGTGACATTAAGCCATTTCCTTGATTCTCACAATTGAGATATAGACTTGCTGTCAGTTTTTCCCAGTCAGTTCTGGCCAGATAGTGACTGATTGCTCCAGGAAGGTTTAGGAGGTATTGCAAGTTAAAAGGATGAAGAGGAAGGTTTAAATGGAGGTAAATGTTTAGTAACATTGATGGTATAGGAGGCAACTATATTTTTGATTATGCTGATTTTGCAAACATATTTATTGGGTTGACACCTGCCTGGAATTTCACTCTCCATTCACTTTCAGGTCAACCCAAAACAAAACGCTTCCCCTTGTTACATTACTAGTATCTTACCTATGTGCTCTATCTTTTGTATACGCTAGGTAAAATCTAAATTATCTGGATAATAAGAGATGGAAATTCGCTTTTGTGTTCAGTGCAATAACTATTACAGAAAATTATCCTTTTCAGTTCTTTTAAAAAGGAAATATACCCTGACTAATTTTCTCAATGGAGGATAAACTGTATTTCAACTTTAATGTTACAAGAGATCAGTGAACTAACTTTTTATTTTTAAATAGGATGTCGATCTTACATTTCCAACAAATAGCCATAACCACTATGTCTTTTGATCCAGTTATAATGGTAGATCATTAATGGGTAGCCTGGAGCCCCTAGACCACATGGGAAGGTTCTTTGTTTACTTACCTTGGTCACACTTTGGCTTACAGTTCCATTTATAAACAGTTTACACAGTATTACTAAGGGTTAATAAATGTTACAGACATAAGTAGTATTTGTTCTAGATGGTTTCAAGTACATCAGCTGACGGTGTTCTAGATAGTTATAAGTAACCTCTTGGACTCCATAAAAATCTATGAGAACTGATTAACAATGACTAGAATTAATTGTATGTCACAGTAAAAATACTACATGAAGGTAGAATAATGGCATAAACCCAGTAGTGGCACTATTGAGAGGCTGTGTGGTTCCGTGAGTAGAGCAGTAGATTAAGACTCAGGAGAAAAGGATTCTGTTGCTGACTCAGTGTGTGACCTTGGTAAGTCACTTCACCTCTTTGTGCCTCTAGTACCCCTTCCTCCTTTTACCAGTCTTCTCTAATTATATTGTAAACTCTTCAGGATAAGGACTGTATCTTACTACCTATGTGTACATCACCTAGCACAAAGGAGTTTGATCTCAGCTGGTGCCGGTATTGTTACTGTAATACAAATAATGAATGGGTATACTACTGTGAGCTGTTCTATTGTGGGCCATTATCATAGTTTATTGTAGATTTACCTATTAAGGAGTGGCTTATTAAAAATGAGCATTAGCTTAACCAATGATATAGCTACTGTGCCCTACATCAGATCTAACATGGCTGCTCCCAGCTGAACACCTGTGAATCACTCCTGTCTGTGTTATTAAAATTCTATTCCTTACTCATTCAATAGTTTATTCTTTAATGAACCCTCAAGATCGTTACAGCTGCCTACTGTCGAGAGCTTTTTGGCTAATGTATAATTGTTACTGCTTGTAAATCTGACTCTGGATGTATCTACTTCTACATGGGCCGGCTTAAACTTCTGTTCTGGAATAATTAAATACTTCTGCCACCTGCTGAATTTGTAGTAACTCCCTTTGAGCTAACAGCCTCATCCCTATACAGCAGAAGTAGTGAGCTCCAAGGTGCATGTAGAATTGATTATTACTGTTTTAAAATGGTTGCTCTGCAGCCCACAAAATATAGGAAGCACAGCAGCAAAAGGAGGCACATTTCTTTTAAATATTTGGAATATCTTTTTCTAAGATTAATGAAACAAAATCTACTAAATTGGTCTTTGGCAAAAATAAAGACCCCAATACAGCAAGTGACTTAAGCACATGTGTGTTGTTAAGTATATGAGTGGTTCCATTGACTTCAGTTTTGTTTGGCTTTCAGTTTTTTCAACATTATATAATAATAATATTTAAAATAATTGACATAATTGGGATTACTCACACGCTTAAAGTCACCATGTAGTTAAGTGCCTTGTTGAATTGGGGCCAAGGAAATCAAATGGGATATTTCAGGCTATGTCATTTTCTCTAAGGGATCAGTTCTCCAGAACTTCATGACTGCCTTTGCTTCTTCCCTTCGGTAGCTATTATTATTGAGTATTTCTGTACTCTCTCTCATTTTCATGTGCATGCACACTAGAGTTTTGCTCTCTGGTTCCTCACAGCACAGCAAATAATATAGATGTTGCACTTCCTAGTGTAACATTTGCAGATTCTTCACTTTTGTGGTACTGAAACCTTAGACATTGTCCGAGGGATCTAATTCCCATCAAAATCAATAGGTTTGCTTGGAATGTTGGGACAGAATTTTGCCCATTTAAGTTATTAAATTGAAGACTAGATTATTATATAGCAGATGCTGGTATTGTACTTTGCAGCACTGTTCTGAAAAGCATCAAGTGGGTGCATGTGCATGTTATGGTTATTGATTGTTTCGTATTGTTCTAACACCCAGATGCCCATATTAGGCATCTGGGCTTCGTTGTACTAGGCACTGTCCACACATAAAATGAAGAGATGGTCCTTGTCCCAAGGAACTTACAGTTTATAAAGAAGAGAAAATTGTTTGCTGGACTGCAGGGAATTCTTGAACTTCTTCCCCCATTCTTCTCATTATTTTTCTACCCTCCCATTTCTCACCCACTTTTTTTTTTTTTTATGCCCTCTCAATTCCTTGCGCCCTTGTTGAAGCTGTACAATGTTGTAGCAACCTGAAGTGCTGCTCTTTGGGGGTAATGATGCAAATGTAAGTAGCCCATGCAAAATGCTGTCACTCCAGACTCTCTTCTGATGGTTTGTGCCTTGTCTTGAGCTTTGTATTTGAAAGTGAACTCTGTTCCCTTTTGCTGTGGTTGCTATAGGGCTTGGCAAAGAGAACAGGGGCTGAATCACCAGACAAATAGCAAAAATGAGGAGAAAAAGCAGATGAGAGATAGATGACTCTTTGGAGGCTACGGGAGAGATGACTCTTTTTTTGGGGGGTGTGAGGGAAAGCAGTGGACAGGATTATGGGTCCCATGGAGCACATCTATTCCCAGCCTGTTTAGTTGGGCTAGTTACAGAAGAGGGGATTTAGTCCCAAGTGAAATGGCTCAAGCCATTTCCCAGCTAGCTCTGGAATGAACTCCTTGGTTTAGGGAAAGCAAATGGGTTTCCGTACCCTAACTGCATTGCCACAATCTTTCCAGAAGCACCAGTTTCAGCTGCAGTGGTTCCAGGAATGTCCAGAAACATATGGTGGCATCAGCTAAAGTCATAGTTTAGGGGGTTATCAAAGTGCTTTTTGTCACAAATTCATCGCTGATACAACTCCATTGAAGTCAATGAATTTGGCCTTCTGAATGCACTGGAGTTTTGCCAAACCCCTTTGGCCTATTATTGCTGTTTACAAATGATTTGAGAACAGATTCTCTTCTTTCCCCTCCCAACACATGTAGGAAGGTACAAGAGGCAGCAGAACCAGTTTGTGTAACTTGTTAGATAGAGAGGAATAGAACAACTAATTGTTCCCAAGAAACTTACCTGGAAACATATTCTGCAGCTTGAGTTCTTTTTGGTGTGTCTGTTGAAGCTAGGCGGCTTTAAGGGGATAGAGCCAGAGCTTCAATCTTCACCTGTTTTAGTTTGTTACTTTTTTATTCCATCTGTGGCTTTCTTCTGAACTGCCTGTATGGAGAAGTCCATCAACTGTTGCTAATGCTCTTTCCCAGACAAGGCTGAAATATAACAAAAGGCAGGTGAAACCAAAGCACCAGAAGGCATGAATGATATAACCTCCCTTTCTCAGTTTTGTATTTAAAGTTAGCTGTTAGAATATTTCTTTTGTTTAAAATACAGAGAACTGTTTTTATTGAAGAGCATGCGGCTATCTGACATGAGCTTACCCCAGCTCCAGCTGAGATACAAGAACCCCCACTACAGCTAGTGATAATTGTCCATCTCGGAGTGATGCCATGGATTTAATAATCATGTCAGCTGAGATGTGCTTGGGGTGCGCCTTTCTGGTCAGGGTTTTGTCCGAGCAGAGTGGGGAAGATTGCACTGCTGCTGCCCAGGCGTATTATTTTATTATTTCTATTACAGTGCTGCCTTGAAGCCTCAGCCAAGACCAAAGCCCCATTGTGCGAGGCACTGCACAAACCTGAACTTTAGACAAATAGAGGAACTGAGGGCCTGATTTTCCTCTTACACCAGTGTAAACCGGGGGTAATTCCAGTGAAGTTCATGCAGTTATGCCAGTGTAAAATAGGTGTGTGAACAGAGTCTTTGTTTAATATTGAGCTTGTCAAATTCTTTTTGTTGTTCTTCGTGTCACATTAATCACTAAGCAATGTAACAGTATCATATTGACTGGAAACTTGTATGACAGTATAACATAGAGGCCAAATAAAGCAAAGCAGACTATAAATTGCTGAGCTTTCAGTGTCCTGTCTTCAATTTTCCTTTCCTCCCTCTGGTGTACGAATTGGTGATGAGGACATTTGTCCTGAGGGCCCAGTGGTGTGTTCCATACACTCCAATCTGTACTTAGCTTTTAAAAAGAGAGCCTCCTGCAAGACAACTCAGGTGTCCTTTTCCATGTGTTGCAGGAAGTGACATACATATGGTACTGGCGTTTGGATGAATAATGGTTTAAATGATTTTGGGAAAGGGCAGCCCCCCTTTTCCAATGGCCGGAACTCACAGTGTGGAGTCATTTTTCTGCTGCTTTAGGTTTCCCTGGTGTTTTGTGTGTGTGTGTGTGTGTGCGTGTGTGTGTGTGTAATGCCATGCTGAATTTCCATTCTGGGTGGGGAGAATGCCATTACATCCGGTAATTATGCTGTTATTCTGATTGCATTCATGTATTGCACTGCTGCACTGACCTTGGAAATATACATCTAACCATCTGATCCTCCTTTTTTTTTTTTTGTACTATACACATTCACTTACTTTTCAGCTCCAAGGCATATAGACATAATTCTCTCTGTTTTCTGATGCTGTGTGTGGCTTAATCATATTCCAAGGAAGAGGTATAATTATTAAACCACAGGAAAGTTAATAATTGGAATTTGCTGTTCAACCTAACCCATTTTGTTGTCTGGAGTTTGGCATGCCATCCAAAGAGAAAACCAACTCGAATGAATAATCCTCAAACCACACATGATTTTCCCATGACTTATACATCTGCTTTTATATTCCAGCTAGAACAATGGGTTTGCTGGTCTTATTAGAAATATACCTTTTTTTAATCAAGATTCCCTGCAGTTATTGCATAACAGATGTAGTACCTATAGTATATTCTACCCTAGAATTATCTCATGTGTCATATATGGGGGGAAATGGGCATTTCATCATGTGCAAATTAGATTTTTACATACAATTTGCATGGTTGTATAAACGTTGCCTACAGTACTTGTCATTACACAAATGCATAATTCAGGGTATTTTGTTAAATCAAGAGCTCCTAATGTACTTCGCTTATTATGTATAAAATCCTTAGGAAAGTGGCTAACAATTGCTCAACATTTTCTTTATTGAAGAAATTACCTAGCAATCCAGCAACAGCAATTGGTCTTTAGTGACTCCCAGTATTTTTAATTCTGTTTTATTGGAGATTCGTTAATCTATTTCAAATTTTGCATCAATCAGTGAAAAAATAAATAAATAAGAGATTGAAGATGAACAGTTAGGAGCACATTACAAAGCCATTTTCACTTTTTGTTCAATGCCTGATATTTTGGCTAGCAAAGCAGGGTCTACAATCAGCTCTCCCGTTAGCCCACAGTCTATATAGTTCTTTTGTAAAATCCTGCAAAAACTGAAAGGGTTTGTATCTTTATATGCCTTGCCTGAACATGCGTGAATTTGGCCCAGTTTGGAATTTGCTTCCATACTTTCCACTCAAAACAGGAACATTAGATAGCAGAGGCTTCGGGACAGATTCTGATCCCCTTACTCACGTTGACTCATGCCTTATTCTACAAGTGCTTCCTATAAATCAATGGGTCATTTGTTGAGTAAAGTGCTACTCAGTATAAGTAGGACGTCAGAATCTGGCCCTCCAAAGCTATTTAAAAGGTCTGTTGATATCTCTGAAAACACTACAGAGCTGAAAATGTAGGTTTTGCAATAGTTTCAAGAATGATAACAACTGCGATTCACTTTCTATTTTAATGAACTGTAGAAGTTGGAATTTTGCCAAGGAACTGTGATATTGGCCAGTTCCATGCTGATGAATCCACCCCAGGATTGCCTGTAACACTTTTATTGTTGCTGGGTGTAATATTTTCCCTTTCTCTGTTTGGATCAGTTTATGGTTTACTTGGATTTGTTTTTAAAAACAAATCCAAGATTCAGCACTTGAACGTTAAAAGTCTGATTTTGGCCTCGCACATACAGGTTTTACACTGGTGCCATTCCACCTGTATGAGATCAGAAACAAGCCCTAAAGGTCTGATTCTTCATTGTATCATTGACACCTGTGCAAAGTGGGTATAAAATCCTACCAGACCAGGATGGTAGCATTTATACTCACTTTGCACAGGTGTCAATGATTAGGCAATAGACCATTAGGCTTTGAGAGTGAAATTCACCCCCTGATCCTAGCACAAACGCTCTCTAAATTAGCTTCTGATTTATGTGTTATTGCAAATCCATGGACTCTGTCCATGGCCTGATCCCAGTGATGGCCTCCAGGTTGGTTTATTTGGAGGAACCACAGCGCCCCCTCTATTGAGCAAAGGGTGTCCACACCCCCTATGTGCAAAGATACCACATGGATGTGTCTATGGTGAGGGGCCATTCCCACAGAGGTGTATTCCACCTTCATGCTTTACATGGATATTTATGGGAATACAGGTAACTGGCTTGTTGGGAGTGAAGGCATATTTAGGCCTGGCAGAAGCCTGCTGTGAATTTTAAGAGTTTGTTCTGATAATATTTAACAGCATAAGAATAAGCAGAACTGTGTGTATATATAAGAAATGGCAGAATAATCATGTTTGTGAGAAAAAGATCAAATAAAATAACCTAAAAACTAGAAAAGATAATTTGAACTAACATTAAACCTGCACTGATGGGGAAGGATAGCTAAGGTGGAAATGAAAAACTAATACATATATATATAAGAAGACAACAAAGTTATAAATCAGTTTGTGTAACAAAGGGAGGTTGAAGCTGTATGTCTGGTGCAGGAGGCAACTGTGACGAGAGCATCCTGATGAATTTCTCACCTGTGAATAATTGATCACCACTTGCTGTTTTTTTTTCCATAGTAAAGTTTTGTTAGACCTATCTGTTTAGTAAGTGAATCTCTATCCAACATGACTGATCAACAATGCTGCAAAACTGACCAGATGTTTTGATAAGGCTGCTATCTCTGAGGCAATGGCGTTGGAACAACTTTTATAGCGGGGGTGCTGAAAGCCATTGATCAGAACTGTAAACTCTATATATGATGGAAACCACTTCAAGCCAGGGCTTGCTGCCACACCTCCAGCGCCCCTAGTTCCAGCATCCCTGCTTTGAGGTACAAAAAATCAGGACATCTGGTATTTTAATGAGCTCATAAAACTGAGCAGCTGACAGTGTGTACTGAACACCCTCACTGATTTCCCAGGTTAGCTAAACAATCCTGGGAGAACTGGACAGGTGACAACCTTACATTCTGACAGATCTGTGGCTAAGTGAACTCTTAATCCAAAGGAATCAGATTATTTTTCATGGAAATGTGTGTGGCGTTAGATTCATCTCTATCTTTTTAGGGCACATGAAATCTAGGAAGGTGCTTTTGTTTTCTAACATTTGGGGCTTGAAATAAAAGAGTGTCACTCAGGAAGTAAGGAATCAGTTGTTCACTTACAAAGTTTGAAAGTTGTTTTTGAAGCAGAACATATTGGCTCCCCCCACCCCCCACTCTATAAATAACTCTTGGCAGGCAGAAACAACCTTGATTGCATGAGATGAAGTAGAGCAACCAGCAGGCTCTACAGCAGAATAAATGGCACTGTGCCAAGAGCTTCATCAAATGAATAATAGCTTCCACTTGACAATCAGTAAAGTGCCTCTTCTCCTGTGGATTTAGTTTTTTAATGATGATTAGAGAGGATGGGCCCCTAAAATTTCTCTGGTAGAAATGACCTCCTATTAATTTCTGTTACTTGAAATGCTGAATTTCAAAGCTATTTTACAGCTGCAAAACCAAAGGCACTGACATAAAGGAACTATTATCTTTGTAATTGTAGCAACAAGTACTAGATTTGTCATTGATTAACAGAGACTTTTTAACTTTATGATTCTTTTGTTGGCTAAGTCCCCTGTATACTATTTTGAGCTTTTCAGATATACTGACTTTGAAAATCAAATGTTTGTTATAGCTACAATGCTAAAGTACAATTGGTTAACAAAAAAGTCCCTTCTATAACACTCTCTCTCGTTTTATTTCATTCTTTCATACCTTTTGCTATAACACACAGTACTGATCATTATGGGTGGCAGGGAATTCATTTCAGTATGTTGTGCACAACGTTTACTAAAGTATTTTGTGGGGGTAGGTGCACTGCATACACATGTAAAAAGGTATATCTTCTCAGTTGCACACCTCACATACCTACAATAAAAACATATGTCCTATTTGTCATTATATCTATGGGGAAAGGACCCTTCCAAAACCTATCTGGGTACAGAAGCCTGGAGGTTTAATATCCAGGGGGTTTCATCATCTTGGAAAAGCTGAAACTCTAAACATACTCCGCATCTATTCACTTTCCTCACTTTTCGCAGAGCAAAGTAAGAGAAAGAAACTGAATTCATTCAAGTTGCTGCTTTGCTTTGGAGTTAAAAGGCTCAGATCTGAACTCACCCGTTCATCGAAATGTAGAAACAGATTACAGGCCAGACTAGTCTTCTATCCTTGGGCTGCCTAAACTAAAGGACTGGGATGAGGCACATGGCTTGGTGTTCAAAACTGTATTTGACTTTATAGAAACCCTTTGTCTGATCACCCCACTATCAGATCTCTTCAAGATGCATGTTTTCTTTCTAATATAGGGAACTCCGGTATTGTGTGAATATCTAAACAGATTAAACAGGCAGTGCTTATTTCCAGTCCTCTTTACCTTTCTATAGGTGCACACGGGGGCATGAGGGAGAGATGCCAAAGACATCTCCTTCCCCACTATTGGGACCTCGCAGCATCAGGGCAGGATAAGTTACCAGGGCTCTGAGTGCTGGGGAACTCCAGCAGATTCACCCCAGGGAGAAGTGGCGTGCTGACTTCTCAGCAGGATTACGAGCCCAGCTTCACTCCCCTTATGCAGTGGTGTGCAGCTCCTGTCTCAGGGGGGAGCAGCCATAAATTACACTCAAGAGCATGCTCTCTTGCAGCCTCATGCCAGAAGGATTGCTCCCCGGGGATCCTGGGTGGGGCGGACACCCTTTCCTCTTTCTGACCTTCCCGTGGCTACTCTTAGTAAGGGCAGGATTTTGCCCCAGAATAACAAAAGTTGTGGGTTTTTTTTAAAAAAAAAACAATAAAATGACTTTTGTAATATGGGTGAAAATCTTCATTAAAGAACTATTAATGGAGAAATTTGGCCACCTGCCTCAGCAACATTTTCCATTCCTCACAGCAAAACACAGTTATTTGCCTTTTTGGCTCTCCAATATGGAACAAGCAAACCCACACTTATCTCCTTCACAGAAATAGCATATGAAATAGCATAAAATATGATGGAAGCATTAGGCTGGGCATCTACAGGAGTGAGGCGCCCAACTCCCATTGACTTTCAACAGGGATTGGGCACCTCACTCTCCATGGCTACTTTGAAGAGACCATCCTCAGCCTGAAAGTATCACAAATGCATCATATTTGAGATGAATGAAAAGAACCAAACTGTCACTCAGCACAGCTGTTGTAATGTGATTGCTCTCCACAGGTGAAGGTTAAGTGAGAGGAAGGATGGGCTGGTGGTTAAGGAGTCAGTCTGGGATGTGGGAGAGTGAAGTTCTATTCCCTGCTTTGCTACAAACTTCCTAGGCAAGTCACTTAGGCTACATCTAAGCGGCAATTAAAAACTCACAGCTGGCCTATGCCAGCTGGCTTGGGCTAAGAGGCTGTTTAATTGCGGTGTAGACATTCAGGCTCGGGCTGGAGCCGGGACTCTGTGAGGTGGGAGGGTCCCAGAGATCAAGCTGCAGCCTGAGCCTAAACGTCTACACCGCAATTAAACGGCCCCTTAGCCTGGGCCCGAGTCAACTGGCATGGGCCAGCCATGGGTGTCTAATTGCACTGTAGATATATCCATAGGGTAGGGCCAGATTTTCAAAGGTCTTTAAATGCCTAAGGATTCAGATAGACATCTGCTGGAATTTGCAAAAGCTCTTACCTAGAGACTTTTGAAAATCACTCTGGGTGCCTCTCTGCATCTTTAGGCACCTAAATACCTTTGAAAATCTGCCCATTAGTCTCTCTGATTAAACCGGGGAGAAGTGCATTAAGCGCTCTTTGCTTACTACATATAGATTCCTTAGAAAATTAGATGATAACTGCCCAACATTTTCTTCATTGAATAGGTAACAGCATATCTCTACCTTACAAGGATGTTGTGTGGATAAGTACATTGACGATTAGGAGGTGCTCAGCTCAGCTATGGTAAGGGGGGCCACTTAGTTTCTTAGGTTGATAGAATGAACTTTTTATTGTATACAAAAAAGAAGGGTCCGAGTGTAAGATCATGGTGTGCTTCTATGTAACAGACATGATAGAACATTCATAGTAGACAACATAAATAAAATTTTAATAGACAAAGGTTCAATCAGTCCATCCATCTAGTTATTTTATGCCACATTCCTCACCATGGTGTCTGATACGGACATACTTTGTGATGTGATGTGATTGGTTTCATAGGAGGTCTTTGCTATCACCACTTTGGTGACTGTTATCAATGGTAATTAAGAATAATGCCAAATGAATGTCAGATTGTTCTAAAATCTTTTCTTGTCAATCTCCATGTCTTTAAACAGAGCTGGGATGCAGGGAGTTAAGAACTTGTGAATGGGGTGGATGCTTTGTTCCTCATACCATCATTACCTTGGAAAGGAAGAATCCACTCAAAATTCCCAGTGCAAAATTATGTCCGATACTTTCCAAAAGTTTAGAAAGATTCACAAAACAGAACCCTTTATTGACTAAAACATTTTTTTAAAGGAAAATTAATCAGATTGCACTTAGAATATGTTAATTAAATACATTGCATATTTAATTCATGAAAAAATCTTTTTTCCTTGATGGATCTTCCAGGGTTATCTGTATTTCTCCAAGATGCATTGGCTGTGGTAGGCAGAGTTCTATTTCTTTGCACTTGGGCATTTTTAAAGGCTTCCACCCTCCTTAATGACTGTGGTTCCCTGTGAGTGGCTGGAAATTGGAGTGA
This sequence comes from Emydura macquarii macquarii, assembly GCF_026122565.2. Classification (NCBI taxonomy): domain Eukaryota; kingdom Metazoa; phylum Chordata; order Testudines; family Chelidae; genus Emydura; species Emydura macquarii. The sequence continues at coordinate 3,492,598 of NW_027132618.1, read as the reverse complement.
AATGATGCAGTTGGGTTTTGTTAGAATCTCTCTCACACTTTTGGTCTATTAAAATTCTCTTTCAACATGCAAAGAGCTTTTCTCTCGAGGGCTTTGGCACATACCCTCTCCTTCCTGCCCCAGAGAAACAGACTGGCGCTTCCCTAACGATTTTAGTTGTGACATCCTGGCCCCCTTGAACTTAATGGGAATTTTGCCATTGGGCATGGGCCAGGTTTTCACCTATAGTCTCCTCTGCCCTAGGAAGAAAACATTGCAGGGTTTCCTTCTAAGCTATGGGCCAGATTGTGATTTCTCTTGCATGTGTGTCCAAAGGGAGCCTTGGTCCCCTTTTTCCCTCTTGCAAGAGGCAGCAAGAGTGTATGGTATGAGGTATTCCTTACCCCAAAGGTGGTGTAGCTGGGCAAGTGCTAGTGTCTGGAGGCCAGCTCAAGGGGCAGCTGCACTCCTGAGGGTGCTCCCAGCATCCTTGGTAACATTCTATTTGCCTCAGTATTCCTGAGGTTCAATGCTCTTGGCCAGTGCTGACTGGTAATGCACCTCCACACCCTACTGATGTGGTTGTGGATGCCAAAGCCACAAGATAGCTTGAGATGCTGTCATAGAACAAAGCTAGAAATTGCCTAGACCAAACAAATCATCCTTCTGCAGATCATTATGGCTGGATAGGTAAATTTAGAGAGCCAAATTTTCTCACTGCTGAGATACCATCAGTGTGGGTGAGATATCAGGGAGCCCATTACAGTTGTCTCATTCTACCCCAGGCCCTGGTGTACATTAGAGGAGCCTGAGGCTGCTTTAATTTATGACAGCTTGTTACGGTCCCTAAAGGGCCATTTGCCATCTGAGAATTACCATCGGGGAGATGTGTTCCATCTCATCCCTCTCCTCTACACAACCTCTGTGATGTCAGCGCAAGGGAAAATTTGATATCCGAGCTTCCTCTGCCAGCTTTGTACCCACTGAAAATTTCCCTGGTGGAGAGGAAATTCTCAGTTGACTGGCTGCATCCAGATTACACCCCTCGGTGCTACTCAGGTGGCTCAAAGAAGACAGAACTGGGCTGAGATTCTGGCCCAAGAAGTTAAAACATAAACAAACATGGAAAAAGATTAATCATCTTAGAAATAACAATGAGAGTTCTGTGGCACTTTAAAGACTAACAAATTTAATATTTGCAGACATAAGCTTTCGAGAGACTTCAGCTCTCTTCTTCAGATGCAGTAATACAGAAAATAGGCATCTATAAGATGCCTTTGTGTTACCTATTTTCTGTATTACTGCATCTGAAGAAGAGAGCTGAAGTCTCTCGAAAGCTTATGTCTGCAAATATTAAATTTGTTAGTCTTTAAAGTGCCACAGAACTCTCGTTGTTTTTGCTGTATACAGACTAACACGGCTACCCCTCTGGAACCATCTTAGAAATTATTTTCAATCTCACTTTCACTAAAGACAATAGCAAAGAATCAAACCTGAAATATATAACATTAAGAGAGGATAGTAATAATCCTAGGCAGGGTAAAGTTTTGTGGACAATATGTTATAATCAGCCATTGCTCACATGGAGGGAATTCAAATATGATTTCTAAGTACACTCTACATAACCCACCATGACACTTAGCCAGCTCAGACCTAGAGGATGCAGCCCACAATGTGAGTTTATTTATTTAAATTTTGCTCATAACATTTCAAAGACCCTAGTAATATACTGCAGACTGCAGGATACCTAAGGCCTAAGTTTATTTTATTGTTATGCAGCAGCTCGTGTGAGGTTGGGCCTTTTAGCCATGTGTTAAACAGGAATGGGTCAGCAAATGGGTTTAAAACTAATGCTGCCAAAACCTGAATTACTTACTCACATGGCTTGTTCTACTGACATCAAGTGAGTGAGGAGATCATGGTATGGCCCTAAGATACTACTTACAGCCCACAGTGTCAGTGAGAAATTCTACAATGGCTGGAAAAGAGAGTCCAAGCTAAAATACCAAAGGAAAACAAGGAAAAAAATTGTTCTACATTTAAAACCACATGTTCTTACTTCTTCTTTTTATTTTCTTTTCCTTTTTTTTTTTGGTTTGTTTTTGTTTGGTAACATGTTCTTCATTAAAGTTGAATTTAAAGAGCTTCCCTTGAAGATTGATTAAGAAACTATCAACCACAGCTTAATACATGGGGATGAAGGGAGAAAAATGGACTGTATTTGTTTTGCACCATTTCATTCATGAGCCAATCCGAGGAAGTGTTACTGTCAAATCAGATCACGTCTCGTGCTGTTAATGGCGGAAGGCACATGAGTTGGGATAGGATTATACATACACTGCTTCTTGTAGGTTTGGCCTAAGTACAATTTGTTATCATGTGTAATTTGTGAGTCTAAAAACCAAAGGGCTTTGCCATGAGCTAGGGGCAGTGTGATGTTGCGCTGCCTCAGGAGCAGCCTGGGAAGCAGATTGTGAGTTGCCTCCTGGATTCCCCCCCATGTTGTGGGGGAAGTGCCCTGCACCAGGCCTATATCTGGTGCAGAATACTGGTGCAGAATAGTCATTGTGGCTAGCTATGCTATCTAGTACATTGGGGCAAAGTCAAGACCCCGCCAACTACTTCCCACTTGCATGTGAGGGGGACCCTAGCAGCCTCATATAGGCTGATCGCCCTCTCATACTGCTACCTGCAAATTTGTGCAGCTGTATAAACTGGACCACAAGCTGGCATCCAATGAATTAATAACACATTAATAATTAGAACTGAGCAGACAAGCAAAGCAGTTAGTTGATCTGATGAACTTATCCTTTTTTTCTTTGCCAATTGTTCCCGAGGCTATGTCTACACTGACGGCGGCAAAGTTGCCACCATCAGATCAACTTATCTGTATTGACTGAGCGGTCAGTGAAGACCCGCTCAGTCGATCCAGAAGTTGACGCTAGTAATCCACCCCTGCAAGTGGTGTAGCGCTGCATTGATGGGAACATGGTTCCCATTGGTGCAGTGCAGTGAAGCACAGCAGTCAACGGGAGTTACGCAAGTTTTCTGCATAGTTTGTGTAACTCCCGTTGACTGCCGCCGAATCGCCGTGGTATGTGTAGACCAAGCCTGAGTAAGTTGTGATTTTCTTCAATTTATCTGCTGTTAGAAATGATTTGCCAAATAATTTTTGTCAGTAATTTGAGCTGTGCTGCCTAGTTTTGGCTGGACAAACAGATTGCACAACATTGTTTCTGTTTTCAGAACCAACAAGATAACACTTACATTCGGATTTGGGTGTATGAGGACAAAATGTGCTTTCTCTGAATAGCGTCCAAACGTTTGCTTAAAAGTAGCTGTGGCTCTGACCATTCCCGCTAGTAAACTCACCAACTAAACTTGTCATAGAAAGTGAACCAAAAGGGAGCATGAACATAGTCAAAACCATTTAATTTCTTATTGCTATGAACATTGGCAGAACATTTTTGAAGTATTAGCTCATTTCTCTTAATAACAAACATCAAACTTATTTGTAACTTACACAAACAGACAGTATGCACATTTGTCAACTGTTCTCACCCCACTGCTATGGAATACCTCTTCTGCACAGCGTCTTTTCTCACCGTGGTGGAAGTGTTAGCATAAACCACGCCGCATTAGGGAGCTGAGCCAATTCCCACAGACAGCAATTGGAGTCTTTCCATTGACTTCATAGGAGCTGGTTTGGGGCCCTACATCAGCATTGATTTGTAAAGATATGATATTTTGTATGTGAATATGTAGTTTGATTGGTTAACTTCTTGTAGTTATCAAGGTAGTAATGAATCTTTAGAAGGGATTTGAATGTGGAAAGAATGATGGTTTGGTGGGAATATTTCCTTGAAAACATAAAAATGATCTCATGTATTAAATCATGTCTTCAGCTTTCAGCTTTGTGCTTTCAAATCACAATCCCAGTGATTTCTATTCCCTTAGGCAATATTGTATAGCTATGGCACTCTGTATCAGGCTCTATCTACATTACACAAGCACATAACAAACACATATAGTAATATTGTTTGTGATGGACTGACAAAATCAGGGAAATGCAAACTACCAGGTTATCACCTATTGTCAGGGCAAAATCTCTATTCATTTTGCATGCAGGATATACATGTATCTTGACCTTGCAATGGGATAACCTCAGTGATCCAAAAGTGTTTTTTTTTTTCTCATCTGTAAGGATATGTCTTCACTGATGGTGGCAAATTTGCCACTGTCAAATCGATCTATCTGGATTGATTGTGTGGTCAGTGAAGACCTGCTCAATCGATCCAGAAGTTGACTCATTAAAACCACCCCCTCAAGTGGCACAGTTCAGTGAAGACGCTGCGTAGAAGAGGAGTTACGAAGTCGACAGGAGTTACACAAGCTACTTTGCGTCCTGTCGACTGCCACCGAGTTTCAAGGTAAGTGTAGACCTGGCTCATCTGTGGTGATCTATAATAGACATCCGCAGATTGGAGAGAGAAACTTGCCCTTGATTTCTCCCATTGTTGCCATTCATTTTGCATGTGCTATCCTCTACTGTAATCACGGAGTCCCTCATGTTTAACAAATGATATACATTAATGGTGTACAGGTTACATTTTCGCAGCCTCTCGAGAGGTGTATGTGGGAAACTCTCTTTGAAATTAATAGGACTGCTGAACAAGACTTCGAAAATATACCTGAGAGCTCACCTTTGGCAGCACAGTAGCTAACAGGCACTATTCAGTAGTCAGCACTTTCCAATAGATACTACAAAGTTTCCAAAGTGATTTCCTTCTCTAAATATATGGGGAAATGATGGTGTCTTGGATACCGCACCATGGCAACTGTAGGCTGTTGGCTTGCTTAGTAACAGTGGCCAGTGTATGTCACAGAGGTTATATTTAATTAAATTTTGGGATGATAAAAAGTAATCGTTGTGGAAAGCCACAGAACAACTTTGTGTGTGTGCGCGTGTGTGGGATGGGAGGTTGTGTCCCCCTTCAAATAGGCAACAACTGTAGGATATGTCATAGGTCTTCATGGTTCAGGTTTAAAATATATGGCAGCAAACAAATCTACTTTTACAAAATCCCTCACGCAGACAAATTTCGCTCTGTCAAACACTCCTTGTATCTTCAAGGGAGCCCCAACTTTTTATTTCAATTTTGAAACAAAAGAAGTCCACAGTTCTGACTGGTCTCCAGGATACTATGCTTCAGCCCAGTGAATTTTTAATGTTCAAAGCAAGATTTAGAACATACCAGAACAAGTGTGGGGGGAGACCATTGCTGCCTAGCGTTTTGATGTGACTGTGTTAAATGAAATGTAACTTGCTATCTTTAAGGCTTTGGCATTGCCTTACATGTACCTCATATCTGTATAAAATCACATAGATCTGTGGGAAATACTGAACAAGGGATGTTGCCAACATTCAGAATTGAATTCTACCAAGAAATGTTAACGCTTGTTTTGTTTCAAGGTAATGAGTATAGCTTTAAATTCAAGGCAAAACCAAGGGCTAAAACCAGATTATGTGGCTTTAAACCACACAAAAATTTCCATTTTGAAATTTTTTGCTGTTTGAGTTTAGTTTGTATAAAATAATCAAAACACTTTATAGGAATTATAAGTTTTAAAGTGTTTTACCCCAGCAGAGCGGTTTGGATAATTTGTGGCAGCTCAGAATTCTGAATGTGATCAAAATAATTTATAATAAGCATTAGAAATCAAAATTAGCATTAGAAATCAACCCCTTGAGAAATTATTCTTCTGTGATTTCAGCTTGCAGAAAACAATCATGTTTTACACAGACACATCATGAGTTTCTGAAGTGCTTTATCCTAGAGGTAGAAGTGTTTTGTGGGAGGAAGGTCAGGTTTTACCATTTAGTTCAGATTCATAATTAACTTTACAAACACATATATTTGTGTGTGTATGTTTATGCCCATATACACATGATATGTATCATCTTTAAAATATTAGATAACTGTAATCTGTTATGTTAGAGGACAATTCACAATTCCTAGCATCATATTTTTATTAGTTTCAAGAAAAAAAGCAACCAGTCAGTTATTTCAAAGGCTTGTACTGACTTGAAGTTCTTTTAAACCTAAGTATTCTTTGCAGTAAGAAGGAATGCAAAATCTAGCTAACATCAACAGTCTTATGTCATTTCTACTAGCTGGAGATAAATAAATTGCCAGAAGACTTACAATATTACAAGGTGTGAATAGTGAATGATATGCATCATAAATGTGGAATATAACTGATTTATACTCTTGGGCCTGAATTTATCTGAAAGTATCACTGGGGTCAGGTCTACACTTAACTGGAAATTCGATGGCAGTCGACAGGAGTTACACAAGCTATGCAGACTAGTTTGCGTAACTTCCCTCGACTTCGTAACTCCTCTTCTATATGGTGTCTTCACTGCGCTGCACCAATGGGAAACGCGTTCCCGTTGATGCAGCGCCGCGCCACTTGGGGGGGTGGTTTTAATGCGTCGACTTCCAGATTGATTGATCGGGTCTTCACTGATGGCTAAATCGATGCGGCTAGATCGATCTGATGGTGGCGAATTTGCCACTGTCATTGAAGACATACCCTCAGTGTCAGGATCTGGAGGCAGAGCCTCAGCTGATATAAATGCTTAAGGCACCATTACCAGAGCTGTGACCATTTACATACATTGAGTATATGTTGCTGGAAGTTGAAAAAAACTTTGGCTTGAGACTGTAGACAGTCTGATGTCCATTCTGAACTGAACCTGATTGATCAATACATTAGATTTACATACGTTATCTATTAAACTTATTTTTCTGAACTATATTTAGCAGGAAACTAAAAGAATCCCTGGGCTGATACATTTATTACCATGTTACAATAAACTGCTCCAAAGAGGTTGTGTGCTCAGACACACAAAAAATAGAGGACACTTCTCAAGGCTCCAAGATGTTAAAGTTAAATCTTTTGGCTGATTGATCATTTTTTATGCACAAGAATTGTGCATCCTTTCATTTTTTTAGACAGATTAATTTCATTTGAAACAGGTGAAAGATCTGTGAGATGTACAGCTATGAATCCTGGTAGGTTAGAAGAAGGACATTAAAAGATTGTGGGTTAGTTCCTGAGCTACTGGAGATTGGCGTGCCTGCTTTGACATTTAGGCAGTCTTTGGGCTGAGAGAGGTAGAATCTGGTAATACCTGTCATATGGGATATCTAAAATCTTCAGATAAATTAACTAATATTGTCTGTAATTGAATTGAGAGTCTAGCTAGTTTTGCTCTGTCTTTAGTGGAAAATCGCAGAGTGCTACACAGAGGGGGTTATCATAGACTCAGAATCATAGAATATTAGAGTTGGAAGGGACCTCAGGAGGTCATCCAGTCCAACATCCTGCTCAAAGCAAGACTAAGCTCAGCTAAATCATCCTCAAAGCAGGACTAACCTCAGGTTATGAGCATGGACTACATATTAGAATGGTCTTCATGTTGATATATATTTGCTTTCTTAGTAATAGCATCTATGCACAATCTGAGGCTATTCTTATGCTTAGTGAAAATATTGGGTGAAATTCTTTTGTCATTAAAATCAATGGCAAAATTTGCATAGACTTCAGTTGGGACCAGGATTTTGCCTATTGAGTGCAAAGGGCCTGTGTGTGGGACTTGTCCTTGCTAGAGTTTGGGTGCACTAAAGTTGCTTTTACAAGGATGCCTATAAACCCTTGCTCCTCCACCCCCAACCTGCTTCATCTTACTGAAAATATAAGCATTAAACATGCCTTTGGAAATGGTGGAACTAACGGAATCATGTCTGATGTTGTCATATTCCAACACGTTGCCTTTCATAGTTACTCTTGCTCTCCTCTATGCTTTGTTTGTATGTTGTGTCTTTAGATTGTAATCTCTTATGGGCAGAGACTTGGTCAGCACATCTGTGGCGCATCTAATACACAGTTGTTGCTATTCAAAACCAAAGAATTCTAAGATAAACAGCCCTGTGTAGGTTGAAAACTTGTCTCTGTCACCAACCGAAGTTGATCCAATAAAAGATATGACTTCCCCCACCTTGTCTTGAGTAATTAATACATTCTGCCACATCAGATTGGAACCCCATTAAGTCAGTGAGGTTTGTACATGGGGTTTAAGGCAGGGCAAAATTTGGTCACCAGTGCTTACAGATGTTAACTCTCTGATATAAAATAACTGTGTAAGAGATTTGCTAGTTTTTGTAAAGTAAGTATGAGTTTGTCCTCAACTAAACAGTGAAGTCTAACAAACGTGATGCAACAATGGTTATTCCAATGCTCCTGACTAGCCTTGAGTAACATGGAAACGTTCAAGTTGTTTGCTTTGGAAATGTGACAGTAATAATAGATGTGCTTTGGGAAAGTCTTGACCAGATTTCGCTGTCTTTGTTTTTGTCATGATAATTTACATGACTAATTTACTCCAATTTGTTACCATCATTAATACTGATATCACAGAATCTGGAGTCATGGTTTACCTCAGTGACTCATACAAAGGAAAAGAACAGTTAATTATAGGTAATAAATGCAGCATTCTTCAGGAAATCAGAGCCCCAAAACAGCCATCTTGAGACAATCTGATCCTTATTAATGATAAAAGCCCCATGTGGGACTGTGGGAGTATTTGCCGTGCGATGTGTGCATAGAGCGATTGAGCATCCATTTTACATATATGGGTGGGATTTTCAAGGTAGTTTGGGACTGGCCTACCCCTGAGGCCACTGAAGGTAATGATTTTATCAATGGCTTTGCCAATGGTTGAATGAAAGTGGAGTTAGCCCAACACTAAGTACTTTTGAAAATACCACCCCAAATGTACTGTGAAGCTGCAACACCTTAAAACCTGCCAACGTTGGGATAATTACTTGCTAATTAATTTGATGGCAGATGGTCATTTTGGCAAAACCACGTCTCACCAAATAGAGAACTCCCACTGACTTCAGGCCCATAATTAACTGAATTTCACCCTGTAGGAATACAATGAATTAACCCCTCTATATAAAGCTTCTCCACAGTAGTGAATTTCTCCACAGTGGTGGATTTCTTCATATGGCCTTCTCCACAGTGGTGAATTTCACCCACATGGTACAATGGCAGCAGTACATAATCTTTCTTCTCACTATGGATGATGTTCACACTCCTGTTCAACTAGCACAACTCATGAGCTACTTCCTCCTACTCTCCAACCTTCCTCTGCTCCTGCTCTCTGTGCCTATTATAATCTGACTGTAGTGGGGTGGGAAATGTAATAGTGATGTTACATCCCCAAGTAATATGTAAAGGGTCACGCTAAGAATGCAGGTGTACTACAAAGGTTTAGATTCACCGAAAACTACACACTCAGTGTTCAGGCAGGAGGTGTTCATTTTATTTTGACAGTGCCTCCTCTCCTCTCCTCCATCAAAACTCATGCCCATGATGCCACAGACAAAAAGCTCTGTTTTGGGTTTTAGCCACAGCCCTGCATTGGTAGTGATGCACAATGACATTGTCCCAGCCGAAGTACCAGGAGCTACTATGTTTCCTGGAGCTCCCAGTACCACAAAGAAGAGTCTGTTCACTGCGCCATCCCTTTGGGGATACAGCCTGCACATGTTCTTGTGGGTGTGGAAGGGGGGGACTGGTGGAAAGGGCAGGCTGATAAAATAGAACAAGATGAAGTTATTTCTTTCCCCTCCCAAGTCAACCTTCCTGCTTTGGGCCATGGTTCACGAAATCACTTAAGTTTGTGCATAACTGTACACAGTGACTTCAGTAGGACTTCAGCATGTGTTTAAGATTAAGCATGTGCTTAATTGCTTTACTGAACTGGGGCCTTTGAAAGCAGAAAGAATCAAATCTCTTTCCCTAGAGTGGGCATCCCAAAGATCTGTCAGCATGACAACAGTTGGAAGGGCTGGATTCTGTGCAATGCCAAAGGCAGGAAGCAAGGGGAGCTGAGGAACCATTTTTCAAGTGGTGGTGATCTGGCTGCACTGCTACTTAGATGGGAAGTTCTTTGGGGCGGGGACTGTCATTTGTTCTATTTTTGTACTGGGCCTAGCTCTATGGGGCCCTGATCCAGGGCTGCTCGGTGCTACCATAATATAAATAATAATATATAATAATAATAGGAGGACAGATGCCCTGTAGAAATCTAGCTCTATCTATCCAAACACCTGACCTGAAGAAGAGCTCTGTTTAGCTCAAAAGCTTGTCGCTTTTACCAACAGAAGTTGGTCCAATAAAAGATGTTACCTCACTCACCTTGTCTCTCTAATATCCTGGAACCAACACGGCTACAATAACATTATAAACACCTGTCCTGGCATTCAGATCTTGCTCAAAATTCTTACAAATGCAAAATACAAACACCATAAAGATGAACTTTCCTTCCACTCTCCAAGTCCACCCATTTTTTAAAATGGCTCAAATTCAACTGTGGCTCAAACACATTGAGTTCATTGCACTTGTGCCCTCTTGTATCCAATCTGAATTTGACCCTTTATTTTGGATCATTGCTCTGACTCTGCACAGAATATCTACTGCAGCTCCAACAGGTTTAGATTCTTTAACATTAACACTCTTCTTCCTCCTGAACCGAAAGGTTTACATTTCTGATTTAAACTGCTGTCACATCCAGTTTCGCTCAATATCCCCAAAGTCATTTTTAGCAATAACATTTTTACTCTAAATATAGATTTGATGGAATATCATCTTCTAGAAACTCAGTTCTAGCAGAAGTTGGATTTAAAACTTTATCTAACTTTTAAGTTTCTTTACCTTTCCCCCCTCTTTAATAACCTTTACATCTGCATAAAAGAAATCTTTTGTCAGTTTCACTTAACATGAAATTTTTAAGAGAGAAGAGAGCCAAGTTTGCTTTAGAGGGTGTGTCTTCAAGATAGAATTCTTGACCTGAACATGTTCATCTCGGTGAGACTAGCAGCTGCTATCTGGATCTTCTTAGAAAGAGGGTCATGCATTCATGAGGCTGATTGGAGCCAGGAGAAGGAGGGAAATCCTGTGAGGACACTATGTTATTCCTTCATGAGAGCTGCTTTCTCACAAGAGCAATGTACAAATCCTGTGTTGTGTGGCCCATTCTAGTAGGATTATTTAAGGGCATTCTCATGCAATTTGCACTTTCATCTGACACCCATTTACCAATTCTGTGGGAATATCCTATTCTGGTGAGATCTGTGGATAGTGGCATGTAACTGTCGGGTATGGAACAGGAAACAGTGGAGGGGCTGAGCTGAGTCAGGGTAATTGATTTCTGGCTGGGTCCAGGTTAGGCTGGCTCCTGTTGTAAGTTAGGATTTGTAATACCTCCTGTGTATATATATTTTGTGGGTGTGTAACTGTAGAGCTCATGAGTTATTTTCATTGCTAATCGCTGGGTCCATTGTACACCACGCTGCCCTGTCCCATAACAATGAGAAGCCCTTGCTTTAATAAGGAACAATGATAAACAGAGAAAGCCCTCATGGCATTGGTAACACACATAGCATTAATACCATCATCATCTCTGGATGATGTTGAAAGTAACATGTATTGTAACTGTACATATAAATCATCTAGACACTGTAGAGACCAGAGAAAAGATCCAGGGACTACTCACTCCTATATAATGCCAACTGTTTAGAAGTGTGCTCTCTGGCTGTGTATACGTAAATAGTTAGTCGATAAGGTTCCAGTAGATGGTGCTCAAGAATATGTAGCATATTTCTTATATGACCAATACAGCTTTTGCTGCTCACTGCAAATCGCTTCCTTTGTGATCTGTTAACATTTGTTTTTAAACACCAAGTGTAGAAACTCACATAAGGGGCTGGAATCTAAAATGCTGACTGGATTGAATTTTTACATTGGATGCCATGACTAACAACGCTAGGATGACTTTGCTACGTATTAGACAGGGTCTGCAGGACTGCAGTGTTATGAAAAATCTTTTCCATATGAGTGTTGGTGTGAGATTTTTCTTTCAGAACATTTCACTGTCTTCCTCAGTTCGTTGCGGTTTTTCACTGCTGTAGAGCTGTGAGCAAGAAACTGATCTGGTTTCAATTGGTGGCTATAATGGTCACATATTTAGATTGTGCATTTTTTTGGAATTAATTTAGTTTGTGGGTATGGGGTTATAGGTATGAAGTTTCAGTGCATAATCATGTTGGGTAAAAAGAAAACTCAGATGCACTGCAAAGAGATCAGGTACCTCTGAACTTGGCGATGCTTGTGGGCTATAGTTTGGGTGAGGAAACTTGGGGCCCTCCACCATTATTCTGTTGGGGAGACAACCTAGGGCACCCTATTGTCTACCTGCTTGGGAAATGTCAACTTCCAAAGGAACATCGTACTCCAAGTGAGAATGTGTAATCATTTCATACAATGTTGGAATATATTTATATTTTTCTATCCCTTTTGTCATGTAGTCAAAAATCCCATTTGCTTTTTTAGCCATTGCTGAGTCTTAGGAAGCAGCAAAATCTAGTGACTACGATGATGGACTGGAAGTCAGAAGACATGAGCTCTAATCCGAGCTAGGTCATTGACTGGCTGTGAAACTTTAGCCCTGACTGTGTGTGCCTCTGTTTTCCCTCTGCCCATGTTGTCTCTCTAGATTATAAACGCTTTAGAAGCAGAGATTTGTGTGTTAACACAGAGTCTAGTGCAATGCACCATGGGGCTCTAAGCTCAGTTTGGAGCATCTAGGGGCTACTGTAATAAAAATAATATCAGTAACTGAAAGAGGAAGGATAGCCCAGCTCAGGGGCTAGTCTGGGGCTCTGGAGATCTGACACAGACTTCCTGTATGACTTTGGGCAACGCACTTAGGTCCAGATCCTCCAAGGTATTTAGGCTCCTAACTCCCATTGGGTACCTAAAACACCTTTGAGAAACTGGTCCTTAGTTTCTCTGTGCCTCAGTTCCCACTCTGTAAAATGGGGAGAATACTAATTTCCTACCTCACAGGGATGTTGTGAAGATAAATACATTAGAAATTATGAGCTGTTCAGATACTATGGTAATGGTGGCTAAATAAGTACCTAAGGAATTAGGCAAGCATCTTCTCTGAGCCCTCAACAATGACTCCTAGATCTTTTCCCTAAGATGATTCTGCCAGCAGCTAAGAGTCTATTGGTACAGAAAGGCCTAATAATTTTCATATACCTGTGTTAAAATTCAGCTGCCATCATTCGCTCAGTTCCCCAGCCTGATTCAGTCATCCAGCACTTCCTCAGAACTACCTTTTGTTAAGAGCGGGGTGAATGAGCACATCTTTCAGTTCAAAAGGAAATGTGGGCGAATTTTGTAGCTGTACATTTCTATGCTCTTGTAGAACATGGCGTGTGTGTGTGTTTGTGTGTGTGCGCACGCACACACACGTACACACTTTTACTGACTTATACCTTGGATGTCAGTTTCTATGGGATATTGATTAATTATTTTAGTTATATTGCCTGCAGCTTGCTTGCTTATTTTTCAAGCAGTTCAGATGTAGTGCCTGCAGGGGATAGTTTTCATTATGGCTATTGGGATTCTGGAGGTTGATGACAGTTTCTTTCACTGTATGCTTAGTCCTGTGATTTATTTGGAAAGTGCATAACTTTTTGGTTTATTTAACAGAGCCCTAGTCATGGTTCTCGTCCAGATTTTCTCTCAAGAAATTTAAATTGAAGAGGAGAACACCGACTTGGCAGCATTTTGGCTTCTACCTTTGCCAGGTAATGAGTAAAAGATGGTGGGGAAAATAAAAGCTTGTGTGATTTACATGTGCATTAAATAAGAAGCAAGACTGGTAAGAAGAATTAGGGAAGTTACCATTGAACATCAGGAGGCGGGGCCTGTGAGATGATAAGCACCTTCTGCAAGTAACCAAGATCGTTAAGGGTATGCAGGTGCTGAAAGATACAGATAGGTACCTAGTGAGATTTTCAAAAGCACATTAAAGTCAATGGGAGCTAGGGACCTAATTCACATAGGTACTTGAGCAAATCCCACGAAGTGCCTAGCTGTATTTTAGGCACCTAAGTATCTTTAAAAATCTGGTCCTGAGAACTCCTAGCCCCAGTTGGAGTTTCCCTGAGCAAGGACAGAATTTACTCCTTCTTTTGTCTTTAAATATTTGTGAAGGAAGTCAGCACATTCTTTGCTGTTACCAGACATGGGAGGTGCATAATCATAGGTATGTCACAATTGCTATACCAGAGCAGATAGTGGCCTGTCCAGTCCAGTGTCTTAACTCTCTCAGTGGCCAGCACTAGCTTCATCAGAGGAAGATGCAATAAAACATGCAGAGGACAATTATGGAATAAATACCACTGGAGGAGTTTCTTATTAACACCCACCAATGTTGGATTTGTTCTCTGAAGCATGAAGGTTTATATCTGTATTAAAAAACCGAAACCAAAGACTTTCCTGTCTAATGGATGTTCTTATTATTCATGGCCAATCCTTTTTTGAATCCTGCTCTTGGCTCAGCAATATACTGTGACAATGAGTTCCGCAGGCGAATGATGTGTTGTGTAAAAATACTATTACTTCCTTTTAACATTTTTAATGATTGCCTTTCAATATCAGTCAAGACACCCTTGTTTTTGTATTGTGGATAGGGTAAAAAGGTACACCCTATGATTGGTGGGTAGGAATAATTTTTTTAAATTTCGCATCTTCACCACCACCAAAGAAATAACAACAGCCGGGAAGAAGGAAGATGACAGAGGAGGATGAATAATAAAAGTTTTTAAAAAATTCCCCTAGATGCCTCAAGGGAAGGAAGGAGAAAACTAGACTCATGAGTGGGCCTTTTTATACAAGTGGTGTTAGTTTTATTGATAGCTGCATAGATATTGTAGTGATGAATGTGGTAGTAGTACTTAGATGAAAAATGCATGGAGGTGTTTATTGTTTTCTATATTCCAAAACAAAAGTGTAAAACAACCAGTTTCAGTCAATAAGAAAGGTGGGGTCTGGAAGATACTTTTTAAATGAAGGCAGTATTAAAAGAAAGGCATGTGTCCACCATCATACAAATAAATGGTTCCAGGGAACTCTAGTAATAAACTGCAGCAGAGAAGTAATTTTCATGCCCGCCTCCTTTTTAAAGTTATTCTTAGTTGTCCAGAGATTTTTGAAATGTGAAACAAATGTTTAACAGGGATATTAAAAATGTGAATTGCCAGTCAACATTTCAGTCCAAGGATTTAGTCAAATGTTCATTAGAATCGGTAGGAAGTTCTAAGTGTCTGTGAAATTTCATTTTGAAGGGTAACACTTGTTTTAGATTAAAGTGTGGCAAAAACTGCCTGAAAGTTCCAAAATTAAAGCTCTTTGCTTCTCTGATTAAAAATGGGTAAATTGATTTTGATCATTTTAATCCAGTTTAAAATAATCAAGTTCTAAACTCCCCAAAATGGGGTTTTATAATAGTGGTGACAATAATTCCTTTTTTATGGAATTGAAAAGAACATTAGGATATATAGTTTATCTTCGTGTCTTCAATTTAATAACAAAAAGGATGAGGCACTAAGTTATAAAATTATAAGTGTGGGTTTACTTTATATACTGCTAATGATCAGACCTGCATTTCTATAGCCCTTCCTATAGAAGGATTTAAAAGTGTATCACAATAATTCCTTAAGTTCAGGGCACACTGTGAGGATGGTAAACAACATTTTGCCCGTTTTAAAGATGAAAAGTGAGGCACAAGCAAGTTAGGTGATTTAACCAAGATCCCACAGAGAATCTATAGGAAAGCAAGGGATAGAACCTTAATCTCCAAAATCCTAGGCCTCAGATATAACAACAAAATCATCTGTACTCTCATTTATGTGTATTGTCATCAGGAACTGATTTATTATGTTCCCAAAGGTCATAATGTTCACTCTAGTAAGAATGAGACAATGCAACAAGCTATTGTCTGCTCCATTTGCCATAATCGGATGATATAATTGTTTGTGTTAGCATTTATGTTTATTTATACACCTAGGAAACTCTTTACAGTTTACTTATGTTTGCTCCAGTTGTACATTCTCACTCAAAGAACTAAACCATGATATCCCACTGGAAACCACCATCTATCCTCAAATTATTTAAACAATGATCTAAGTGTGCAAAATGATGCAGATACAAATCCCAGATTCCCATGTCTGTATAAGAATACCTACTTCAGAATCCATGTAGTGTTTATGATGTTATTTTCTAGTTGCATTCATAGCTGTGTTATTTTAAGATTGTATAGTGGTTATTTGTGCAATATAGATTCGTGTTATTAAGGAACAGAAGAATTCAGTGCCACATGCCCATGTTCACTTCAGAATAATGATCAGTATTGTTTGTTTAATAGATGTAAACAGTCCTAAGTTAAATATTCTCTTGTTTTTGCCTTTAATTTCTGACTTGGTAAGGATGAAATCATGTTCGTGTATTTAAAAGGATCTTATGCTGAAGTTAAGTATCTTGCATTGATAGAGGGGTGGCAATTTCAATCTCTGATTCCTATGATCTTACTTTATTTAATTATTTTTGCAGGAAAAAGTATGTATTTCCCTTACTAGCGAATGAAGAAACACCAATTAAACAGTGAGGATTTTCCACTAGCATGTCTACTAAGTATATTTAAAACTCCCAGCAATAACAGCCATTACTGTGCCGACTGTGACATGTTTATGAAGAAGCACAAGGAGAATTTTTTACTTCTATGTTTAAAGCTTGTCAGATCACAAAAAGAACACACTGTTAGCAATAATGGGCTTTGTAACTCTATAGTCTTCCATGCGTAAGGGGTGACATGTAGCTGCATTGTCCTGAGAACAGACAAATTGTGGCTCAGAGTTCCTGCCCTGCTTTCTCCATTCTCAGGAGTTGCTTCACCTCTTTTCTTGGGGCAACTCACTCTCCACTTTGTAAGACAGCTACTCTGGCCAGCAAGTAGGGAAGATGGGACTCGGTCTCCTTCCACACCCCATCATCCTCTGACCCCTCCTCACACACTTACTCATGAGGGGAATATCAGGTGAGTGGCCCTTTCTCTCCCCACTCCAGCTGAATCAAGAGCAGGGCCAAACACAGAAGTTAGCAGGGCCTCTCTACCTCTTACTCCTCTTGTGCAGCTGAGTGAAGGCTGTGATGATCTAGCTCAGTGTCAACGGCAAGGCTTACCACTATACACTCAACGGCACTGATACGTTAGTAAAGACTCTGCTAATGCATACCTTTGGTTTGTTTTGTTGAAGTTTTCACTTCCATTGACACTAGTGGGAGCTCTGCTTTAGATCAAGGGGCAAATAAGGACCCTCGGTTTTTAAAGAAAATGGGAGACCTGTTGCTCAGACCTGCTCTTGAGCTTTCTCCATCTGAAGAGGGAGAACTAGCAGAGATTGCATAGGTGTAAATACTATGCAAAGTGCAAAGAGGTGGGGAAGCAGCCTCCATCTCTTTTTGGCCAGCAAACTATTCAACAGGAGCGGATCTAGCACATTTCATTTCTCTTTTTTTAAAAAACCGACTTGTTTGCATAAATATGGAACAATTACAAATTGCACAGAACTCAAACACTGACAACAGGGAGCATTTGTAACGCACATTAAATGTAACTGAAGAAATAGAGGATAATATATAATCACAGAGTGATCCAACAAAGTTAAAGGTCTGATTGTGATCTCATTTAAAGCAGTGTAGGTCATGAATAACTCCACTGAATAGGGTACACTGATGCAAATCGGTGTAAGTGAAAGCAGTTTGGTTCTGAGTCTGTACTGCAAATAGTACTTACTGAATCATTACTCAGGCAATAGGAGTTTTACCTGAATAAAGGCTTAATGGGAAGATCTAAGATCTTTGGGGCACTCCTGTGTCTACCTTTTGATTCGTATACAGCAGACAATATAAGAAAATCTATGAAATATTAAATGGCAGAGTAATCCCAGTGGCCTTTGAACTTCGCAGGATCTTAGAATCTGAGAAAAGAGCCTCAAATTCTTTAAATTTGCAAGCCATTTATGGAGACACAGTTTCTGTTTTAATTCAGATCTGTGGTTGGAGGTCAAGAAGAGCATAGTGAGCAATGGAGAGCCCATGCTACACAGCATCGTTCTGCATCGGCAAGTGTAACTTAAGAGCAATTCACTAAAAATGTAAAGGCCCCCTTTGCAATGTCAAAATGACTATTTTGTAATAGTGATCCTAATGGATATGACTTCAACAGAAGCATAAGCCATCTCGTTTCACTTGCCCCAGCAATGGCTGAGAAATGTATATAACTAGGCTTGGAAGGATTAGATATTTATTGGCAAATGTCAATTTCACCTCTACACACAAATGAGGAAAACATGTTTCCATTGGTTAATATTTGAAATTTACAAATAGGCCAGGTAAGAAATATGCTGCTTGAGAACTTATTACAGGTTGATTTAAGTATATTTACTTAGTATATTTTGATATTGTGCTCTTGACAATTTGTTTTTTACAGTTACAAAGCTTTAACTTTTTCAATCTACATGTCTACTGTCAGGAAATAATTATTGTCTGACCTTCCCCCCATAGTTTTGTGCAACTCTGAAAAATTAATTCAATAAAATGGAAAAAATGCTTTAAAATAAACATTGATATTATCCATCAAAATTATAAAAACTAAAAATCAAATTCTGTGATGTCTCTCTCTCTATATATAACTAGACTGTAGAGAAATACATAAAGAAAGCAGCCAGAAAACTCATACAGTGCACCATGTATTGGTCCTGTTATGTTCAAGCTGCTGACTTCATTTATTCAGTGTGGCTCCTTATAGTAGTAAATAACTGATACTTCTGAGTGCAGAAGGAGTGCATTGCTAGAATTACAATTCTAGCTGCTTTCCCTGGCTGGCTATTTTAGCTGGGGCTCTCAGAGCAGAATAACATGGTTGAAGTAAATAGTGCTGTGGAGCTACACAGGTTGTGAACCTGTTAACATGCTACTGCTCATCTCCTCAGCTGCTCTTCAATCTGGCCTCGTATAGTGACAGCCGCTCATGGAACGCAACTCGGAATCACTCAGCAGGCTGCATATTCCTTCACATACCCCATCTACCCCCACTACAGTGGAACTGTGACATTTCTGCTGCAGTTTGGACCTTCTGCATGTACTGAGGGGCCAGGAAGATTAAAATCTAAATGCCTGATGGACCACAGAGAGATCTTGAGCTTTTCCAAGGAGAGGTTTCAATGAATCGATTCATGTAAAGCAAATAATAAATCTGTAATGTTGGCAGAACAAGTTACCTGACTTTCAAGATCCTTAAGAAACATTCATGTCATTTTGTAGTGCTGGGTCAGATCCAAGAACTACATTCATTTTAAAGTCTTCAAAGTTATTTGGAGATGGGAACTCTAGAACAAACATAACTGATGTAGCTCTATCCAGCGTCCGGCACACATCTACCATCCTGAAAAAGATATCCATCTTTTCTACACAGAGGTAAAGTTATTCTGTATCTCTTCTGGAGTTGTGTGACTTCAGATCTTGATCAAGTCATTTTCCTGTTGAATTTTTGTGCTACTGGTACTGCTATCATGCACATTCATAACTAATTCATAATAATACCAGTGGTTATCAAATGTAGGAAGAATCTAAGAGGTATATTTAGTAGGAATATTGGTAATAGTACTTCCTGATTCAAAATAATGTAAAAATGCATGTAAAAAACTCAGTGGAAAAAATCATAAATAAAATCTGTTGATTTGTGTTCTGTTTCTTGTGGGAGGTGGGAACCCATAATCTATTACAAGACTGCCCAACTCTGCTTTATTTTCATTGGACTTTTTCATTCATCCTGTTTTCCACTACGTGTTCTTCTGCCTATTGTACACCACTGAGGGGAGAATGGTTCTGTGGCTTTAAGACCGTGCCTGCTCTAGTTGAGAGAAAGTTATAATGTGCCCTAGGGAAAACTGCCCTTCCACTTGATAGCCTCCCTTTGTTTGTGCAATACAGTAGGTCATATATTAAATAAGGACTTTGGCTGCTCCTATCTTGCATTTTGACACTTTCACTGTGACACCTCCTTCTGAGTTTTGTCAGTTCCCAAGTGATTTTTATGATTTGACCAAGAATGGCTAAATATCGCAATGTCGTCGGTATAAGCCCGTGCAAAGTCTTGTAACCTAACACTTGATTAGCAAACCTTTGAAAGGTGGCTCCTGTATTAATTAACCCAAAAGGTAACACTCTGAACTCAAAAAGTCCCAAATTAGTAATGAAGATAGATTTTTTATGTGCTTCATGGTCTAACAGGATTTGCCAATATCCCTTTGCTAGGTCTAGGGTAGGTAGGTATTTTGCCTTGACTAAAATGTCTAACGTATCATCAAGTCTGGGCATAGGGTATGCATCAGGAACTGTGACAGCATTAAGGTTTCTGCAATCAACACAAAACATTATGTTCCTATCCTTCTTGGGAACCATAACAACTGGAGATGCCCAGGGACTGTTTGACTCTGTGATTTCCAGTGTGCTTTTTATCTCCTTATGAATTTGCTCCTTCATTTTTCTGATGGTCTGATATGCAGTGCTGGGATAGGTTGAGGCCCCACAGTGTTAAACTTATAGACTATTTTATGAGTCAGACCTGGCCTGCTGGAAAACATCTGCTGGTGATTCTGCAACACACTCCTAACCTCTGCCATTTCAACTGGGGTTAACTCTTCACCTACCTCAGTGCTCTCTAGTGAGGTGTCACTTTGGCATTCAGCCATCAGATCAATGAGAGTTGCAATCTGAGACTCCTTCTCTGCACAGTGTACGATGTTTACAATGGCTGCTCGATTGTGATATGCTTTTAACTTGTTTACATGCAGTCTGTGGAGCAACTGTACTGCAGGGCCTTTGTACTTCATAAGCAACATCATTTACCCTTTCTGCCACTTCATAAGGCCCCTCCCATTAGTTCTGCATTTTATATCCTTTCACAGAGAGTAACACCAGCACCAAATCCCCTACATCAAATGAGCTCTCACAGGCATTGTAGTCATACCACACTTTCTGTGCAGCATGGCTTTTGGTGAGGTTTCGCTGAACCATTTCCATTATAGTCTTTAAATTTGTCATAAACTTTTATATCTATTCAGTCATTGATCCCCACTTTTGCTACCAGGAGTCCCTGATGAGAAATAGGGGACTGCTGACTGTTCTCCAAGGAAGTCAAATGGATGAACCCCAGGGATTCTTGGGGTACCTCTCAGTAAGCAGAAAACTTCCAGGATAACACTACATCCCAGTCACATGCCCTCATGGTGCATATATTCCCAGCATAGATTTTTAGAGTCCCACTGAATCTTTCAGTTAAATGGTTTATTTATGGGGATATGGAGCAGATCTCAACTATTTTATGCCACACTTCCTCCATAATTCACTAAATAATGGGGACAGGAAATTTGACCCACTATCTGATAAGATCTCCTTTGGAAAACCTTCTCAGTTGAACACAGTGAACTGTCTCTAGTCATTGTTTCAGCCTCCATATTAGACAGAGCAACTGCTTCTGGGTATCTGGTGGCAAAGTCCGCTACTGCCAAGATAAATTTCAGTCCCCTTTGGTTTGGTCAGGGCATTGGCCCAACAATATCTATGGCCACCCTGAGAAATGCTCCCATGATCACTGGTAATGGGCGCAAGGGAGAATTGTGGAGTCCTACAGGCTTTTTTCATTTCTGACATACATCTCAAGTCAGGCAGTAATCCTTTACCTCATTCTGAATGTTAAGCCAATAACATTTTTTCATTAACCTTTCATATGTCCTCTGTGTTCCCAAGTTCCCTGCAAAAGAGCAGTTGTGTGCTCATAACATTAACGCCACATGATGTTTAGTGCGCACAATCAATTGTTTGTAAGTCTCTCCAGGATTTCCATTCTTTCCCCACTCGGGCTTCTCTGGAAATTCTTCCCTCTTCTATAAAGAACCTCTCTCTGTTCTCTTTATCTGAGCCATTACTGAGGATGGCTGCTTGTGTCTGTTCTAAAGAAGAGTCTGCCTCCGGCTCTGAAGCAAAATCTGTTTGGTTTTTGCTTGCAGGAGAGCTGTCACAGGGAAGCAGACAGACCTCCCGTCCCCCTGCCCTAGAGATGCATTGTCTTTTTCTGCTGACAAGGGGGCAGAGGCTTCCCCTCTCCTCTCAGCTGCCTTTTCTTCCTTAGAGTTCACTCCTCACTCTTGGGAACTCAGAGTCTTATTCCCTTTTAATATGGTGGCCCCTAGTCTCTTTGGTGACTACGGATCACCATATTAACAGCTTTGAGCAGTGAGCTTATGTCATTTCCAATTAATACATCAGCCGGTAAATTCTCAAGCACCCCCACTTTTAAAATTACTGCTTAAACTCTCCCATTCCAATTCAATGCAGGCTAAAGGCACCATAGTCCTTTTAAATAGTCCTAAAGTTAGCAGGTTCACCTCTTCCCCAGGGAGCATGCTACTCTCCTGAATCATATCTCTCCTAAGCAGGGAGATCTGAGCACACGAGTCTGACCAACCGTGGCACACTTTACCATTTATTTTGGCCATTTTTATGAACTCTTTGTCTACCTTCAAGAGGTCAGACCTGACAAAGTTTACCAGAGCTCACTCCGCCATCACTGAAGTCTCTGATTCAAGTGTAGTTGCACTAACCTGGGCAGATCAGGGAGTGAACTTGGAACCCACATTCTTAGGGCACTGCCTTTTCATGTGATCATGGGAACCACATGAGTACTAGTTTCTTGGACCCGGGTCCAATAATTAGAGTTACTAGAAGATGACCGGTACTGGAAGGGTGAGGCCTTCACTTCCCACCCCTCTCCTTATTCCCATGGACAAACTGGGAACCCACTTTTACTCAAGGTTTTTTACCTTTCCTTTGGGCTTGTGCTCCGTATATAGCCTGGATGGTACGTTAGCTATTTTGGCAACTGCTTCTGCTGATATTGGAATTTTCTCCCAGACAGTGGTTCACGTATCCTCAGTACAGACCTCAAAGCACTGCTTCTGAAGGATCAATTTACCAACTTGTGATGGGGGTCTGCCCCTTTACTCTTTATCCATTTTCTCAAATAATGCACCATGAATTTTCTGTGACTTAACTTATCAACCTTTTTGAGGTTCCTGAATTTGAGACGATATGTCTTTGCGGTAATTTGGAACCTTTTTTTACAGAGACATTTAAAAAAAAAATCATATTTCATAGCCTCATTTGCATCCATGACATTAAACACCTGCAACGCTTTATCCGTTAATTTGGAGAACAAAAGTCATTCTCCAGTCCTCAGGGATGTTGTGTACACAGCATAACCTTTTGAAGATGGTTAAATACTCTTCAGTGCAATCAGTCTCTCTGTAACTAGGTCGTAGTTTGTCCTAGGATCCTTGGAGAGGAGAGGTGCCAGAGACTATCCTTGTTTTTCCAGTATGCTTATGGCATGCAGCCTCTCCTCTTTTTTTTGGCCATCTGGGTTTGTGCTTTTTGTCTTCTAGATCCAGTGCTGTCTGGAAGGCTGCTATCTCGGCTTCCATTTCCAGCCTTTTGGTCTGCTCCACTATCTCCTTCTTCAGGTCCTCCATCTCAGTCAGTTTGACTTTGTAGCCATGGAGATGATGCTTGCTTATGTTAAATAGAAGTTTGCTGAAATGTAACTAGAGAATAGGTTTTTGGGCCTATATCTGAGTTTGATAATAATAAAATATGAGAGTCAAATATGAGAGAATTGAAATGAGACAATTTAGAGGCAAGTTAGAACATAACCCCAGGTCATGTGGTAAACATGTTTTGATTGTACCAAGTGTTTTAGAAAAAATATGAATGTTTTGGAAAAATGCTATCAATATTGATAGTTATTGGAATGATATTCACGCAGATGTTAATTAGGATGATGTTTAATGTTAAATAGCCAATAAGAAAGTAGAAGATATGGAATTATGATGGCAGAAATATAAATATGGTAAAAAGTAGGCTTCATGCTAATTAATTAAAGTTATTTGTTATAACTGAATATAAAAAGAGTGGTATGCTAATTTTAGATTAGCATGCTCATCCACCATCAAGGTACCATTAGAGAAAGAATTATATACCCATTCTTCTCCTCCAGGGCCTGATGACCCTTGGTGTACTATTTCATCTTGGAATGTGAGTATCAATGCAGTGAATGGTTATATTGTGATGCCTGTTTGCATTAACTAATCATTTAATTTTAAATAAAGTCTTTAATTCCATCACTCATTGTATCATTCACAGTCCTTCACTACATTAAGTTTTCTATAACTGCCCCAGAGACTCGAGTCATAAAGTTCTGTTCCTTATTTTTAAACTATTATTTGGGAACACATAAATTATGGTTACAACTTGTGTGACTGACACACTGAGAATTGTGTCATGTTGGTCTTCTAAGCTTGTTCCACCCTTGTGTTCAGTCCATTTTGGTGGATTGGTCTGATCTCTTTGCCGTCTATCCTGTTTGCTCATCTTATATTTTCCTTTGCTCTATTTCTCTCATCCCAACCCCTCCCCACAGAAAATAACAAGCTGTAACCTTTTCTTTGTCTTCTCCCAGTCTTCTCACTGGTGGATCTCTTGGAATCTAGGTTATAAATGCTTGGAGCGGGATCCTTAGCTAAGCAGCAAACTTGGTGTAAGGTCCTACCAACTATGCCACCATGACGCTACTCCAGGGTATCCACAGTTGTGATGCACCTCACCACCACCTTCCCTTAGTGTGAAGCAGTCTTGGCTGTGCCTGCTGCGGGTCATCTCCCTGAAACCATCAGCCTACAGCTGCAGAAGTACTACCTTCCAGACTCCTGCAGGCTTTGCTCTCTCTGTACATGTAGCAATAGGCACACACCTACACCGGAGTCCTTGGAGCATTCCCTGCAGTGTCCAGCCCCTTATCCTCTGAACACTCACAGAATTACCAGGCTTCAGCTTGTAAGATTCAGCTCAGGACCAGCACTTTGCTTAATGCCACAGCACTTAGATATATTTATAGTGAAAACAAGAATAAATGTTTTATAAAAACAAACGGAGATTCAAGTGATAGTGAGTAAGAATATTGGAAAGAAATGGTTACATGTAAAACAAAATCATAATATGCTTTCTAGAGACTAAACTCAACAGGTTAACCCTCTGTCTACAGAAGTATCTCTCACCCAAATTTTTCTCCTGTGTTTTCATCCAAGCGTGGTTGAAACCCATTTTTCATAAAGCAAACTCACTGTCTGTTTACTTCCTCAGTGAAGGGTGACAGGGTGTCTTCTTTGCCCACCAAATATTGTAGAGCAAACCTGTGATATGCACCTCCAAATGGGGTTCTCTCTCCCCTGGCTGTTTTTCTTTTCCTGTTAGTTTCTTTCTGAAGTTCTTACAATCCTTCATTAGCATTACTTCAGACTGGTGGAATGAGATCCACTGTGAACTATACAATGCTTAATTTACATATAAACAGTCAGCTAGATAAATATTTCTTGTCTGACAGAAAATCTGTTTTTCATCTTTGCTGGTGACCAGTACTTAGACACAGATTTAAGAATATACTTTCCAGTGCATATAAATAACTTCTTATACAACCTCCATACATGTGTTTCATGATACTATCGATGACCAGTGTGACACTGGCTTTTATTTGAGACTTCACATGACACTCTTTGGAGAACTAAATGTGCATATCAGACTCAGCGGATTCCTGTATCCTTATGCACCTTTTAAGCTCTCTGCCATTTGGCATCCAGGGGTGAACTGCCGGTCACTCACCCTGGGCAAGATTCAAGGGAGGAGGAAGCATTCAAAGGAGCAGGTGGAGGAGATGGCTGCTCCAGGTACTGAGGTGCACACCTGATTTTCATCTGTCTTACAACCACTGGGTCCTAGTGAATTCACAAGAAGTTTCAATGGTCTGTATTTCTCCATCTACCACTAGACAGGACTCTGGAGATGGTGGCCATTCCTCTTCAATGAGACCCTTCCAATGGTCATCCATTCCTATGTTACTGCCAGGCTTGATTATGGGAATGTGATCTACTTCCAGTGACACCTAGAACCCTCCAGGAAACTCTTGTCTGTGGCGGACACAACTGCCCACTTCCTGAGTGGCATGAGCCAGTGGGAATTAATAACACCTTTGCTCTCTTGGTTTTAGATGCAATTCAAGCTATTGGTCATGATCCATAAAGACCTAAATGGTCTGGGATCTGGTTATCTAAGAGATCAACTCTCACCCTACAATTTCTCCTGGTGGTTAAGACTGGCTGGGAGGTGCCTTCTTTTTTGTACTGTCTCAGGGTACGCACAATGTATGCACTGGCCTTTTAAAGGAGACTGTGGGACAAGCATAGTTCAGTCCTGGTTCATCATGGAACAAAAGAATTCTGGAGATGTAGGCCACAGGGATTGATGGGTGGTGTATTCCATAATCATGTGACTAAGGAGATCATGTGATAGATTGTATAATGCAAGCTGTGTGCTCAGTCTGAGAGAGACTAAGGTGGGGGCAAGACATAGGGTTTTTGGTTTCTTTCTATAATGGCCCAGAGAAGAGCAGCAGCTTTGTGAAAGAATGCTGAGAAAAAATTGGGGATAAAGCCCAGAGGCAGGGAAGGAAAGCAGGAGGGCTTTGCAGAGGCCACCTGGAAAGGGGCTGGGGGAAGGACTGAGGGGCTATTTGTTTACTTTGGATTTTTTTGATTGCCCTGGAAGAGGAAGACTTTATAGTTTGGAGGGGAAACTGAGTCATGGCCACACCTGATGCTGGAAAGGTAAGACCCTGTTATACAAGTACATAAGTTTAATACCTAGTGACAAAGTCTTTCTCTCTCTGGAGTTTCTTGCCCTTGTCAGTTCAGTGGAACTGGGGTATCTTCACCTTCATAGCATGATACAAGTGTTCATTTATTTTGCCTAAAAATTGAACTATGTTTATTCTTGGTTAGTATTTTAATTACTTTTGCTGAACTTCCCTGTTGCCATGATGATGATTTAGTTCAGTCATGCTTGGTACTAGTTTTCAAAGGGTACAGCCAAGTTAACAGCATGAGGGCTGAGAGTCATAGACTCTAGGGAAAATGGGAGGACTCCAGTCTCTGCCTCTGTGTTTATTTTTTCAGTATGGAATGCCCATACTTCTCACTATCATAATACTGCATTGCTTCCAGGACCACCGATTTCCCTAACATCATTCTCATCCAAGATTAAAAATATCATGCTGCTTTGTTTAAAACTATTTGCAGCATTCTTAATGTGCACTGGGACTTGAATCTCTGAATTATTATGTCAACAGCTCCATTGTTTTAGTTTTGTTTAGCAAGCAGAGTTATCAGAACCTAGATGACTCTGCTTCTGCTTCGGCTTTTGTTCTGTTTTCTCCAGTGAAGCCTTTCTTGCATGTTTACTCATGTTCTTTTGGTTCTTCCCATGTTTATTTTGAGTCCATTTCTGAAGCTACTGTGGGTAGGGTTCTGTATCTTCTTGTGCAGATGCACTGACAGTGGCCTTGGTGGTGATGTCATTATGACTCTGTGATGTTGGTGGTTCAATTATAAAACTTTATTTCTAAAAAATTATTGTAAAGATCAGCTCAAATGACAGTTGTTGCTTGTTTCCACTCCTTGCACTGATTAATCTGCTTCTCTTTAGTTTCTTTTTCACTTCTGACCATGGTGTATTGTTCTGTCACAGTTATGAATCTGGAGGTTGGAGCAGATTCATGTTTTTCAGTGATAATATGAGTAGTTTTGCGGTCATACTTGGAACATCGCTTTGGCATCTGCTTTCTTGCTTTGTTTTGGAAGCAGGCTTCATCCTTCCTCGTGTGCCCTTAGATTGAATTATCTTAATGATTTGTTTTTAGATTTTAAAAATGTACCCATCAGGCTACTTTCTGAGCATATGGAAAACAAGCCAATGAGGCATCTGCATGAAAGAACCACTCTAGCCTACCTCCAAGTTTAGTTGCATTATCTTCCCCACAACTGCTGCACTCTGGGAAAAGCCTAAGATTAAAGATGGGCCTTCCTCAGTGCTCTGAAGGTCAATAGACTTGGTTCCCCTTGGATCAATGGCAGGAGACAATTTCAGAGTCATGGGCTCAGGAACTTTTTGCCACCGTCCCACGATGCTCAAATCTGAGGAGAATAAACAATCGGATGGCACAGAAGTTCCTAGTCACAATTGTGTCTGCACTGTATAAGAACCTAGAAAGATTCAGAGCTCTAGTTTCCTCAGTCTCTCTTCCCCATCAGCTCTGTTTTTTTTCCTCCCTCCATTTACCTGCTTCCTTGTGGTTTCTCCTCCATCCTCCAGAGAACGAGCAAATCCTAGACTACAGCTCTTTATTGTCTGTGACAGATTTGGACCAGCTCCTATAATAATTGATGAATACGGTATGTTGG
This sequence comes from Emydura macquarii macquarii, assembly GCF_026122565.2. Lineage (NCBI taxonomy): Eukaryota > Metazoa > Chordata > Testudines > Chelidae > Emydura > Emydura macquarii. The sequence continues at coordinate 3,464,225 of NW_027132618.1, read as the reverse complement.
CCTGGTTATTGGGATGTTTACTGAATGAGTATATTGGATTAGCTCAGTCAAGGGCTATCTAGAAAAACAGACAGGAAAGGAAATAATATCTCAAGATAGCCATCTCTCAGCAAACACTTGAGAGCTGTTGAGGGACAATGCCAGAACCTGTGGCTGTGAGGATTCTGGCTCAGTCCCTCCTGAGCCAACAAGACTGGCTTTGACCAGAAGGGCCAAAGCCTGGGAACATAGAAGAACAAAAGGACCGTGGTAGGATTTACAAAAGGCTGTCTCCCTGGAAGGGGAAATAGTTGTTTGGGGGAACCAGAATGAGTCTCAGGGTCTCCATGGGGCTATCTGAAGAAGTTAGGCCTGCCTACATTACCATCAGGGAAGCCTTTAGGTAAGATAGACAGGCGTGCTGTGTTAAAATTCTATTTTCCTCCCAAGTGCTTTGTTCCTATTGTTAAAATATTGTTTTAAGAAGGGCTTTTTTGTCACTGTTTACCACTGGTGACTGACTCCTGAAGGCAGGAACTACAGGGATCCAAACGTCATCAGGCTGCTTGTTAAGAATGGTGGATAGACTGGGCCCTGGGCTACACTACCCTCTATATCAGTGGGACAATGGTTTGATTTCACCCTGGGACAGGTAAAGGCACAAAGTCTGAGACCTGGGAGGATGCATTCAGATCCCAGAGAGCAGACAGAGGTGCAGCTAGTCCTGTAACCCTGACAGTGCCCCTTGCACTTCATCTCTCCCACTGTTGCTGTTGTCAGCAATGCTGGTTTTGCCCTGCCTCTTCAGGGCCTGCTTTTTTAGGTGCACTTAGGCCCCTCTACACCAGCAAATGGGGGCAGAGGGAGGCAGGGAGAGCGGGGGTAGGAATATAACTTTGCTTTCAGTCCTTACCCTGACGTTAATGGAAGTTCTGCCAGCTAGATTTGGCCCTAGCTGTCAGTGCATTCTGAAGCTTTGGCAGGAAGAGGTCTGTAAGAGTTGGTTTTTTTCTAGTTGTTAGTGCAGTACCTGTTGCAATGTCTATATAGAAGCTTCCTTGTTTGCCAAGAGGAGAGATTTTATTTTGCAGTTTGTATTTCCTGGCTCCCATCACTTACAGCTGTAAGTCTCTCACCCAGCATTATCATAATTTCATCCACGGCTTATATAAGAGAATTAACTACAAAGTGGATTGTTGTACTTTTTCTCTTTCACTCTGTATGTATAACCTGGACAGATGCCTCAAATGTACGGGTAGGTCTTTGGCAATTTGTGCATGTTGTTCGTGCAGTTGTGATTGTGCTGTGTCACACTCAGATCACTGCTCTGTAATCTCCCTTTTATTCAAGGGAAGACACCTGTTCCTTAAAAGGGAATCAAAGAAAGGTAAGAATGATATAAGTTACATTCAGTCATTCGTTACTTACAATCAAACTGCTCAGTGGGAGTTAGGCACCTAGGCACTTTTGAAAATCCCAGTAGGGGCCTGTTCGCATCTTTAAGCACCCAAATACCTTTAAAAATCTGGCCCCTAGACACGCTTGAAAATGTAACTCTTGATTTTTTATTGATGCAATATTCCTACAGATGTGTAGAGATGGCTCATGAGGAAGGATGATCCCCAGAATTAGACGTTCTGATATTCATTCTTCAAAGGTGTCCCAGAAAGTTACCAGAGCTTCACATTCCCAGTTTGTGTGCATAAACATCAGTGTACTTTTGACATCAAATGAGAGTCCGTTCATCCCACCTGAGCTCTGTACAAGAATGCCTTTGGATTTAAACCTGTAACGAGAGAGAGGGAAAATTCCAATCATGAAGATGAAAGCATTATTAAAAGGGTGAAGACTCTGGTGATTTATTGCAGACACTTAAAAATTAGTCTAAAAGAGCAGAAACCTGCCCTTGGATAAAGAGAGCCAATGCAATAAGGATTCCTAAAGTCACCAGATAATAAGCTATAAAAAGAAGTAAAAATGAAATTAAATTTTTTAAGCACAAATTAGAGAATGAAGCTTTGCTCCATGTCAGGCTTTGAGTGTATGCTGATTACAAGATTGGGCCAAATTCTCTGCTGAGTTACTCTGATGCAATCCCACTGGGTTCACTGGAGTGCACCAGTATAACACAGGGAAATGTGTCCCTATGAATGCTAGTGATTAAACTGTATTTGCTTAGGTTTTGAGGTCAAATCAGGTAGTAGTCGCCAGTGAGACAAAGTTCCCATTGAAGCCAGCTATTGAAAATGGTGTGTCACAGAAATCACTGGCTGGAGTGGATTTTAATTCTTAGTGTCCGGTCTGAATAAGGACTGCAGGATTTGGTCTTTCAGTTGCAGATGAGGATCACACCCAAGGGAATTAGCCAGAGCAGCTATTCAGAGTATTAGAAAAGTATGAGAATTGGACAGCATTGGCAAATCTAGTTTTCAGTCAGGTTTTAGTTCATACATTTGTTTTAAGTTTGCAAGGTTAGATACAGGGAACTAGGATTTGTATTTATTTAAACCACATACACCATAGCAACTGTTGACTGATTAATTGTTACCCACCACCAAATAACTGTCTTGTGCTTTTGCAACTTAATTTGAAATACAGTAGGATTATAGTGAAACATGAGGTCATCAGCCTACTGGGAAACCCTTTCATGTCGGCATGATTTAGGAAGCATGTTACCTTGTTACAAAGTGGTGGAACTTCAGCAATTTATTTTTATGATACAGCAATGGTTTCCCTTGATATCTGCAAGAAGTCTATTGTACACATTCACGAGGGCTTACTTCCTATAACTTGTTAAAAAAATATATAGATTCAACCTCCACCGCTTCACCACATAAAAAGTCCTGGTGATTTCAGTGAGACTATATGTGGCTAAGACTTGTAGGTTCAGCCCTTACGTTATTTCTCAGGCTGCATATACAATTTTACAAACATGTCCAGGTGGGACGTGTGTTATAAACACCCCAGCTGAGGCTCTAAAGGGAGAATCTTCAGAATAATGCTAGATTACCAAAACTGTATCAAAGTACACTCAGCCCTACCATTGCTTGTCCTACTCTTTAGATGGTCTTCGGAAGAAAAGAAGCTAGCACAGGTCTGCTGATTCATCCAGCATTAGCTGTAGAAGGCTATAGAGGTTAGAGAATGAGTACCTAGAAGCAAGTCTCAAAGTTTAAGGCAAATACTCAGTTCCATTTTTCCTCCATTGTATCATACGTCTGATATTCTGAACCTTCTCATTGAATCACTCTTTCCCTTTAATTTAGATTTACAATTTCTCTGGTTATTTTTCAAGCTAGCATTGTCCTCATCCGGTATTAGTAAACCCTACTACATATTGCTTCAGAAGTTTGCATGGCTCTGTACAGATATATTGGGTAGTAGGAACCTCCTGACCTGGCTTATTGAATTCCTCTGTTATCCAGAGTCACATTTTGATAGATATTTTGCAAACTTCTTGTTTGTGCATCTTGTCTGTCAGGGACAGAGGATGCCAAAAGGAAATACCCTTTCAACTGACTTGGTCTACATTTCACTGGCTCCATGCATTGCCAAAATAAACCCCATATTGGCACAACATTTTTTTTAAAAAAGAACAACACAGAGAAGAAATATACTTTAATAACCCAGTAATATCATATTAAAGAGGAAAAGATCTAAAGTTATAACTGCCTACTACAAACAAAGATATAAAACATGGGTCTACTATGCCTTGTTATTAAAACAATTTTTCTCTTCAGATCTGCACTGCATATTGTAATCTGCTGCAGTTGTATATGTTCTGCTTTAGGTTAATCCAAAACCAAGTCCTTTGGGCTCTGACTCATTAATGTGAATGTATGCTACGTAGCCAAAGCCCCACATGTTAAATGGGGAATATAATCTACTTTAGAGCTTGTTTAAAATATCACATAGTTTGATGCATGCTATCACAACTAAACTCTCTATTGAAATAATCATATCCCGAAAACTTGTGTCCATATTTGCTTTTTGGGTCCAGTCCTGTGCCATGGAAATGGGTAAGAGTTTGATTGTTGAGCATGACTGGACCTCTTGTTATGGAGTCAGTTGTTGCTGCCAGAATGATCGCTCATATTCCTAATCAGCATGTGATTGAGCACCACCTCTGCCCCAGTATTTTAAACTGGGTGCTTGAAGGCTGCAGTTTTCCTTTTCCTGTTTGTGCTGTAGTCAAATTTGTCCCCATCCCTGCCTGGCTATATAAGGAGTATGTGCTGGACGTCAGGAACTTACAAACACAATTACGCCCCATGGAAGGGTCCATGTGCAATCCCAGTTACATTCTAGAGGCACAATGTTCAACTGGTGGGGAGATGAAGTTAAAGACGACTCTAGACCACCTTTATACTTACCAATTCTGGGCTGGCTGAGGGGCAAAACTGGGTCCCATAGAGCTGCTCTAACTTGTGGTGACTAGAATGGTCCCCTAAGGACAATGCCATCCACTGGAGATCAGTAGAGTACACTCCGGTCAAGCCTGCCTCTGCCATGCTCCCTCCCTGCCCTGTAACACATTCAGTTTGCTCCCAGATGTTGCTGACATGTCCTCTGTGCTAAGGGCACCCACTTCAGATGAATCTTCATCAGCCCCTTTGTCAAGTTTAAGGTCCCTTTACACTGGCCCAGGGTGGTGAGACACACTAGAGTGGAGAAATAGCGATGGTAGACACAGAACAGGAGCCCACAGGATGATGGGACACTGAGAGAATCCAAAGGGCTGGCAGAAACCCGAAACCTCCCCATTTTCCATTAGTGAGAAGCCTGGAGGCCGGCCTGATGGAGATGTCTCCTTCTTCCCCAAATGAGAGAGAACACAGGAGATGCCAGAGTGGGAAACACATCTGCCAAGCTTCCTTGAATATGCTGGAAGGTGGCAGCAGGCCACTGTGCTTGCTTCCCCATGAAAGTAGGGGATAGAAGGGACAAACCTCTGCTGGCCAGGATGTGGAATGGAGAAGCCATCGGGCAGGATGCCGGCAGGAAGGGGGAAAGCAGCCATAAGGCATAGAAAGGAGTGGGAGCAGCTTTTGGGAAAGGAGGCAAAGACTGAGCCATGTGTCTGGGGGAGAATGCAACATTTTTAAAAGGACAACATTTTTTAACATTTCAAATACGCTTGAAGGGATTGGTGGTTGCTGACAGGTTGTGCATTTGGATGAATTGTGTGCTCTTTTCGTTCACCCATCTCAGAAGAAAATATCCTAAAAATTCACTAGAATATACATGCATAACCCTGTGGCAGCTGGGGGTGCACGGGCTTCCATGGAAAGCTGTCCATGGCAAAACTATTTGCAATGTCGGTAACTAGGCTCAGTCAATATATCCACTGACATTACTGGGAGAATTTGCTGATAACTAGGCTTTAAACTCAAATCCTGCAGTCCTATTGGAAGACTTCCCAGATAAAGAGTACTGGAAACAAATGTTCTCTGACCTCAGTAAATGGGAATGAGCCAATCTGGCCATCTCATAGAATATATACGTACCTGCGTCTCTTGCGGTCCCCTTACATACTGGGTGAGCATGCAAACCTCTCTGCTGTACAATTTCTTTTCAGTCCAATGGATCTTCAATGTCTGGTTTGGATTTTATTACTGTGTATCATTTCCAGATCCAGAATTCTAAGTTTTTTGGTAACTCTCATCTTCCATAGAGTTACAATTATCACGTATGTATGGACTACATTAGATATTTTTTCCATGTGGGTTTTAAACTTTGGAAAGCTCTGCCATTGTTTAATATTCTCATTGTTCAATGGCACATTAATCACATTGTTACAAATTATTTATGGGTAAACATTTTTCAAAGTTAACAGCCTCCAGCATAATAGACTCTTCAGAGTTCACACTAACAATTGGGAGACCCACTACACATTTTTGTGGTAAGTGCCTCTCCCATCCATCCCTCAAAGATAACTAAGAGAAATATTAGAGGAGTAATTAGCGATAAACACAACAAACAAAACAAGGCTAGTGGGTCACAGTAGTACTCTGCTCACAGACTTAGCAAGTATGGTTGATTTTTTTTTTTTAAATACATGCTTGTGACAGGGTGCTACCAATAGTACCCTAGTCACAGACTTTGCCACAGCCTAGAGAAGGCTGCAGGCCCAGCTGAGGGCAATTATACACTTTCTAATGGGGGGATTGTGAGCACCTGGGTGGCAATCACTGTGCTAACAAGATAGTTGTGGGGGAAAAGATAAGTGGAGGAAGCAGGAAGCAAGGGACAGCTTAGGAGGAATTGAAAGGAAGTTCAGAGGGTGAGCCTAGGCTGCAGAGTGAGGGCTGTAGGGAAGCCTACCCTTGCTGTGAGCCTGCACTGCTGGCGAATAATGTGTAGGAGAGGAATACATGCAGATCTTGCTTAAAGATAAACAGTCTGGTGTGTGTTTGACTGTGAAGCTATCAGAACTAGCCAGGCAGTGAGGTTTACTGGGTAGTGACAGAGGTGCCCTGAGACAGTGCTCCACAATGTTCTTTGGTATCGTCTGTAAAATAACAAAGTTTGAGGGTTCCCTGTACAGCACTCAGCTATTAAATCTACTCATCATTTCTCAGCACAAAGTGCAAACTCGTGAAGCTCCACTGTGTCTGCTTCTAATAAGCCAGGGAGCAACTCCAAGCTATCGCAGATTGCTAGGATTTTATGGAAATGGTTTGGGTGACTATTTGAAGCCCTAACGTTTAAGGGAGTGGTGGAGCCCCCAGAACTGAAGACTGGTTTATTCATAGATCAAATAGATAATCCTTCTTCCCTGACCCAATACCTCATTTCCAAAGGCAGCATCCGTGTGTGCGTGCGTGTATACACATGCTAGTTTCAGGACTGATCCGTAGCTCCTCAATGGGATTTTTACATGTGTGCCTAATGCAGGATCAAGGCTTAGATTTTTCCTTCCTACCAGGCATTGCAATGCCGATTACTGTTAAATATAGGCGGGGACCAGAACTTCAATTCCATTGGGAATTCCAACAGTTCAAATTTTGTTTTTGTTTCAAATCCAGCCTTTTTTTCCATAAAAAAAAATTCATGAGTAGACATGTTCCAGCGAAACTCTTGTAGTTTGAAAAAACTGCATTTTTTTCAGGGAAAAACTATTCCATCTGAAATGTTGTCAGCTAGCTCTGTTGGGTATGCCGACCTTTGTCAGTGAAAAGAAAGAAATGGAGGAGGATGGCGGATTTGGCAAACAAGATTGTTTGTTTGTAAAATGCACTTAATGAAAAGGGCAAACAGTAGTTCAATAAGAACTATTTTTAACTGGGTTACACAAAGAAAAGTCTTGTTCTAAATAAGACCTCAGATAAGGGTTAAAGACAGTCAGTGCAGAGACATTCCACTCTAACTCCCGTTACCTACATGCTCTGCTCACGTAAGGGTATGTCTACACGGAGCGAGCCTCCCAGCCTGGGTAGCCTGACTCGTGCTAGAGGGTCTCAAGCCAGTGCACTAAAAGCAACAGTGTGGCTATTGAGGCAGCTCAGGCTCTTAAGCCCACTTGTCCCCCAGCCGCAGTGTAGCCACACCCTAATGACCTAGAGTATGAAATGTAAATTTGCCACTTCCTGGTGGGGGCTGGGCTTTAAACACCTAGAGTCTGATTCTGCTCTGTGACAGTGAGGTTAATTGAGAGTAATTCCGTTGACTCATTGGAGTCCTGCTGAGATAGAATGGTTATAAATGTCAATGGAACCAGGCAGGTCGCACTGTGCTTGGAGTGTCTCTGCAATACCTCATTTGTTACGGGAGGGTCTGCGTTATGTGCCAAACTGTACAAGTATCTGCGTGATGTGAGTCATTCCACTAGAAATAGACCTGAAACTAAAAGCTCATTGTACTGAGTTAGGAATAAAAATTGGACAGGAAACAGAATCCTTGGCCTTAAGTATCTGAAGTGAAACCCTTGTGAGAAGAATTTGCAATTTCAAGTGGGATGTGTGGAGGGAGGGATGTACAAATAATGCCAGAAAACAGACTCATTCTTTTTGGCACAAAGAGTAAAGAAGCCTTCTCAATTGATGATAGGGGACGTAGAAAAAAATGTGGTGGTCAAAATTCAATAAATGGAGTTGCCTGTCTGTTCCGGTCAACAGGGTTTTCAAACAGATCTTGGACAGCCTGCAGTATGTTGCAAAATCCTTTTGCATGACTACAGCAAAACAAAAAGCAGAGTCTGAGTTTCTGTCAACCACCATATATTCATATTGCACTGGTGAAAACAAACAGAACAGCGAGGCTGCTTTTTGAACTTGGTTGTAGGTGTATACAATGAGATCATGTGGGTCCAGGTGCAGCCATTAAGGAAACATTCGATATTGCACAAAGTTCCTTGAACTTTGAATTTTGGTACTGTTGAAAATGTTTTAGTTAATGCAAATATAAATACCAGGAATGGAAGGGAGCTGCTTTATAACTTCTGGAGGTCTCATGTATTCCCAACAATGTACTTGAACATGTAAAGGTTCCAGTATGTCTGTCTGTGGCTAGTTACTACTCTGATTGTTTCCCTCCTGCACAGCGGGGCCACTCAGACTATCACAATGGCTCGTGAACAGAACTCGGATCTTCCTAAGCACAGGCCCCCACCACATAAGCTAAAGGAGAATCTCTGTGAGTAATACTGATTCCATCCCATGCAAGGGCAATAGTATGCATACACATTAACCCGTTCATTGCCATTTCATATACTTATCATATAAACGATGAATTTTAATCAGTCAAAAAGTGCAGAATGCGTCAGATTATTCCTCTAGAATCCGCTGCTAAATAAGACTGTGCTGCTACTGCTCTCTTGTGACATCACTAGGGATCCTAGTTTTCTGTGATAAAAATAAATCCACATTATCTGATTAAAAAGCCATAACAAATCCATGATTTTCCATGATTAAAATGAAATGCTGAACTTTAAGTTTCCCTAGCCACAATATAGTGAAACCCCATTTATCTGATCTAATTTGGACCGAGGCCAGATGGGATCATCGATTTGGATAATATGGAGTTTCAGCCCTACCCCCTGGGGCTGTCAGTGGGAACCCCACTGCCTGGGCTGTCCACCCTGGTTCGGTTAGTACGGAGAGCTGGATAATGGAGGTTTGGATAAATGGGTTCTACTCTATGTTTTTATTTTTTCACAAAATGTAAAAACTAAGATTCTCTGTAAAAAGGAAAATTCTGTGTTTTTCTATGGCAAAAAGATTTCTAGGGTCCCTGAACGTCACCAAAACTTGATTTCCTTTCTTCCCTTTTACTAAACCCAAAGCTTCAATTCTGATACAAGTAAGGTTATCCATTCCCATGTGAAACTCCAATTCCTTCTTAGGAAAAAAAAATCATTTTTCTCTCTCTCTCCTTCTCTCTCTCTCTCTCTCTCTATATATGCCCTCTTCAATCTCTGTACCCTGATCGCTGAGCTTTCTTTTCAGAACCCATTTAGAAAAATGTTAAATACATTACATTTAACCTGCCAACCTTCTCGTCAGTTTTGGCTGACAGGTTTTCAGCACTGTTGTTTGCAGCGGTCACAGATGCTATGGGTGGTCTCTGAACCACATGGTGCTGAAGCTGACAACTGAATTCAGTGCTAAGGAGCAGCGAAGCAAGAAGAGGTAGTTACACTGAGGCAAATTCTTCCCTCCAATCAATGGAGCCACGCCAGGGATGAACTTGGTCCATTTTATTTCCCATGTTTCCAAATCCTGGACACAGAGGAGGGGTACAGAGTGGGGAGGGAAGGGGGACCCACTCTACTGAGTGAAAGGCAATAGGATTTAAAGAAGGTGTGCTGTGGGACGACAAGCTTGAGATGGTGGGGAAAGGGGAAGATTATTAATAACATAACATTTGTTTCTCTTGTAATAAAAAAAAGGGCAGCCACCTTGTTACCTATATTTTCCTCAGCAATAATCTAATTATTTTCTGAACTATGAAGACTCTTAAAAGGAGCAGAAAGGGTGCTCCCTTTTAAATTGAAGGATGGACAATGTTCACTCTATTCTGTGTTCAGTGCCAATCACTGATGGGGAAGTGATCTTGGTTAGATCTTAACAAATAAAAATAACTGAAATATTATTAAGCAGACTACAAACAGCCATTGATTTCAAAGCAGCAAGTCAGGGGTTGATTCTTCTCTTTCAGAGTTTTAGTTCTCTCCCTTTTTAAATGGCTGCCAGTTCTTAACAGCCTCTTAACATTATCCCCTTTTTCCAGTAAAGAATCAAAGCAGTAAATATGTTTGCCTTTACCACAGTACTAGATGTTTAGCTGATCAGAATATTCTAAAGGCAGTTACTGGGGGGCAGAAGAGGGAAATGAAAGGAAAAATATTTGATCAACAAAATCTTAGTTTGAATTAAGCCACTGACTGATATTTACACTGTGAAACTATGAGCACAAGATCTCTTGAAGTCTAAATACTCCAGTATTCCCTTTCTTTTAACAGTATTCTTCAGTTTCTCAGGTCCTAATATCAAAGACAATCAGTCATAAATAACAGAAAGGTTCTTTCCCATTTTTAATGACAGGTTTAGATCCCAACATTTATCAGTCCTATCTCTTAAGTCTCTTTGTAAAGAACCAGAAATAAATTACCTTAGGTCAAGTTTTGTTTATACAGCGGACTGTTCTTCCAGAATTACCTTCTTGACTTAATAGCTTCCTTTTGGGTGACATTTCTCCCAGAAAGAAGAAAAATTGTCTAAGGTCAACGTACAGATCAGCTCAGAGTGTAGGAGGAAATTGTAGGGGATCAGTTAAATTGCACCAGGTCTACCAACCAGCATTAGGCAGCACGCCACTAGTCCGAGAGACACTGAAGGAATGCAGCCTCCCTTCCAGGATGGCCTAACATGCGGCTAAGCACACGAAGAGCTCTTGAATTACACTTAGAAACATAGTAGTGCTTTAGTTTTTCCAATTCAGGCTGTCCTTAAATCTGACGAACTAACCCAGCACAGTGGCAGAGAAATTAGATCACCAAGGTATCATACCAGCCTAATGTTGAAGTATGTATTTTTTCTAGATTTCTAATATAAAACATAACAATTACTTGCCTATACTTAAAGCAGTTAGATTTTGCTGGAGATGTTAAACAATGCAATTTTCCCCTGCATCTTCTCTCGCAACATTTCTGCCACTTTTGGCTGGACCCGTTGCCTCGTGGTTTAGGTTGGAAGCAGAGTACTTGGGCCTGATTTGGATCTCAAGTTAGTGGAACTGCATTGAATTCAGTGGAGTTTCTCTTGACATATACCCAGGAGAGGAGGAAAACCCAAGGACATGAACTGAAGTCCACGGTCCTTTATCTTTCTATGGGCCTAGTACTGCTCCTGTTAGAATCAATGACAATAAATGAATGGGCTTGATTCGCCTGTCATTTAGAGCTGTCAATCAAGAGTAATTCAGTTGAAGTCAGCGGAGTTAAATCGGTATAAAATTTGGGTTAAGAGAAGACCACCAATACTGTCCATTTCAGTGTGAGCAGTAAAACACCCTGTCTATAAATTATCAAGTGGTTTCTATGTTTCTAGCACTATATAAATTGGTATTAGCAGAAATAAACTAAAACACAATCCTGTGTCCATTTGGAAATATTTTAATCCTGTTAAATGAACAGTGACTTATCCACTTTTTGTTTTGGAAGTGTAGAAATAAATAATGCATTATATTCTAAATGGCACTCTATGAAATAACACAAAATAACAACAGCTCTATTTTTATAAAATCGTGAAGGGATTATAAGGATTTGCAAAGGGAAAAGGTATTTTTCCTGCTTCCAAAAAAAAAAAAACCCAAACCCCACCCCCAAAACCCCCCAAAAAGTCCAAGTCTCTTTTTAATTAAGCTTTTTATCCTTTGAAGTTATTTCTGATTTTTTTTTCACATTGATGATGTAATTTATGTAAATAATCATTTATCTATGAAAGGAGTGTGTCTGTCAAAAGCTAAAATAAAAAACATCCGTCATTTTGAAGTGATTAACATTCTCCAGATGTTTAAATCATCAGATTTCAGGAGTTTCTCTTTGTTGTGATAATGATATAGTATCCAGAACAAGAATGTTTACTTTTTTGTATGGGTCAAACACAGATTTTTCACAATCCTATTAAAGCATGCAGTTCATTGTAATTGTATGTACAGATGAAAGCGTACGCAGTTATTATTATTCCCCTTAATTGTAAACTGCTGCTGGTAATTTTACTGTAAAGCTGAAACAAAAGGAGCATACTTGAAAGGACCACCACTGCCCACTTATGTAATCAATTTATAGATGTCAAGTTTGTACAAAGATGGTTATCCTTTTTTGTTACCAGACATGTGACATGCTACCTCCCTGCAGCACTGGGAAACATACACTTGGTCCATCTCTTTCTTTATTTCAGGTTGCTTGAAAATACAGTAGATGTAGCTGATAATGTTAAATGACAGCTTAGAACTGTTATACTGAAGTGGGTTTGACCTTTGAGTCAAAGGAGTCAACAAAACACATTTTTACATAAAGTGATAGACTTAACTTTATAGGCTGGAGTGTTCTCTGACTGCCAGCTTGCTATGGTAATGAGATCTGCAGAAACCTTATTGCAAATTAGGTGTCTCCATTTGTGAAAAATGGCTAAACACATATAATATTGTTTTATTCTCATTCCTTTCTATAGTCCATGCACAGTAGTATATTTTAATGAGTAGCTAAAAAGCTGTTCTATCTACTTACAAGGTGAATGCACTTTTATTATACATTATTTAATTGATAAGCAAGCAAAATACTTGTAACTTAAACTTGCATGTGCTATATACAGTATAGGTAATAGCTTGTTGAAATTATTTTAATTTATTTTTATTATTGGAATTTAAAATTTTTGTTAAAACTTCTTCAGACCTGAATTTTGACCAAAAAAAAAACAGAAAAAAATGACAGTTCTTAATTTTCTCAGTTTTACGCCCAACTAGAGAACTGATAATATATTTAAATTGAAAAAATTCTCTTTTCCCCCCTACCATCTCTAAAATATGAATAAATTATCCCCTCTGGAGGTGTGATATTATGTGATAAAGGCAGACCAATTTATTTATTTAGCATGAAAATCTGACCACCTCATCTGACCTTGACTCACCAAAGTCTCTCTCCTAGGATTTAGTTTAACATTCTGACTCCCCTTATCCCATTCAACAGCTTCAAAAAGAGACTATTAAAAATAAAAAACTTCAAGGGAAATATTTCTTCTTCTTTCCTCTCAAAACATGGAATTTTTTCTTAAAATTGCATCCACATGAGGCCCTTGAAGGGAAAGGTTCAGCTCTGTGCTAATGACATCTTTTCTATATTCCTGGTATAAAAATGTCATGGCTTTAAAGTCCATCATCTCATGCCCTTCCTCATCTTTATACTATTGTAGAAGGAGATTTCTTGTTTCCTAGCATGATCCAGCACTTCCTTGTAGCTGTGGATGCGTCTGAACTAACAGATATTGACACTTCTATCCATCACAAACACAACAAAATTATTGTAGATAGTTTTTAGAAGTTTCTAAAAAAATTTTTTTTTAATCTGCTACTTCAGTTCATCTAATGTTAACTAAGACAACATGGGGATACAGCTATTCCCAGTACAACTTCTAAAAACTCTAAACGTTCCTAAAATAAGTTTTCTGTAACATGTGACCTATAGAGTACATGACTATGCAGTTCAGCATGAAGGTTTTAACACACTTGTTTGGAATGACTAGTATAGTTTACTCTCGGTCTAAAAATTTGTGAGTAATACATCCAACCTCATTCTGATAAAACCTATAACCCACACTATAGTATATTCCATAGGTATCTGTTGGGATATCGTAGTATAATTAAGGTTACCTGACACTTCCCATTATAGCATCCTAGTTTTAGTTGCTTATAATTTGGCCAAACTTAACTGTTTAGACTGTAATTTTCCATGCTGAGTGGCTGAATTTTTTTTTTTTTTTGGTGGAAATTTTTAGCCCAAACAGGTCAGCTATTTCTGAAAACAAGGCTAGGGGAAGATGCATTGGTTGCCCTTGTCTTAAAAAAAAAAAAAAAAAAAAAAATCTGACCTTTTCTTGGAACAGCTTAGTTACCTCATGCTTTGGAGCCTTGACTTGAAATTTGGCAGAGGGTATGGCAAAAGACACACCTGTGCATATCAACTTAAATTTGGCCAAAATATAAACCTTTGAAAAATCACATTTCCCCACCTCTGTGGGGAAGAAATTCCAAAGGCAACCTTAAAAGTTAGGAAAGGTCAGTTCTGAGTGCTCCAATTTGCAACCTTAAACTATGTTAAACAAATATGTAATTTATTGAGTTTAGCATACCATGCACATTCTTTATTACTATTTAAAAACACGTACTTATAGTTTGTTAGTAGACTATTATGGAAACTCCTGATCTGAAAAGTGCTGCTTTTTATCACTGGTGAATTCTGTGCCAACAGTGTTTTGATAGACTGTCTCAGTTGTTCCCAAGACAAGGTGGGAGAGATAATGGCTTTCCTTGGACCAACTTCTGTTGGTGAGAGAGACAAGCTTTCAAGCTTACAGGGAGCCCTTCTTCAGGTCTGGGAAACTTAATCAGAGTGTCACAGCTAAATACAATGTGGAACAGATTGTTTAGCATAAGTAGTTAACACATATTTCAAGGGACCATTCAAGGTGAAGTGGCCCGTTAAAAGTGAAGTTATTCCTGACAGCTATTGTGTAAGGCTGGCACATTTGCAGTCCATTCTTGCTCACCTCTTGTAAATAACGCAAAAACAGTATTGCACTTTATTTATGTTGCATCCCAGATGTATTTGGCACTGTATGATATGTAAAATGTGCCAAAGAAAGAGCAGAGAAGCTGCCCTAAAGACCTGACAGCCTAAAGGGACATGCTGATACAATACAGGACAATGCAAAACAGTAAAACACAGGAAGCGGTGCAGCTTCTTCCATTTGAGTGCTTCTCCGACTGGCTGGCTCTTCAGGAGTTTTTTGGAGAAGGAAGAGTACTCGGTGAACACAAATTGGAAGACTATTCCAAACATAAACAGCAACATGAAAAGAGGCCTGGAGTCAGGAGTTAGCAAAAGAACAAAAGGGAGAAGTCAAAAGACAAGGGCAGAGAGTATGGAGCAAATGGGAGTGTAGGAGATTAGGAAAGATTTAGGTGAGAGAAGAGCTGGGGAAAGCCTTGATAGTGAGTGTGAATAACCTGAACACTTTTCTTTCTAATCCCTACTATGAAAACCATTGTTTATCCTAGTACCGAGCTTCATCTATCCCTTGTTCGATGGATGGTAGTACTACCTTCCCCCTTACTTTTACTGGATGGTGCCACAATCACTTACCTTTGCAATAGTAATGTATGCATATGGGATGTCTTTCCTTGCTCCTGTTGCAAAACACAATTATGATTCTTTTACTCCACAGGCCAAGTCCTACTTGCCTTACTCATGTGAGCATGACACCCAGCAGGACTACCCATGTGAGTAAGGCAAACTGGATTTGACTCAACAGGCTGTATATTGATGTAAATATTATCAACAAAATGATACTTCCTGACTACTTCTCTCTACTACTATCCCTATATTGCTGTCAGTAGAGCATGTATGTTGGTGCTCTGAAAGAAAATGTCTTCATGTGTTGTAGCTGTTAAGAAAGTGAATCTTGCTTCTCCCCACATTTTGGCTTTGCTATGCCTGCCCTATGTATCTGCATAGCAACAATTTTTGCAAGCTTTTCCCTGGATAATGCTGAAACAGATTCTTCACTCCTTTTAAGCAATTTCTTTTCATAAGTCTTCCATTACCTCATTCGAATAAGCTGCCTAACTGGGCAGAAATATGACCCAGTTGTGAGGCTAGCTCCCCCCACGTTCTCAACTAGACTCCCAGAATGACAGCTTTGGACAGGGAGTGTAAGCCAAAGGGAAAATGACTACAAGCTTGAAAATGAAAAGATCCTTATTCCTGTTTTAGTTCCTATTTAACTTACAGTATTAAATATTACTGTTCTACTACAGTATTGCACTACGTGGCACAATTTGGCTTGTGTAGTTGAGTGGCACCTGTCACACCATTATAATCAAGGTTTTTGGTAGCATTTCAATTCTAAACAGCTGGCTTTAGATGTTACGACTAGGCCATGAAAATTCATTTCAGGCTGCTCCTTGACACAAAGTCTCTGCCTGAAAATGAACTTTTTTTTAAAATCATATTTAAAGCAAAATCTGTTCAGCCATTTCTAAGCAACAGGGATTAAAAGAAAATTGTAAGTATTTGTGGCTTCCAATGCATTTATGTGCTTATATAACCCTAAAGAGGTTGTGGGTTTTGCTAAATTGGCTTCAGAGTTTATATGGGCCCTAGCAAGAATAGACTATAATGTCCTTTGTGGGATCAGGTATAGAAGCATTTGAAATATAGGTTTATACCTACAAAATGAAAGCTTCCAGCTCACTGAAAGGTGAGTGTGTGTATAGGCTTATGGCCTGATTCTGCTGTTCTCAGTCAAGCAAACCTCTTGAGAGCTCGATCCCACAAACACTTATGTACACAAGTAACTTCACTCACGTGCCAAGTCCTATTCAACTCAATTGGACTACTCACATGTGTAAAGAGTTTCCAGGCTCAAGCCCTTCATCCCTACTCCTGGTGTTGCAGCTCATTTATTCACAGCAATGTGAGTTTAGAGTTGGAAGGTCAGCATTATATTTTAAAAAGTCTATGTCCTAACCTTATTTAAACTTTAAATTTGGAATTAAAGTCCACATTAAATATTTTCATGTGTGTGTTTTTTGTTTTTTGTTTAAAAAAAAAAAAAAAGCAAACAAAAACCAGTTCTCTTAAAAATATATTCTGCTTGATGGAGGCTAAAAGGTGGCAGCTGTGCAAAAGTAGTGGACCCTAAATCACAGAGCAAAAACGAGTGAGGAAAGCTCTGATTGCTCCTAGTACAGTAGTGAATATGCGCTCTCAACCACAAATCAAGAAAGCTTAAAAAAAAAAAAAAAAAAAGACTCAATCAAGGCAATAATGGCCTCCACTTCACAATCAGACAAGTGCTTCTACTTCAGAAATCCTACCATTTATGGTTGATTGCTAACCCTGGCCTCATTTCTAATCTAAAGGGCGAGTAATAATTTGGAAAAGGAATTATAACAACTTCCCAACAATTTGGCAAATTGTTATTATTTTAAGGGGGTGTTGTGAAGCAGTTGCTGTTTGTCAGATATTTTTTTCCTCTGGTGCTCTACCATTTCCACCAGATTGATTACCATTGATGTCATATTAGAAGGAAAGTAATTTATGATGAAAATATATAAAAAGATAATGAGCTTCAGCATGTTAAGTTTCTGTGAAGGCACAGAAAGATCTGTTGCAAGAAGTAAACATTCATACTGTTATTACTTATTAATTATTAGTATTTGTATTGTAGCAGAACCCAAAGACCCTAAATCAAGATTAGGGCCTCACTGTCCAAAATATAGGAAAACAGAGTTTCTACAACAGATCTTTCATTATTATTTGGTTTCTTGTGGCACCTATAATGTGCTAGGAACTTTCCAAACACAAAAGCATGGTCTTTGCTCCAAGAAGCTTGTGCAAGGGCAGTTCTTTCTTTTGTGTAAATATCCTTTAAAGTATTTAATTTTGGGATAAATTCTGCTCCTTTAAGTGAAAGTTTTTATAAATCTTCTGTACTCTGAAAATTGATATAGATAGTTCTGGCTGTGGGTAGGGTTTCTATACTCAGATATCTGCTTCGCCTGCTTAAATATGATTCTGTTTTGAATCCATACTTTCTTTATGACTTATGCTGCCTGGTAATTACTTTACCTGAAATGGTATTGATCACGTTCCTGACATTGTGTCCCTATAGGAAATACATTACATATTTGTCTCAGTTTCTAGTATCCTAATGATATTGTTAGAGTCACAAATAAATGTATTCCAGGCATACAACATACTGGGCATATATTCAGAAATTCTCTGCAAATCATTTCCATTGTGATTTGTATAGACACTTTCTGGAATTTTTTTCCCCAGAAAACAGGATCAAGATTATAGTAAAAGAATGTCATCCGATCATTGTCCCAATACTTCAGGGAGTGTCTCAGTCTCCCAGGTTATCAGGGTAAGATTTTTGTAATTTAGAATTCTGACTCCTACTTGAAAATCTTTTAAAACTCATGCAGTTGGTCACCGAACAACGATCAGTTCTGACTTGTGGCAAATTCACCTGGGCTAGGTAATAACGTGCAAACCATGTCAGTATTTTGGTAACAGCAGGCACTTCCGCTCAAAACACCACTTATTTTAGTGCTCCAAAGAAAACATGAGTCCATAATTTCCCTTGGATAAATAAGCGTTCCACGAGAGAACAATGATGGAATATGCTCCACAGAAAGGAAGAGCAGTACATTTTGGAAGATGGCAAAATTCCAGTGATGCATGAGATAAACATGGCAGCTTTAATGTGGCTTTAAATAACTTACCTTCACAACACAAACCGGAGATGCAGGATGTAAACCTGATGTCAAAATTTAACTATTTATCTGTAAACAATAAATATAACAGGAAGATCTCTTTCCAAATTTTATTTCAATGGGTGATTGAATATATAAAAGAGTTTATGCAAGGCAGAAAAATAACATTCAAATCAATATATTTCTTATTTTCAAAAAACAACTAATGTGTTTTATTAAATGAAGAGTTCATCTAATATTACCATAAAGTGTTATGGGCTTTGAAAGCACATTCTTTAATTTGAACATTCATATTCAACTAACATGAAATGGAAGTAGCCATATGTAACTGTGAATGTATTGGCCCACTCTGTGATTCCATATGGCACTAACCCAACATGCATGAACATACACTGCAAAAGTGTTAATATGCCCTCAAATCCTGATCTACTATTTCTGTCACTAGCATGGCTAATGTGGGTATAGGGAACATGCAAAAACTATCACCATGCAAGAAATTCTACAGTGTCACATTATTTTTCTTTCCAGTGCTAGCATGTAAGGTTGGAATTTTTGCAGTAGTGAAGAGAAAAATAAATTTCAATCTCTAGGAAAGAAAAGAAAATGTGGTCCAAAATATGCAACTGAGAGATTTCGTGCTACGGAGGAAAATAATCAGCTATACAAAACTCTGGTATCACTTCATTTGTAAGTGTGCCTTGATTTTTGTCAGTGCAGTTATGCAATAAATATTTTAATCAGCAGATTAAAATATAAGTAATACTCTTCTATATCACTGAGATATCTAATTGATCACAGACAGAAAAACGTATAAAGCAATGGGATCCATTTACAGCTCTATTAGTGAAAATTAGTGGTCAGGTCAGTTTTTCCAGTACAGCTGTTTTCTAGGAAATTTTGTATTCTCTTAATGTTTAGTATTTCACAGCATGAGTACAAGCTTAAACGACCCCCAGTGTCAGAAACCAGCGTGCTTAAGACAAATCACAAGAACTGTTTTTTTCTCTTTGAACGTAGCAGTGTGAGTAAAAAATATTCTGAACCACATTAACTGTCAGGAATGAGTAACCTGCTAACTGCTTCACCAATTAAAAAAAAAAAAAAAAAGGAAAAAATGGAAAGAAAAAAAATCTCTCTTTGGTTATAATAATGAGAGAAAACAGTCATCCATTTGTCTATCTTGAGATATCACAACCTCCTCTGGGTAAAAGGCGCCTTTTCTCTAAATTATCTTAAATATATAATTGCTTCACAGATCCATATGATATATATATACTTTTTGCAGCAAGATGAGACGAGCTATCATGCTATCAGAATTGCCTAGGTTGGGAGCTCTGTCAGGGATAGTAGGGAATTGAAAACTATCAATCTTTGGGTAAAAACACTTAGAGAATTGAAGTCATTCTATTGCAATGTACCATATGAGAAAAAATTTCTGTTAGTGAGCTGCAAATTCTAAAAGGTTCAATTTAAAGTTCCAGTATAGTTTATGGAATGAAATAATTATGTACTATAAGAGATTTGGGTTTTATGGTTATGTATTAAAATTGCATAGAAAATATATTTTACATTTTTTTAATTGTACATGTATTTGTGCATTTTACCCAAGGAACTCTGATATGGAGCAACAGTGCTTAGTGAAATAAAATGAAAGTCCTAGAGTGTAATGTGCAAACTGCAGGCTCGATCACATCCTCTAGCAGAACACAGATCCAAAGCCATCACATAGGGGACACAGAGGGGTGAAGGTCACTATTCCAGTTGCTGTGTAGGAGACTGCACTACAGGCCTATTGTTTGCCTGTATATCGGGGAATGGATTCTGTTACCCCAAACTTCAGTGGAGTTCCACCAACATTCAGGCTGCGTTTTATGAACCGTCTTTTATTTACAACTTGCATATTCATTTCTGCTGTATTTAGAATACACAGTTTCCCCAGTTTTTGGGTGAACACATTTGTGAACACGTAGTACACACCTGTACATGTAGTTTGAGGCAAATGCATAGATTATAGAGATAAAGCCTCTGAAGTTCCCTGGGGAGGAAGGGAAGTTCTTGATGTGCACCTGAAAAGTCCTAAAAATGGGTAAATGTTTACAATTTTAAAAAACTTGTAGCTAATTTTTAGTCAAAGGACATTTTCAGCCTCATATCTTGAACTTTCCATTCTGCATGTTCGATTAGTTAAAATAAAGACGTTTTCTATTAATGTTGCGTTTGCTTTGTGACTTACAAATGTTTTGAGGGAGTTGACATATTTATCCCCTCCTCTAGTTTTTCTGCCTGTTGCCTGCGACTTTTTAGCTTACATACCAAAAATCACATCATACCATTGATTCCCAATCAGAACCAAAGTAATGGCCAGTTCTGCTTGAAAATACATTGCATGATATGAGCCCAATCCTCCAAATACTTACATATGCAAGTAACATCATTAATGTTATAAAACCCTAAAGAAGCTTTTCACATTAATAAAGGTACTCACGGGTGCAATGTTTGTCTTACATAAGTTAGAAAATTTGCCCTTCCCTCTAATACTTTAGTCTTAATATTAAAAATAAATGAGTTTACTGAAATTGAAAAGGTAATTGCAATTAATTTAAAGTGAAACCAATATTTTAAAATGAGATTAAAATTTGAATAATTATAGCATATCCTAACAGTTCTCAATTTTCATTTCTAATCAAGTGTTCTAACCAATCATGTTGGCTTGGGTTTCTGTTAGGATTTATGTATTTCTTAACACTGAATAATCATTTAAAATTTAGTCTTGATTATAAAAATAATATACTGCTGTTAAATATATCATACAATTTTTTCTGAAAGATCTTCAGCAGGTTTCACTGCTGGAAATATACAATCACTGATATAATGCAATTTAGTTTTATATCACACAATATTAAAGAAGACAAGTCTAATTTTTGTCTAGTCTTCCAACAATTGAAAATAATTCCAATGCAGCTTCTTGTGCATTTTTAAAGGGTATTAATTGAGAGGGTATTTGATTACAAAAACCAACCAACCAAACAAAACCACAGACTCAGGCAGGAAAGTGAACAATTTTTGTCTTGCAGAATGGTGAAAAATTCTGCCAGATACCTATTCTATTTGTGTAAATACACTTAAAAAGAATAAACCTATAGGTGTTACTGTCTCAATTACACTACCTCTAGTGGGCCATCAACACAAATTCCTGTAAATTAAAGTGATATTATACTCTCTTTTCAAAGCAGAGCAAAGAAAAATAAATCCCAATGTGCAGAATAAAATCAGATGCATAATTTCATTCTGGTGCAGTTTACCTAATGTAACTGATTAGGCCTGATATACAAAATATGCTAGTTATTATACTATTTTATACTCTAAATACTTTTTGATGTTAATTTCTGTGTGATCCAATAGAAAAAATGTGAAGTTCCTAACAGCTGACTGAGTTTCTACTGACATGAACACAGATCATTTCATCAAAAAGAGACAGTAATTATATTTTTATAACTGTTATAATTATGCATTTTTTTTTACTAAGAGTCCTGAAGACTAAAAATTAGGACAGTTTAACTGTTAATATCACTTTGCATCACAGGTCGACATGCTAATTCCAGCACTTCATCATGTGAACATACAAATGTACCAGTTGAAGAATGGAAAAATAGCAGAAAGATTTAAATGAAAGAAGCTTTGTTTCAATATTGGTATAAGATAGTCAATATATAATGCACTTTTCCACTATAGCTACATCAATAGAAGTCAATGGATCTATGACAATTTACACCAATGGGGACCACCCCATAAGCATACAATGAGAATAAGTTTTTTCTATTCTTTACATACCTGGTACTTAAATAGAAATCCAAAGTCTACTTTTTAAGAAGGTATAGAGCTGCACTGACCAGTATAAGAAAAGTCGGATTAGTGTTTTTATTTTAGTTACTCATGACTTTTCAAAACTTCACCTTTCAAGATGAAATTTAGGATTATTCAGGGCTATAAAGTGCATAAGGGTCTCTGTCTCTCCCCAAAGGCAACTTTTCGGAAAATTTGAACAAAAATGGTTCAGCTCTTTTCTGAGTATGAAGAGAATGACAAAAATACACTTTCCCCCTTTTATAAAATGATGAACTGTTAGGCTTTGGATAGAGTTGAAAATTTGTCTTGGCAGTAGCCCTCCATTGAAAAGTGCCTTTGAGTGAAAATGTTTGGGTTTTTTTTTGTTTTTTTGTTTTTTTATTATTTGACTGAGTTATGGCCCACTAAAAATTGCACCCTGCACATGTGCAATACAACTGTCATCTTTTGGCTTTGAAAGTGAGGGGATGAAAGGGGCATGGAGACCAGCTAAAATGGTCCTCTAAGCATGTAAGGACGGAAGAAAAAAAACTAAGTTTTTTGTCCTTTCCTATCTCAACTCCTGGGAGCCTGTCCCCAGAAACTCTAACTGGTCAGGACTCCAGAGGGATTGGGAGCTTGTCAGCAGAGCTCCCACTAGCCCGTACTACAGCTTGCTTCCATTCAAGCGCTCTATGTTGCGGTGGAGATTGCACAAGCCTCCCACCCACGGCTAGATGCTCCACACATGCATAACCGTCTCAGGACCATATTTAGTATGGCAAGTGTTTCACAGACCCTGTAATGTGGGGTAAATGGCACCTCAAGAGAATTTGCAAAGACAAAAGAACTTTCTAAAAATAGTGCAAGATTTTGGACAACTACTAACATACCAACGCAAATATTGGTCTTCTACACAGCCCTGCACTCTTGCTCTCTAAGGTCTTATATGCTGTGTCCAACAGCCTTGAACAATTAAGTTCCATGAGTGTACAGTTAACAGAGGGTCAAATATGCTTAATCTCACCAACCTTTGGGCAGTTATACAAACTAGGTTTTTTAGTACAGGTTCTTTGAGAAGAATGTAGATCATACCACATTGATTTCTGAACACAAATAGCTTTTTTTAAGAGTTCAAAACATCATACCAACCCTAAAGTGTAGAGGTTTGGGCTCTTATTGTAGTGTCTACACCATTTAAAAATAAAAGCAAAACTGTTTTTCCTCAAAGCACTTGTAACCTTGTATTTTGCAAATAGTCCCCCAAGGCTTCTCAGGCATCTAAAAATCTTTGGGCTAGAGATTATGGTCTGATATGGGTTAGTTGTACCCTATATTTTGGAGTTCTAGATTTTGTCTTTCAAATAGTACTGCTGGAAGATGGTATTTGTACAAAGTATCTGTTTTAAAGCACATGGAAACACTGCATGTTCGCTGATTGTTTGGATACACGCGCAAACTGACTAGCTAGAATTTCAAGTTTTTCAGTTTAGAAATGGCATTTAATTCAGAAAGTGGTCATAGTTTTCACAACATGCTGAATAAACTATGAGTGCAAGGTGTTTTTCCAAACACCTTTTTTTAAAAAAAGAAAAAAGTTGTTTAGGCACAAATTAGCCACATAAGCAAATAAAAAACTTCATCTAATTCCTGAAGCTGAAACACTGTTCACTGTATTGACTATATGTAGCACCATACCACCTAGTGGCCTGTTGTATAAATCTAAACATAGTGGTATACAGTTTACTTAATCTCTCTATTGCCGATTTCTGTCTAGGCACCAGCTATGTGAATTCATCAACATAAACCTTCTTCTTGAAGCAGCTGTTTCTGCTAGTAGTTAGAACATGCAGTTGTGCTGCAGCATGGAAATACATTATTTGGAAAGGGGTACGCAGCCTAAAAAGTTTTAAAACCTCTGCCTTAAAGAAATAATAAAAAGCGATGCTTCAGGTCCTATCAACTCTTTGATAGATGTCAAATCCCATCCTCCCAGCTTTCTCCCCAAGAGGATTAAAACAGCAAAAAAGCTACAGATCCTGTCAAAAAGAAGGTGCTATTTCTGCATGCCATCAATTTCTAAGGAGAGCACTAAACCAACTGACATCTCATCTGCAAGTCCCAAAGAATGACCAGTGGCAACCCTCTTGCAAGAAGACTGGTAACTGGCTGGCTCCTCTTTTTCCCACTCCATAAGCAGGTGGTGGGGCCAGCATTATTTTTAGTGACTGGGCATTGGGTTTACTTCAAGCACAGCTGTAGAGTTGAGCAAAGTTTAGAGTCAGAGGAGCGCACGCACGCACGCACACACAGTCCCATATCTATTTTTTTTGGCACTCCTGATACTGGAAACACACCCTAACAGACTTATTTTTAAATCTATTAAAAGACCCCCATTTTTCCTGTGGACTGATACCTCATATGACAAATTTCAGCTAGAAGCATATTTTTCCAGTGGAATTAAAATGCCTTTAAGACCGGGGTTTATGTAATGGAAACAATGACAGCTCCTTAACGACAATGACCTCAGAGCACTTCTATTCTCAAAACAAACCATTTTCTTAGCACAGGTCTCCTGACACAGTAGTTAGAAACCATTGAATACATTTCATAACAGAAGATTCAGAATTCATTGTTTCTTAGATTATCAACCAATTCACGATAGCTTTATGTAAAACAAACCACTTTCCCCCCCGTGCTCAAATATGAGAATGTAAATTGTAGCAGCCCAAGAATCTCTAATTTTTATTTAAACATTAAGTAGGTTAATGACCTACAAATAACTTAGAAAGTTAAATTATTGCATGTTTGTGATGCTAATCTTAAAACAGTTTTTGAAATGGAGCTCCTTCCAGCCCCACATGAGTAAGAGACAGACAACTGGTCCACATTCTGTAATGGATGCTCACTTTGAAACTCACTGTATTAACTTTGAAGTGCTGTATGTACCATCTTTGGAGGTAACATACTGTACTTCAAAACTAACAGTTTATTTTTGTTGATTATAACTTCCAAAAGTCATTTATTAATATGCAGGAATGTAATTTTCTTAAATAATTATATGGCTGTCCTACAAATCCCTGGTGCACTATAGATAGTTGGGGCAAGTTACAGCAGCACCCAAGTTGCTTGAACTTGTGCCAAGGCAGAGGCAGATCAGGAAACTGCAAGACTCCTTGATAGCATCCTAATCTGTCCCAATAGATTAAATGAATCTCTGGTGTTACTGTATTGATTTAAACAACATACAAAAGGTTTTGCTTCCAGAAGAAGCCTTTAGGAGAGTATTTATATCAACGGGAAGTGAAGAAGGAAGTTTAAAAAACGAAAACTTTACTAGAGATAGTGTTTTCATAGGCGCAGACTTAGTCTTGGGTTTAGTATTTTAAATAAGGAAAATACATACAGTAAATGAATCTTTTATTACAGAGATGTATCAAGTATGGTTTGAGGTGTACGTACGTACACATTAAAGCTGTTAGCTGTTCTGTTCACTGTTAATAAATATTTCATAATTTTTAAAAAGTCCATGTACTTCTGTTCTCCATGCTTCTGTCGTGTTTTTATGCAAATCAAAGGACATTTCATAATTCTATTACACTGAATTGCTTGGTGAACTCTGTCTTCAGGGTAAACTTTCATGACAGCATGACTTCTTAGAGCACAGCAGTATAAACAGCTCTTATAAAGAGCAATACAAGAGAAGCATCATTAATGCTAGCAATCTGTGTTCACATAACATCCAGTATCAATAGATTTCAGAAAAAAAAATTAAGATTGGTTTCTGGGTCATCTTCGGTTTCTGACTCTTCCTTATTGTCTGAAGAGGTGCACATACCAGGCTCTTTATCTGGTTTTCTTTTTCTTCTGTGAGTGTACACAGGATGAGTCTTCTGTATCATCTCTAGAGGTGAGCTACTCATGCTGAGTTCAGTTTTCAAAGCTAACTGTAGGCAGTTGAAAAACCTGGAAAGGAGCAAATACGTATTTATTATGTTTGCTTAAGTTCTGTAAACAGAACATAACATTCTGAAAACAGAAAATGTCTTTTATAACGGTTCATAGAATTCTAACAAAAATCCAAATGCTGCCCTGATCAGTGCTGTGAGGGGGATCAGGAATACCAGCACATATGCCCTGTGCATGCTATGTTAGTTCTCTAATCTCTAACCTTCTAGGAATCTAATTGGCAATTATGCTCTATGTATACTGAAAGTCCCATTCATATTGCTGAAAAGTACAAAACAGATAATCTCAAACACTTTCAGTTTGCATCACATCTTAATAGTATCTAATGGTCTATCCTATTCATGATCAGATGCACCATCACTCCCATTTGGAATTGCTGTATTTTAACATCCCTGTGGCAATTATAGCAATTAATTCAGAAAAATATTAAGAAAATATCTAGACATGTTTAACTGCCGTTGGTGCAATTAAATGCTTTGTCCTGCATCCTTTTGCTCTTTATTTCTTCTGCCTACACTCTCTGTTCTGTTTCTCACAACTGGAAACAAGTAGAAAAGCCAGACTGTGTAACTAGTTACCTATTTACAGACCACCAGCAAGAGTTCCACAGATGGCACAGATCAGTTTGGGAATCTCAGATTAAATTTTATACAGCAATGTTAAAGGGTGCATTCTACTCTGAATACATAGGAAACTACGTGTAAATTTTTGTAGATTAAAATGAGATCTTCCTGACTTCATCAAAAGGTGAATCTCCTATGCTTACACATTGTGAAATCTAATCAAACACAAACCCCACATGAAGATGCAGCTGTGTAAGTTAATACTATGAGACTAGAACTCAATGTGCTATTCACGCCAAGTACTAGAGCAACAGTTGGAAGTCCTGTATGGACTTTTTAAAAAGCTCTGTAAACAGGTCCACTTTCCACTACCTGACACTGTTGCTTATATATGGTTAAATGATCCTCTCGGGTCAGCCATAATTAAAAAAACAAAACAAAACAAGCCTCTGAGGTCAGATTTTCATTCTCTTTTACTATTTTTTGTGGCTAATCTTCTTGGTCTACTGTTTAGCACACAAATTTTACACTTCTCTGGATTTAGATGTAGTGACACAGGATGCATGTAATCTAACAAACCTGTCAATCCTCTTCATGTTTTCTTCTATCTTCCGATTAGCTATCTGTACCAGGAAGTCAACATATTCTTCAGTGACCATCAATTTCCCCATGTGGCTTAATGGAACTTCTAAGCAGTGAGCACTCCGGACAGCCTAGAGGCACACACAGATGTATTCATTTGAATACTACCAACTTTAATACAGCTTTTATACTAAAGATAATAGCTCTAAAAAGTAGGTGCATTCATTACAAGAAAACCACCTGAAAAGATCTGGTTTTATTTCTTTGTAAGGAGAGTGATGTGCCATGCCTTGAAAGTGTCATTTTAAAAGTATTATCCAGATCTCTTGCATACTTTTAAAAAGAGTTCACGTCAATGAATAATTGCTAAATTTTACAGCAAGTAGAAAAATAGCGCATACCATCATAATTTTACCTCTTCTGCCAACTGTAATACCAGAGTTCCTGAATCCAGATTCTATAGCCAGGGAGTGCTGTGGAACAAAAGCATTTTAAACTGCAGTTCATACATATTTTGTCAGACAGTTTACTGTGGATTATATTGCAAGTTAAGGTCCCAATTTTGCAAAAGCTTGAAGGGCAGAATCCCAACTGATTGCATTAAGAGCCACGATCACTAGTAAGTGTTTATAGGATCAGATGCTAATACTGTAACAAAATATTTTTTAATTAAATTTCAGTGACAAAGACAGATGGTGGTTTCTGTCTTGACCCATTCCATCAAGACAAAGGGGGAAGTTTGTATTTCTTTTGGCACTATATTGTTCCAGTTTGAATAGGTGCTAACCAAAGAAGACAACTGTGGGATAGATATGTTCTTAAATGTTTTTAGATTCAGCAGAACTGAGCAAAATTTGTAGAAAGAATCTAAATCCAAATTTCCTACTCTGTATGAACCATGGCAGGGTGAAAATGAGGAACAAAGTGATCCTGTGCAGGCCTATAAAGTCCATTTTGAAAGGCAGAAGGCAACACCATTACCTAATTAGCTGAGGTCTGGGAGCAAACAGTTCCAGTCAGTAGTGAACTAATTTCTAAAGAACACTGCCATGGGCCAGCGAAAACAACGCACATAATTCAGGCTCTCTAGCCAACCTATCTTAGCTAGAAGACTGAAGTGCATTTAAGTGATTTTATTTTCTAGAAAGCATAGCAAAATCTGCAGAAAGAATCTAAATCTATGTTATCCATCAACATACTTTTATTACCCCAGTTATTAAATATACAGTGCTCCTGAGAATATTTCTAAGTGTTAAGATAGTCAGGTACCAACACCACAAAACAATACAATACAATACTGTTAATTCAGTTTTACCAGAAGTTGTGCATCCTGCAACTCTTGACATTGCACATGAAGAATGAATGGTTCAAATTTGAATACAGTGTCACCAGTGGCTTTCTGCAATGCTGTCATCTGGAAAATGTAACAAACAATATATTAATACTACAAAGGTCAACTGTTACTATTAACATTTCAGAATAAAATAAATAGCTAGTTTATGAAATGTTTAAAAACACCAGGAATGATTTGGCTCAAATAATGATGTTTGTTATTTTAATTTTCCGTTGTTCATAATGTGCAGAAGCTCTGCAGATTTTTAACCTTTTTCTAAGTGTTAAACTGATTCTCTTGCCATGAATTTCTACTGGACATAGAATTTTTAAAAAAATTATTTGCTTCCCTGTTTATTTTTTACTTAAAAAAAAAAACAAAAAAAAACCCAATCATTTCAGCACAGCATAGAGTATTGTTTTACTGCAGTCAGCAGAGGAAACCTGAGAGTGCAAAATTTTACAACTCCTCAGTTTGTTTGTTTTTGATTTCTTACATCACTGGATATGATATGGAACACACTGATACTGAAGGACATTCCTTTTAAAAAGGTACAAGAAGCTAAACTTGTAGCCTGAATTACTTGACCATATTTTAATATAGGTTTCAAAAATGACTTGTTACCTACTTCTATGGTAGTGTTAAGATACGGTAAAATAAAAGGATTTATAAACAGTAGTTAAACTCATAAGGCACACAAAGGGAAAAAATGGGTAGCAGTTACACAGCTTTAATATTCTAAAGGATTAATTTCACCCTAGGGTCCCAGTTTTGCATTAAGGCTCTAAGTGGAAAATTTTCCTGCAACATTTTTCATGTGGATCACTTGAATTTAGGCAAGTATGAACAAAGAGTAATTAAATAGAATGCTGCATAGTATACAATTATGATTTATTATTGTATGCTATGCTTATGTAAAAGCAATTTAAAGATTGCCATTATTGGTTTTAATTTACAACGGCTGAGTTGAAACGGTTACATTATTCATTGCAGTTTACAACAGTCTACTATATAATGTTCCAACTCTTTTGTTAGCATTCTTATATCTAGTCAGCTTGCCTCCCACACATCCCATGAGGATCTTTAAAGAAAATACTAGTAGCTACCAATTTGCTACACTTAAATGGGGGGGTGGGGGGGGGGGGGAAGAATGATTGAGCTGCTGCACCATGCCTAATTTTTTTTGGTTAGCATCCTTTCCTGATGCTTCCTCTAAAGCGACAATATTTCTTTAATCATTTTTTAAATTGAGAACCATGAAAAATTCAACTATTCGTTTAAGATACCAGTAATAACAGTGTAAAAACTGCCTTCTTATTAAGGTACAAATGAGAGTGCCTAAAGTTAGGCACCTAAATAAATGACCTTATGTTAAGATGTGCTGAGCACCCAGTGCTACTACTGGAACCAATGGCAACTGCAGACATAACACTTTTAAAAAATCAGATGCCTTAGGCCCTGATCCTGCATTACGTAGCATACAGATTAACTGCTGTGCCTGCATAAGCCCCGCTGGCTTCCACCAGGGCTCCAAGCGGGTGCAGCAGTCTGCCCATGCTCTGGGCTTACACATGGCTTTTTCCAGGGTCTGAAAATTCTGTTCTACTCACCTGAGTAACAAACAATATGCAGCTTCAGCACACTTGACTAGTGTTCAATATAGTAGGAAGCTAAGATAGACAGACTTGTCTGAAAGACCAGTATTATAACAGAATCTAATATTGGCTATGATCAAGCTAAGTGATGATGGTGGGTATATTTTTTTTTTAATAAGGGTTTCCCTTTCACTGACAAGGTTAAGTAATTTAGCAGACACTCTAGGGGCTGTTTTTTCAGTGACAATAAACAGGCAAGAAGATCATACTGACAGAAATGGTCTGTGTATTTTAGTACTGCCCCAAGGCTGCAGCAGTGACTTACCCTGCCTGTTGCACCAAAATACTTGCTAAGTGAAATAACTGTGATCAAAGGATTTTATTACCTTATTATTTCTAGACCACCAATTTCCTGCAAAAGACTCAGAATTTAATAAAATACTGGAAGTAATTTCCTATTAAGCCTACAAAGTCTGATAGCCAGCCCTGATCTCAATGGAGTCAATAGCAAAACTCCCAGTGAGAGCAGGATCAGACCCTTAGTAAATAGTGAAAATGTAACTGCTATAACTAATTAATAAAAAATGGCTATCACTGGTAAGATACATGAGTTGTACAGGAAGAAGTTCTCTTATTTCATATACAGCAATGTTTAATAAAGAATTATAAAGAAAGGTTTTGCCATGTGTTGATTTACTGAGCATGGACAGTGTGTTCACCATCTCAGAGAACACCACACAGTCCCTACTTCAAGATACTTGCATTCTAAAGCTCTGATCCCCTACAGATGGTAGTGGGTAGACCGTTGTGAGTGCACAATCTCCATGGCCTCTAACAGGGAGCTACGAGGGTGCAAGAATCTTCCCATGCTGATCTTACAGTAGTCAAACAGCACCCCTATAAATGAGGAATATAAATGCTAACTTTCCTCTGTATGCAATGCAAGTTTACTTTCATGGTCCATTAGGAAAAACTGTATGCCACTTAAATATTTTTATATAATGCTTTGCACAATTTTAAAAAACTACTTTTATTATATTTTTATTGTTTTTCTCCTGTTGAACAAGGCCCAGAAATCCTTTGTGAAGGTTTTTTTTATAAATAATACAAAAAGCCTTTCCTCAAAGGATCTTAAAGATAGTTATAAAAATTAATTATTCCTCCTCAAATTTTCTATTCCCATTTTACAGGGGTAGATACACATCGAGGCACAATGAGCTTAAGTAGCTTGCCTCATGAAAGCAGAAAACATAAAATCTAGGAGTTCTGACTCTCGGTTCTATTTTCCAACTACTAGACCACACCTTTATGTTTGTAGTCTATGAAAATGTAAAAGCATAAAAAGTAGTCAGGTAAAGATTTCTCACACCTTTAATGGATGCACTAACATTTTTACCATGTCTACCAACTAGAAATCAATACAAAAATTGAGAGGGTCCCCACTAGGAAGAGCCAATGGCAAGACCCTAGTTTTTACAAAATTACTAGTTTCATTTTATGGAAGCACAAAGTAATTCATAAATATTCAAACTATTAACATTTCTTAAAATGATTTGATTTTAGGTTTCACAACTTGTTTTTGGGATATTATTTTCATTAAAAAAAACTGCATAGGAAAGCCATTGTCTTTTTTGCATCAGTTCAGATGTGTAGTTTTAAGTTATGGCTATTTCAATCCTAAAATGCAAGTTGTTAAAAATAACTTATAATGGAGATTTTGCTGAATACAAAACACACATGCTTTTTCAGGAAGCATGCCTGCCTTTTCAGGAAGACAACAAATCTCCATTTGTGTTTGCTTACTTATTTGCTCACCCAGATAATCAATCATGACAGAATATCCACAGCTCAGCTATATTTAACTGTTGCAAGGATTAGGAAGATTATTACATGGATAACAAGAATATCCAGTAATCATAATAAATGATAAATTCTGTCTGGGAAATTAAACTTTATGCTTCAAACAATCTCTAACTATTAGAAACCGGGATAAAACCTAATGAAGGGGGCAGATTATCCCACACCTGTTTAAGGTGGGGTTCTTGCATCTTACTCTGTAGCATCTGGTGCTGGCCACTGTCTGTTAGAATATTGGACTAGACAGACCTTAGGTCTGATTCAGTCTGGCAATTTCTCTGCTCTTATTAAAGGAAAGTTCTATATTACATTACTATCATTAGTTCGATTTAAGATAGAAAGTGAGTTTATGGTCTCATTCTAGTTCCTACTGATGATGTCTACATCAGTCAGTCTCCAGCTGACACCTAAATTGTTTGCCTCAGTGGACACAGCCAGGACTGAATGAATGATCATGGAGGCGAAAATACATTCTTACCACAGAAGTGATTTTTCAGGACAGGATTGAGGCACACTTGCCAGAAACTTGACTGTACTTATTCTATGGATAAAGAAAGGGGTTCGCAAGCACTAAATTCATATTTTTAGGAGGAAAAAGAGCTATTGTAGAATCAGAACAAAATGCTGCTCTTATGCAAGCCATGCAAAATGTCTAACTAAAAACCACTGAAAATGGTGGATTTTGTAACCTGCTGACATTGTACTACAGGTCATGATTTTAAGCAAGAGCTGAAAGTTTGACAATAGTCCTGTTTACACTGAGCAAGGTAGTCGTATTATCGGGCTTAAACCATGCTCTTGCTTAGAAAGGTATTAACAGTTTCTCTAGCTAACACAGACAGAATTTTGTCCTATTAACAAAACTGTGCTCTTAAATGAACATATTCATTCCAGTAATATGAAGGATAACATGCAATCTTTTCTAGATCCTATTTGAAATTGTATTTTTGGAGGGTCAGGATGAGGAGTTGTACATTATTGATTAAAAAGTCATTAAAAAGACAATAAAAGTTGTACATTATTGATATCTTACCACATCCTCTTTTGTACACATTTGATGTGATACCATAAGCCAAGAATAGTTTTGCTTCTGCACCTCATAGCCATTGATACCCTAATGAAAAACAAATTATTAAAATAGCACTGCAGATCTAAAAACAAATGTCCTTTGCATTCTTGGCTTGGAATACAAAAATGTACAGAAATAGTCTGAACAATAATCATAACTATAACAACAATCTTAATGTTATTTATTTACATCACTTTCAGGTGATTATTTTTAAACTATCAAAACTAGCCAGATATTTACAACACATATACCAGTAGCTAAACAAGAAGTTTAATTTAATCTTGAATATTCATGGAGAACTGTTCTGATCTCATCAACACACAGTTGTAACAATATGATCTAGTATTTGCAGGAAAAAACATAGGAATGCTAATTCAAGGTCTTTGAAA
The DNA here is from genome assembly GCF_026122565.2 of Emydura macquarii macquarii. NCBI lineage: Eukaryota > Metazoa > Chordata > Testudines > Chelidae > Emydura > Emydura macquarii. The sequence continues at coordinate 3,430,563 of NW_027132618.1, read as the reverse complement.
GGATTTTTGTGGTGTCTCACTGAGTAATATGAAAAATCCAGTTAGATGCATCTAAACATGAATCTCGTGTTTGGAAGCAATAAAATACTATCATATATGCTTTCTCCATACTACCTCACACTGGGAATATTCTCAGCTAAAATGTATTTATGATTTTGGAATTTAAGTCATGCACACAAATAATCTAATGACCTGTTTACACTGGTGATATTTGTACTAATATAGCTACACCACTGCAAAACAGTGTAGAGGTGCTGCACTGGTATATTATGGGACCTTAAAATTCTACATCTCTAACACCTAAAATAAGAAACACGAATGTTCTCCTGTGTAATCCAATCTGTACTTTGCACATACTTGGTTTTAATAAATTTGTGGAGAGTGTGAGATGAAAATTAAATTCATGCAGTCACGTAGTATAATCTATTAAAGGGGATTGATTGTAATTATCAATACTACATATCACTGTGTCAAGACTTAATGATTGTTGGTCAGCGATGGCTAAAGGATACCAGAATCTGGATAGAATTGCCAATTTAAAACTCTGTCTTCTGAGAGAAACACTGCACTGCATTTTTGGTGCTGCTCAGATCTGGAAGTGATTGTTGGTTACCAGATTAAAAAACATGATTCAGATGCTGATGCTGTGTCAATGCCACATTTTTTGGTATACTTTACTGTTCTGAGCTCTTAGTTTACATGACCAACGAAAAAGAGATCATCATACAAAACTGAGCAGGGACTGATGGCAAGTCCTCCTACAGCCCAAGGTGGAGGGAAACAGGACTACATTCTCTTCTACCCTAGTGTTGCTATAAACACCAAGCTGGATTTGCCACAACCACCAATAACTTTGACTGTGATATTCAAAGAACTAAATATGTATAGGCTGGATAAGAGACAAAGGTGGTGTGGGGCATGACAGCATCCACGTGTACCCGTAAAACAGAAAAGACTATAGCATGCAGTGTAACCAGGAGTAATGTGGGCCAGGATGGCCTCATGCCACTTGTGGGTTGGTTTACGGGGGAAGGAGCCGTTCATGGGTGGGTGTCTGGCCCCGAGTGACCTCCCGGGAGCCCGAGCTGGAGAACAGTGGGCGCCAGAAGGGAATCCCAGGGCTGAACAACACAGGAGCCAAGGGGGTCCCCAGGCGGCGCAGCGAGGAGGTAGCGGGGCGCTGGCAGCGGGGGCGGTGCAAACAGGGGCCAGGCGCTGACTCCCCACCGTGACCCTCCCCCCCTTTCCTCAGAGTCTCAGACCAATGTCAGCACTGCCGGGGGACGGGAGGTGGGGTCGACGCTGCGGGCCCGAGGGAGGGGGCCCGGGCCAGCCGGACTCACTCACTCACTCGGACGGAGGCCTGCGCGAGCAGGAGGCGGCCGGCGCAGGAGCTGGTGGTGCAGAACCGCTCCTGCCCGTTGAGAAGCTGCACTAGCTCCGCGATGGCCTCGTCCACGCTGCCCTTCCTGCTCCCATCCGCCCGGGCCAGGCGCTGCTCCTTCCAGCGCCGGAAGGCGGCCATGGGCCCGCAGGGACGGCAGCGCGCCGGGCTGGCAAGAGGCTGGAAACGGCAAGCGAGAGCGGACGAGCCCCACCCACCGCAACCGTCCTATGGGCTGAGGAGCGGACGGCAGCCTGGCAGGGCCAAAGTTCCCAAGAACCTGGTTGGGCGCTTCCAGACAGGGGCGGGGCGGGTCTAACAGCCCGGCCCTCGGGAGTGGGCGGGGCCAGTGCGGTTGGTGCCTGAGTGAGGCCGGAGGCCGCTGAGAACGTCTCCACCTCTCGCTGCGTCGGGTCGGTGTTCGGCTGAGGCGGCGGCGCTGGAACCAGGCGGGGTCACGAGGGCAGCAGGTCGACCAGAGGGTCCCGAAGCTGTGGAGACAGGACAGGCCGATGCCGAGCGAGCACGGGGACCCAACCGTCTCTAGGTAGCGCCAGGGAGACCCTGCTCCTGAGTCCCCAGGGCTTCGCTCCTTGTGTCCGGGCCGACGGCTCCCCCCCGCCCCCGTCCTGCGGCCGCTTGGCTGGGAAGTAACGGGCGGGGAGAGGAGGGGCGCGGGAAACAGCTGTGTCACGTGGGCTGAGTGGCCCAAGTCATCGGCTCTGCTCCCTCCGGGGCCACTGGCCGAGGTTGGGCAAGTCACGTGCATAGACTGGGCGTGCCTACAGTTAGGCACCAGAATGTGGGTTTAGGCACCAAAGGCTTTGAAACTAACCCACAGCTCCACTATGAGCTAGGCATGGACACAGTTGCACAGGCAGAGAAACTGAGGCACAGAGGTGTTCGGGTCAGAGCCTTCTCATGCGAACACGTAGTTCGCTGCCTAAATGAGTTACTAGCTGTAACTCTTCACTTTTATAGTGTTTAAAAGGACTATGGTTGAAACTATATTTTGCTGGACCTGGCTCAGGGAGGCCAGCTGTACAATTTGAAAACCAGCTTTCTAGGATGATTGAATATCAAGATCCAGTCCTTCTGAAAACTGCATGGGTGGTTTTAGAAACAACAGCTTATAGTACAGGGCTCAACAAATTTGCTTTGGAGCAAAAATTAAGGGGCCAGACAACGGGGACCCAGCGGTGGGGTGCCCTGGCCAGAGCACAGCAGCTGCTTTCCTCTCCCAGCCCCGCCCCTTCCCACTGCCCCTCTCCCACAGTGTGGGCCCAGTGGCAGGGCGCCCTGGCTGGAGCACAGCAGCTGCAGCGCTCCCCCCTCCTGCCCGTCATATGGACGCAGTGGCACCCTGGCCGGAGCGTGGCAGCCGCTCCTCCCAGAGAAATACTAGGTGCCAGAATTAAATTTCTAGGTGCCATGGCGACCTGACGCCCAGGGTTTGTCGAGCCCTGTTATAGTAGAACTTCATAGTTATGAACACCAGAGTTACGAACTGACCAGTCAACCACACACCTTATTTGGAGCCAGAAGTACACAATCATAGCCGCAGAGAAAAAAAAAGTGCAAATACAGTATAGTACTATAACGTAAATGGTTAAAAGGGAAAGCAGCATTTTTCTTCTGCATAGTAATGTTTCAAAGCAGTATTAAGTCAATGTTCAGTTATAAAGTTTTGAAAGAAAAACCATAACATTTGTCATAATGGTTCAAAGTTATGAACATTTCAGAGTTATGGACAACCTCCATTCCTGAGGTGTTCGTAACTCTGAAATTCTACTGTATATGTTATCGTGTCATTTCAGACAGTCTTGATCCTTTTATTTGGGAGACAGTACTTTAGCAGATATAGAAAACCTACAAATATTTTATGGAACAAATATGAAACTTCCATTCTTTTGAAATTGGAATGTTTGGAAATGAAACAATAAGCCTGTTTGGAATGATGTTTAATAATATACAAGGGCACAATTTAGTTGTTTGAGTGTGGTGTTAAACTAAACCTAGTTTTCACTGTAGGGTTGAAAATTAGGCAGGAGTAATACTGAACCTTGCACCTGGGAATGAATTTTGGTTTGAAAGTATAACACAAACACTTTCAACAGGGTGTAAATAAAATCTGTGTGCAGTCCGGGAGCCCTGTATTTCTCTCTGTGCCTTATGTGGACCCCTGTTATTCAACTGGAACTTTTAGACCCTAGGCTGCAAGTAAAATTGCAGTTGTGATGAAGAATATATATGTAACATTTCTACATAGAATATACAGAATTTATAGTGTTTTGACTGCAGAAGAGACCAACATTTAATGAGTGCAAAGGTAATACTTTAAGAACTCTGTGAAGTCCACTAGGGAACTCACTGTGCAGATTTAATTTACCTGGGAAATGTGTAAATAGGCACTATAGAAAATACTTAAATTTGGATTTGTCTACACATGAAAATTATTCCGGATTAAGGCGGGGTGTGAATTTAAAGCACAATAGCTATTCCTGAATAACTCTCATGTACTGACTTATGCATTACAGTATAGCAGTGCCTTTTTCTGATGTAACTTCATCCAATTCCAAATGGATTAAGCTAATTTGGAAAAAGGCACTAGTATTCTGGAATAACTGCATATATAGCTAAACCTCAGAACAGAGAGAGCTAGTGAAAACTAGAAGTTCTCAAACTCCCAAACTGATAAATGTATTTTGCAGTGCCTAGGGAAACAACACAGGGTCTCCAATGTCCTGGACATTTATTTATGCTTTCAAATAAAATAACTTACAAATGTATTTTAGCCTTGTTTAATCTTTTAGGTTTAGAGAATTAAAAGGCATAAAGAGGAGCCTGTTACTCAAGAAAATACAGTAGAACCTCAGAGTTACAGACACGAGCGTTACAAACTGACTGGTCAAGTGCACATCTCATTTGGAACCAGAATACCCAAGGTAAGGAAACTGTTTCTGTGCTTGTTTCATTTAAATTAAAATGGTTAAAAGCAGGATTTTTCTTCTGCATAGGGAAGTTTCAAAGCTGTATTAAGTCAGTATTCAGGCTTGGTTTACACTTACCTCCGCGATCGGCGGCAGTCGACGGGAGTTACGCAAAGTATGCAAAGAACTTGCGTAACTCCTGTCAACTGCTTTGTTCTCTTCTGCGTGCTGTCTTCACTGCACTGCGCCGACGGGAACCGCGTTCCCATCGACGCAGCGCTATGTCACTTGCAGGGGTGGATTAATAACGTCGACTTCTGGATTGACTGAGCAGGTCTTCGCTGATGGCTCAGTTGATCCAGATAAGTCGATCTGACGGTGGTGACTTTGCCGCTGTCAGGGTAGACGTAGCCTCAGTTGTAAACTTTTGAAAGAACAACCATAATGTTTTGTTCAGTTACAAACATTTCAGAGTTACGAACATCCTCCATTCTTGAGGTGTTTGTAACTGAGGTCTGTTGTGTCTGTCTTGAACTACTTCGTTTAGCTTCTGTTTTATTACCGGAGCTTGTCTGTGTTGCAGAACTTCGGTGAGAGTTTTTGCTATGTGGACAGAGAGAAAAGTTTAGATCTTAGAGACAGCATAGAGGAAGAAGTAGCAGTGTACTATGACAGCAGTTCACTCTGTGAGGTAGTGAACACTTACTAGCTCTAGGCGTCAGTGAGCACAGGTGTTTTGAGATGACGTTCAGCACATGGAGAAGCAGGTTCAATATTTCTTCTTTGACATTTAAAATGAGCTACTATTCTTTAAGTAAATGTCACGTTTTAAAAGATTACTTTTTTTATACAACTTTTTGCTGTTCCCACACTTGTAACTCCAAAATTACTTGTGTCTTGAGAATATCATGGTGCAGTGTATATGAAAGCAGAATGTCTTTATTATATTGGCAATTTTAATGTAAACCAATATTACAAGACATAGCATGAAAAAGATTACTGCTTAAGGGAGAAATTTTAATTTAATGTTTTCTGTGCTGTGTGATTGGGAGCCTTTTAAGATGAGAAGTTAGAACAGTAATGAAACCGACACAGCTCCTATAAAATAGCATATATTTGGTAAATAAAAGATTATTTCTTAGATACAAATACAATTATAGGATTGCTTAAGTGATATCATGTATGTCATAATGAGAGCTGGTCAAAAAAATTTTCAGCAGAGTTGTTTTCTGTCAATAGCATGAATATGTCGATTTTTTAACAACTTTTTATTGAGAAAAAGTCAATATTTCACTTCTGTAATGTTGAAATGTTTTGTATAATCTTCATTATTTTGATTCATTTTGTTTTGACTTATATTAAAACATTAATATTGATATTACACAATATTTATGTATATTTAATATAAGTCAAAAGAATAACTGTTGGCAATATGAACCATTTTTTTATTTTGGAATTTCCCACAGAAAAGAAATTCTGGTTTGCAACCAGCTCTAAATCATGCTCGTCTCATGGGCTGTACTCAGTGTAGAACTAGCACTTCTAGCTTAGGCCCTGATGATTCTGCCATCAGATCCAGGCAGGTAGATGGTGGGACACGTGCAGCTGCAAGAGTTTGCCATTGCAGCTCCAGTTACAAAATTGGGGCCTTGGTTCTTATGTTTTGTGGCTGAACTTGTCCTTTCTGATTAGTGTAGAAACAGGGCATTTAGGAATGGCTGTATTGTATACATGTGACTAATGTACCTTTGCCCTGTTGTTCCCACATTCTGATCAGTGTTTACCTTTCTTGATAGATGGTCTTAAAATACTTCACATATTGCATAGTCAAGCTAGCTTTTAGATGTATTAATTGCACTCCTCAGGATGCAGGATGCATTTTTCTGATTTCCTACAGTATATTTCAATATCCTATTGTATCTTTTATTTTTGAGAGCTGATGAGCAAGGAACTTTTTGTTTCTTAAATAACAAGCAGGAAGAGAAGCGGGAATTCTACTTTTTAGACCCTGGCTGAATAAATATAGCCTGTTTTTTTATCAGTGAAGATAAAAGTTCATTTTATAAAATACAGCCATGGACTCCAAATTACAATGCATTTCCCTCAAGATGTGATGACATGATATTTAATACAAGAACTACTGCACTTATATTTTCACTGTATCGTTATTTACATGTTTGATTCTCTTTAAAGCCCACACATCCTCACAGGAGATGGTGGTAACTCTTTTCATTTGCAAGATTTGTAAGATAAAAGACCATCTTTTCTATGAAAAGAAATCAGTAGTGAGTCCGATTTAAACTGTTGTCTAAAAGCAGAGTGTTTGATCCCTTCCCTCTGAGGTGAAAACTGCACTGTGAATATAATACAATATTTTCTCATCTTCTGATATTCAGATCACTATGGCAACTGGAAAAAATGTGATGAGAGCTGTCAGAGTTTCTGAATTTGGTGGACCTGAAGTGCTTAAGCTTCTGTCAGATGTCTTATTGCCGAGTCCAAAAGAAAATCAGGTGGAAATGATAGCTGTAAACTAAGAGATAATTGCACTGAATGGTAATGTCTTGAGTGTGAATTGAGTGAGTGTCCAAAGCAAAACTGTCTTAATTCTGAACATGAATAGCAGTATCTGCATAAATAAAGCCACAGGCATCAGATTTAACAAATTAGTTTTGTTATTCTAATGCAGTCTACGTATTGAATACAAAAGACTTTCCAAAATTGTTTCACATCCATATGAAGGCTGACTACACTTCAATAGTCAAGTAAATTGCTTTAATAATACTGAGCTATTGATGCAAAATTCTGATGATTGTAATTATATGTAACAAATAACATTTTCTCTTGAGGTCTTAATCAAAGTCCATGCATGTGGTGTAAATCCAGTGGAGACATATATTCGTTCTGGTACTTATGCTAGAAAACCAGCATTACCTTACACTCCTGGCACAGATGTTTCTGGAGTAATTGAAGCTGTTGGGGAGCATGTAACTGTATTCAAGGTATTATATTCTATTTCTTTTTTAATTGCTTGCTTATGCTTTCCGTATATTATTGTTACAATACTTACTGCTAGCTCTATTATTTATGGCCTGTCAGAATTTCCTCTGTTTTTGGGGACCTGTAATTGGCAGTTAAAAGCATGCAACAGGGTCAAATTAGTGGCCCTGATCCTACAAGCTGCTCTGCAGCACAGTCCCTTACACCCAGGCAAAGCCCCATAGAGATCTGTAGAGTTCAGCACAGGTAAATGAGCCTGTTTGCATGGAGCAGCTTGTAGGATTGTAGTCTTGTGTACACAGTCTTGGTCCAGAAACACTTTTATAGCATCGTAGACATATTTTCCTCTGTATTAAGCCCACAACCAGTACCAATGTAGTTGATACTCCATAGTTGCAAGGGTTAGAAATAAGTATTAAATGCACTGTGTTGTGTTGTGTTATGTTGGGATGTGTACTGTTCCCTATTTCCCACATAGCCCACTTACTTGGTGATTGTGAGGAGGTTATGAATTTTATACTCTTGAAAGACTCCAACAATGATGATTACCGTGGGAACCTGTTAAGAATGTATACTTCTCAGACCTCAAAAACTGCTTAAGTGCTTTTCATATGCTTGTAAAATGTTTCTGAAGTTTTCCTTGGGGAGTCTAGCTGGAACTCTGAATATTCAGGTTCATTAAGAATCACCTTAATCATGCAGTAGCTTTGTGTGTGACAATATAGAACAGAGGATGTAATCTACACATGCGCACACCTTTGAAATCTGGATATGCAAATTTATATTTCTTGTGTTGCATAGATTTCACTTACTTGATTTTTATAAAATTCTGATACTTTTCTTTTGGGAAGATATTTCTAAACCTTTTTAATTTTTTCCTGCCAGAAAGGTGACCGGGTTTTTACTAATGGTACCATCTCTGGAGGCTATGCAGATTATACAGTTGCTGCAACAGATACAGTCTTTCCCTTGTCAGATAAACTAGACTTCAAGCAAGGTGCTGCCATTGGAGTCCCATATTTCACTGCTTACCATGCTCTCTTCCAAAAGTAAGCTGCCAAGCTCTGTTTGTGTCTTCTGCTTTGAAGACTAAAACTGAAGGCTACAGAGCAGGCACTCCATCCATAATAGTCCACCTTTTGGGAACTGTTTTATCTCTCTGTTTTGTAAGGAGATGGGAGACTGGTTAGGAAGAGTAGTGGTGGGAGGAAGACTTCGGTGGGGCTTCTGTTATAAGGTTAAATTAAATGTACCACATTATTGCCAGAGGATTGTGATCTGGAGGTAATTGACAGTCTTTTTCTTTTTAAGAGTGCATCAAGGCCCTCAGAATTGGGATGGATACTCTATAATTAAAAAGTGCATACACTGAAAGAAGTGAATAATCATTTTCCTTGTGCTACCCCTCTTTTCCTCACCATTATCCCACTTGAGAAGAATTAGATAGAACTTGTTTCAGTCATTTCTGCTTCTTTATTGAACCGAGGGCTTGTAGTTGAGTAACCTAAGTCTTTTCCTCACCTCTGTCTGTAGGAAGCGTTGGCAGAACTCCTACTGTAGCTCTTCTATCTAAGTATTTAACCCTGCCATCACCACAGTATTGATTAATGAATCTGTACCATAGTGATAGGCAAGAGTGCCCTGTCAGCTGGGGGATAAGGGATCAAGACTGGGAATCCAGTCTAGTTAAATTGATAGAACAAAGCATTGGGCCATCTAGTAACTTGATCCTTTAAAAAAAGCATGGGTGGATTATTTTAAAGCCTTGAAGACTAAAGTTGAAGAAAATATCATTTTGAATACCAAGATGGTGTTAGTACACACCTATGCCAATAATGAAACTGGTTCTATTATGTAGCTTACACCTTTATTTATATTCAGGAATGAGAGCTTTTAGCAACCTGGAATTATTAAAGATATAGGACCTGATTCTCCTCTCTCTAATCCCAGAGTAAATCAGGACTAACTCAGTGTAAAATTAGTGAGAGGGGGAAATTGGGCACATTGAATGTGATCTAAAAAGATTTATATTTAATTCATATAAACTAACTACATATTTTGGTTAGACAATGCATTAGGATCTGCGAAAGTTATAATGTATTAAATAGTTTAATATCTGTCATTTTGTCTTCTAGAGGGCATGCCAAAGCAGGGGAAAGTGTACTAGTCCATGGGGCCAGTGGTGGAGTAAGTATTTTGAAAAGACTTAAGTTAGAAAGTATTTTGTGTATCTATTTATGTGACTTTTACTAAGGCGAATGGTTCTCTGTCTTTAAGGCTCTTAACACTTTCATTCTGGATGATAGGGTTTAACTTTAACAGCCTGAAATTGCACAAATGACCACATACACACACACACACACATATATATATATCCCCAAATGCTGATGTCACATGAACTCATTAGATCATATGTTGTGAGTCCCCTGGTGTAATCACAAAGTGGAGAACTGTCAGAAGCTGGTTCAGGAGCCCTACAGCTAGTCTACGTCAGAGAAAGGTTAAAGGAAAAGTGACATTTTTTAAAGTTAAACAAGCTGTCCTTAGTTCTGCAAGAAATGCTCACTGCCTGGATAGGGACTAGGTACTTTCTGTGCTGTTTCTCACCCATTTTCTGTAACCTAGCTAGAAAATGGGAGATGTTGGAACAGATAATCTCATACCTGAATGGACTTTAAGTTTTCCCAACTAGCTTCTGCATTTACAAAAGGCTAACCTTTGGTTCTGCTGAATAAACAAATAGGCTGAGTGGGAGTAAGAGGGAACAGTTAAAGTTGAAGTGGCTCCTACCTCCCCTTTCCAGGGCTAGAAAAAAAAAACTGTTGTGAGCTGGCCAAGTTTTGTTGAATTACTCTGTTGACTTAAAAAGGCTGGTTATGAAAGTCTCACAGGAGAGAAAACTCAAATCTTTTGTAAAGTACTAGACTAGAAGGACATTCAGTAGTATGTTTTCTTTATTCTCATAAATTGAGTTTTGATTTTCTGTTGCCATTTATTTTATATGCTTCTGGGAATACAGATATATTTTGTGTTGTGCTTCCTGGACTTGAAGCCTGCTTGTCCTCCGGCACTAATAAGACTTTAGGTCCAATTGGCACTAATAAAACACCTCTCACCACTGAGAGATGAAGTAGGGATGAAAAGATGTGGTGGTAGATAATGCAGATTTTTTTTTTTGTAGGATCAGTGTCTGACCAAGCTTCCAGTGGCTTTACATTCTGCCTAAGAATGGAGGCTTCTGTGTGCCTACTTCCCCCTCCAAATGCTGCTGCCTCTTAGGCTTCCCTGCTTGGGAGTTTTCTCCAGGGTTCCCACAGTATCTAGCTGCCACACTATGCAGGGCTTCCTTTGGCTTTCTGAAACGGGAGCATATAAGGTGGTCATGTTAGTGATGTGTCTCTCTATGGGGGGAAAAAAAGGTGGCGTGTAATGTTACATGACTTAACTTTTCACTTCCTTGGTTTTGTGTCAGGTGTGTTGTGTGTGCAGCAGCTTTAACTAATATACAATGTAGTGTGTGTGTGTGAATGTAAGTCAAATATTGGATAGATGTTTTGAAAAAATCAAAATACTGTTGCAATTATGCTAGTAGTACAGTATGCCTTAGTCTCTTTTATTTTTTAAATACTACTGGGTGTGTATCATTCAAATGATTTGTTATGCATAGAAACATAATTTGATAATTAATTTGACACAGAGTACTGAGTCTTTGATAGGTGATATTTATATTAAAAGTGGGAAAATAAATGATAAAGGAAATGTAACTCATTTTTCTAGGTCGGAGTAGCAGCATGCCAGATTGCCAGAGCTTATGGTTTAAAGGTATTAGGCACAGCTGGAACTGAAAAAGGAATGAACATTGTTTTGAGAAATGGAGCCCACAAAATGTTTAATCACAGAGAAACTGATTACGTTGATGAGATTAAGGTAATTTACTACCAGATTGAAGGTTTCATAGATCTTCCCGCCTCTTTCTGCTTCCATTAAAATATTCAAAATCTATTTTGGTTTCTATTAATTATCTTCCTGTAATCCTGTGCTGGCAGCTGGATGAACTAGATAGATATTTTCTATTAATAATTTTTATGAAACAAAACATTCTGTAAACAGCTCTTTATATTTTTCTTTTGAACCAAGATTAGGGTTCTGTAGGAGTAAGACATTGGAGCAAAGTCTACTGAGCCTTTTATTTCTGTTCAAAGGAGAATTGTTCATTTTAAAGATATGGATACCAAGAGTATTAAACCATAACCTCTCATAAATATACTTTTCACTATTTAATATTTGAGCTGAGTGGTGGTGACTGTGTGAATGTCAGACTTCTCACTCTCCTTTTTAGTCTCATTGACAGTCATTTTGGAACATAGATAATGATAGCCATTGCAATAGCAAGATAAACACAGCTTCGTGAAAATTCTTATTTGCTTTATTACTTCATGAAGGGAGGGAGCATTTAGAAACTCAGATCCCAGCAAGTTACAATATGAAGAATATAGACTTTCAGAATTGCATTAGATATGTCAGACTTCATGTGTAGAAACGCCAGGTTGCCTACAGCCTGTTAAATAAACACAGACACTCAAATGTGAGCTTTGCTCAATTAGTTAACTGTCTTTATATTTTGTGTAGGAATTCACTGGTGAACAGGGTGTTGATGTGATAATAGAAATGCTAGCTAATGTTAATCTTGCCACTGACTTACAACTACTGTCACCTGGAGGAAGGGTGCTGGTAAGTATTTTCTCTGTCGTTGCCTTCAAGTTAAGTTTATAACTGTCGAAAGATATATGGATTAAGTGTCTCTATTTTTTTAATTATAACTTTTTGTATCAGATCGTGGGGAGTAGAGGTCCTATTGAAATAAACCCCAGGGACACTATGGTGAAAGAATCCAGCATAATAGGGGTTAGTCTGTTTTCTGCAACTAAGGTAAGGCATTTTTAGTTTAAAGAGTTTACTTAGATGAGCTATTCTAATAACATAAACTTTTAGTTAAAGCAAATACAATGTTTAATAAAATAACGTTGGGTTTGATTTGAGGTGTAAGGACACAATTTCATTAGATTATATAAATTTTATTTTTCTAAATGGACATGTAGAAGAATTAACATAAAATTCAAATGCAATAAAATACATTTTAATTGTAAAATTTGGATTGAAACTTTGTATAAATATCTAACATACTTTTAAAGTGCACATAACTTACAGTAAATACTATCTTCACTATACAGAAGTTGATGCATGAATGTGAAGCAGCACTTCTCGCTGGTATAGAAGCTGGCTGGCTTAAACCTGTAGTTGGCCCTGAATATCCAATGGAAAAAGTGGCTAAGGCTCATGAAAACATAATTCACAGCAGTGGTGCTTTGGGAAAGGTGCTACTTCTTACATGATAAGTCGTGTAATAAAGTTTCTTTCCACTTATATTGTGGCTGTTTTAATTACACCTTTGCTTATATGGTTTATTTAGCATGTTTTACAAAATATGATGTTGATCACAGATATTTTATAGTGATAGCAAGCACTAATTTAAATGGGAGGATATCTTGAATGAAAATGCTTTTTTATATAATGAAATCAGAGTCAGATTTAAGCTTTTAAATACTTTTTTTTTTTTAATCTCTCATTTGGCTGACCTGGAAATTGTGTATTTTCCCTTCTGCTGTGGTCTTGTCACTATTGTCTATTCTGTCCTATCCAGGTTGGAATATTCTACCATGCTGTATTTTCCTTGAATACTACTTGGAAGTTTCAGCTAATGTAGAATATGGCTTTCAGCCTGCCTTTTAAAGAGGAGCAACATGCAGAACTATGGCTTCATGTGCTCTGTAGCCATAAAATATGCTATTATTCACCATCTGCCATAGAAATGTGCTTTAGAATCCAAGCTCTGATTTTAAAATCATTAACTTTCTGGCCCTTATGATTGCTAAGAGCCTCCCAGATGTGAATTAAATGTAAACAGAGGCAGCATTGTGTTTCTGAATCTGCCTCAAACAATATCCTGAGAGGTGTAATTGTCCAAATTATCTCAATGGGGTGGCGACTCTGAAGCCCAGTGTCATCATTCATTATTTTACTACTGATCATTTTAGCAGAAATAGCTAGTTAATGTGCTTATTCCTTGCTGCTGAAAGGGAGGTTAATGAGTTCAGTCCCCCTCCACCCCCTTTTGAAAGTCACCTCTGTCCCTGCCCCTAACGGCAGGGAAAGAGAAGCTGCCTCCATCATGGGTGCCAAAAGCTCAACCTGTCTTTCCCTTATCAGTCCCCTTCATGGATACAAAAATATGCAGCATATTGAAAATGTGACCACGCTGTAAAACGAATGTAATATGAAATGAGGGCCTCTGTACTGATTGTATTACTCTTTTTCATATCTAATACAATAGAAATCTCAATTTTTGAATTTGTTGATCTGTAGCAGAAATTTGAATTTGCCACACCAGAATTTGTCACACTAGAAACCAGGGGATCTTGCAGCAGAATCCAGTTTTAACTTGCCTCCATTTTGTACTCCTATTTGACAGTCTTTTCATGAATGAAATTAATCTCTTGACCTTGTGGCCCAGGACCAGTACTTATAATCAAATAATAGCTATTTTGGTTTAACTGCTAGTCCATGTTCTTGGTTGGAGATATCAATAAACAGTAAACAAACTAATACAAGACTGGTTTTGTTTTTATTTGGTTACATTTTGTTGAGAGTTATTTTCTGTTACCACATTCCATATTTTATTAAACTAGGGAACAGAGTATAGAATGGTCCTCCCCATTCCTCCAGGACATGCCAATGATAATGTAATCATGATATGAGTACAGGTCTTTGATCAATATATTCCTATCCTAGGGCTAGTCCACCAAATGAAGTTGGTAGTACCATGTTCTCCATACTATCTCATATTACAAGCAAATATGAAATATTTTGGTCACTGGTTCTAAATACCAATAGATCGTGATATGGATTCAAACTGTATTATCTAGTTCTTGATATGCCAGAAGAGAGTCTTGCTCTAAAAATCTGCACTAGTTGTAACATTTGGTGTGTAATCTGTTTTGAATTCCATAGGGGTGAAAGTAGCAGCATTTGTTTTATGTATATAATACAATTGTCATTCAAGTGACAGGAAAAACATTTTGTTACAGTGAATTAAACTGGAACATTGCCAGTTGAAAGCTGTCACTGAGTTGGCATCATGGCTCACCAAAGACCTTTTAGTTCTGAGGAGCCTACCGTAAGTACAATTAGTCGATATCAATCATTTACACCTGTTCTTTGGTTCAGTGATCTTCCTTTTTTAAATGAATTCCCTGCAGTTGCCTCTATATAGGCTGCTCCAGACATCCTACTGTGAAACAAATAATTTTCATATCCAAAAGCTACCATTTATATGTGTAACTATGAGTCAAGGAAAGGGCTCTTGATCATTAAACGTTCATCTGACAGCATGTTTTACCTATTTTATTAAAGAGACAAGCAGATAACAAACTAGTCCATATCACTTCCTTCATTCTCACCATCCTTTTAACTGTTTATAGGCTGAAGACATTCAGTAAAAACATACTGAGTTAATCATTCGTGTCTCTGGGCAAACTTCATGTTTGGGCAGTACACAACCATTCAAAACATCAGATTGTAACAGTGTTCCCCGGCTCCTATTGTCTAATTCAGAATTATGGCTCCGAGTTCATCGCATTGCCTTCTCCTAAGCAGCCTCTCACCTGGTCCTGTTTGGAAACCTGATTAATTTATTTGCCAGGGACAAAGAAGTGCCTTTGCACCCTTGCACAGTGCTCCATACAACTTTCTGGACTTCTTATTAATCTCTTCTAAATACATAGTGGATTACACTGCTAATATAATTAAAACTGTTCAAGATACAATCCAAATAATATAAAACACAATGTGCTTGTGATAGGTGGACATTCACAGCTTACATTTTAAAGTACTGTTTGATATCACAGGAGCTTCCCTTAATGAGATAATTTCGCAGTGAACATCAGATACTACTAAAACTATCAGAACATTTCTACCAAGGTTAAGGAAGAGTTCTCAGAATTGGAGTCTGTCAGTAGTCTGTTCCATTGTATCGAAAGATCTCCACTAGAAAGGAATTTGTAGCAATTCCATTGTGAAAATATTCATCTGTTTTATTAAGTATATAACCTGAATTTGTCTGGTTCAGCCCATCTTGAATTATAATCCCCCTACATCCTTCAACTTAGCACGATTTTCTCTGAGAGCCTTAAAAGGGTAGCGGTCCCATGATGCTTCTGTTTTTTCTCTGTGCTTTCTTTGGCCACTCATTTCTACTGACATTTAACTTACTCTAAAGTAATATAGAAAAACCAGTGAAACTGAATCTTCTACAACTTCTAAATGTCTCCTGTACTGCATTTGGGAATACTCATTGAAATGTTCTGTTGGTTTGTCCCCACAGCTCACTAAAATGCCATATTTTTTATAAACCTAAAATTCATATTCCTTTCCAGCATCTTGATCTATAGTGAACAAGTGCTTAAATTAATGATCCGCAGATATCTCAGGGTGCACAACTGGGAAAAATAACTGACTCGTTAAGTCTCTTGGGCATGGAATTATTTAGCCATTTTACCTATGTGTCATGAAGAAACAGTTGCCCTCGTTTCAGAAAGTCAGGCGTTATTAGTATTGAGCTGTTTGATGACTTTCTAATATTCACCGTTGAACTGCAGAGGACACCTGTTTTTAAAAAAATCGGTGCTCATCAAATGTTTTTGCAGTCTTGCTCTAAGTAATTGGAATCAAGATATATTTGCCAAGCTTGCAAATGGTATCAGAAGAATACTGGATATGTAAGCACACAAGTCATTTGAGCACTCAGGCCTTGTGTACTCAAGAAGAGTGATGAGAATGACAACTGTCAATCATAGGACTCCTCTGTCCCATACTCCAAATGAGATTTGAAACAGCTTGGTCATTAGGGCTGATGGGGCCAAACTATTTATTTTAAACCTCCATTTCAGAAAGTATACTAGATACCTGTGTCTTGATTTCTCTACTGCCTACTTATGCATATCTCTGCAAAGGGAGGTGTAGAATGGTATCAGACCAGAATGTACAAGGCAGTGAAGAATCTGGCTTACTACTTATTTTCCAAGTGTAGAGAAGGGCCTTGCTTTAATGGTGAAATCTGTTAGTAGCCTGATTATCTGTTGTGTTGCACCTTGTGGTGGTGTTTACACCAGTATAAAATGCTGCCAAATCAAGCATTTTCCCCCCTTTTTTGCAGTGGTATAAATTACTGCAGTAGTTGAAGGGTAAAACAGAATTGCTTCTAGTGGCTCTAACAATAAATACTCTCAGAGCAGAGCAATACCTTGCTAGCCATAAGAGTATTTTAAACATCTCGTTTAAGAAAAATGGTTTTTCTGGTTTTTTGTTGTTGTTGTTTTTGTAGACAGAGAGGAGCGAGTTCAGAATCAATGCAGGTAAGTACGACTCCAGTGATTTAATTGTTGCTCCCAGTTGCACTAGGACTGAATTTGGCCCCAGTGCTTGTAACAGATTGAGCTAATTAGATGGTGGTAGCTAATTTAGCCAGAACATAAGTTAAAGTACAATAAGCCCTCTGAACCAGGACAACTGTAACTAATGGCAGGTTTCCTTGTGACAGATGGAACGTCATCTGTCAAGATTTCATATTTGATACAGGATAGAAATTATTGGTAAAATGAAATTATTGGAAAGCCTGGGTCATGTTTCATTAAAATTTGGGTCCAGAGAGGGTGTTATAAATTACTTCAGGCACAGTCCAAAATCAACTCAATGGAAAGCATATGGGCATCCAAAAGGACTTCAGCCACTTCATGTGTCTAGAGATATTTTCATATGGTTGATTCTACGTTTATCTAAATTTCTCTTCTTTCCTAACAAACCTCATTTACTTAAGATCATTATGCTCTTGGTTTGTTTTTGGTAGATTCACTCACAACCGTCATGGAGAGGGAATCAAACCTTTAGCCTTTGAGGAGCTGTAATGCAGAAGACTCATATTTGAGGGCTTGTGGGATTTGGATCACTGGATAGTGCGTGTGTGTGTTTGCCACTTTGTGGGGCACAGATCAGAAAAGATGGAGAGGATAGGAGCTTGTCAGGATGGGAGCTGATGCTGTTAGGATTGGGCAACACCCGCTCTAGGATTTGGGAAGTGCTATATGAGGGGTTGCAAAGCTGGCTTCACAGTTCTTTGCTTCCCCTGCCCCAGAACTGAGCCCTGTGTTTTGGAGCAAGATCAGGCAGAGGAGATGCCAGGTATGGCTAAAGCAGGGGCAGAAACACTGCCCCAGTCCTACTGACCTGGGAATTTTGTTGCTCTCAACTGGTATGTTTACAGTAAACAAAGTATGAAATCACTTCAACTGAAGTAATGAATTAATTCAGCAGTAGAACAATAGCTTGAATTACTTGATTCACTTCTAAGGAAGTCTAATACAAAAGTTCCTTATTTG
The DNA here is from genome assembly GCF_026122565.2 of Emydura macquarii macquarii. Classification (NCBI taxonomy): domain Eukaryota; kingdom Metazoa; phylum Chordata; order Testudines; family Chelidae; genus Emydura; species Emydura macquarii. The sequence goes on along the minus strand of NW_027132618.1, from coordinate 3,412,759 downwards.
AGGTGTTTGATTAATTTAAAGCTGTATGCACATTTTGCTATGCCTGTGTAATTTTATGGGAATATATTAATAATTGGCTAGGCACTCCTGTGTTGTAATTTACTTGAAAATGTTGATTTATGGGTTATACTGGAGATGTGATCTTTAAGAAATGCACTCTGTGATTATTTTTTAACACACTATATTGAATGGATGTTTGGTAGTGAGTTTTGCTGCCTGACTTATTTCGGTAATAATACTTGTTATAGTTATAGTGCTTTACATATTCAAAGTATGATACATACATTAACTAAGTAGTCCTCAAAACACCCATGAGTGCAAGTAAATAGTATCCCCATTTTACAGAGAGGGAAACTGATGCAGAAAGGTGAAGTGACTTGTCCAAAGCCAGACAGTGAGTCAGCAGCAGGCATGGAATTAGAATGTGGGACCTCTTCTTTCCCAGCCCTGGCTGTTTTCTCTGGTTTGTGAGAGTTTTTAATTTGTGGGAAGAAACTGAGAAATAGCTCATTGATATTATCACAGAACTTCTCTTATGGTAAAGCTTTCATAAGAAACTGGACTTGAATGTTGTTGCAAAACAGCTTCCTATACTGGGGCTTTCATGCTTTTTCAAGCATTAATGCCAACTTAACAGAGTCTCTCATGGATCAAGCCTCTCTCTCGGGCATGGTTGTGTGACATGGCAGCTGCAGCAACTCCTTAAATGGGAAAGTATTATGAAGAAAAAGTGTATGTGTAACTTTGCCTATGGTGTTCAGTGTTTCTGTTTCCTAGTTCTAAATTTCAAACTTTGGAAAAATACAACATTTTCAGGTTTTTTTCTTCTTTCGTCCAGGTCTGTTCTGTACTGCAGTAGAGCTGATTCAGCCTTTTCTTAGGACTCAATTCTACCTTCAGATTAACCAGCACAAATTGGGAATAATTCTGTTGAGTTTGGTGGAGCTACTCCAGATACAGCTATGAAACAAAGGCATAATTTTCAGAAAGTATGATTCTAAGGGCAACAACAAAGAATATAGACTTTTTTGGTGTATCAGCCAGGTAAGGGAATCTACCAAGCAATTCATGACTATTAATTAATGACTATGAGCCACCAATGTGATGTGGCCCTGAAAAAAGCTAATGCGGTCCTAGGATGCATCAGACAAGGTATTTCCAGTAGAGATAGGGAGGTGCTAGTACTGTTAGACAAAGCATTGGTGAGACCTCATCTGGAATACTGTGTGCAGTTCTGGTCTCCAAGGTTTAAAAAAGATGAATTCAAACTGGAATAGGTGCAGAGAAGGATGCATCAAGACTGAGCTTGATAAGTTTACGGAGGGGATGGTATGATGGGACAGCCTAATTTGGCAATTAACTGATCTTTGACTACTAGTAGTAAAATGTGCCTAATGGCCTGTGATAGGATGTTAGATGGGTTGGGTTCTGAGTTACTATAGAATTCTTTCTGTGTGTCTGGCTGGTGAGTCTTGCCCACATGCTCAGGGTTTAGCTGATTTGTTTTAGGACATGCGATACATGGGAAATGTGGTTCAAATGCAATCATGTCTTCTCTGGCAATATCTCCAAACTAGATTTTAATCAACTAATTTTATCTTTGTATCCTTTTTTTATGCCACTTGTATTGTGTGATTATATGGTATTTCACATTGAAGTGACTTACTGTTTTGATTATAGTTGTTGTTTTTATGTGCAAGCATAAGTTTCACCTTATCATTGATAACTTGTCTACATTCAATTTGCATAACCATTTCATATAATTATTAACCTTGTGGAAAGTCATGTTAGTTAATAAGTTTAGATTTTATTTGGTTTAAGTTTGTGTGTTATTCATGTCCTGCTCTTACAAAAACATAAGGATAAAGAACTTAAATTTGTTATGGCTATGGTAGATTTGATGCAGTTTCTTTGACAACATGCATTATTTGATATGTTGGGCACTGTTGGGTAGTTAAAGCAATCAGTTGAGTTCACTGCATCCATTGTGCAATAGTTCTAATGCCTGGGCAAAGGATAAAGGGTCTTTTTAGAGTTGACGATTTCAGACTAATATTTCAATGCTTCCTTTTTGGAAATGCTTGGGAGGGGAGAAAGTAGGATAGCTGGAGATTCCAGTTCACTTTCCTCAAAGGTACAGTATGTACACCCTACATGTTCTAGAATTCTGTGCAGATGCCAAAGGAATAAAAGGTAGCTCATTCCACTTTGCTTTCCGCAGCAATGAGGAGCTGTTTCTCTACTCAGTCTGAATTGGAAGGTGTAAGAGAAATTACCCCTCACACGTTTTTAGCCACGTAAGTGATGTGGATGAGTAATTGGCTAGTGCTAAAAGTTGCTGATTATTGTTCCCATTCATTCAGTCAGAATGTAGTTGTGCAGTTGGACTCTGTAATTCCACATCTTGGAAACCCCTGGGTAAGGAAATACTTCTGGTCCTATTAACATACCAACTAGCAAATAAGAGCAGCAGTTGATCCATGTGACAGTGTTGAGTCTTCGTCCGTATAGCAGAGAGTTCAGTTTCCTTATACAGTGTTGAGTCCTTTAAACATTTAGAGCTACTCTTTTTTTAAAGTGTACTCTGTTTAGTGTTCATACTTCAGGGTCACAAATGACAGCAAATGCCAAAGATGGCATTTAACATCTATCTGATTAGACCCACAGATCAGATAAGATTAAGAACTCTCTCATTTTCATTTGCAAATAATTGTGGGAGCAAAACAGAGGCTGAGTTGAGGCCTATTAAAAAGTTGGGATTTGGGGCCAACTTTTCAAAGAGGACTCACCCCACCCTTTAAATCTGTGCCAGCAAGATTGACATGCAGAATTGTTTTTATGTGCAAAACCTGGATTTATGTGTGCACGCAGAATAGCTAAATGTGAGTTGTTTTATGCGAACTATTCTGAATGCAGATTTATAAGCATCTTTTCAAAATGTGGCCCTCTGGGTATTATTCTGTGAGAGCTAGACATGGGTCTTATAAAATTCATATATCAGCACTCCAGCTTGTTTTTCTACCAAAGAATTACCATTCTACTAAACAGCTTTCAAGTACAGCAAGAAGGAGAAAAACAATCAATCTTATTTCTAATGGTCCTTCCCCAAATAAATTTATGACACTTGTAATGTGTTAGCCATTCTAGAATGCTCACAAATTTCTTTGTAAATAACCACTCATGAATATGTCAGCAAGTCTCTCTCTCAAGACTAAATATTGAAGTATGGTGCAAAAAGGAGTTAATCCTCTCACTATCACTTTGAAGTAGGTAGGTATGATTATCCTAATTTTACAGAAGAGTAAACAGACACGCAGTCGGAGCTGGGATTAGAAACGAGGATATTCTGTCTTTTATGAAAAACTAGAAAATATAAATCATAAAACATTTTAAAGTATAAGTGGATGTGGTTCTGAGAAGGAAACTTGCTGATATATTGTAAGTGGGTATGTCTACATATTTGCACATTCTTGGAGTCCATAACAGGTGACTAGATTCTTTTGGGAAAGGAGTATTACAGACTGTATTAAACTTTATCTTCTCGTTGCAGGTGACAGCTGCTTAGTATGGTGGTGGTTCTTTGGTGAAAATCTATACCAGTCAATTGACTCTCAAACATCAATGAGATTCCAAATTAAACTGATTTTCTCTTTTATGTTAGGATCAGATTTATGTTCAGGATGTATATGACTCTTCCCACCCACTACCTCTACTCCTTTGAGTTGTAATTGTGCCTATTTGTTCTCTGATGTTCTTGGATACATCCGTTTGTTACATTAGTCACTGGATTTTTATTACACTGCAGTGCAACTTTGAACGTATTCAATTCACATTTTATTTTTGAAAGAGGCATTTGGAGAGGGAGTATGTAATAAGTGAAACATCAGGAATAAGTGAGAAAAATGGTAACGATGGTGTACATAGATAGAAAGAGCACAATGTGTCTTTAAACCTACAGGTCCCCCATACATCAGTGACACTTATTTTTGACATCTGTTAATTTGCAAATTTGCCTCTGGCAAGAGGACAAGGAAACAGTAGCATAGTGAGATGAATGAAAATACCCAACAGTAATTAGGGAGGTGCACAATGATTATAAGCTGTCAGAAAAAAGGGGTTTAGTATGGAAGCTCTGCTTGTTGAAGATCTAATTAGCAGAGCTCTTCCTGCAGCTTTGGTAAGGAAATGGTTTCCTTTAGATTGGACAGAGCACTGAAAATGGCACTTAGGAAATGGTGCCACTGTGTGTGCACTTCAATTGGTAATGTTTAGTCCTTGTTTGGATGAGGGAATCCAGTAAAAGATTAGAGAGTAGGAGTTCCTGGTTCCCTTTAGACCACATCTGTCTGTTCTAATCAGACCCTTTTACCTATCATAAGACTTTCTGACTTTGCCTTGATTCTGAAAGTGTTGTATTAGCTTTGATCTCTTCTGACCCCTTACTATAGTTTTGTTTCTCCGATTTTTAAATATTCCCTATATTAGTTTTTCCCCATTCTACCCTCCCCAATGCCATCATAATCAGACAAGATGGATTACGTGGATGAAAGATGCATTAATTGCTCTTGCATCTCATTTGTTTGATGACACCATTGTATCGAACTAACTTTGAGTCTCGTATGATCAGTATACTGAGGTAATATTCCTGTCCATCGGTTGTGGCTGCTGTTAATAGTTTGTTTCAGGGTTTCTCACCAGAAGGTGTCATACTAGTTCTACCACTTTTGATATAGTTCGTGCTTCTCTGCACTGATGTAACCTATCATTCCTGCCATTGTTTGAAAGGAGATAATAACAATATATTAGACAGTGTTTGAAACGTAACTTAACCTTTAATTCTTTTGCTCATTTCTTTAGGAACCACACAAATAAGAGGGAAAATTTTAATATTAACAACAAATTGACTAGGGTGAACAAAAAAGAGCTCAACAAAAAACCGAAAATAAAGATGAGAGAGAGGGAGGAAGCCAGCCTGCAACTGAAAGGAAGAATGTTCTCATAGGATGGGACTGAGGCTTAGGAGATCTGGGTTCTAATCCTGACTCTGTCACAGACTCCTGCTTGACCTTTGGGAAGCTGCTTCATTTCTTCATCAGTAAACTGAGGAGAATAAATCTACTCCCTTATGTCACCAGCTTATTGTGAGGATAAATCCATTAATGTCTCTGTGGGTCTTGGATATTATGTGGACTATCAAATCCTATACATAAAAAGAAATTGAGCATTATATCATTAACACATTGTATATGTGGTGTTTCAGAATAATCATGATCAACGTTTTAGGGACTGACAACTGCAAGCACAAATGGTTTGGACACTGTAATATCACCATCAAGCCTTAATGTTTCCTTGGTTTATCTGAAGCAGAAAATGAGACTCCTTGAGTCAGATCCTCCGATGTATCTGGGTTGTGCTGGCTGCACCACCCAGAGAGTCCTTTATGCCATGGAGTCCCCAGCTGCCCCTTTAGCACAGTTTTCTGTCCTCTTTGTAGCGCTGAGCAAAAGGGATAAAATGACAGCTGGGGATCTGGCTCACAGCACCTCATTAAAGAGCCGTCTGATTGAAGTAGAATAGTCCTTCCAGCGCACTCTGTGATTGGGGTAGTCTGTGCGGGGTAAGGAAAGTGTTTCTAAAGCAGGGGGTCTCAAACTTTTTTTGCCGGGACCCCCTTTGAAAATATTTCAGGCTGTGATAACCCTCTGCCCCAAGAAGTGATGACTCATGCCATACCACCCTCCCTTCTGCACTGTTGCAGGGAGTGGCATTGCCTTCAGAGCACCTGGCCGGCAGTTGCTGTTCTCTAGCCACCCAACTCTGAAGGGCTCTGACTGTCAGCCCAGCACAGAGCTGACAGCCACAGCCCCAGCATGTGTGGGGGCTGACAGCTCGCAACCTCCCAATAATAACCTTGTGGCCCCTGGAGGGGGTCCTGACCCCCAGTTTGAGAACCCCTGTTCTAAAGCTAAAAGAGGGGAGCTATGCTGGAAGGCACTTGTTGATTTTACTAAGCCTGGAAGCCGTGCTAACTCTCCATGTCACTTCCTGGCTATTAAACACTTCCCTTTAACAATCTGTGCAGGGCTATGTATTCTTCTCGATTTCTTTCTTCTGATGGCAACATAACCTTTCTATTTCAGTAACGGATAGCCATTAACTTCACTTTCCAAATCTTGATTTATTTCTCTAAGGTGTGGTCTCGGTTGCTGTGCTTGATAATAGCCCAGATCAAGGGGTCAGAGTCGATAAGATCTTGCACTTCTAGAGTGTGGAACTGCCAATAGGAAAGGTGCCAGCTCCAGCTGGCAGTTTACACTGGGGAGGATACAGGGTAGGCTTACTGAGAGAGAAGAAACAAGCCATATGCTCCTGACTGTGGTTTCTTTCCAAGACCACAGAGTTTTAATACATGCCGGATAGAACGAACAAACCCAAAAGAATCTTCCTCTTACAAAGCTGGTTCAGTTACTGGCCATTTTAACTTGTACACCAAGGAGTGGTTGGAGCATGTAAAGTTTTTCATGCTGAACAGACATGAGCTATGGATGTGTTTGGGAAACCACTGGGGTTTTTAAAAATCTGCTTGTATGCAATCTAACCCTGCAAATTACTGAGGTTATGACTACACAGTGAGCCTCCCAACCCATGTCAACAGATATGGGCTACTGGGGTTTGTGACAGTGCTCTAAAAATAGTTGTATAGACAGTGCTTTGAAGTTGTGGCTCAGGCGGGCGATCTGGCTCTGAAGTCCACTGCCCCCCTCTCTAGGCTTCAGAGCCTGAGCTCCAGCTATTTTTAGAGTACCAGTATGATCCCTGTTAGCCAGGTGAACAGACTTGGGCTGGGAGGCTTGCTCCAGAATGCAGTACCCCGTATGCCTTCAACTCCCATTCAGCATGTAGTGGGATTTGGCCATTGATGCATGGTGTATGCTTCTTAGGCACTTGGTTGCAGTATACACGACTTCCCTGATCAAAGTTACCCCCTTACTTTATTTTTATCCCCTTCTTACAACCTTTCTTTTACTCCCTTTCTTTAGATGGCTTTTTATAATGTGTACAGAAAACCCATTTTGCTCTCTTTGGAACCCTTTAGATAACTAAAGTCACCTTTTCATTACCCCTCCCCACCACACACACAGTAGGTGAGCAAATATCAAGATAACCATCTCAAAGTGGGTTTGTTATTGTCTTGACAGCTGCTCAGAGGTCATTTAAAAGACTGTAAGAACAATGTCAGTCAGTTTTAGCTTTGTTTTAGGTTCTCAACAGATCTTCAAGGTACCTGCCTGAATGGAGCTTGTGATGTATTTTTATGCAATGTCACTACTGCCTGGCACCGCTATAAGGGTAACTATATTTTGACATAAGGCTTAATTTAGATTTTTATCCCCAATCCAATGGTTCCCATATTTTAGGATGTCTGTCACCTTTCTCTTATTCTGTTGCCTTGGGAGTTGTTAAAATTTTTGTAGAAAATTACTATTAAAAAAGATTATTTTGTTGCTTTAGAGGTCTTCAGTTGCTCCACCTCCCTGCCCTCACTCCCCCACTCCATTTTGTTTGTATATGGTCAGGAATTCGTGTGAAATCTGTTTAAAGCAGATGAATTGCTTACCCCAGTGTAATGGAGCAGAATTTACCCTTTCCTTGTTCTTGAAAGTAACCTCTATAGAACAACTATTACTCACCTGCTTTCTCTAAAGAACTGGGATGTTTTTGTTTGCTTTCATGGCTTAATTCAGCCTCACGCTCACCGTTCTTACACATGTGTAACTCCGCTGACTTCAGGGATTGCTCCTGATTCTCACCAACGTGAGCACTAAATCAGTCCTGCAATGTGAAGCTGAATCCAGAGAGATTCACTATAAAACTTGCGTGGTTGCCAGCTCCCTTCAGGTTGAAGAGGACAAAGTTGATGAGTCCAGGTTTTTGTTACTGGTTAACATGGACAACAAGGAAATTTCTTGCATCATTCTTAATAGATGACTAGAATGGCATGAGAAACTAGTAGGGGGGTATACGTTTACTTCTGATAAAAATGTAAGTTGGTTAACAAATTACATGTTTGCATCTGGCTCCTGATAGTTTTCCGATGCAGGCCACAGTAACGCAGTTTGAGCAACCCTGACTTCAGGCCTTGATCCATAAGTCAAAGAACAGATAAGCAATGGTTAAGAGAAGGTGTGTATTAGAAAATGGCATTAGAAAATCCTGAGTTCATATGAGTCAGCAGTAATAATGTCATCTGACATAAAGCTCCAGATCACAATACTAGAGTGAACTTCAAACGACATCTCTGCCTGTCTGAGCTATGATGGGCCCATCATTGAGGTAGTGAGCCAACAACACTCGCTGTAAGCACTGATTCACTCCAGTGAGGATTTTCTGAAATCATTAAACACATGCACTATTACTGATGCTGAGATGAACTCTGTCCAGCTCCAGATAGGTAATTACAACCTTCTCTGGGAGGCTTTTATTTAGTACCATGTATTCACTTTTGTTTTTTGATCCCTTGCTGTCTTCCGCTTTAAAAAACTCCTTGTTACCTCATCCTTGTGTCATATTAAATAAATAAAAATATATACTATACAAAGCAGTTTCCAATTTTATTTTTTCCTGACTTTTGCTGTGACTAAAAAATTAATTTAAAAATATAAAATACGGTCTGACTTATTTCTTCTTTCTCCTGGGCTTGTTTTCAGGCTTTTCACCACCTGGTCCCCTACCTCCATCAGCAGAGCCACAATGTGGCTTTCCTTTGGTAAATAGGTTGGTGTATTACTCTTATTTTAGGTGCAGATCACTAAGGTGGGACAGGCGTGTTTCTTCTGATCCAGTTGTTTTGATGCAAAAAATGCACTGTACCAGCTTCACTGCCAGAATAGCTCTACCAAAAGCTGTTTTCTAAAGGGTGCTCTCAGAAATGAAAAATGATGGTCATGTTATAAAAGTGAAGCTGCTGCTTGGACCATGGCGTCTAGCTGCAGCTGCGATTTGTATGGGGCCAGGATTGCACGCACACAAGACAGGACAGCCTTAAGCACTTACATGAAGGAAGGGCAAGAGTCATCTCTGTGAGTAGTGGTGGTGAAATAAACATGGTTTTACCCTACCTATGACCCTATAGTCTTTATCCTACTCCTTTTTGACAGTTGGTTTCCTTCACCAACTGTGGATCCTGTATACATAAGGAAATTGTACCAATTTAACTATATCTGTTTCTGAATCAGTTTAGTTAAATTTGTGTAACTGTCCTGTATAGACACTTCTTAATCATTTTAATAGTGAATAAAATTGATTTTAACTTAATTTAGTTTTTACTAAATATTCCCATTGACTTCAAAGGGCTAAACGATGAGGAGAAAGCATGCAGCAGTGGTTTCAGTGCAAACATAGCTGGTGTTAGGGAACTTGCTAGTAGATTGGTGAATGTTGCAAGGTTGTGTGGATCTGGTATGGTGCTCTGGGACTGGGGCCAGGGGCTAGCGGACCTGCTCTCTCTATTGCTATTCCCAGGGAATCAGAGACTTTTAGACTATGTCTAGGAGGGTGCTGCTGGAGATAGTTCAGAGACCTAGTGTGAACCCATATTTGTAGGATTAATTCTCTGGTCTAGTAAAGCTTATGCACAATTTTAAGCATGTGAATAGTTCCACATGCTTAAAGTTAAGCAAGTGCAGAAAAGCCTGGCTGGATTAACACCTTAAATTCTGACATATCTGGTCTGAAGCAGGATTTCCATTGGGACTTTATCAATGCAGCAAGACACTTTAATGGAGATTTGATTTCAATATCTGTCCAAATGACACCTAGGCTCTTGTCCACCTACTAAAAGTCTATGGTGTCAATTCAGTGGAGGTCAGAGAGCTGGACCTAATATATATACATAGATCAGAACATGTGGCCCATCATAGGAGGTGTAGCCCCTGGAGAATAGGTCCCAGTACCTCTTGTCAGATAGTTGTGTTTACTCGGGGCTGCCTGATCATTTTGATTATAGAAAAATCCTAATTAATGAGAATTATCGAGCCAGGCAACTCCACCGTCTCTCCTTAAAAGCTGAGAGCTGCCTTCCCATGCTCATTTGCTATTGTAGGTCTCCCTTTCCCGATGGTCTGATCCTGGCTGAGCATACGGCCTTGGGTGATCTCTATCTAGTTCTGATCCTGCATGCAGAGAACTCCCGATGTCGTGTGAACGCCTTAGGGCCGGGGCTGCATCATCGTATATGGCGGCAAAGCTCTGTGCAAAGCGGGGGCGATAGAAACCAGCACTAATAGTCCGGTCGACTGGTTGGACCGAGCCGTGCAGCCCTGGGAAGGCCCCAATGATCAAGGAGTCACAGGTGGGACAGAGCCCCTCTCTCCCGTTGCATTTCCCCGCACACAATGATTGAACGCGGCCAGGCACCGGGCTGTGAAGTGCTGCGCGCTGAAGCTATTTTTACCACCCGCACTAGCTAAATGCGTTCCCAATGGTCCCCGGCGGTAGCTCCTCTGGGGGCAGCGAGCCCAGGGTGTGTGTGTGTGTGTGTGTGTGCGCCGCTGTCAGCTCGCCGGAGCCTGGGGAACCGGCCTGCAAACGGCGTGAGTGGCAGCCCCGCTCCCCCAACCAGCGGAGGAGCCCTCGGGCGAGGACCGCCTTTCTGCCCGCCTCCGCCAAAGCATCACCACGTGGTCCTCCCCTAGCAACCGCAGGGGATGGCTTGGTCCAGGCGGCTGGGGGCAGAGCGAAGGCGCGGGAGGCTGAGTCCGTAGGGGCATTGGCCGGGCTGTGCGCGGTGGAGCGGCCCGCGAGCGCTGTGTGCAGCGCGAGCTGCCCGGGATACCCAGCCCCCAGCCATTAGCACCCCCCAGCGGCAGTTCTCCTCGCATTTCCGGCACCATCCAAAGGGCAGCCTGCAAAAATGAGCCACCCTCACCCTGGGTAAGTGAGAGCTGAAGTTTCCAGCTATGCAGCCCGGCGGTTGGGCCAGCTGCGCCTCCCAGGCTGGGGAAGCCGAAGGTGGCAGATTGAGTAATGAATAGGGTGAAATGGAGAACTATTTCAAAGCACCCAGAAAGACTGTTCCTAGGATTTCTTCGCTGAAGATGCTGAAGTCCTTTATGTTTTCAGCTGCCATTGCTTTTTAAATAAAGAATTGCCTGTAATGACACCTGTCACAATGAAGCAGAAGCAGGCGCTGGCACCAGGCATTAGAACCTCAGTCGCAGGAACTGGTGGTTGCAGGATGATGTTTGTACAGAAAAGTATCCATATGGGGGGGGGGGCGGGGGGGGAAGGGAGAAGTGCTAGCTGGGAGAACTAGGGCTGACCTATTCCACATTCTCCTGGAGTACTGCAGTGAAAAGGAGAGGGCAGTCATTTAATATTAAAAAGCTGTATTGACACTAGGGTTTCTATATCTTCCTTCTTTAGGTTTACTTGTTTGAATACAGATTTTGACTCTCAGGGGATCTTTTATTGTTGCTTAACCATTGCTACCTCTTACTAAAACCCAACTGCAGTTCTTAATAGAAAGCAAACAAACACAAATCCCAAATCAATAATAGGAATCCAGTATTCTCAAATTCCTTTCTGTATTACACAGTGGGATGTATCTCAGACTAGTTTTTTTCCCTGTAAAACACTAGAAATACAAATAGTGAGTAGGCAGCTATATCATAACTTATCTTACAAATAATGTAATATGCTCTTTCCCTTTAATTGTATCCACTATACATTTTAAAGAGTTCAACAGCCTACTTAAAATCAGTTAATGTTCCTGATGTTTGAAATGAGACTCTAATCTTTGTTTATAATTATTTGGCATTCTAATTAAATTTATAGGAATAATGGAATAAAATTCAGTGAAGCAAACAACCTGAAAGAATTAAGGGCTTGATCTTGCATTCAGATTTAGACAAAACTCCCAATTACTTTAAAGGCTAATAATATTTACACAGCACTCTATCCTGCAATAATCTTTTCAACTGAATAACTTAACTGCAGGCACCACTGAAGTCAATGAGACTGCTCACATGAATTAAATTACCCAGCTCTATAAGTCTTTATAGTAGAACACTCCCTTACCTGGCACTTCTATCGAGAGCACATCCACAGATCTCAAAGCTCTTTGCAAAGGTGGATAAGATTCCTATTTTACAGATGGGGAAACGGATGCACAGACAGATTAATGCCAACATTGTCAAAAGCATCCCCTATTTTGGGTCCCTCAATTTTTGGGTGTCCAACTTGAGAAATCTAGGGCCTGATTTTGGAGGTACACACAGCTCCTGTTGAAGTCAATGGGAACTGCAGGTACTATGAACCTCTGCAAATCAGGCCCTAGGTGCTGAAGTGACTTGCTTAAAGTCTCAATGCAAGTGAGCAGCAGAGCTGGGCTTAGAACCCAGATAGCTGAATTCCCATTCCTGTGCCTATCCACTAGACATGCTGTAAAAGGTGCAAGACCAGCCCTTATAACATAGTTTGGTGATAATATAAAAGCCTTTGGAAACACTTGATTATTTGTATCCTGCATGTTTGTGAATCAGTGTGGTTGTTTGTACAGTTGAGGATAGGCTTTAAGAAAAAAATGTCTGAAAACTCCTTGGTTTTGGAAGGTTGTGTGGCATGGATTATTGCACAAAGGGCATCCTTGTGTTACAACTGGTGTCTATTGTACTTTGGGCTACAGACTAATGAATGCCTCAGTCATGGCTGTTTTAGTATATTTCTCAAAATACTTGTGAAGTAAAGTCTAATTAGGCTGGCTAATCATCTGTTTGGTGAAAATAGTGAGAATTACAGCACTGTGGATAATTAAGATAATTGACTATAATTTAGGGAAATATACTTAAAATAAATGAAGGCATTTGCAACAAGAACAATATGGATGGAAAAATCTTTAATGTATTCTGTCATTATCAAAACCACAGCCACTTAATGAAGCAGGGAAGCATTATGAAACTTTCAAAAGCTAGTATTTAAATATTTATATGTGAAGCCTATTTCATAAGTAAGGGTCTGATCCACAGTCAACTGAAGTCAGTTGGATTTCAGTGGGCTTTGGATCATATCTGAAGGCCTTGCTTTGATCTTGCAAATGGAACTTTACTCACATGAGTAGTCTCATTGCCTTCCCATCGACTCCATGGGATTATCACATGAATAAAAAATTGTGTTTAATGTCTGCAGGATTGGGGCAAAGCGATTAACCATTGGCCCAGTCCACAGCCCATCGAAGTGAATTCAAGTCTGCCTGTTGACTTCAATGTGCTTTGAATCAGCAAACCAACCATGTTACAGCCAGTGCTGAAAGTGGTCTTTTGAAAAGTGTGTGTATGGGGAGGGGGGAGAGAAGATGTTGCTTTAACTTTTGCAGGAAATGATAGACATCACATTTGTTCTGCTCCTTCCGCCCGCACATCAAGTCTAGCCCCCTCCCCCAGCCTCACTTCACCTCTGCTCCATCCACATCTCCTGATGTTCTCTATCCCTCTCCCCTGGTGTGAGGGGGCTGTAGCAGGGTCTCTCCTCCATCTGCCTAAGCCTGGTGTTGCAAAGAAGCCATCCCATTGCTATAGGAGGAGAGAAGTTGCTGGACTTTTTCTGGTCTCTCTTCCCACTCCCCACCTGTGAGAACAGCTTTGGCTACAGAGGGGAGCAAGAGACAGCACTACCTGCAACAGCACTGATTGACTGCTCTTCCGCACGAGATAGGAAAATGGGGAAGGCAGCCAGTCACAAGGGTTTTACCTCCCAGGCAGGGCTGAAATGTGCACCGCTCAGAGTCAGCAACATCATTCATGCTTTTAGAGATTTCAATCATATCCGTCCACATCATCTCTTTGGCTAAACTGAACAGCTCCAGTCTTTTTAATTTCTCCTTGTATGGAAGCTGTTCCATCCCTCTTTGCATTTTTGTTGCCCTTCTTTGCACCTTTTCCAATTCTAATATCTCTTTTGAGATGGGGTGACCGGACCTGCACACAGTATTTAAGATGAGGGTGTACCATGGATTTATATAGCAACATTATGATATCTTCTGTCTTATTATCTATTCCTTTCCTAATTATTCTTAACATTATTAGCTTTTTTGACTGTTGTTTCACATTGAATGGATATTTTCAGAAAACTATCCACCGTGACTCTAAGATCTTTTTATTGAGTGGTAACAGCTAATTTGGACCTCATCATTTTGTGTGTATAGTTGGGATTATTTTTTTTCCAATGTGCATTACTTCACATTTACCAATATTGAATTTCATCTGCCACTTTGTTGCCCAGTTTAGTGAGATCCCTTTGTAACTCTTCACAGTCTGCTTTGGACTGAACTATCTTGAGTAATTTTGTATCATTTGCAAATGTGGCCACTTCACTGTTCACCCCCTTTTCTTGGCCCTGCACAGGGACACGCTCAAGCAGACTGCTGCTGTTTTCAGAGATACTGCCTTAGGGCATTTTGCTAGGGACAGGTTGAGAATTTGTAAGAGCAACACTCAAATCTCCCCAACAAAGCAAAATAACAAGTCATCTGTGTGGTTTCAGAGTTATATCCCAAGATTCTTTTTCAACCAAATGACCCCTTCCCCACCCCAAAATAGAAACAAACCACAAACCCATCTCAGTCACTGGCTACGTTTCCTTCATGTAGTTTAAGACAAGTTCATGAACACCAAATGAAACAACCATCTGTAAATATATGGCAGTCTGATCAAGACAACTGTTCTGGCTCTGGAGCACCCTGTTCTGCCTTGTAGACAGCCAAATCCATTTCTCTGCCTCGGCTAAGAGTGGCACAGCTCTTTGTTGGGGAACAAGGCTCAGCTGCACATGATTATCTCAGTTCAGGCAGGCACTCCCAGTTGTTCTGGAACAAACCTCTGCTGCTGGGATTTAACATGAGCTTTCCTCTCTGCAAAAAACAGCCACCAAATGCATGCCTCTGGTTTGGCAGAGCTTCCTCTGCCGAGGAGCCCCATTACATTTGGGACATGATGGATGTAGAGCTTCCTTATGGGGCATGGCAAAATTCCATTCCAGGCCTGATTCTGTGTCACTTTACTCACTTGAGAAGTCCCTACCCCTGCAAGAAGTCTTGTTGAAGTTGCTCACAAATCAGCTCAATGGGACTTCTTGTAGGAGTCAGGGCTGTAGGATTTGCCCCGTTGTGTTGCAGACTGTTGAGTAAGCTGTTGGTGGTTGATAATTTATGTGTAAAAATAACATACTTCTCCTAGACACTTTCTGTTTGCAAAATAAATAAGAATGAGGAGAGTCTGTCTATGTCACTAGCTGGAAATAATGCAAGATTCAATAGCTTATTAAAGCTGAGACTGCATCTCCGTCATGGCTAGAACTGTTTGTTCTCATTACAGTTTAAGTGGAAAAGTGGCAATAAACTGCAATTGTACAATATAAAGCAGGAATTTTAATTCCCGGTGACTATAGCAATCAATAAATAAGGCATTGATGCTCTCTGAGTCTTTCTTTGGTGTAATAACACTAACTTAATTACACCATGAACAATTAACCATGCAGATTTGATTTATAAAAATAATGTTAAAGGCCTACACAGACTTCATTCAAATAGTCATAAAATTATTGCTATGGGATAACATTGTTTGTCTCTGAGCTACAGCACCTAATACATTGTAAACTGATAAACATCAGATATTGCTGAAAAATATTTGGCACTGATGTTGCAAATGAAAACCCTGTAGAGTAGAATATTCCAAGTGAACAATCCCTTAATTTGCTAAATTCTCAGTCATCTGTGTGGTGGTTTAACCACATAGTGGTTGGGTGAAAATGACATGGTTCTGTTGAGTACCTCAAGGCAGTAAAAGAAATTTATCTGAAATCGTGTTCAGTATCAATGAGCAGTGCATACTCTGATATTTGAATAACTTACAATCCCGCTGCCATTGATAGAATTATTGTAGGGTATTTTGGAGAGCTGCATACTTTGTTAGCCAAATAATTAATTTTTAAAAAGGCAAAATTAATTCTTTGTTGGTTTCTGTGCAGTGTAGTTGTAGCCGTGTTGGTCCCAGGATATTAAAGAGACAAGGCGGGTGTTGGTTTCTAGGCATTTGTCCGCCAGTCAGTCTGTGTATTTGTACTTGTCTTTATTAATTTATTACTTTTCCTAGTGGAAAAAAAGAAGAGATGTCTCCAGTGACAGCAATTTATTTTCTTGAACAGGCTGTTAAGATGTTAGCCTAGCAGTGTAAATGATACCAAAGTGTGAGTGGTAAGCAAATGAAATGATGCGTATCCTGGATGATGTAAGGCCAAGCTGGGTGCCATTTTAGGCATTTCCCCCAAAACAGCTTTATTTGAAATGGAGCATTTTAGCAAACTTCCTGAGCTCACTGTAGGCCAGATTGTGTGTGGTCCCTGTGCAGGTATACAAGTGTGGGGAGAGGACACGTGATTTTTATGACCATTTTTATTGATTTGAAAATATATTTGAACAAGGTCTGTGTAGGCTTCTAACATTATTTTAATGCATCAAAACTTCATGGTTAATTGTTCATGCTGTAATAAAGTTAGTGACATCACACCAAAGAAACAGACTAAGAGATCATCAATGCCTTATTTATTGATTGCTAAAGTCACTGGGAATTTTTTGAAAATTTTGTCTAAATATTTTTTAGTTTTTTTTTCAAATTTCTACAAGCCCTAATTTCTCATTATAAGCAAAGTAAAACACTATTTACATTAAACTGTATTTGTTCTCTGAAAAGTTGTAAAATAGGCCAGGGCTGTTCCATGTTTACTGTCTCTCAGTGACTCCACAGCAAAAAGTTCTTTGCCTGAGTATTATTCCATGATTGGAAGTTAACTTGTTAACTAACTCATGATACATGAGCTGGAAAAGAAACCAGCTCAGTGTCCTGTTTGTATTTTGCAGTGCTAACAAGAATAAAAAGTTTAAAAAACAAAAACAAAACAAACAAAAAACCCAACAACAAACTTGGTCAGCAGAATGAGTGGGAATGACTCAGAATATGTGCAGATCTCTTGAGTGAGAAGGTGCTGTTTATACACCTTCAGTCACTTTTCAGAGTGGACCAGTACTTTAAGAATGGAAAGAGACAGTCTATAATATATAAACATATATATTGACTGCTTGAACATCGGATAAGAGGAGGTGATAGCCTTAGTGCATTTGCCCATACTTTACTTTCTTTATGCTATGCAGAATCCTCTCTGTCAGTTACCTGCCTATCTGCTATTTGCCACTGTATATGTGACTATATTTCAGTGGTTCTACAGGCAGATGGGGCAAAGCCAGAGGTGTGGAAGTTTTTCTCTCAGTGGAGCCACTGAGATTCTGCCACACATAGTTGGAGGAAAAGGAGCTGGGATATTGCAAGGACAGCACATGGCCTCTGTGATATGGAGTGCTACTTGCTGCAGACTCCTTGCAAAGCAGCGTGCAAGAAGTGGGTGGAGGCATGGTCAGAAGACCTCTCCTGCACAGATTCTCTGCTGCTCGCTTCCCTGAGTGGGTTGGTTGCAGGAGGACTGAAGTGTGGCTACTGTTGGACACAGGATAAAAACCTAAATGGATCCTTCTGGAAAGGCAATGCCTGCCTAGCCTTCTGTAGTAAATACCTGAAAAATGAATGCAAATGCATGGTGGCCTAATTTCCAAACATGGATCGAATGCCTTAATAGGCTATTCATCTCCTGCCTTTCAGCACCCAAATAGGCATCTTAAGTGCCTAACAACTGATCTGAATGTTCACATGTGGGATCTGGGTATTCTAATTTGGCCAATAGAGAGATTACAAATAAAAAATAAATATAGAGTGAAAGAGTAAGACCAATGAACTGGAGAAAAAATAGACAGCAAGTAATATAGCACATATGAAATTGCAAAGAAAAGGATTTTTTAATCTTTTTAAGTCGTAAAAATGACAAGCTTGGTGAATATACCTGTAGCAGAAGGCTAGTGTTACTCACTTGTTTATGTTGTCTCTGTCACATATTGTTTGTTCACATCTGCTCAATTTTCTGCATATAATCTATGCACTTTGATGCCCTTCATAAAAGAGTTTCAGGTGACATTTGTATGTAGCTTCTTAAATCTCTTTTGATCTTTGGGATGTGGCCTTTAAAACAACACCAACAGCAAACACACTAACATATCCTTCCCCACCATAATTAGGAGTACAGGGACACAGGACTTGCTGTATTAGATCAGACTGTTGTGTCATCTCATCTAGTGGTCTGTCTCTGAAAGTGGCCAATATTAAGTGCTTCAGAGGAAGAAAACTTACATAAGCTAGTTATGGGAGGACCTGCTTCCAGGGAAAGTTTCAATCTAACCACCAAAAGTTAGAGGTTACCTTATGCCCTGAAGCTAATTTATAGCTCTCACCATAAAATATTTGCTGATACCGATCTAAACATAAGTAGTGATGTGATATTGCTACTTAATCTTTCTTGATCACTTTCCCTGCTTTTTTCCACCACAACCTATAAATGTTTTTCTGGATCTTATCTCCAGATATTATTAGTGAGGTAGCTGAAGCTGGAAGTAAATAGCACTACATGAAGCGTCTGGAAGAGGTAACGTGAGAAGACTGCTGCTGGTGCCCTTGTCACAACAATGAACACATTATATCAGTGCCACCGGCAGCTTCCAGCACCTGAGAACACCAGCGTAGTCTGAAATTCAGGTCTTTCAATAAATTGTATGCCTTTTCATTTAGAGGATAAGGTCTTACATGGAATACATTCCACATGAGCTATATGCATGCACACAGTCCTTTTGGAGTGCTACCAGGGCCTGATCCAAGGTTGATTGATCTCCCATTTATTTCAATGGGCTTTGGAGCCAGCACCTATACAGTGTTAGCATAGCCCTCTTCTGTGTAGTCTTAAGATATGGCAACCACCCTTGTCATGTGACCAGTTTAATATTTACCCGAGGCTGGATGACTCTCATGAGCAAGGTTGGAATCAGGCCCATACTCCATATGTGTCACTCAAATCCGAATTCCAGCTGATGTCTCTCCACACAAGGCATTCTGTATGGGTCAGTTATATGCTACATTTTCTTTACAAATCAGATCCCAATCAGGGTAAAAAGCACAGGGTTTGGGTGGCCAATTGGGCCTGATCCAAACCTTGTAGAAATCAGGGGGACTCTTTCCCTTGATTTCAATGGGCTTTTGCAAAGCACATCTCTGTCCCGGTCCCTCTCCAGCATCCATTTGAACTTTGAATTTGAATGCAGTATTTTTGAGGAGCAGTCTGTTTATAATTCAAAAGCGACTCAAGAACATAAATCTACCAAGAGCTAGGACTGGTACATGCTCAGAGATCAGTTGTGTTATAACTTGTTATATGGTCCATGAAATACTAAATGGAAGGAAGTAAATAAAAGGCTATTGTGTTAAGTTTCTTTTCTGTCTTTACTAATATGGTACAGCATTGCCAAGTGATAAAGTAAATCAATAGTTGGCATAATTGCTATAATCTGGGAGTTTCAAATGCAAATGCAAACAAGGGATAAAGAAAGTAACATAAAACAGTTGCTATAGTACCAGTGTTTAATCTCCATGCATAACATGGTGAACTAAATTGTTTGTTTAAAGTTTAATTTATCTGGTGTAGACTACCTGTGAGATTATTGTGAAACCAAAAATAAACTGCCCATAAATCTGTCACCCCCCTTATGTTTTCTTTTCTTAGTAGAATTTTCCCTCCCCCTCAGCTCTTTGAGAGCTCTTTTGTATACAGTAATTCAACACTGTGTAATAGAAATGAAGCCTGTGTAAACCAATTGAAAGTTATAGGACAAATGTACAGCCCAGCTCAGATTGCTCATTCATCATACAACAAAATACCTTGCACATCTCTGCATCTTCCATCAGTGTCAAAGTACTATACAAGTATTAATGAACTAAGTCTCAACCTTTCCCCTCCCTTGAGGTAAATATTGTTAGTCTCATTTTACAGGAGGGGAAACTGAGAAACAAAAGTGCTAAATTTTCATATATATTTACTAATGGATGCCTCAGTTTTTGGTGCCTAAGTTGGGAGGCCTTGGGTTAGATTTTCAGGACTTTTGAGCACCTGCAGCTCCTCTTGAGTTCCAGTGGTGCTGTGAGTCCTCCGTACCTTGGACAATAAGCCCCTTGTTATCTCAGACTGGGCACCCAAAGATGGAGGTACCTACATTTAGTGGAGACTTCTGACAAAGTTGGGCTTGGTGACTTTCCCAAGGTCTGGGATAGAGGCAGGCAAAGAAGCCCCATTTTTTGGCTCCCTGACCATCCTCCTTCACTTGTGGCTCTTTCAGTTTTTCAGAGACACACATTTATTTGTTTGTTCTGAATGGTCATGTGCATTAAAAAGGATGTTTAATACACAGAAAACAGAGATGGAAGAGAGCCACTAGGTTAAATTATCTTGGAACAGATCTTGGACCCCACTGAGATCCTTTTGTGCTGCTCTTGTGACATGAAGGGCACTTAAAGTTGCCCCAAATAGGGCTGTAGGGCACACTGCCCATGAACCACCAATGTTGGGGATGAGCTGGGGCAGAAGCTGGTGTAGCCCAAACACTCTGCACTCCATCAATCATCAGTCAGCACAATGGCCTGTAAGGGGGCTGTGAGAAGCAAGTGCAGTTTAGAGCAGTTGTAAAACTGCTCACATTGCACTAGTATGAGAGGAAGAACAGGTGATGTAAAGCCACCTTTGCCTCTACCCCTTCAGGTGTATCAAGTGTAGTTCAGTGCACCTGAGACTTGAGCCCTCCCCTGTTCTGCTAGTGGAGTCTTGTTCCCTGTAGTATATTAATAAGGTCTTTGTTGGGCTGTTCTAGTTTTAAATGTCCCACGTAATGGATTTCCCACCTTTTTCTCTTGGGAGAGTGTGCTAAAATCTGCTTTGACCTCATTTTACTCTTCCACAATCTGGAAGGAAAATAATTTTCCTGATATTTAGCCTACATATTCCTTCTGTCATATTTAATCCCATGAGGAATCAACGAGTAATTGCAGGTTTGGGAGTCGGGGGGTCTCAAGTTATAATAATGGCTTGGCTTGGCTACTGACTCATTATGTGTCTTTTTACAAATCTCTTTGCTTCAGATTCCCTGTCTAGAAAATGATTCTCATATACATTCTTCCTAGAGATGCTATAATAATTAATGTTTGTTCAGTATATTAGAACTATTCTATAAGCTTATAAATGCTGTGTATTATTACCTTCATCATGTCACTAACCTTGGTTACATCCTAAATAATTCTCCATTCCTTAATGGTCACACCCTAAAATATGTGTAGATTTATTATGCACACCCTTACTGCTCACTTATCTAAGCTGTCTGTATTTAGATTGAGAATTTCATTGGAGTCTAAGCGAGTTAGGTGCCCAATTCCCATTTAAATTCAATGGGATATGGCTAGCCAGCTTCCTTGGGTCCTTTGAATATCTCATTGTTAGCCCCTGTAATCATCTACTATAGTTATTACTAGTTAAAACAAAAGGAAGGAAGTATTTCTTCACACATCACACAGTCAACCTGTGGAACTCAATGCCAGGAGGTGTTGTGAAGGCCAAAAAAGGGTTAAGTTTCAAAAAAGAATTAAATCTGTTCGTGGAGGATAGGTCCATCAATGGCTACTAGCCAGGATGGCCAGGGATGCAACCCCACGCTCTGAGCGTCCCTAGCCTCTGATTGCCAGAAGCTAGGAGTGGACGATAGGGGATGATTGCCTGTTCTGTTCATTCCCTCTGAAGCCCCTGGCATTGGCCGCTGTTGGAAGACAGGATACTGGGCTAGATGGACCTTGGTCTGATGACCCAGTATGGCCGTTCTTATGTAGTTATTATTTATATTGCAGCAGCACTTAGGAGTCCAGTCATGGACCAGGGCCCCATTGTACTAGCTGCTGTACAAATTCAGAACAAAAAGACAGTCTCTGACCTTAAAAGCTTACAATCTAAGTAGTTGGTCTCCTTAAAATCTCAAGACCACAGTGTGGCACGGAGATAGGGGATATCTAACTGCTTTTTCCTGGGCAGGTTCATATTATACATCAGTGTGTGTTGTTCAGTATATTGAGCTTCCTAGGCTAGTAGCATTTAGATTCTTGAAAGGCTAGTGACAACCTTTCATCACGTCGTCTTCTGTATTAGTGTTGGCTTTAGATGAGGGTCCTTGCCCCATTTCTTGGGCACACAGCATATTTCTAGACCAAGGACGATACAAAGCTGATCTTCCAAATATGACAATAAAACCTGATATCGGTTTTTGGAGGGGACAGTGGGAAGGGCTTGTATTCCCTTTAATATCATGTAGTTCTGGTTTAAAATGTGTATCTGCAGTTGTCAAGATGTCTGTACAGAGTTAGGTCAGGTTCTGATTCATGCAGAGAGAACACTCATAAGAGAGAAGTCTGCACATTGGCTTTTTGTACCAGCTCTTCAGCGGCCTGTGGAGTAAATTTACTTCCTTATTTAGCTTGAAAGCCCCAACCTTGCAGAGTGGATCTGATGATTTTCTGTAACTGGCTGTAGCTTCCGTGGAAGAAAACAGATGGAGCAATCTCACCGTTTCCAGCTGCACTATAAACCGTACAAACAGCTGCCATATGGCAAGTGCAGATTAAAGCATAGCACCAAAGCATCATGATCTTGTAATGTCATGAAAATTTGTGAATGTGATCTAGTGCAAATTCTGTGGAGATGAATTTAGGTATATCTATATGGGACATGTGGGCTTGTGTGTCTGTTTAAATAATATATTCCAGATTCATTGATGTACCATTGAATTTTTTTTTTAAATTAAACAGCTCCTAAAATAAGGGGGACAGATAGTAATCCTATGAGTTAGTCAGCACATACAGAGCTTGAGTTATGCCACTTTTAAGGCCCAATGCAGGACACATTTCTTTAAGCAGGCTTTTCCTCCTTAGTGAAGTAGTATGTTGACCTGGCAACATGACTCCTGGAGAAACAATCACTTAGCTGAATCCTCGTGGAGAGAGTGGTTTAAAATAAAGAGAAAAACTGGGTCCTTCCTTTGGACACACAAAACGGTGACCTTTAGTTTCCTAAACTAACTGTCCCAATAATGGAGTTGGTATATAGATATTGCAGTAGTGGAAGTATTAGAAATACATACTCTAGAAAGACAGAAAGATTCATAACTACAGAAGAAACACTCCAGAAGAATGCTAAGGTAGAGACATAAACTAATCAACCTTTTTGTGAAAAGAAATTTGCATTCTGGACTAACAACTTGTATGCTAATTTTCAAATCAGCACAAATAAAAATGGTCCAAGGTTTATTATAGAAACAGTATTTAAGGATGCTACCAACATGACTCTCATAGCTAATGATAATATGGACACCACTTGGAAAGTGAAAAAGAGGGTGAGCTAGAGAAATATTATGCACAGCAATAGAGAAAGACGCCATATCTATCAGCAAGATACTCAAAAGCCTGAACATACCAGCACAAAACTGAAATAAATGGCAGTGGATGTCTTATGCACTTGATGGTGCAGGAGGAAAAAGAAAGAAAGAAAGAAAGAATCATGTTCTTTATGTTTAGTGGGGCTAGAAGTTGCTGCTTTAACTATATATATTGAAAGAGGCAGGTTCTCTGGTCTGCTAGCTCTGTTTTGGACTATGTAAGTAGTACAAACAGGACTTAAATCGGCCTGAGAAGGCCAGTGGAGTTTTCCTCATGTGTAGGTGAACTCCGACTGCATAAAGCTAGAGACACCTCTAAAGCCTTATGCACCACTTCCTTCCAGCCCCAGTGTAAAAGGAGGGAGGGTGCATGTTGGAGATGTACTGGAAAGAGGAAGAGGGAGTGTAATGAAGCAGATTTTTAGTATGCTTGATCTTCTGCTGTTGCAAATTAGAGCTGTTCCCCTGTAACTCCATCTTGCACAGGACCAGACATGTTGGGATTAGAGAGCTGCAATTGTTTCCTTGATACCCTCCCACCTGCCCTCACTGTACCCATATTCCAAGCGGGCACAGCCAAGAATCTGGCCCAAATTACTTGTCTGAAATTTCATTGGTGTAATGGGCACGATATTAAGCTACCATAAATCCAACAATTTCTTAGTCTGGCAGACATCTCATGGGAATTTTGTCTGAGGAAGAACTGCAGGCCTGGGGTCTGCAGTAAAAGTGGTCTTCACTGGTTGATATTTTATCTCACGTTGAGCAAACAAAGGGCCTGTGTATCACAGGATGAGTGATTTCTGGAGCAGATATAAATCTCTGATGGCACAGGGGAATGTTATCTCCGTGGCACATTTTGAAGGTCATTTATCTGACAAAATGCCTGCATTGATTCTTCAAGACAGCATTTTGTACATCTAAATTTCAGGTAGATTATTTATAACTCCAGAAAAAGCTCTAATAACTAAGCTCTGAGTTTTCATAATGTCTCCTTTGTGACTTCATTTATTGGTTTCAGGTCACTTGCAACCTACAACAGCCTTACAGACAAACACTTGGCTGGATACTTCAGCAATACAAGAATAAGACGACATCTACAGCGATCAGGGCTGGTAGGGTTTAAAGGCTTCCTTTTTGTTACTTTTACCTCAAACCGCTGAGTATTTTTTGCTTTTCAATACAGAGGTAGGGTCGCCACTTCTAAAAATGTGTCTGTCTAGACAAACACATATCATGATGTCATCCTGTGTCAGCATGATGTAATGTGATCACATTTTGATGCTCTATCAATTCACTGCATCAGAAGGTCATCCACTGCATTATCACCCAACATCACAGTGCCTTCACATATCGCAGGACCCTATGGGATTTGGAGTCCTTTAAATATAGTGCTGGTTGTGGGACACAGGGTTGTGGTGCTAAAATCAGGACAGTCCTAGAAAATTGAGGACAGGTGCTTACACTGGGCCTGATATTGCTGTCTGCTAAGTGGCGTCGTGGACTTCATTGGGAGTTGAGGAAGTTGCAGTTAATACATTGCTGGAGGTACTTAGCACATTGCAGCATTGCAGACTATGGAAATTGAGGGATGATCATTATCTTATCTAAGACGCACAGCACCATACATGATTGGGCTGTAAATGTGTTATCTCATTATTGGTATGGGTGGGTGTGCTCCAAGGCAACTTTAACTTTAACAATTCTCACACCTAAGACAGACCTAAGATAGGTATTAACTTAATACAGATCATTCATTTTCTCCCAATTTAATATTATTGGATTAAAGTAATAATTTGTGGGGACTGGAGGAGAGAGATCACTGTGGTGGAATTCCAGCAGGAAAAATTCCAACAGGAAATAAAAGAAACCATACCTTCTCCTGACCCAGTTAGGATTTTCTAGTGTTTTGAAAATTCCTCAAGTGACATTAGCAGCAGAATAAAACTGCTTCTGAATGCTGAGGATCCTAAATTTTGACTGTCTCATCATGGTCTATTAATTAAAACCGAGGCACTGTCCCTTCATAATAAACATGACTGCCTATCAGTTACCTGTCTTTGTGGTGTTGGAGACCATTATTGGCATGGATCAATTATGTACATAAACACTGGGTAATCTTAGCATAGCCTGAGCCTGTGGCAGAGTTGCAGTAAGTCATTACTACACATTAATGGCAGTGCATTACCACACAGTAAGACTGCTATTAAGGCATGCCACTGTCTTTGTATCTCAAATCTATTGTGAGAAGAACTTTTCTTTGAATGATTACAATAGAGCCAATATGTCTTTGTTGCATATTTCTGGTGGTTCTTTTCAAAATCTGTAAGTCATAATTAAACACTATTAGATAATTGACTTGTTTTTAAAAAAACAGTGTCAGTGTTAACCTATTGCCTATAAAGTCGATTAGCAAATTTAGAAAATTCCAATTAAAGATTGTGTTCATATCTTCAATTTTATTTTTCAGAAATCTCTATTGTCTCTAATTGTTACATGCAGCATTGTTGTAACTGTGTTGGTCGCAGGATACTGAGAGACATGGTGGATGAGGTAATATGTTTTATTGGACCAACTTTTGTTGGTGAGAGAGACAAGCATTTGGGCTTCATGGAGCTCTTCTTCAGACCTCCATGCCTTTCCATGCTGCCACCAAACCTGAAGAAGAACTCTGTGTAAGCTTGAAATTTTGTCTCTTTCATCAACAGAAGTTGGTCCACTAGAAGATATTACCTCACCCACCTTGTCTCTCTATGGTCTCTAATGGAAGGGGGGGACATAGCGAAGATACAAATAAAGTGTATGTGTTCAAGTAATTTTGCTCCACTTCTGTACACGAATTTGTTTAGAATACATCTTGTTCTCTGATTTCGTTTTCTCAATATTTATATTTTATTTGCTTATGGCAGATTTCAAGAAACGGAAGAATAATATCTGAGAAGGAGTATCAGCTAAATGCTATGAGGAAGGATCACCAAAAATATGTACGGGAGTGCCTAGCTCAGGCCATATTTCACAAGGTCCTTGACATGGAGGTATGAACACATTGTCCAGGTATAAGCTTAGAACTAGAATTAGAATAGTTCCCTAGTCATGTCTAGTAACTATTTACTAGTGCTGGTATGGCATGGTGCTGTCCCTGAGAAGAGGGGTATTCTTTGGTGGAGAGGAAGCCTTGATGACTCAAACAAGGAGAATGTGTCTGGAATACCCCCAATCTCAACGCTCATCCCCTCTATCCACAATATTCTGCAAGTGGTGGTGGAAGATGTGCCTAGCATCTGCCAAAGAGTGCCGCTGCCAACCATGTGAAGAGGAGAGGAAGCCAACTCAGCACTCAGATAGAGACACCAGGTCATGAGGGTCAGATCAGTCAGAATCCCTCGTGTGCCAAAAAATCTAGTCACCTCAGTGTATTGTTACTCATCAGCTTGTGTTTGAACTGAGAATTTGAATATCGTTATACACTCTTCTGTGTTTTTCTGAATTGTGGGTCTGTATAGAGCACAGCCATTTGAAACTCCCCAGCCCTCACCATCTGTAGCTCAGTTTCCAATCCCTAAAAGAAAAAATAAAATAAAATGATTAATGTCTGTTTAAACACAATTATCTCCATAATCATGTTGCATTTCGCTCAAGTTCAGTATCCCCTTAAAGATTCTGAGCTTTAAACTGATCCCAAACTTCAGCTGCAAATTCCAACCGGTTGCAGAGCCTGGTATTTAAATAGCTGTCCTCTTCACTATTGTCTGCATTGGCCAGCTTGGCTTCTTAACCATATATTCAATGAATGGCTTTCTGATTAACACAGTTCTTAAATCTGAATATTCAAATAATCTGATTCATTCTTCAAGCTCGCACCATGCAGCGTGTTGTCTCAAGCATTAAAGCATTTGCTTCTTCAGTCCTGTCTCTGAGACCATCAATCTTCTTGTCTATACCAAAAACCACAACGTTAGAGTAGAAAATTCACCGTGTGAAATTCCTAACTAGACGGAATCAACAGACTCTAAAACTACCAGTAACACCTCCCCACACAGGTTTTGGGGCAGGGACTGTCATGGTGTTCTCTTTGGACATTGTCTAGTACAATGCAGTCCTGGTGCATGACTAGGGCTCACAGATGCTACCACAACAGATTACACAGAGGGATTCACTTCATTTTATGAAATACATTCTAGATAGAAGGCCCAGTCACCCCCTCTCCAGGGGGAGGCATGGCTCTGAGAATCCAGCCACAGTTTCTCCACTGCATGAGCCCCTCACACAGATGGAAAAGGCAATCTAGCAAGAGGGAAGGGAGCATGGCCATGGCCTAGTAGGTCAGAGATCTGCTGGCAAATATGCAGCCTTCGAGATCCCACACAGATCTGCAGAGCAGGCTACCTGCATACCCTCCAGGCCTCTGCGTCCTTGCTGGTAGCTGGTTCTCATGCCGTGTTGCTACTGGAGTGCTTGGTGCAGCTGTCCATTGTCATTTTACATAGACGGGAGATGCTGCAGTTGGGGAATTATTGCCCCATTGCCTTACACCTGGGGTAGTTGTTTACACCAGTGCACAGTGAGGTAAAAAGCTGCTGCTGGTGTAAGTATGTGGAGAATTCTGATTTGACAGCATACTTTCAGGTGTAAATGCCTGCACAAAGTGCAGGGCAGTGGGGAATCAGGCCCTGGAGGCTCATTGAGTGATTGAATAGATTTTATAGCCTTCTCCTGCTAGCTGTGGCATGCCTCCTAAGGGACTCGAAGCTCCCAGCGCCTTGAAGTGAAGGGGCTCAGAACATTTTGCAGGCATTCTCACCAGGCCCCCATGGAGCCCCAGTAGCACATGTGCCTACTTCCAAAGCTAATAAGCATCAGTGAAGGGCAAGATTCTCTCTTGCCCTCTGCTTCCACACTGAGGAATAAGACGGTTCCCCCTTCCAGCCCTCTTGGAGTGGAGTCACTCCCCCTCTCCCGTGCAGGTGAGTGGGTACGCAGGGTGCTGTGGCATTCTCCAGGAAGCTGAGATTCTCAGATTTCCCCGGAAAGCTTTTGTTTAACTGGTACCTAAGCAACGTGATGGATGAAACCAGACTCTGTATCTTACTGAGCAGCCCCCAAAATTTCTGTCTCCAGGCCTCTGTCCAGCCTGCTTCCTGCTAGCTAAGTGCAGCTCTACAAGATAGTGCCTTGCAACAGGAGAAGACTAGGTGCAGCCAAGGTTTTGTTCCCCATCTCCCTTCCCTCTCCTCTCCCAGTGTAGGAGGAAGGAATCTGTTACAGTTATAATCCAGTAACAATTACCTCCCCCTGGAGTAAGGGGGGGCAAACTGTGGCTCTGGTCTGTTCCTGAGGCAGTGCAGCTATGAGCTGCCCCCCCTGCCCTAGTCAAGGGCAGGGTTATTCCCGCAGGCACATGCCACCTCTTGTCGGAGAGCAATTCAGGTTAATATAAACAATTACCCACATTGTTTATGGATGTGGTATTCACTGAGCTGATCATCATGCAACTTTTCTAATCAAAAGAAAGAAATTAAAAAAAAAAAAAAACCCAAAACCCTACCAACATTCCCTCTGCCCACGCAAGCTTTATGGGCACAATTCTGCCCTCAGCATTCTGTCCTGGCAGTGGGAATAGCATCTGCAGAAGTAAAAGCTGACTTGGCCACGGCAGCTTTACAAATTTTCATGTTGGGAAAGTAATAATGTCACACGCTGAAGAGTAATGCACGCCAATGATAGTTATAGAACAGTGATCAATGGGTGTAATAAGCAGGAGGACACATGAGAAATACCCAGAGCTGGAGCTCAGCCTTGTTTTCATTGACACCTAATTATGGTAATTAATAGGGTTTCTTTCTCTCTGGCACTGACAGCGTCATCATCAGCTAGAAATAAAAAGAAAACTTGAACATTTTGTGAGGAAGGAGCGGGTTCAGAGAATCAAGGTAAGGATGTGTCACTGGAGCATACAGAGCACTTGGCCAGCTTGCTCTGTGTTACTTGCCTCTGCATGATCTTGAGCAGAACCAGCACCATGTTAGGGTAGAGTTCTTTCGGGCGTCTTTATTCCAGAACCACTGTGTTTGGGTTTGATTGTGCAGCCACTAGACTCATGGAAATCCCATGGAAGCCGGTAGCAGATCTATCCAGGAAGCCAATAGACCCCTTGCATGGGAAGAATAACTCTCCATCTGAATTTCTGCAACTCCTGGCTGGAGCACTTAGAAATTGTATTGGGGACCCCATCTTCTCAGCCAATCTCTTATTCTTCATCAGCAGGAATGAATATGCTGCAGAGGGTAGGTAGTATTGCCAACCCCAGATGTTCAAAAATCATGAGATTGGCTTTAAAATCATGAGATTATGTAAAAATAACAGATTTGGTAGGTTTTTTATTTGCCTTTTGCTTTTTGAACCTCTAGGGTGCACTGGGTTCACATTTGGAAGCTTTCTCCACAGCCACAACAGCTAGAAACTTATGTTTTCTTTAAAAATCATGATTGAAATCATCACATACCCACTTGACTCCAGGAGCTGGGGCTTTAAGGAAAACAATAATTATCATGAGACTCATGACAAAATCATGAGTGTTGGCAACACTGGGCATGTGAAGAAGCTGTCTGGTTCTTTGATTACATGCAGAAACAAATGCAAACTATCAGAGATTTGAATTTCACTTTTCTCTGCATTCCAGCTGGGACAGAGAGTCGGGAAATACATGAAAATACCAGTACTGTGATATGTTCGCCTTAGCCCCAGGCCAGGAAGTACTGGAGAGAAGCTGTGGTTTAGTCTATATTTAGGACCCTTTATAGCAGAAGGCCAGCTGCAGAGGACAAGCAGTGGCCCAATCCTCCCTTGTTGCTGGAGGACTGTAAAGAATCATGGCAGCTCTAAAAGGTAGTTGACACTAGCTAGGAAGATGGCAACAGGAGGTTGGCATGGGCCAGGGCACCCCTGAACAGCCATTTTGGACTCCTGGCCATAAATTAAAACTGCTCCCCTCAGTGGGACCCCTGCAGTTGGTGCTCATTGTCTTCTGTCCCTTGGGGTTAGTCCCCTCTGAGACACAAAAAAAAAGATGGATGCAGGGAGGTGTAATTTACAGCTTTCTCCATCATCTTCGGATAATCTGGCCAGAGGTTGATCTGGGATTACACAGTAAGAGGGATAGGGGGTAAAGGCACATTTAGCCCTCCACTGCCAGAGAGAGTTACCACCATATGGAGCCTTTGAGAGGGAAGAAGAGGGAACACATGAAAAAGGAAGGAAGTAGGGGATTGCAAAGGATCCTCTAACTTCAGAAAAGAAATGGAGCTTCAAACCGAACAAGATGTAAGAGACTGAAATACAGAGGGACAGGGCAGAGATTAAAAAAAATACACAGCAACAAGAGAAGGAGGAGTGGAACTGATGGGGATCAGGTGTTTGGACAAGACTAGAAGGGAGGGAGAAGGGAATGGGACAGAAAGATGGGAGAGAGGCAACAGAACCGGGAACCAAAAAGAATGGGAGAATTCTCATTCTCTCTCTTCTCTTTCCTCCTCTTCCATTTTAGCCTTCTGCCCCTTCCTCCTGCTTTGTTGTTAGACCTGGATCTTTTCTTCCATTTAAAGATTAACAACCTAAGTACTTTTCAAGTACCCGCCAAAAGTGATAGTTATTCAGAGACACCTGCTATGGGCAGTTTCAGAAGACTGGTTCAGCGTTTCATGACCGTATCTGTAGCCTCCTCTCATACAGAGTTCAGATGTATAACTTTTTGTTCCTATAGGTGGAACGATCAAGAAGATCAGTGGAAGATATTAATCCTCTGCTCTCTCCACATCCACCTGCTGGTCCAAGAAATCACTATGGGCACCGGGCTTTAGCTGATGGAGAGCAATCCGGTCCTTCACAATCAGTGAGTCTTACCCTTAATCCTGCACCATTGTATGTACACGTGTTACATCTCTACTCTGTAGCACTGATTGCTCCAAAGGGAGTAGGACCAGCCTCTTAGAGGGGAAACTATGTGGGAGTGGCATGTCAGTACTTAGAGAACAGTGGCTTTGTTTCATGATAAACCTGTTTTAATACCTTAATTCTCTCTCTTATCTGCACCACCACCCAACATGAGATCTGCATCATTACAATAAATATTAGAGAGACAAGACAGGTGAGGTAATATCTTTTATTGGACCAACTTCTGTTGGTGACAGAGACAAGCTTTTGAGCAACATGGAGCTCTTCTTCAGGTCTGGGGAAGGTACTCTTAGCATCCCAGCTAAATGCAAGATGGAACAGAATGTTTAGCGTAAGTAGTTACAATAGATGCTCAGGGACCATTCACAGTGCAGTGGCCTGTTAACACCTTTGCAGTCATCGGACAAAAACAGGGATGGGGGACTTAGTGGGTCAGTTCTGTTAACAGGTCACTAAGGCTATGGCTACCCTACAGAGCTTACAGCGGTGCAGCTGCACCGATACAGCACTGCTAGTGCAGACGCTCTAAGCTGATGGGAGAGAGCTCTCCAGTTGACTTAATTACTCCAGCTCCCATGAGCAGCGGTAGCTATGTCAGCGGGAGAAGCTCTCCTGTTGACATAGAGCTTTCTGCATCAGTGCTTAGGTCCGTGTAATTTATGTCGCTTGTGGGGGTCGCTTATTCACACCCCTGAGTGACATAACCTCATCTGTAGTGTGTACATAGCCTAAGTGATCTAAATTATGGAAATCTTTATCATCAATACCAAAACTGGGAGTGTGTTTATAAGCTCATTATAATCACCAGAGGGCTGCATTGTTAACTGACGATAGAAAAAATTAGATTATGGCCAAAACTTTTCAGAAGTGAACGGAGAGACCAGGTGGGTGAGGTAATATCTTCTAAAGCAGTGGTGCCCAACTTTATTACACAGGAGGGCCACATAAACCTAAGCACAACATTGTGCGGGCCAAACAGATTCTACATATTCTAATAAGGGCTTGTCTGTTTAGGGCGTGAATAAGCCACTCCCCTGAGTGACGTAAATTACACCGACCTAAGTGTCGGTGGGGACCGCGCTATGTTGGTGGGAGAGCTTCTCCCACCAACAAAACTACCACCTTTTGCGGAGGTGGTTTTATTATGCCGATGGGAGAGCTCTGCACCAGATGTACCAGATGTGTTACAGTGGCGCAGCTACATCGGTGCATCTGCGTCACTGTAGCGCTTCTAGTGTAGACTAGCCCTAAGATATAAAGTCACCTGTAGTAATTTATATTTTAAGTTCAACTTGTTTTGTATGTATTTAGATAGGTTGTTTCTATATACAGTATTGTCTGTTTACACACATGTGTAAACTAAAATGATGTAAACATGACAACAAAACACTAATGAATTAGCCATTAGTATATTGTATTGAACCAGGCCGCGGGCCTTATGAAATGCACTGGTTGGCCATGTACAGCTCATGCCCCATTGGGGACCCCTGTTCTATTGGTCCAACTTGTGTTGGTGAAATACAAGCTTTCGAGTTTGTGTCTCTCACCAGCAGAAGTTGGTCTAATGAAGATATTACCTCACCCACCTTGTATCTCCAATATCCTGGGACGGACACAGCTACAACAACACTGCATACAGAAGGGATTTTTGGGTGCCCAATTTGAGACACCATAAAGGGACATGTTCTTCAGAGGGAAGGTTCTTGGCTCTTTCTGAAAATAAGGCCTTCTTAATGTGTCTCAACTTGGGCATCCAAAATCTCTAGTCAGTTTTGAAAATCTTGATCAATAACTTTTTTGTGTCCTCAAAATTTTTGTGTATTGGGATTACGCACCTTCTACCCCTGTTGTATGCCCTGTTTTAGTAGCTACATGTTTCTACTCACCTTTAATTTATAAGAAAACTACATGTCAAATTGCAAGGCTTGATTAAACAATAGGTTAAAGGTTCATCTATAATTGTACTGGGTCCCTCATTAGATTACTTCTAGGTTCTGGAATGTGCATGAATGCTCATTTTAAATGGCTGTTCTCTTATTTCAATGGTCCAGTCTTCCTCTCCTCGGCCAAACACTGCACCAGGAAATATGCAACGCCCAGTTCGACTACAGCCACTTCTTGGGTATCCCACAGCACGATCCACACCAAAGACTTCTTCAAGAGTCAAACAAAAGCCTTTGGAACTTGAACATGATCATCATTTTCCCAATGGGGTTAGTCCTTGTTTCTTTCTGAGAATTACACAATTTTAGGAACCCCAGGGAAAGAATGACTGACTTAAAAGTAGATTAATACTGTACACCTTAGAACTGAGAACCACAGACTAAGAGTCAATCGCGCAGTTATTTATCATCAGCTTTTTGTTCAGACTCTCCTCCTTTCCCTTCCTTTTGTTTCACAAAAGACATTGTCCTCTTGGCTTCATATTCAGACCTGGATCAGAGCACTGAGAAACACAATGGATCCTTTTTTTACAGAGTAATCTTTCTGTGCCTATAAAATCTTCACTCTCTGTGGAGATTCTCTATAGGGGGAGTTGCCTACCTCTTAACAGGGATAGCTGAGGGTATTTAGATTTCAGCAAAGCCTTCCCTTTATAATCGACAGCTGTAAAGGAGCAGCAACCTCCTCTCCTTTCCTCACCAGAACTCCTCCTCCCAAGCCAAAGAAGCAGGAATAGGGAAGGGGAGCTGCTAAGCTAGTGGAACCTGCTCACAGTGTGTATGTAATTCCCTAAAGGGGAAATTCAGCCTCTTCTTCTAGAGCTTTGAAAAAAATCAAGTGAATAGGCTTTATGTTGATAAAGGGATGGGTGGTTTGGGGGCTGGAATAGGAGCTGTGACTCTTGTGCAGTCACTGCAAGGTACTGCAGTAAGTAACCATGAGCCATCAAGCCTT
This sequence comes from Emydura macquarii macquarii, assembly GCF_026122565.2. NCBI lineage: Eukaryota > Metazoa > Chordata > Testudines > Chelidae > Emydura > Emydura macquarii. The sequence continues at coordinate 3,378,468 of NW_027132618.1, read as the reverse complement.
CTCCCAGCCAGCTCCCATAGCTGCCAGTTCCCAAGTAGGATTGTTTATGTGGAGCTCCCACAGAGCCCAGTTCCCACACATGCAAGGGTTTGAGTTTCTTTTGTACACCTGCCTCCTGTTTCAGGATCTTTGGCTCCTGTGCTCTTGGATGCATTTCATCCTGGAGGAGGAATGAAGCTCCACTATCATTGAGAATAAAGTCCTTTGAAATACCTTGAGATAACTCTGTGCCAAATAATGTCCGGATGGATAAATTCTGGCATAGGTAATACAAAATTAACACAAAAAAAATTATAATCAATTTACTAGATTCTTGGGTCAAATTTTCAAGGAGCCAGGACTCAGGTCCTCCAGTTGTATTTGCATGTGCAGATTCATGGTTTTGCACACACGAATCATTTCACAAGCTAAGTTGTGGGCACAAATTTAGAGGCCCTTTTGGAAAATGTGAATGTAAAATGGAAGGAATAGTCAAACCACGGACGTCCAGTATGTTCTTGAGTTGTGCTGTGCAGGCTCAGTGTTTGCATGAACTTGGTTTTGACCTGGTTAAATGTGATTGCAGAGAGAGAAAAGCATGATGAGATTTATGAACTCTTTGGATTATTCAACTGGAATATCCCCATATCAACTTCCCATCATTAACAATTACGTGATACCGGTGCCACCTCCAGCCCAAAAAGGGGATAAGAACATAAAGGGAGTTAGGCCTGGGACTTCCAGGGGGAGACACTTTCGCCCAACCACTGCACCAAATGGATTAGAGCAGCTGTTAACAAAGGTATGAGATCTCTTTTCCTCCTCTCCACCCCCTCCGATATCTATATTTCTTGCCTCAGAGGTGCTTTTACCACACATGCTATTTTGAGTATGGGAAGAGGCATTGAAGTGGTTAAAGACATGCTGAATCTGGCTAGCAGTGGAAGTCATGCCAGCCTCCTCAAGAGGCCAGAGAGGAGCAAGATCATCAGGACAGGGCCAGTGCTGGGGGACACATACAGCACACATGCAAGGATGTGCTTTGTCAGTGCCAAAGTTACAGTGGCAGTTTGAGTTGGATCTCTACTTTGGAGAGTGCTTTTATGGCACAATCTGGTCCTAAATGTTTCCTTGAAAGCTGTGCTGAGATATTGTCCTCTGTTGAATGCAGCAGCCTGGGATTGTTTTCCAGAGCCAAATTAATTCAGTAGCGTATTCTAATATATTAATATCCAGACAGGCACTGTGCACTAATTCTACTGAGCAGGACTGAAATCCACACTTGCAAGTGAACCAGCTCAAAAACTAGAAGAAGCTAAACCCTACCTGCCAGGAGGTTTTGTCTCTTCCTTTCTCCCGACCCCCATAGCTAAACCCTGTATACTCCTGAAAACCCAGCTTTTGATTATTTTATTATGTGAATTCCTTCCCAGAATCCATCTATAAAGCATTTCCAGTGAAGAAAGTGGTTTTACACAGGCATGCACAAACGTGAACCTAAAATCCTTTGTTAAAGAGAATCAAATGTATCAAACCACTGGACAAGCAGGGGCATTCACAGAATCGAGATCAGAGTATTGAGAGCATAATCTACTCATGATTTGTCCTCGTATCCGACAGCATCCATTGATTGCTCCATTAAAATAAACAATGTGTTTGTCTTCCTTGCTGCAGAAGAACTGAAAAACTGGCTTTTATGGTGCATAAAGGACTCAGTCTTTTCTCAGGCAGAACCGCCATTAACTTCAAAAAGAGCTTGCCAGTATAGCAGCTGAATGATTAAGCCCACATTATAGTCAGATTCATACAAGGCAGATGTGGAAAAGACTGATTGATTGGATCACCCAGTCCATCTTCCTGCCAGTTCGCGATTGTTCTCACAGGCCCCTTAATCAGAAGCTGTGCTGGGAAATACCCCACTCCTTTCTTTGACGTCATAAAAGAGAACAGAAACAGATTAAATTTGAGGATTACTTAAGTGCTTAAAGTTAGCCACATATTTATGTGTCTTGCTGAATCAGGGCCACAGTGAATCATGAAGAACTCAGTGGCTGAACTTTTTTTCCACATGAAGCCCTAATCAAAGAATTTTTAATAGTGTACAAATTAATAATAATCAATGTCTGCTTGCAGAGCATTCACAAATTGAAAAATTAAATTGAATACATGATTTGCTATGTTAAGGTCACCCTACTTTAACTCAAATGGCTATGCAAACAGAATGGAGGAATTCTAAATGGATTCAATTTGAAAAGTAAACTGACACACAGGAATTAGTTAGATGTAGGATTCTACAGCTAGGAGGAAAGCTGATCTGGGTTTTGGATAAAATTTGGTAATTTCAGATTTGGTTAAGCATTTGCCAGTTCAAAGAAGAAAATGTAGTTCATCTGTCTGGACAGTGTTTGTCTGTTAAAGACACATAGGGCCCGATTCTTGGGTCTGGTGGAGCTGTGCACAGTGCAGGACCCTAGGTGATCGGCAAAACAGGCTGTATGCCACCTTTGCACATCCATGATCCGCAGGGTTGCCCCACTCTGAGTAAGAGCAGCCACAGGGCTTTCTTAACTAACTCCGGCTAGATTGACCCGATGCTCTATTATGCCATCTGGGGACTGCTTGACTCCATCAGCACTCTGGCCATGCCGCCTTCTCCCAGGTACATTCTTGGTATGCCCAGTGTCCCCATGTCAGGGAATCCTCAGTTGCCTATGTTGGGCAGCTTTAAGGCTTCTTTGCACCAGTAGAGTGTTAAATAGGGGATGAATCAGGGCCACAGAACTGGCCCAAGGTTTTAATCTATTTGCAATTCAGGAAGGTTAAATTCAGTGAGAGAAAAAGATGTGAATGAGTACTTTAAAAATGTCTCCCCAGTGCTGCCCCTTTGTTCACCTCTAGTAAGAAGTCAGGTTATTGAATGCATTTTTTATGCTGCCGTTGTAGGACTCAGGAAAATTCCATAAGCCCTCATTACACAGCAATGCATCTGTTACAATGATCTACTTAGGAAAGAGTGTGCACTTGTCTCATGATGACACTGATTACAGAGATGAAATCAAAGTCTATCAGCAACATTGTGGAGGAGAAAACCTTTGTGTCTACAAAGGCAAGTTGCTGGAAGGAGGTAAGGATTAAAAGTTGAGGAATTCATTTTAATTCTGGCAACATCTTATTTTCTGAATAAACTGTTGATGTGATATTAAAATGATTTCAGCTGAGCTCAGTCAAGATATGCGCATCTAGGGACTTATAAACCAGCTGCCTCCGACCTAAATCTAGATTTACTGTTCCATGATTGAAAATGAGGCTGCAATTACTTTTGCAAATTATGGAAGAAGGAATTTAGAGGAGTGATTTAACAAAATACTGTGGGTTAGATTAATTTTTGGATAGAGATGTACAGTTAATAAAATATTTGCAGGAGTAAACTGTCCCTGAATACTAAATTATCTGTTTCCAAGTAACAGTAATATATCAGTGTATGCTGTTTATTGTTCCAGAAGGAAAACTACATTCTAATCTGTTTTACACTAGTGTGGCTCCATTGACTTCACTAGAGTTATTCTGGTGTATATCAAGAGTGAGAGGAGAATCAGGCCCTGGGAATCTGCTATTAATGAGAGCTGAAAATCACCTCCTGGTTAAGATCAGAAGTCCCCAGATGCAGTGGAATCACAGTTGTTCTGCTGTGTAGGGGATTGGTGGTTGTGCTGCAGGCATGAGGGAGTACTCCATAATCACTATACATCACACAACGGGGCACTGTTTTGACTCTGCCTAGCTGACTATGGAGGAAGAAGGGGCATCTGCAATTATGACGGGGTGGGATACCACAGATTACAGTCCTTATGCCAGCCCAGCGATTGTAGGAAGATTTCTTTCCATCACCACTAATGCCATGGAGTTCCCCTGCATAAAGCCTATACCCAGGAGCAGTACAATTCCCTCATGGTGCCATGCTAATGAGTCTCTTTAACCTGAAGTGATGACAACTGTTATTGAAGAGGTGATTTTAGTCTTCATACTGAGAGAAGCATTTGAACCACCAGTTCTGTTTCACTCAATAAGTTGTATGTAACTGATTGTGTTTGCATCTGACTTTTCATTGAATGTGATAAAGATCTGTAAGTGTCTTGCTGCCCTTTACTGGAGAGAATCAGCACTGCTCAGCTGTGTGTCATAAGCCCTATACTGCTAGCTAACAGCTAATCAATATGTATCTGCAAATCAAGTGGTAGGGGCCTGTGTTTTTGAGATGGCAAGCTCTGAATCCTAGCCTTACTGCAGCTGTGAAGTTTTGAATGGCTGTACTGACAATGACCTAGCTGGCCATACATGTGTTACAACACCTCCAAGATGCTGCTGTGGGGGTGGGGACAAGGATGACTTTTGTGGATCTCAGTGGGTAGAATTTCACACATAATGATCTTTAATGCAGCTGAGAGTCAAAGAGCCTAATCTCACAGGGTCCATAGTTTTGGCACATATGCAGACAAAATGGAGGTCACTGGACACAGACAATAAAGCATTAACTCTTTCCTTTCTCCTATTACAGAGACCTTTCCATTTACCTCAAAACGGCACCATGGTTTCCCCTTCAGTCTCACCTTTTTCCTCAATGGGATACAGGTGGACAGGCTGAGCTCCTGCTGTGAATACAAGCATCGGAAAGGTGCTAGACTGGGAGGCAAGCATGGATACTTTGGTTTCGTGAATGTGGACAGAGCCTCTCCTTGCTATAGGTATGCTCACAAGTGTTTCGACTGCAAAACGTTCCCCACTTTTTTTAAAGCATCGGTCAGATGTTTCGCCCATTGTTCTTCCCAGAGTCCAGTTCACATCTCAGATGAATGGGGATCAATTGCCTCCCTTCTCTTGAAATCCATTATATCATCTACGTATTGGATCTACTCTTGCAGTCTTCTCATAGGCAGTCTCCCTTTGAAGTCCGTTGATTTTTACATTGTCCCCATTGTGACAGTTCTCGTGGTGCCCAGGACTGAGTCACTTTGTTACCCCCCTGCCTCCAGGGTGAGGGAGACTTCCTTGTGCTTAACTGGGTGTCTGCTCCATGACACCACAAGTCTGTGAGCTGCCTGAACCTTCTCCTCTGGGCTACACCAGCCCTTCCTTTGCCATGCAGGTTAACAGTTGGTGTACACTGTCCCCGAACCGAACCCTTTGTGAGTGTTCCCCTGTAGCATCCAGCCCCTTCACCTCTGAACACTAACGGAAATACCAGGGTCTGTTGTCCCCAAGGCAATACATACCAACTCATATGATTTAACTCGGGATCAGCTTCTTCCTTAATACCACAGCACTGAGATATATTTATAGTGAAAACAAGAAGAAGTTTATCATCAGACTCAAGAGATAGTGAGTAAGGATAATAGAAATGAAAGGGTTACTTATCAAATAAAATCATAACATGCTTTCTAGAGACTAAACTTAACGATTAGGTTAACCTCCTGTTTAATGAAGCTCATGTCACCTAAAGCCTTTTGCAGTGTCTTCAACCCAGGCTGGTTGGGATCCTGTTTTCATGAATGTCAACGCACTACATGTTTACTTTCTAGGTGCAGGATGACAGAGGGTCTTCTCTGTTTCCCAAATATAGTCCAGCAAATCTTTTGAGGTGTATCTCAAGATAAGGTTCTCTTCCCCTGCCATGTGTTTTTCCTTGCTGACTTCACATCTCTCTGTTGACTTTGTATGTAAATACCGCCATTGTGTTAGCTTGCAATGCTTAATTTTCACTTGCAGAGAGAGAGACAGGTGAATAAACATCTTTTGACTGACAGGAAATCTGTTTCTCCACCTCTGCTGTGACACAACATCTAAGAACATATTTTCAGTGTTCCACCTAGCTCCTTACATAGTAACTGTCCACACATTTCACAGTGGCATTAACAATGCATGTGACCCTGACTTTCATATAAGACCTCACATGACATTCTTCGTTGAACCAGAATGCACAGACCAGAATCAGGATATTCTTGTAACCCTCTTGCTAGTTGGCATGAAGGGGTTTTTTGGGTCATACCCATGTTTTCTGTTTTCAATTTGCCAGAGAGTTTTGAACTGAAGATGTATAACTACATCAGAGCATTTGTCAGAGGGAAGTTGGAATATCTGTCAGCATGGGAAGGGGCAAAAAAGGCCTTTTGTCAACCAGAGAGATATAGAAAGTGCTTTGTCATTGTTGGATAAGTATGCTAGCTGAAAATGGCATAATCATTTTACGCTGAAAATGATCAGCAGTGAAACAAGTGACAATGCTGCCATTTAAACTACCTGTAAGTTTCAGAGTTAACAATCCATTTATCTCGGTGGGTCATTCCCATCTCTCATACCTATTGTTTGCAGACTCAGGTGGACATCACTACGTCAGTTTACACTGAATTTGTATTTTTAAGATTTTCTTGGCCACCACGCAAGCAAGATATATAATTTTAAAAACACAATGAAATCTTAGATTCAGCAGCACAACTCTGCTTCAGCAGTTGAATTGTAACTTCCCTGGCTGCAGGGTAGGCCAACACCGGATGTTGCCCAGGATGCGGAAAACAAATATGAGCACAACAGAGCCTTCCTTCTCTTTATGACCAAAGTCCATGCCATGATCAACAGCTGGCGCTTATGCCAAGAAGCTTCAGTTTTAATAAAAAAAGAATCTGTCTTTTGGATTTCAAGGCAGTGTAAGGAATAATTTTTTCTTTTAATAAAATATTTTAAAAACAACAATAAACAACTGGATGAGGAGGGGGAAGGGGAGAGAGGGGAACCCCCATAGAGCCAAACTAACTTTTTAGATAAGCACTAAGTTCTGAGGAGAAATTCCATGCATCTTTCCACTTCAAACTAACATTTACATAATTTATGTAAATGTTACGCTATCATTGTTGTGATAAGGATTCTCTGAGGAGTGAAAAGCAGCTGAATTAGGGAAAGATGTACTATTTCAATAAATATACAAAGTAGCTCAAATCTGAAAAGCAATATGAGCCTGGAGAAATGGTTCAGATTATTTCGTATTGAAAAAACCTAACGATTAATGAAATTCTTTTCTCATCTCTCTCTCCCACTAGCCCTACCAACTTTAGCTATTGACCTAAAGATCCCCTTTTGCAAGGTTCCTTTCCCAGTAGTGACAGCTGTATTTTCATGTCCCCTACAAGTCACATCATGTAAAGGCATGCTTTACCTCTCTGTGTTTTCAGGGGCAAAGTTGTGAACACAATTTTGGGGGTAATTTTGCATCCACAGATTCAGGGCCCGATCCCAAGCTCAGTGAAGGTTCCCATTGATTTCCATGGGTGTTGGGGTACTCTCTAGGATGTTCACTGCACTGCAGCAGTGTCCACACAAGATGTTACTGTGCAGTAAGCTGGTGTGCTGTGGATTAGCTTCTTGATTAGCTGCAAACACACCATTAAAAATCCTTTTAATATTTTACTAAGGATAAAGAAAAGAAGAAAAACAGTTAAAGCATTTGAAATGTAAAGTATGAAATAAGGCTTTAATTTTAACAACATCCTTTGTTCCCTTTCCCTTTGGCTGGAGAGAATTTTTATAAGGAAAAAACCCCTTGTCTGACAGTCTCTTAGATGGTGTTAAAATAGTAATAACTGTCCTTTTGGGGGGAAAAGAGAAGTTAAGTGAGATGTGCTGGAGCTGTTGCTGTTAAAGTCTGGTACCATTTAATCTCACATGGTGTTGGGATTTAGCTGGAGCTGGTAGATGGTGATGTTGTCTGGGTCCTTCTCTTTGCCCTGGTTTAGTTGGAACATCTCTCAGGATCAGGCCTGGGGACCTAGGAGGTGGTGTGGGTGACAGCCAGGATGGTGAAGTTTGCTCCAGCAGCCAATTTCTCCCACTCCCAAAGTCTCTTTCTTTAAGAACCAACAAAGGGAATGGTGGGTGGAACAGCCCATTCCTTGATTATTTTTATCCACCAATTAGGATTAGTTTCTGATACCAATTTTGGTTCGCTGATTTCTGATTCCATATTTGTCTTGTTTATCAAGAATGACCTTAATACAGCCCGTGAGTTATATCAGTAGGTCTTTTCATTTAGCCTAATTTAGTCTTTCTATCTCCCTTTTGTTCCATTACCGATCAACATTTGTTGTTATGGGTTATTGTGAGATCTTATGAACCTATGCTCACTTTTTACAGTAGAAATCACAGTTAGGGTAAATCTGTAGGCCCAGTTATCACAATAGAACCCATTTACCTTATCCCCCTGCACACCAGACTCTACCATTGATTTGTATTGATTTGGCCAGTGGAAAACTACCATATGTAGCTCTAAAGGGTTACCACACTCCTTTCTGTATGGTACAGCAGGGCCAGGATTTCCTCCATAGTGTCTTTCATCTCAGGATTCCAAAGTGCTTTACAGAGGTGGGTAAATGTTGTGGGGAAGCTGAGGCACGGATTTGTTTTATTTTTAACTCACTAGGCATGTGGCAGGTTATGCTTCATACCTTTCCATTGTTCAGTGAAGGAAAAATGTGTAATTTCCAAATCTCCCATGTTATTTTTGTTAGGTGTATTATTGCAATGGGCCTGGACAAAAAACCCTCTCCCCCAAAGAAAAAGATGAAAGAAGACGATGGAGAAAAACAAGAGGATTCAGTGAAGGATGAGGAGCACAACGAGCCAAGTGAGGGCAGCATCGAGCAAGAGGCGAACAAACACTCAACAGCAGAAATGTCATCTGCTCATGGAGAGGGTCAGGAGCCTGCAGAGGATAATGTGGAAATGGGAGAGGAGGGAAGAGAAGAAGAAACACAGCAAGGAGCAGAGGATGAGTACGAAGATGACCAGGAAACTGCTAGTAAAAATGGTACTGTATCAAAAAGTCCAGTTAAGGAACACAAATGGGGAGGCAGAATTGTCTAATGGAGAGGGCACAGCACTGCCAGTCAGGAGACCTGGGCTCTATTCCTACTCAGCCAATGACCTCAAGCAAGTCACTTCACCTCTTTTCCACTTCTCCGCCTATGTCTGTCTTGTCTATTTAGACTGGATGCGCTTTAGGGCAAGGACTGTCTCTTGCTATGTGTTTGTGCCTAGCCTCACAGGGTCTTGATCCCCTCTGTGTGGTTCTGTACTACAGAAAGTACCAACAGCAAATATAATTTCAAAATCTTTCATAATTCAAGTATAAGGTCTTGTCTACACAGTGACTTTAGCAACCAGTGTAACTACATTGATACAAACCCTTAGTGTGGAGACAGTTTACTCCGGCACAGTGGAAATGGCCCCAGTCCAGATTACCGTGGTAATGAATGACAGAGATCTAAGAAATATACATGTACGTGTGTGTGTTTGTGGGATAGCATAGGCAATACAGGTAACAATGCTTATAGTTGAGGTTGCAGGATACTTTCCGTTATAAGAACCTGTTTTCTGGGGAAAGAGGTTTACAGGAGCCAGAGGATGTATAGCAGCTGAGTGGGTAAGGGGTGAGGAGAGAGCAGAGGGAGATAGAAGACAGCAGAGATGCAACAAAGGGGGAGGGGAACAGGAGCTGGTGGAGGGAAGGAAAGAGTGAGGGAGCCGGAGGGGCATATAGATGCAGAGGGAGAGGAGGGGTAGCAGCCAGGAGATGGGGGTGGGAGGTGGAAGAGGGGAGCAAAACGGGGAGTAGTGTTCAGGAGCTGGGGCTTGAAGTGGGTGCATAGGAGCAGAAGGGGGAGGTGGCAGCAGTGGAGGGGTCAGGGAGTGTATCGAAGGATGGGGGAGGGGGCAGGAGTGGAGGGGTTAAAGTGTGTGTAGAGGGATAGGGAGAGGGTGGCAGGCGCCAGACTGTGTCAATGGGAGTTGGGCGCCCAACTCATTTAAGTGCTTTTTAAAATCCTATTAGGTGAATATTTGCAAGTTCAGGTGCCTAATTCATTTGTGAATCAGGCCTTAGGTATCTCAAGTTGGGTACCAAAATTAGTGGACAATTTTGATGGTAACTCCTCTGTGCCTCAACTGTAACGAGGGGATAATATCACCCTCTCATCTTACCAGGGTGAAAATAAACCCCTTAATATTTGTGAAGTATTTCGATACAATGGTGAGAGCATCACAGAAATGTCCCGGAGGAAATGAATACCAAGGCTTGAGCCTACATACAGTAGATTATTATTTTTGGTTGTACAGTTCATTCATTCTTTGCATTTGCGATCAGCATCTGATTTTCAGGATCACTCTTGTTCTGCTTAGACTTGACCTTATAGAGGAGATACTATAAATCTAACACAGAAGATTGTCTTGAATAAAGTATATCCTCATTCTATCATTCCTAATGGTGCTATAGCACTGAAAGCTGCCTATGTAGAGTGAAAGAAATCTGTTCACCTCCTCGTTAGAGTCCTTTTTGGTTTTTAAGCTGGCAGTTTTCTTGTACAAAATAACTACCAATGCCTTTCCATCTGTTTGTTTGACATATGCATACCTATCTATCTGGGTATAGAAAAATTGTTAGCATCTCCTATTTATGCAATTACTTCTTATTTAAAAGAAGCCTTTTTCATAATATATCATATTATTTTCCCATAAATATTTTCCCACTTTCTGCTCCTATCCTCACTTTCATGAGTTTTCTGCACCCTCACAAAACTTCCTCATTAGGCATTAGGTGTACGTTTTTGTGATTATTCGTGCCTTTTTCCCTTCAAAAGGTGGACATCTCTCCGAAAATTATCTGAGAAGGCTTGCCACTTCAGATGCAGCAGGAATCTCAATTGATTTGAATGTAGAAAATGAATCTACTTACTTTCTTAATTCTCTTTGTAGGGATAATTGTTTATTTGCCTAATTGGTTCCACATCAGATACTCTTCCCTTCTGTCTTTGGCATTTTGTCACTTCAACGTTTTAAAAACATTGGTGGGAAGAAAAAGAGGTGAACAATTAAATTTGAAAGGTGAGAAATTATTGCCATGAGGGACAGCTGGAGCGTGTCTGATGTGACAATTCTCTTTCATGATACATTTTTTTTGCCTCTCTGCAGACTGTGCAGCAAATTAATGGTTGCAATGTAAATATTTTATTGTAAAAGGGATTTATGTATGTTGTGATTTGTGGAAATATAATTAGTCTATTTCTGGGTGGAATGGAGAACCTTCCCTAACACACACATAATTTCAGTTTTGAATTACATACAAAGCCCTGTTGTTATCAAATGTTCCCGATCACACACACTTCAACTTCTCAGTAAGAGACTTGGGCTGAAATCCTGTCCCCACTGAAGTCAAAATGGGAGTTTTGCCATTAGCATCAATGGAGCTAGGAATTCACCCTGAACCAAATGAATGTATTAGAACAACTGTGCAATAATAAGAACATTCCTCTGCAGTGCCCTTTTGCTGGGTTTGAATCATTAATTTATTTTGTAGGACAGTTCTCTGTTAATTAGCCTTGTCAGTCCACCTTTATCTTACTTCCCACGTAGAACATATGAGCCTTCTGATGCTTTATCCATTGCTTCAATTAATTTTCCTTGCAGCATGTTTCCCCACCCCCTATAATGGGGATATGTTCCCTTCATATGTTGTTCCTGTATTTGTCTATCTTCCTCTTTGTCCAATCCTTTCATTGTTGATTTTATTCTTTACACCTGAATGACACCTGTTAGATCAATCAGTAGCTTTGTTTCATTTCTGTTACCCTAGATATAAAGAAAATGACAATTTTTTGAGGTAATGTAGTTTTACAATCCTTCCTGTGGCCTCATATCTTCACTTATTGTAAAAAGAAGTGAGCAAATGCAAAGGGGAAAGAGGGTTAATGGAGTTAACCTCTCTCTGGTTAATAAGAACTTTAAGTAGTTATGAATTCCATTTTCTGTCTCACGGTAGAGGTCTTCTTTTATTTCAGAGTATGATGAAGATTTTGAAGCAGATGAAGAGAACTCAGATGAGAAAGTTAATGAAGAAGGACAGGCTGATGATCAAATGAATGGACTGTCAAAGTCACCCTCAGATGATGAAAAAGATAATTTAGACCATGAAAAGGAGAGTAAAAACTCATCACAGAAGGCACTGCAGGCCTCTGACAGTGAGAAAGATGAAAATGATGGTTACTCAAACAGTGACTCAGAGGAAGATAAACAAGGTTAGTTATTTTTTCTTACCATCGCGCAGCGTATTTGACCTGATATGTGTTTTACATTTTATGTATGCCCTCCCATGTACATCTAGCCTGCATTTATACTGAGCTACACATTACACTATGTGACACTTAGGGCATCATCCATCACAAAATGTCCATGGCCTGCTGAGCTGTTGCACAAGCTCCTAAAAAGCTATGGATCCTGTCTCCCCAGCAGGTTTGCTGGGCTGCTCCACAGATAACCTAGCTCTGCAACAGCAAACTATGGAGTCAACCAGAAGTGAAGAATACATAGCAACTCTCTTCCATCTTAGCTGCACTATTCCTGGTTCTCAAAACCCTCCATTCAGTTAATCCAGCTCTGGTCTGCAATAACATTACTGCACAGCCATGGGTGAGGAGAAAGAAAGAAAGAAAGAAAGAAAGAAAGAAAGAAAGAAGGGCATATTATTAGCAGTGTCATAGCATTATAACACTTTTCAGTGCCATAGTGCCTTTCATCTGAAAATCTCACATTTTAATTACTGTATAAATAGCAATATTTCTCTGATGTATATAAGAGGTAAGGGACATTAGAAAAATCACTTCACACCCAATGCAGAAATAAGTCAGCTTTGGAATGCAATGCAACAGCTGTTTAACAGCTCATAGCAATGTTGCAGAATAGCTCATGATCAGAAATGAAGATGTAGCTACTAAGGGTCTAGGGGAATTTAGGGAGGAATTTAGGCAAAGTAAATACTTTGGGGGCAGATCTTCAACTTGTGTGAATTTTCATAGCTGTCTTGATTGCAGTGGAGCTCTGGCCATTGATGTCAGCTCAGGATCTGCTCTCAGCTGTAACTTGGTCAGCAGACTCACTCTTCTGAGGTGTGTAATCTTTAACACACCAGGTGTTTTCCATCTGACTGTCCTTATATGTGAGCTATTTGCTCAAGTTAAATGTGAACATTACTTTCACGTTTGTATTTCTATGTGAAATAGGCAAAGCTAAAGCAGCTCTTGGAGAAAAAATGGCAGCTTTCTATAGAAAGCCTAAAAGTCTTCAGAAACGCATACCAGATTTGAAACGTGTTTGCATATAAAATCACCACAATGCTAAGAAAGACTCCTAATTTTTCATTTCCCTAATGATTATCAGGAATAATTTATTAACTGATTCATGGACAATCAGTAAACTTTTAAAAATTGTTTTCTGCTTATTAGTGTCTTGCCTAATCAGCTTTCTTGTGACCAAATTAGTTGCTTCTTGAGCTGTATCAATTTTGTTATGGTCAAATGAGCGTGTGCCTGTGTGTGGGGAGAGAGACAGATAACTAACAATGAGGGTCTTTAGTTCTTAAATTAATATACTTCTTATTTGACTATTAAATACTGCAACACTGATAACATAGCGTAATTAAGGTGTAGTTAGGTTTTTTCCGTTAGCTCTATTACATGCAGCCCTCTGAAGTATACTAATACTCACTGTGAGTTGTGCGCATGGATAATGGCATGACATGGTCATTCAGAAATGTCTGAAATTCTTTTCTCATTGACAAAATGCCTCCAAAAATATGTGCCCTATAATTCTCACATTCCATCCCTGGAACTATTTTAATTCACTTTGCTTTAATTGCAGTTTTGAATTAAACTGGATAAATTGGACTATTTAGTAGCAGAAATTGTACTTCCTGGAAAGCTCCCAGTATCATGCAAATAAATGTGCACTCTGAATTTTTTCCAAGATCAATTTTCAAATCATCTGCTTTTAAAATGTAGATCCTTACTGATTTTGTGGGATAGTAATTGATCTCTTCCTCATGCATCCCCAATGAGAAATTATTTTAGGCAGAATGATCATGCTAATTGGATAGCCGTGAGACTCTTTACTGAAGTGCTGTTAGTGAGCTCGCCTTTGTTCTTTGTCGATAGTACTCACACTGTGTGAGCCACAGCTCAGAGAATCAATATTTCTTTCTCTCTGGTTAAAAAATAAAGAGAAAAGAATATTAGGAAGCCATTAGAAACATGAAGGCTGGTCAAGAAAGGTGCATGTTTAGCATCATCATAACGGAGGAATTAGAAATATTTGTGAGAGAGCCTTATTTTCTGGCAGTTGGTTGTACTGTAAATGCTCTTCAGGTTCTAGCTTATTGCTCCCTGTAGACATGGAAGCGAGTGTCAACAGGATGTACAGTTACTCTGGCATTGATATACTGAGGGTGGAAAGTCTGAAAGAGTCCTGCAGTTTTTATTTAGCAGCAGTTAATGGATGGCTGTAGCACTGCCCTGGTTTACAGCTAGAGACTGACCCAAATTGGAACAATGAATCCAAAAAATTGTGGATTTCCAGCAGGTCCGGGTTTGAATTCCTGGCTGTAAAGCCAAAAGGATCTTCAGGTTCTGGCTGCAATGCATCCAAAGTCTCTGGAGAACAGCTGGTCTCTTTAAAGAGATTTCTACCATTCAAGGTGGCAGAAATTTCCAGAAATCAGTTTGTGAGATTTTCATCATTGTGGGCCAGAATCTCACAAAAACATCTTGTGAAATTTCATCATGTTGAACCCAAACTCAGTCTGCTTTCAAACATTTCTTTCTACTTAGAACTAAAAGTCTGCCACAGGAAGGATTTATCTTCTCCTACCATCCGTTTACTTTATTGGCATCATAATCCTTAGCCATTTTTATCTACCTCCAGTGTGCTGAGCACAGGGTTTTGTTCTTAGAGAGCCAGCTAGCAATAGCTCATTCAAACAGGGCTCTTTCGCTCTTGAAGCGAAGGCCTGTGTTTATTGAAAGTGAATTCTGAAAAAGAGGCAGCTTTTCAATGGACAGGATTCTGCTTCAACAATATGAAATAGAAGATGATATTGCGGCAGTGGGATTCAGCTATTAATAAATCCTTTCCATGGCACATGATTAACTATCTAGCTTTTATTCTTTGGCTAGGCTGAGTTTTGCCTTGATGATACATGCTCCTTAAGGGCAAGAAGTTACAAAATATGTTACATTTGTGAAAAGTATGGAAAATTTGAACCGCTGGCTAACAATTGAAGCTGATGCATTTGATAAATACACTTGTGTCACTCAGCATGGGAAAGATACAGTGCTGTGAGACTGGTAAGAAAAGAAGAATCGAGCTTAGGAATGATGGGTGAGATTTGTTTTTAATCATCTAAAAGGAATGACGACTGTTTTTATTGTATTTTTGTTAACTATCCCAGGCACTGATTCACCTGTTGAGAGTGTATTGTGATTGTCTGCAATAAATGATGGGCAAGTAAGTAGACTGTCAACAGATGATACAGACTGGGATATTGCTTGTGATCAATGTAGATGGCTACTGCTAAGAATGATTGGAGCGAGAGCAGAGAAATGAAAAGCAAACACAAAAATCCCCATTCATCTAAAATACGTTAAAAAGAGGTTTTATAAGATAATACACTTTTTTGTAGTTAGAAATAAGAAATACTGAGTCAAATTCTGCTCTTGTCAGTTTACATCCATGCAATTCTATTCAAGTTCTCAGGTTTTTTTATATTTGTCTACTTGGCAAACATAGACTAATAAAGCAGAGAAAAAAAGGATCTATTTTATATCCCATTTATCTCCCATACTAATGCAGGATTGTTTCCTACAGCACTGTAGCACTGCCCGAGTTTGTAGGGGTTGAATGCAGTATCTTTTCATCTATAAGCACGAACATCTACTTCTTTAGTTAAGGGGCCAAATCAATTAGTTTGGGAACTGTAGAAGACTCATAAGCCTCTTTATGTAGTTCAGCCATTATAGGAGGACAGAGATCCACAATTGCTTAATACAGAGTACAATTAGAGGTGGGCAGGAAATGGTTTCCCCATCATCTGAAAATGTTTGAGATGTCATACATTTGCCCATTCTGCACTGGGACAAAAAAACCCGAGTGAATGGAAGAGGGAGAGATCAAAATAGCCAGTAGTCTGCTGGTTAGGGCACCCTCTGAATCAGGTAGAACAGGCACTTGAACCTGTGTCTCCCCCAGGCCTGGATTAACCAACGTGCACTAAATGTGCTTGCACTGGACCTCCTGCCCTGACCAGGTTTAGCCTGGCTGCCTTTTGTTAGCTACATTACCTGAAATTATCTATATAATTATTAGGCATTTTGGGGCAGATCCTGAGCCGTTCTTATTCAGAACAATGGCACTTTACCCCTGATGAGGATCTGGCCCTTCGGGTACAGGTAATTGAACTGTGCACAATGAGGACAGATGCTTTATAGAAAAATATTAAAGTGAAATTATGTTTACTGTTTGTAGATAGGAAGTCTGCGTCCTCTCTCTCATCCAGCAGTGCTCTGTATAGCAGTGAAGATGACTCTGAAGCTGAAAAGTTGAAGGACAATGAAAAGGAAGACATTGAAAGGACGGCGACATGTGAGATGTATGGAAATGAGAGTTGGGAGAGCAAACCACTCAAAACTGAGGAAAATCAGGAAATCAATGCCGTGGAGGAGGAAGACATGGATGAAGCAGAAGAGACAAAAGCAGAAGGTGTGATGAGGGAAGAAATTAAGGTTCTTCATGGAATTATAATGGAAATACATCATCAAGGCACAGATGAACTCAATGGGGAACTCAAACATATAGGGTCAATAGAAAATAATGCAAGAGAAGAGGGGGAGGAGGATGGAAGCAACATGAGGGAAGATGGGGAGGAGGTTGTTCTAGTGCATTTGGAAGGCAGCACTGTGGAAACAGAGGCTACAAACAAGGAGCCTCCTGAGGTTGGTGAAGGAGGTGGTAAGTATAGTCTCTTGACAGAGGTGTGATGTGTCCAATGCATGTAAGTGTTGTCATTTGTTCTTACCATTAGTAATCAACATAGCATTTTGATATAGCATGGGAAATTCAGTTATTGGACTATTTTTAGTGTACAATGTAAAACTGTTAGAATTTCGTTTTGCCATGTGTGCCAGATAATCACCAGTGATGTGTTGTAAGTTCACTCTTTGATTTTATGGGTTTGCCAATGTAAGGTTTGGCTAGTCTTTGTTCATCTCAATGACGCTTTGAAGCAGTCTGTGATAATAGATGTATATATTCTTCATGGACCACAATATCTTTAGGTTTGAAATCTCATGTAAGTTTATAAAACTCAGTGCCCATTCGTATCACAAGCATAGGAAGGAAGTCCTAGAGAATTCATATGCAAGCTGAGATGAATTGGTTTGTAATTCTTATAATACCAGTTTCCATAAAAACTCCTAAAAATCTCCCATGTATCATGGTTCAGTGCATAGTGCACGGTGCAATGCAACCAAACTGGGAGCTAACAGACACAGTTTCTGTCCCTAGCTCTGTCACTGACTCACTGTCTTACCATGAGCAAATCACTTAACGTCAGTTTGACTGTTCATAAAATGGGGATATTAATGCTCCAGTCTCACCACTATGGAGGGATGTTTTGGGGGCTGGGCAAGGAGTCTGGCTATACCCACATGGGTAAGGCTGTGTAGGATTGTGTATTTGGGTGGGAAGAATGTAAGTACTTGGGATTGAATTTCATCTGGGTAGTGAGGAGAATATCCTGGTAATACTGAAAGTGTCACTGTCAAGTATTGAAGTGGCCTTCTGTAGTAATGCAGATGTGAAGAAAGGGAGTTCTAAGCCATGCTAGACAATATTTCTGACTGTATTTTTATGGATGTCAACTTTGCAGTGGATTATGTAATGCTCTCACTTAGTTTTTGTTTCTGCTGCTTTCTGCTCCAGTGCAGCATGTATCAAATAGCACAGTATATGTAAAGGAAACACTACTGAAGGCTATGCCATATTATTTGCAAGTCTATTGGTGTTGGATTGCTTTGGGTTGCGCTGTGCTTTGGTTTTGCTACGTTATGCATTTAGAATTGAAAAAGAGGGAATAATTTAGTATTAGGGGATCATATTGAATTATTTATAGGTATATGTTTCTTGAAACTTTCCTTTTACTTGTATAAGGCATTTCAGCTTAAGCAATTTCACCATTAGATTGTTAGATAAGTATTAAGTGTGGTTGAAGATTGAAGTCATTAGCAAGCATACAGGTAGGATTAAGTGCTGTAATAAAAATGGGAAGGATGAGACAATCATATGTACTGAGCTAATGACCTGCCACAGATATGGCACAAAAGAAGACCATTGTTCATGATCAAATTCCTGGGTGCTGAAATTAAACCATCATTTTATAGCTATAGATTTGAATGAACATAGAATTTGGGATGACTTTTCTCTTTAAAGAGGCCCTATGTCAGTTGTCAGTGTGAGGAAGTGACAGATAGGATAAGAGTAGTGCAGATAAAAGAATGTATACTTCTCCATCAAATTTTACAACCTTTTTACTGCCTGGAGAATGGCTAAGTCTCAGGGGCAGACTAGGGAAGATGAAGACAAAACAAGAACCATGTGGACAAAAATAATCATTTAATCATAGACATCAGAGATATGAAAGACCTAGTAGATCCAATCCACTCCATCTGCCTGCCGGTACAAGATTGTCATGGCAAATTTGGGAGAACATAAAGAATCTCCCTTAATAACAAATAAATGTAATATGACCACATTATATAACTCTTGAAATTGAAGCTAAAATTGTAGCAACTTGCATAGTATTTGAAGGGAAGAGCCCAGTTTGCAGGAGAGAAGAGTTAGGAGGAGGCACCAGGAAGTTAGTCTGTATGCAGGGCTAGAATTAATGGTAGCTGCCATTACAGCATCTCTGGAAATAGTTCTTTTAACAAAGAACCAGTGTCACCTTACAAGCATGGGATCTTCTAATTTTTTGTGGTACATGAAACACTAATGGAAGGGATAGCACAAGCTTAACTATAATGCTACAAATGTCACAGGCATATCTTGACTATGAAACAAAATCTTAAACATCAGAGTTGTTGCTTTTAGGAGAAGCAAATATTTCTTGCCTAGATATAGGGATTTACATTAACATATGACCATGCATCAAGATAAGACTATGTCTTCAGTCAATTCACTAGTTAGAGGAATGTAAAGAATCATCAGAACTGTATATGGAAATTTTAGTATGTAAAAATATGGTGTAAGATTTTTTTTTTAAAGTAGGCACAGGACAATAAAAGGTTTCTGTTCATCAAACAATTTTGTTACTTGTGCATGTAAAACATCTTAACAAAGGTTGTTTTGCGTTTTTGTGGTGATTTTGTGGCTGATTTCTGCATGTATGTTTGTAGATCCTCCTGCATGAACTTTTATAATGGGTTGCTGTTTGATTTTAATATACTTCAAAGCATTATCACTGGTGAAGGCTTACTGGATTTTAATTAACCCTGCCCTGACATTACAGCTCTCGTTAAGCCAATTTCAGACAACTGAATGATTCCCTTTCCCCTTAAGCTTTTTGATTATTTCTCTTCCTTGCTCCTTCTTTAGTAATTTTGTGATATTTTTTGAAGATTGCAAATCAGTCCAAGAGAAAATAGCAGAGGCAATTGAAAATGATCATCGTTTGAGTTCTGAACCTGAGCCCAGTGATTCCAGTACAGATGAAGAAGAGGAGAACTTAACAAGTACAGCTCATAATATAAAAGAAGGTGAGGATAACTAATATGATCAGGTACCTGGATTAAATTTCACTTTGCACTGAAAAGCCATTTATAGAACAGTCAGTCCCCTCTTTCACCTTCTTTTTCACATTCACATCTCTGCCTTCAGCTTTTCTTTTCTTCCCTTCCTTGAATAAAATTGTGGCACTGATTAGTCAACTTCTAAAGCTGTAAAGCTTGCAAAACTGATACCATTTAGGGGCTGACCGTGATTCTGGATAAAGAGTTCAGGCCATGAAAGAGTGATTGCTTGCGGAGACTGATTCAGAAAATAGGAATCTGGTAAGTTTCACTTTGCTTCCAGCCTGCCAACTCAGATTTTAATATGAGGACTAATGGGGAAATACAGTCCTAGCAGAGCCAGGATACTTCTATTCTATGACTGGAGAAGGTAGCACCTTTCACTGAAATGATCGTCAATATGAATGAGTGTGCCAATGGTCTGAGTCCCAGCCTAGAGTTCAGTAAAGTACTACGTTGTGTCCCCAACTCACCTCTTTCCTAGACTTTATTGACAGTAACACAACAACAACCTCAACTGGAGTTTGGCTGTTCCAAGGGTTTTCTTCCAGGATTTTCTCTGAATTCACCAGTCCCTGCCTGGAATCTTAATCAAGATTTTAATATGATCAGAACCAAGGGTTTTTTCAACAGAAGAGCCCTGCATTTTTATACTGGGTCTTCTTGTCAGCCATGCTGTTACAGGGAGTTACGTTAGCCACAAACCCAAATGAACATAAATTATATTAAAGTTCTTCAAAGTAGCATTCAGGTTCATATAACGAAAAAAGAATAAGGTTATAAATTGTTTGATTTTAACTTCCGCTATTGTATCTAATTATCACAGAATATAATTGTTCCCCAACATGGTGGCATTTCAAATGTCTGAATGTTCTGTCCCCAAAGAAAGAGAGAGAGCTCACTGGTAGAGGAATAATGCTGCAGTTTCTATGGACTAGCAGAGTGCTTTATATTGGATGAGTAATTGGGCTGGGAGTTTGGAACTCACCATTTCTGGTGGGTTCAATTTTCTTTTTTCATTCAGTAGGGCCAACATTTTCATAAATGACAGGTGATGTTGGGTGCCAAGTTTGGGACAACTTAAAGGAGCTGGATTGTTAGGTGACTTAGGTTGGGCACCCAGAAATTGATATACTCAAAGGCACTAATGACTATTTGAAATCTTGGCCTAGATGTTTACCTAGCTTTATCACACAAGACATTGGTTTTAGGCATTAGCAAAATGGGGCTTATTTGTGAGTAAAGCACATAGGCTTTAACAACTTATTTTTCACTTTTACAGTAACATGCTCATTTGGCCACTCAAATAAATATAAACAATTTTTAAATGGTGCAGTTCTTTGTGATCGTAACTTTCTTTACTCCTGTTCTCCTCCTTCATGAATTACAGCTTTCTTTTGTTCTGTTCCCTGTAGATATAGCTTTCAGATTGCAAGATTTGTCAGATTTGATTGCATTGTTCTGTGAGTTTTATATATAATGGCACAGATGGATGTCATCAGCACGTTAGCTTCTAGAATTTTTGCTGCAGACTGTTAAATTATATAGGCACATGGGCCAAAACAACTCTTTTTATGGATTCCAGTATTTTTTAAAAATTAACCTATAAATATGGGCCCAATTATTAAAAACAATTCCCAATTACTAATGAACAGCGGTTATCTGGCAAAATTACCATGGAGCTTATTTTCTTGCAAAAGTTAAGCTACAGCCAGAATATCTCCAATTAAAGAGCAAAAACTGTTTGTAACACATCAGTCTATTGAAAGAGCATATGTTCAGATCTGGATTTTGTCCATTTTCCAACTCAATATAGTATTAGATGCTGGTTAGTTGCATTGCCACAGGGAACCAAAGTGACTTCAAAGAGCAATATTGCTACATTCAGACACTGCAGTTGTTCTTTGCAACCTCAGCCAGGAAATAAAACACTCTCTGGGCCTGACTCTGTTCTCACATCACGGAGAATTCCTTTGAAGTTAATAGAGTGACACTGATGTAAACCAGCATGAGCTCAGAATCAGGCCCTCAAGGCTTCATCCCAGTTGTACAAAGGAGCCATGTTTCAGTATGAGATAACTGCTGTCAGACAGGTGACCAGCCTGGAACAGAACTAGAGACAGTTTCTAGACCTGACTTTGCCTAAGTGAGCTTCACAGCCCATTCTGTGGCCATAGCTGAAGTGTGTATGTGTGTGCGTCTATGTGGGTGTTGTGAGTGGCCGAGCTCTGCTCTGCTCAGCCATGTAATGCCAGTTGGTCTTTTGAATGAGATACATTCAGAATGCAAGCTATTCTTTGGAGAGGGACTCTCCCTTTGAGGGAACTACACAGCTGACTGACTGGTTTTAAATGCTATTTTGTAACGAATACATATGGTTTATTTTTTCTGCATTGACAATCCAGTTTTAGCCACCTCTTCCCATGGATCAATTGCATATTAAGAGCAAAGTACCAAACTAGCCCTAAGCAGGGAACAAGGAAAACAGCTCTCCACAAGTTTTTTAGCAGAGGAGAACAGGACCTGAAATATTCTGATTGCGGTGCACAAAATGGAATGCATCGTCTACCTATTATAATTGGGTGATGACACTAAACTATCACAATTCATTGTGATTATAGCACACAATATTTTTTCACATAAGGGTTCTACTAGGAGAGGAAAAGAAAAAGGGTTATTGTATAAGATACTTGCTAAATCTGACCCAGAATACTTTGCTAGCTACCATATAGTAAAATAGGAAGGAGATTATTGCTTCGAAGCGGGTGCAGCATGTGAGAGAAGATAGGATGATAGATTGGGAGGTTTTACCTTATTCACACTGCAAAGGAAATTTAAAGATGATCTATTCTAAATTTTAAAAATTATGGGCAATTGGACTGCGTTTGGATACAGATTTGAACTGATCCAAATTCAGGAGTGTCTAGATCTGGTATTTTTGGGCTGAGTCCCTTTTCTGAAAATTATGACAGGGATCGATAAATGAATGGAGAGAGACAGGTTTGGGATTGTTTTTTTTGTTTTTTTGTTTTTTTTTCCAACACTGCTAAAAGTTCAAAACCTGAGAGATGCATAAAAATGAGGATGCTGGCAGTTAACATAAATAATAAACTCACTGCAAAGCACATCTATCTGAGGGGGTATTGGCAGAGGATGGAGAGCAGGATTTCTGTGAAGTAGCAAAGTGCAATGTGGGGGTTTTAAGTTGTATTGGTCACATGATTGGAGATCATATTATGTGTGGTCAGGTGAGAGGGGAAAAAATGCCGCTGCTTCTGTTGATTTTTATTAGATTTCTCTCTTGTACGCCCTCCAACTCAAATCCTCTTTGGTTGCTCTTTCTCCAGCTATCCCTGATCTCTATCTAGGATGACCAGATGTCCCGATATGATTGGGACTATCCAGATATTAGAGGCTTTGTCTTATATACATAACTATATCCCTGCCCTGCCCCGAAACAAAAGTGTCCTAATTTTTCACACTTGCTATCTGGTTCCCCTATTTCTGTCATCTCCCTGGCACTCCCTTTTTCCATCTGTTCTGTCACTGCCATCCTGTTCTCCCTCTTCTTTCAGAATCTCTGGCTGCACCATGCTTCCCCTGGTTTCTGCTTCAGTGGACCTGCTTACAGCAGTAAACTCTATCTCCTCGAGTTCAGTACTGCTTGTGGGACAGGAGGAAGTACCACAGCATCTGGGTTCATGCACTAATTCCTCTTCCCTTGGGTCAGTGCTGATATAGAGTGTGGAAAGAGTGACATTAGGAAGTTGGGCAGGCCAGTAGAAGGTTCTGGGGGAGCCAAATGGAGAAGACAAGAGTCCGTCCAGCTTCCTGTGTCTAGGGTGTGGCCCACAGAGAAATGTGCTTCAGGCTAGGGATGTAAAGCCATCTCTAGCTAGACATCCTAGGGATGGGCTGCTGCAGCGAAGTGCCCTGAGCGCATGTTTAGGCCCAGCCAAGCTAAAGAAGGCCGTGGCGGAGGGGTGTGGTGGAAATACAAGAAGGCGACAGTCTTCCCAATCAAATCAATCACCAGTCAAATAAAGGCAGGTATTATGGGCCTGGCAGCCTTTCCCCCCACTCTGGATTTTTCATATGTCTCACCAGACCAGTGTCTGGAAAGCATGATTCTTTTATTCTCATCAATGGCATTTAGAGCTAGTTTTTCCAAAAGTATGACCAGATCCTAAATTGTGTGTACAAGGCACAGGTGCATTGGCACAAATAGTAATTGGCTTAATTCTGCATCGCTGAATTCAGTGAAAGATTTGACTTCAAAGAGGATAGGAGCAAGCCCCAAACGTGCATAAATCATTACCCATTTTGCATGCACAGCTGTCTCTTGCTATTTTGTCTCTTGTACATGCTTATTTTGCATGAGTGACTTAGCACCTATTTCTGAATATTTAAAACTTAGTGTCACGCCTATGGCTGCTTCTTCTATGTACTCTGAGGTCACTTCTGGGCCATGCAACATAATTTTTTTCCCAATTATTTGTGCCTGATGCCGGAATGACAGCACTGGAAACAGCCACAGGACAGGTGCATCATGGGAAGCAGCAGGCCAAGTTTCCCCCCACATCACCCTGCCTAATAGTCTTTCAGTGATTTGGAACGATGACATCTCTAATAGTCCCTTCATAAAAAGTCTTAACATTAACATAATTATTACAATAAAACTAATGTTTTGATTATTTCCTCAGATGGAGCTTTGTTAGCAGAAGTAGCAAGAGCACTTGAAAAGCAGACGGCAGCAGAGCAAGTGGTACAAGAAGAGCAGATGGTGGATGAGAAAAAAGCACTTGAGGAAAAGGAGGAGTTTGTAGCTGAGGAAGGTGCCACTGACACTGAAGTGGCAGGTGATGAAATGGGTCTGGAGATAGATTTACCGGCTAAGAAAGAAGCAGCAGCTGTGATGGGACAGACATCGGTGAATGTACTTACAGTAAAAGAAGAAGCATCTGAGGAGACGGCTATGATGGAAGAATATCTAGAAGAGAGTAGGGCAGGAAAGGAAATGGTATGTGAGGGAGAGGAGGCATCTAAGGGAAATGTAGCTGTGGAAGAAGAAGTAAATGAAGACGAGGAGGCAATGGGAAAAGCAGCGTATGAGGGAAAGGTGGTGGAGGAAGTATCATCTGAAGGAGAGGAGGTTGCTGAGGAGGTGTCTGAGGGAGAGGAGGCTGTGGAGGAAGCAGCATTTGAGGCAGAGGAGGCTGTGGGAACAGCAGAAACTGTGAGAAAGGAAGATGTGGGGGAATCAACATCTGAGGCAGAGGAGGCTATGGAGGAAGCAGAGCCTGAGGGAAAGGAGCTTGTGGAGGATTCAGTTGCAGAGGTAGAGAAAGCTATGGAGATAGCAGACTGTGCAGGAAAGGAAGTTACAGAGGGGATAGAATTGGAGGGATGGGAACTTGTGGAGGAGGCAGCTTCCGAGGGATGGGAGGCTGTGGAAGAGACAGAATTTGTATTGGAGAAATCAGTAGAAGCCGTTCCCATATTGGGAGCAGCAACTGAAATAGAGGAATCTGTAGAATCAAGAAAGGTTTCCATAGATGAAGCAGTTTCTGAAGTGGAGGAGGCAGCAGAAGAAACATCTGAGGAGAAGGAGGATGTAATGGAAACAACGCCAGAGGAGGGAGAGACAAGAAATGAAGTCACAGAAGAGGAGTCAGTAGTAGAGGAATCATCACCTCTGAGGGAAGAAACATCATTGGACAGGGAAATAAAAAGGGACATTGCAATAGAGGAGGCAGCACACAAAAATGGGCAGAGCATAGTGGAAGCCTCTGAAGAGGAAGAAGCAGCAGAAGATCCAGAAACTGAAGGGGAGGTAGTAGATGAAGGTACACACACAGGGGAGTTGGTGGCTGAGGAAACAGCATATAAGGAAGAAGAACTTGTGAAGGCTGGTGAGGAGGAAGTGACGGAGGAAACAGAAGAGAAGATGGTGTCCCAAGTAGCAGTTTCTAAAAGGAAGTTGTTAATAGAAAAAAAGGTGCCTATTGATGAAGAGGCAATAGATAAAGCCACAGTAAATGTAGAGGACGTGGCTGAGGGAGCAGCAATGGAGGGGATGGCAGTGACTGAGGGAACAGTAATGGAGGGCATGCAGACGGCTGAGGGGATGGCAATGGAGAGAATAATGGTGACTGAGGAATCAGCAGAGGGAGAGGGAATGTCAGAAATATCAGCATCTGAGGAGTCAATGTTAGAGGAAGCGGCAGACAATGGGAAAGTAATGGGCAATGAAACACCATCACAAGGGGAGAAGACAGAGAAATCAGAACCTGGCGAGAAAGAAAATGCAGAGGAAGCATTATTGGATTGGGAAGTGCAGACAGAGGAAGCAGGACATGAGGGCCAGGAGGAGGAGGCTGGTTCTAAAGAGCAGAAGGTGATGACAGGGGAGATAATACCCAAAGAAGATATGGGATCAGAAAGAACATTGCCTGAGGTGGAGAGGTTGATGACACAAGTGTCTCTGAGAGATGAAGTGGAAGCTGCAGAAGCAGCACCTGAGGTGGAAGGTGTGACACAGGAGATGGCATATGACAGGGATGCAGTGGAGAAGGAAGCAGTCCTTGTGGAAGATATGGTGGCAAAATTGAGACACACTGGTGGGAATGACAGAACAGAAGAAAGAGAGTCAGAAACTGTAGAGGAGAAAATCACACTAAAACAATTAGACACAAATGAAAAAATAAGAATAGGAAAGACAGAGGCTTTGGCTGAATATTCACAAGCGATTCCTGGGAATACAGATCTGCTCGAAATCCAGCACAAGGAAGGAAGCTGTGCACAGTTAAGGATAGACACCATGGGTGTGTCTCTTACAGAAGACAGAAAGTAAGGGGCTTCATGGCAGATGGTGAGTATCTGTCTGAGTCAGATTGCTACCTGAAAGAGGAATTGATTTTATTTTTATTACAATCCTTTGTAATGTATCCAAGGCTGCAGTACCTAGGCTAATGCTCTATCAAAGCACCAGCTCTACTGAATGGGAAATACTGAACTGTGGGATTCAGTTGGAGGAGAAAGATAGCCATGATTTTTTCCACCATTTACTCTAGTCTTCACTTTCACTTCAAGTGTTTCCTGCGGGTTTTTATTTCAGAATGCAACTCAAAGTCAATTTGCACATTCACTGATCTGTTTAATACCTGTGTCTCATAATGTCATTTGCGCTGAGTGGTACTGTCCTCCATGAGCAATGCCCTTGGTTACTTTGGGACTACTTAAAGGAAAAAATATAACCATTGCTGAAGAGGCAATAGAGAAAGTCATAGTTAATGTAGAGGCGATGGCTGAGAGAATAGCAATGGAGGTAGTGGAGGTGGCTGAGCGGGAGCCCATGGTCAAGTGGCGGTGATTGAAGAAGTGACAGTGGAAGATGTGGCAATGGCTGAGGGGATGGCAATGGAGGCAGTGAGTAAATGAGCACAGGTGGCCATAACATTTCAACTGATTTGTGATATTATGGCGTTATAACAATAATCAGCCCTTGTGTTTCTGCTTCATATCTCTCTCTGTGTACTTGTATGGCCCATATTACACTAGAATCTAAGCACCTCACAATCTTTAATGGACCTGTTTACCATACAACTAACACTTTGCTTGTTGTTTCCCAGAATGCCCTAGAGCTGGACATAATTATCTTGCCTTCGATACAATCCCAGGACGGGGAGAAAGACGTCTCAGCACCCTCTGCAGTTCCTTCAATGCTCCTCTTTTAGTCACTTTTTTTTTACAAATCACTGTAGATTTGTGCTGGTTGGGACGTTCCCTCCTTATTCATTTTACTTTATGACTAGCGTCACCATCTGTTTGTTTACGAGACGAGCTCCAGAATGTGCAACAGCTAACTGAAATAAGCTTATATGGCTAGTGTAGGAAATCACACTCCTTTATAATTACGACGCCAATAATAATACGGACCATTCCACAGCTAAATTTCTTTTCAAAATACAGAGAATTCTTACACTGATGGAACTTAAACCCCTCTTCCCACACAGAACTCAGTGGTTTTGTGATGATTAGATTGAAGGGGGGATGGGGCTTGCTGCATGCTATGTATAATAAGAGAAAATGCAAATGTACATATGTATATGAAATTGTATAGATGTGATTGTATCCTGCCCCCTACACACATCTTTTATGTGTCACTTGCATTTGTAGATAGCCACTGTCCTTCAGCATTTACTATGTCCTTATATAGGTATACATAGCCCCTCCCCCCCCCCCCAGCACCATGAGCCATGGATTCTGAGTGGAGCATCAAGGTGGCATTGTAATGTAAATATTAAATGATAGTAATAACAAGGAGCCCAATTCTGATCTCACACAGCGATGGTGCCACTCGCATTGAAGCCAGTGAAAACTGAACTATCTTGTGGAGGGCAGAATTGGAGGCTGTAAGGGCAATTCCTTCCCCCTGTTGCACGCATGTAGGGAGCCCAGAGAGCAGGTGTGAAAAATCGGGATGGGGGTGGGGGATTATAGGCACCTATATAAGAAAAAGCCCCAAATATCGGGACTGTCCCTATAAAATCAGGACATCTGGTCACCCTACCCTCATGCATTAGTGGAGAACAGGGGGCATAGCGACGCAATTCTTTTCCCTTCCAGAGCATCCAGAGCAGTAGGTTTTTTGGAGAGCATTAGATGGAGTGGAGGTGGGGGGGGTGGGGGGGGAGAGCCAATGTGTGTGTGCACCTTGACCCCAATGAAACCTGCTCCAGCCCCAGATCCTCACCTGTGCACAAGCTGTGGTAGGGCGCAGACAGTAGGTGGGCATGCACACTGCCCTGCTGCTACTGCTTAAAAGGTGTATAGAATGGCCCAGCAGGCAGGCTCCTGCTGCTCCATGCCTGCTCTGCGCCAGCCTCTGCAGCTGGGCCACTCTGTGTGTGACTACTGCAGAAGTGTTCACGTAAACCTGAGTGCCTGATGATGGCGTGTTCAACCAAGCTTGGTTTGCTTCCTATGAACATTCACACAAGCAGAGTTTGAGTTGAAAGACACTCCAATGGAAATAGAGTGATGAGTGCTCGAGTAACTGTCCATACACCTGCACATTCTCTCTGGGCGGGGTGGTTTGACTGGCTTTAAAACTCTCAATGGGCTTGGGCGTGGGTTAGTCAGGCAGACGTAGGTCCTGCATCATGTCACTCACATGACCAATTAATTAGCATGAATAGCAAATAACTGAAGCAATAGGTATTATAAATGCCCTCAAGCAAATCAAGGGCTGAAATGTTCAGCCAAACCGTTCACCCACTAGCTGAGTGTCAGCGAAATGTGTACAAAGCCAAATCAGCAGGTAAGTCAGCCACAGCAAAGGGTCATGGGCATCGAAGAGATGATTGGCTGTGAATATGTTGCTCAGCTCTATGCAGCAGCCCTGGCACCACTCTGCTTTGCCCACCTCGGGGGCTCCAATAAGTAAGGCTGAGATTTTTTTTTCCCCAGCATGTAGCATTGTTCCTGTGGAGGGAATGCCAAGTATTGTCTTTATAAGGCTTGCTGACCAGGACCAACGTGTTTGTAAATATAGCCCCTCCCATATTTGTTTCAGTGACTTAAGGCCAGCTCCTCCTGGAGTCCGCTTTTAGTTGCCATTTAGTACAGTTACTAAAACCTTGCTTGTGTCTTGTCGGTTAGGCCTGCCTCTGAGAAACAGTGCGGAGCTGCCCTGTCCAGAAGGGGCTCTGGGATCACCCAGATATTCAAGGTGGTGTGCCTGCTCATATGCCCTTTATAGGCTGTGACTTGCCTAACTCTGTGGTTGACCAGTTCTACGGCATGAGGTAGCAGCAAAGGGGGAACCATGACCCTGCCCCTGCCAGTTCCCAGAGCAGTCTCTGGGCTCCCCTGGTTACAGCAACTGGAATGCTGCCTGGTCTTTACTCACGCCATGGAAGGGTCAGCTCCCTATACCATCCCCCAATGCAGGGCCAGCCAGAATCTGACGCTAAGGCCTAGGATGGTTTGTCCAGTGGCCTTGCATTTCCCAGAGCTTCACTTAAAGAAAGAAAGTTACCTAATTTGCGATCAAGGGCCTGAACAAAATAACTGATGTGAAATATCCCTGCTAGATTAGGGCAGAAAGAAAAAAATAAAGAGCATTAACCCCCACAGTAAACCCAACAGCCATTGGATTTCTTCAGAGTGAAAAATGGGGGGAGGGGGAAACCCCCATATTTTCCACATCCATTATATAAGTATGTAAATACAAACTTTGGCTTCAACACAGCATGGGTATAGATATAAGCTAGGGTTACCAGCTGTCCCGATTTTATGAGGACAGGCTCGATATTTGGGGCTTTGTCTTATACAAGTGCCCATTAACCATCCTCCCCCCTCCTCCCCCCCAAGTTTTCACACTTGCTGTCTGGTCACTCTAGTATAAGCAGCGGGCCCGATCCTCCTTTTACTTGTCTTGGTGTCAACCGGTAATAATTTGATGGGTGTGATTTATGTTATACTGGTATAAAACTGGTGGAAGTGAGAGAAGAACACGTAGCATCAGTTGAGTTTCAGGCTTACACAACATTAATCAGGTCACTTCCTTTTCAAAGTCTCATTTTCGAAGGCTTCCCAGCACTGGTACCATTTGCGCCAGTGAGCCAGGCTACATGCAGCATCTTTATGAGCCTGCGTATGGCATGCATTCACCATTAGGCATTGCTAGTTGAGTGCCGAGATAGGCTTTCTCCTCCCTATGCCCCCCCATATGCTGGGCATACTATAAGTTTTATTTTCCATTTTAAGCAATGGAATAAAAGCAAATGGATTTGCAGTGCTTCATTACACTGAATTATTTTTGGTTTCCACATGGGGTAGTAAGTTTAAATGTGATCAAGTATCCTGTGTTTGTTTTTCTTGTTTTAATAGATAGTTGGTGTTGTGTACCTGTGTTTTCTTTGAGAGAGAAAAATAAAGTAATATAAATGCATTTATTTTATTAAAAGAGGGATTAATTAAACAAGATTAAACAAGAACAGATTAGCAATGGCAGATTATTTTTATAGTTGTCAATACCTTCAATTGAGGCATTGTATCGAGTGAACTTGGGCTGTACAATTTAAATCCTTATTCTTGTGCAATACTTTGTTTTGAAAGCATGTACTTGAGTTGTGACCATCTTGGTCTATTTTTATCCAGGGAATGTCCCTAAAATATGAACCAGTTTATTGCATGGACAAATACATTTTCAATTTTGTTCAATAGTAACAGCACAGTAAATGGATAATATATGTTTACTCATTCTACAAGTGAATAAATCTGGTATGTTAATTGTTCTGAATTACAACTTTTCTTCATGGCCTTCCATTAAAGATTTTTTTTGGTGTGTGTGCACACAGACTTGCTTTAGTCTATCTAAGGGATGCCATATTTCAGTCTGTGTAGCTGTTTGGATTTTTGGAAATATTACAGCGTAAGTATTCACATAAGGGCTTGATCCAAAGCCTCATGAACTGGTGGTCTTTCCACTGGCTGTAACTGGCTTTGGACCAAGTTTGATGCAACTTCAAAGCATTACATGTACATGAACTAATTCATCTTCATAATATCCTGTGTCATAAGTAAGTCTAACACCTCATTTCCTGCCCTATAAGCTCTCGATGTATTGTATTACTTTTTTAAAATTATGATGGGATTATTTTTTGTTGGCAATTTTTTTAACTCTTTGGTGAACAGTTCTTTGCAAGGGTTCAATAGTTGACCTGGACTGAGGAGTTGTGATTGGTCAAATAAATCACATGATATTTGTTGCTGTTCTCTGATTGAGTGCCCAACTGCCCCATCTCTACTAAAATTTGGTGGGGGGGTGAATGTTTGTGCCAATAAAAATTTTATCACAGGAATGTTTGTGGAAAGCAACAACAGAAGGGGCATGAGCAAGGCGCAAACAAAGATATGTAAGTATGTGTTCATGGAAAACTTATTGCAGTGTTTCTCAGCTCTAGTATGCACCATTATCCCCATTTTATGCACAGACAAACTAAAGCACAGAGGAGTGAAATGATTTGCTTGCACTGCAGGAGCCAAGATTAGAATTAAGTCTATGCTCGGTTCCCCAGGCCCCTCTGTTTCTTTGCCGATAGTTGTTTTACTGAGGGCTGGATTCACAAAGGGACTTAGATACCTAGCTGCCAGTTTAGGAGCTCCAAACTGGAACCTAGGTGCCTTTGGTATTTGCGCAACCCCTGCTCAACTGCCACCTAAGCCTGTAGATGTCAAAACTCACTCAGTCCCCACGTTCTGCAGTAAAAGTTCCCTAGGCACCTATGTTTCTGTCCCTGAGCATGTGCCCTGCTGCCTCACTCTGGGCATCTGGATGCCTCTCTCCTGCTGCAGTAAACTTACATTTACAAACCAAGGAAAGATAGGTGCTCAGCCACCGAATTTGCCCATGGGGCCCATTCCAATAGGTGTGCTCTGAGCTCACCTAACGCCACATAGAACAGGAGCAGGAGGCCTTCGCTTGCAACCTTTAGCCCAGTGGTTAAGGTACTCACCCGGAGAAAGAGAGCACCTCCCTCCAGCTTGTATTCAGGGTCTGAACTCTCTGACAGAGAGGCAGGACTTAAGACACACTGTTCTCCTCAGCATCTCCCATTGGCTATCTCAGCTGGGGTGCTACCTACCGGGCTGACTTTTGCGAATCTCAATCTGAGGCGAGGCGCCTATCTCCCTCCAGTCATTGTATAGGAAGCCTGAGCCACAACTCAAGCTTTGTGAATCCAAGTGATTTTCTAGGCACCTGTAAGTTAGGCACTGTGATGCTGCACATCCCAACACATATATCCCTAGCCCAGAAAGTGAAAGCTGATAAGGCAATAGTAGTTCGGGGTCAGTGGGTGAGTGCTAGACATACCATTAAAGAACATTCTTGCTGTGCAAAATAAAAACAGCTAGGAGCGAGATCCACATCCCTGTTCTGCTCCTTTTAGGGCAGGTAAAAGGGCCAGAACAGCATAAAGGGGCCTCCCACCCCAATTCCAGCTGGGGGAGACTTTCCTCAGCACAGGCACTGTGGAAGACGTAAGGCTGTCCCCTGAAGATCTCCTGGAGGGGCTGCAGCATGCAGTGCTGGAGAAATTTTGGGCAGTCCTGCAGCCCATAGGGCAGCTCCGGGAGGCTGCTATACCATAGATGGCTCCCAGGGCCATTACAATGTGTGTCTCTCCAGCCCCTAGAATCAGGAGGGCGGAAAACTGGCTTAAAGCCACTTTGCCAGCCAGCCCCCGCACTCAGACTGCACATTTTCTAGGAGGTGCAGAACGGAATCTCACCCCTAGAGATGTCACCCAGGTAATGAGTTCTCAACTTACCATCGAATCATAGAAAAGGCAGGGCTAGAAGGTAGCTCGAGAGGTCAAGGCCAGCCCCTGTGCTGAGGTACCACCAGGTAAGCCGAGACCATCCCTAACAGGTGTGTATTCAACCTGTTCTTAAAAATCTCCAGTAAGCAAAATCTCTGTGATGCCAATTGTCATAAATTTAGTTTATGTACTAATACTTCCAGTTCTTCCTCTTTATCCCCTATACTCCTTATGTATGTTATGTATAGACATCTAAGATGTTGAGCAGATGGCCCCACTGATTTCCTGCTTGTTGTTCCTAAGACCCTACCATAAATTTCCATATCCCCAAAAACATCAAGCCCCTCTTTTTAATGCTAACCTGTGGACTTTTGTCACCTGTCCCCTTTGAACCTCAGTAGGTTGGTGAGTTGGTGTCCAGAGATGCTCTTCCCCATCTTAATCAGGTGGTCCCCATCTCTTATCAACAGTCTTAATTCACAGAACAGCATCCTATGGTCAACATCATCTGCACAGCCATGCATTCATCTCCAAGATGCAACGTGTCCCTGACTGGTCACTGACCTGCAACAGAGAGGATGGGCAAGAACACCATCTGTGCCCCCAACTCCTTCAGCCTTGCTCCCAGAGCCCTGCAGTGCTGCTCTGCTCATTGCATATCTAGCAATGTACCAACCATTATGATTGACAATCACAGAATCATAGGACTGAAAGGGACATCAAGAGGGCATCTAGTCCAGTTCCCTGAACTTATGCCAGGACTAAGTATTATTTAGACCAAGTGTTTGCCTAACCTGCTTTTATGGCAGAAACTGTAAGAAGATGAAGCATGGGGAACATCAGTTTCTGTTACGCAAAAGTCTAAACTAGATCCAATTACATCTTTAGTAAAGGATGAGAGAAAAGAGTTGCAACGAAATGCTAGGTAAACCCATAGCAGTTCCCATGCTGGTGAAAGGTGTGGGGCAGAAGGGAAGTCCTGTGAGGTAGAATAGTGTTTTAGTGATTGCAGGAAGTTGAAAACCAAACATTGCATTATTAAAAATATGTGAAACATTTATAAAGTTCACTTCTGAATCTTATTTTCGCCATTAGGGAAATGAATAGTGACCTATATATATGTATACTATTGTAAACCAGGGTGGTGACATAACTTTTTCTATCCATTTTAAAGCTATATATTTAACCAAATACTGTAATTCACAAACTGAGGTGTAAATATCAAACTAGTATATAAAATACAATTCTGAAGCCAAGTATTCAATTTCTAAGCTTTCAGGATATGAAATCATCACACTATTTTTCTGTCTGACAAGGCTCATTACTTGTATTCTTAGAAATATATTTAATACATTGTTGCTAACGTAACCAGAGGAGCTGAGCCAAATTTTGGATAATCACTTTGGATTTGGATGAGATTGGTCATTTCAGATTCAGATAATCATCTGACACTTTTTTTTAACCCTGTTCCACTGGCTGTAAAGATGTCCAGTTCAGATAAATGCAAAATATGGATATACCAGAAATCCAAGCAGGTAGAGTTTTGATCAGAAAAACACACTGGTGAAATTACAGAATTTTGTAAAATGTAATATATGAGCTCCAGTGCTTACTGGTAGTTACAACAGAAAGGAAAATTGAAGGAGACATTGAGGAGAAAACAAGTTAGGTATAAAAAAGGCTAATTATTAGATGAAACAATCATGAGACAAGCAAAATATTTAACTGTTGCCAGTGGCATAACTCATCCCTGGCTCAGCTTAGAAATCTTTACAGTTCTCTTTAACATGTCACTGGACAGTGGCTGCTGTACTTCATGCTTACCATTGCTGGCTTGCATAGCTGAAATTGAATCTATGTCATTTACCAGTGTAAAACCCCAGTTGTGAATTACGTTTTGTATGCAAAATCCTGTTTGAATTCCAGCAACTGGAGAGTATAATTACAACAAGTCTCTGTCATCATGTGTGAGGGCATAATATGGTGGGCTTGATTTTGTGGAAGTTGTTTCTATTTCCTGAACAGAGTGCAGTGTAGAGTCCACTGACGTTAATGGAAATATTTATCTTAAATAGAAGTGCTTAAGTGCTTATGATGAAAGGAAAGTTTTTATTTCTGTTTTGCACTGTGTTGGGATAAGAGTGCTTGTTCCTTTATTTGTTTTTAATGGGGATCCCGTTAACTACCTGATAATCATTCATGCAACAATTTGTAATATTGCCATAGCTACCATGGACTGGATGTTCTTGAAAACAAGATAGTTCATCTCAGTGGGGTCTCATCCTTTATAAATATTTCACATCAACTTGTTTCTCTGGGTTTGTCTGGGAAAGGTACATATTCATTTGGCTTCCATAAGTCACTTCTGGGGCATGTTCTAATCCGTATTTCAATTTTGCAGAATTTCCATTTGTATTAATAACTGATCACTATGTTTTTTCCCCTAAGGCCTGATGTTTCATCTATAGAGACCAATTAACAGAGAGATTGTTTTCTTCAAGTAGCCAGTTATTTTAATTACTGGTAAAAACTGTTTGCTTTGCATAGGTTCGATCAATTGGACTTGTCTAATACTTTGCATTTCAAACTATTTAAATTTTGCTTTTCAAAGATTTTCAAAATTACTTTCCTGGTACTAGCTAATGTCCCCAAATGACACAGTGGGGCAAACAGATAAAAATCCCACATGTAGTATTACAGGTCGGATAGCAGCAGTCATGTAGGGCTATTAAAACAAAGTCCATTTTCCTTGATGGGTCCTTTTTTCTATTTCTAATTCAGATTCATTTCCAGATTAATGTTTATCAAGCATTTGCTGTAAATTTGGGGAAAATACAATACTGTAATGACAGTTGTGAAAGTTTTCACACAGGTAAGGGAAAACCATTGAATGCAAGAGCAGAATTTTCAGTTGAGACTATGGGTCCATTTACTACAGTAGCTTGCCTACTGTGCCGGCCAATGCAATTATCTGATACCTTAAAGGAATGTGATATCTCTGTCTTCAGCTCCTATGCCCAATATCAGCCCACCCCACATAGTATTTCCAGCCAGTTTTATAATCAAGTAGTGCCCTTCCAGTTTCCTCAAGAGACTCAGCATCTTCCTCCTTTCTGCATCTCCTTTCCCACTGCACACACTCATCCCCAGTACCACTTTTTGCTTCTGGAAAAAGGTGTTTCCTCCCATCCCTCAAAGAGTCCTTTCGTTTCATTTTCAAGGGTTTTTTTTTTTACTTTTTGTTTTTTGAATAAAATGGAAGTCAAATTCAAAATGAAAAGTTATTTTGAACTGAACATTCCAAACATTTCATTTTGAAAATGGCAAAACAAAATGTTTCGACTTTTGGATTTTCCCCCCCTCCCCCAAACAATTAGCGTTTGACACACATTTGCAAAATGTTTCAATTGACCCAAACATGCATTTTTGGGAGGCAAAAAAAAGTTTTGTCTGCAAAATTTCACCCAGCTCTAGCTCCACACCCTACCTGCATGAATGATTCTGTCTGGAAATGTTCAGTGCAGACACAGCCATTCCCTCACCGTTGCCGTGTCCCTACAAGAGGTAGGATAGACCAGGCCCAGGTGTTACCATTGTGTTATCTAGCCCTGCTCCAAGCAGGGAGCTGCACCGGCTCTGCAGCGGTGGAGAGCGAATCTCTGGAAACGTTCAGTATCGACAAGGCCTACGAGCAATACAGAGCTAACACAGCATTGATTTCACACTCTTTTGCTGCAGTGGTTAACTGTCTCTTTCTAGAAATGGACACGACTGAAGACTCCATGCTCTTTTTATTCATGTTATCAGTAGCTTCTTGTAGCATTGCCCACATGATGGTCTTAACTCATTGTTAGGGCCTAGCACTCACTGTGGGCAGGTCCTCAGTGTACTCAGTCCTTTCTTTCCTGGAAAGGCCAGAGGCTGGTTCGGGATAATTATTCACCTTCTGTGGGGTCACATACGTGTCACTGCTCCTGTTCAGCAGTTAGCACCGTTCAGCTATGAGATATTCAGGGTTGCAATGGCGACACTGTGCTCCAGATTGGCTCCAGATTCCACAGTCCCATGGCTTTCCCAGTGTCTGACTGAGACAGTGATCTGGGTGGAAATGATCTGGCTCTGACTCAGCTGATCTAGGGCAGATGTGATGCAGGTTGACAGGCAGGAGGATTCAGAAGTTACCCATTCAATGAATAAGCGGACGTGGAAACATTCTGATTTTGGCTTAGAAAAATGTCTCAAAGAGAGGGTTAAAAGTGAGAGCATGCTTTGTGGGTCTGCTCCTGCTCCCTTTTCCATGGAAATCAATGTAAAAACAGCTAGTAGCTGCAATATGAGCAAGAGATCACGGCCTCTTATGAACACAAATTGCATTGAGGGTTAGTTGTGATCTTTTTTGTGGCCATGAGAGATACCACTCCACCTCCTTCCTTGTGATGGGAGGTTCTAGGCAGAGAAGCTGCTGTCTTGATAGAGATGCCTGGGAGTAGGTGTGCCAGGTTTGGAAGCCTGGACAAAGCTAATCAGTTATAGGTGTTCCTGGTGGAGAAGAGATTTCATTTCCTGTGGAGGGGAAATGCTATTTTGACGATTAATCCTCTTGAGGAGGAACTGGATTCTCAACAATTCTCTGTATGTTTATCCATAACATTTACATTTACCTAAGTGGTTTGTGTATGTAAATAGAGCCTCAGCCTTTTACAAACGAAAGGGGTTGCCCAGGTGATGCCTTGGGGCTGACAGTGCGGGAGGGAGCAGCATCCTGCCAAGGTTAATATTTCAGTTTTGTTTTGCCACAGAATGCTTCAGGTGACGCTGAAGTAAAGCAAATAATAAAACACTGGGCCACCTAAAAAGCTTTCCAAGCAAAACTGTCCTCATTTTTATTGCTACAGGATCTTGCAACTAACACCATGCTTAGAAGACTAGCGTCAATAAAACGTATTACACATTACTAGACGAAATGCTATAACACTATGCAATGGCTAATCACACAGCTCAAAATCAGGAACACCAGTCATGAGAAACAAACCTAAGTAATAGTCTCAGAAAAACACAAATCTTGAATACAAGTTTCTACTCAAGCTGGCAGTTATATACTCTAATGCAGCTAAGAAAAAACATTAACCAACAGACTCTCTCTGCTAAGTTTTATTTTCCAAACAACTCAAAATAATTACTAAATAATTGACTTTGCATTAGCTTCTGAAACAATAGTTCAAGCTCTTTTTTTTCTTTCTTTTTTTTGGGGGAGGGGGGGGGAGAGGGGGAGAATAAAAGGAGGTTCCCGGTAATTAAAATTTTGTCATAGGACCAAATGATTGAAACACTTTCTGTGAAAATGCTGGAAACTCAGTACTAAAGTGAGCATTCCAGAGTCACCAGATGGCACTGCAGAGTTGTTTTGCTTCTGCTGAGTGAAAATGTAACCTTTTGTCTTCCTGTAAGGTTATTACATTTGTGACACAAAAATTGTTTATGGCTACTTTAAACTTATATGGTTTGGGCTATAGTTTCTTATCACTCTCTAGCTGGTTAAAGTTTTTTTTTAAACATAAGCATAAGGGAACTAGAGAGCATTTTCCATGTAATTTGAGGATGTAAGGCACATAACATGAAGTAAAAAGTAGATATGAAAAAAAAATCTGTTTGGAAGCCAATTAGGATAGTCAGCTATGGATTTCTTCATTCTCCTACAGAGGGTATAAAGCCTGGGGTTGAGAAGAACTAGAGGACTGAGCCCCTGGAGAGCTCCCACTGTACAAGGTTCGAGAACATAAGGAATTGGAGAACTGGAAGTTTCTAGACACAGACAAACCCTAAAGGGAAATGAGGAAAATATTAAAAAGCTGGAAGTTGGAACAACACCGGCTGTGCTGAGTCCTGCTTTGGCTGCAGGAATTAAGAGTTGATCCTTTCCTATGATTCAGGCTGGGTTTGTTGTTACTCTGTATCAGTCAGGAAGTTTATGATATCTGCACAAGCCTTACTGCAATCCAAGGTAAAACAACTAACTTGCCCTGGAACTCTATCAGTTTAACAGATTTATTTTTACTTTCATTTCTTTTCCAATTATTAATGTTCATATTTAAGATGCAGCATTCCTTGTAGATATTTGCTTTCTTTAAGGAAAGACAGATATGCACCACCAGAAAACCCTAAGCATGCCGGCAGGAAAAACAGGTTACAGCATAATTTATGATAGAAATGTTCACTATCAGTAAATAAACAAGCCAATTTAGGGATCTTTGGTGTACCGTACGATAACTGGGAGCTACGCTGACACAGTAAGAATTGCTGCTGTCAGTTTATGGGGAATCTCTCTTCAGGTAGATGGTTCATGCTGTCAGCTGCTGTCTTCAAAGCTGCCACTATTACTGCAGGAATGAAATCGCATAGTACTCATGGGATCAGACACGTAACCTGCATAAGGCAGAGAGAAGTTCAGGATTTATTCACAATCAGCTCTCAACATAGCAACACTTTTCTCCTTTCCAGCCAGTGACCATGTCATAAAGATAATGCAAACGTCTTTTCAAGATAAATAAGCAATGAACATGCTGATGTCTTTTTGCTGTCTACAAACCCCCTGTCAATATCATCTTCTGAGGAAAATTTCAAAAATAAAATACAAAGCCTACAGACTCTATCATTCATGCAAGGAATTAACAGCAATCAGGCACAGTGAAACATCAGTGATTGACACATAACTTGTGTCCAAGTATTTTAATGATACAGCGTAGGTTTTATATGAAAATATATTTTGACCTTTCAAATTGTAGACCAAAAGAGCCAAAATAAGCAGCCTGTGATGAAAAATTCTTTATGCTTTAATTCTTGGAGCTTATCAAGAGGAGATCTACTGCCATTGCCAGCATCATATTTCCAATGAAAGGTGTACTGGTTCACAGGTCAACAGTTATGGCTGTTCTTATTTTACTGCTGTAACCTGTCTAAATCTAACCTAATCATCTCAAATTTCTGGACACTGAGGCATCATACATCTCTAGTCAGGTAAAAGAAAAAAGGTAGTAACCCAAATATTTTTGGCCACAGATAAAACATATTGTAAAAAAGGAGAAAAAATAATCAAACAAAAACCTCAACAGCTAATCTCAGCACCACTGCAAATTAGTGGCCTGCAGGAATATGCGCCTGCATGGGGCCTAAGCAAACAAGAGTTTTGATTTTGAGAATTTGAATAAGCATAAGGCTCAAAGCATATGCCCAAAAGAATAAGGTCACAAGAAAGAAAAGCTGTTTGCGTTAAATGTGCAGGGGCCCTGGAAATACCAGTGTTATGTTACTGAAGCTCTGTGCTGAAATAATAGAAATACTGGAAACCTGGCTAACTGGGCACCAGGTGCAGGATTTAGCCCTGAGACTCCCTTTTGTGTCTTTGGCTGAAGTCCAATTACCAGCGATAACATGACTTGTTTGTGTACAAAAAGCAAGGATTTGAGAAGTTTTTTTGGTCAGAGCTTTTTCCTTATGCCCCATGAGTCACCCCATGATGGGAAGGAATCTTCCGGGCCTGATTCTGTTGTGCGTATTTTGGCCAGTGCTTATAGCTGTATTACTGTTAGGATTTAAAATATAATATGTATATGCTTGTATTGGTATTTTGGATGTAATTAACCCCACGTGGCCTTTGGACTAATAAAGGAATACTTGTGTCAAAGCTGAGTCGTGGTGCACCTTCCTATACTTAAAAGGGAAGTGATTTCCAACCCGGCCCTAACTACAGGTATGGCTGGGTTGGAGATCAGTTTGTGTAGACATATTCAAGCTAGCTTTTATATAGTTAGCTCAAATACCAGAGCAGTGAAGCCACAGCAGGATGGACTGCAGTGTGTGCTCGCCACCCAAGTTATAACCTGGGGTTCTGGGTGGGCTCATACAGTCAGTGCTGAAACACATGCTGCTGCGGCTTCCCTGCTCCAAGACCATAGCCAACTACATGTGCTGCAATCACAAACCTTGACTGCAGTATAGACAGATCCTGTCACTGCACACCACTGAGCTACCTAGCTGCATAAAAAGAGAAACCTGGATGGGTGAGAGCATTTCTTAATCCTATTGACAAGAGGAAAAATATCTCACAGGCAGATATCAGACAT
Organism: Emydura macquarii macquarii; assembly: GCF_026122565.2. Taxonomy (NCBI): domain Eukaryota; kingdom Metazoa; phylum Chordata; order Testudines; family Chelidae; genus Emydura; species Emydura macquarii. The sequence continues at coordinate 3,337,329 of NW_027132618.1, read as the reverse complement.
CAGTGGGATCCAAAATCCGTGTCTATCCAGATATATGTCTTCCACTAGGCTGGTGTGTGCAAAATGTCCATCAACTACTGAAGTGGTTAGTGCAGAATCCAGCGTAACTGCTGAAGTTCCCACTCCTGAGGCCAAAGGCATGCAGTGCTTCTATACACATGTGTAATAACTTACCTGTGATGGGGCATTGTTTAGACATCACAGTACAGAGATGTCTAAGAAGACTTGTGGCCTGCAGATTCCATCCAGAATTGAATGAGTCCCAAGATATTTGAACAAACAAATATATGTGTGGCTGCAGAGCTGGAAATGCAGCTCTTTAAATGACACTACATTGCTAATCATATTTTAATATAACTGTGGATTTTAAGTGCCTACCTATATATTGTACAGTTACGGTGTTAATGGTTGTCATCAAAAAGGTCTTTGCTCACTAGATAATCACAGGCCTGGTTAAACCAATGAGTATGCTCAGCATGCTTCATTCAGGATAAATGGAAGGCGCAATTTAGCCAATTTTACATAGTGATAGCTGGAAACAAAAGAAGCCACTGTATAGCAAGGCCTGAGCAAGAACTAGCCCAGGGAAATAACAGGGGTTTCCTTGGAACTGGTTGCAAATGTATGGGTTAGGGGACTGATTGGCAAGATGTGGGTGAGTGGAGAGGCAGGAAGCCAAGAAAGCGAGGTGACAGTGAAGGAAGCAGTCCTGAATGTGGCCCTGGGATGGAGCAGAGAGACAGTCCTCCCTGGGCAAAGAACTGACTAGAAAAGCAGCTTGTGAATTGTGAGTAAGGAAACTGCCTGCTGTTTGTTTCTACCGTGTTCAAGGAAACAGGACTTTGTACATTCTCAATAAATAAGCACGACTGCACCAACGAATATACCTGACTCCTATCATCAATTTCTGCTCTTCATGAAAACAAACCTGCAAGGCCCCAATTATTGTCTATGTGCTCAGGCCAAAAGGGGGACAATACTATGAACCCTCCACTTATTTACACCTAGATTTTCAAAAAATGGGAACCTGAAATCAGGCTCCTAACGCCATATTTTGGCAATTAAATGAGTGTCCACATTTTTTAAGGTGCTGAGCTGCCAGCACCTGTCACTGGGGGGCCTCAGTGGGAGCTGCTGGGTGCTCAGCAAGTCTGAAAATCTGGCCCCTTATTTGTGTGTCAAAATCTGGATTCAGGAACATCACTTCGGCTTCTGCTTTTGAGAGTCTTGGCTATTGAACTGCTCCCCACTGCCTTCAGTTGCTGCTGTGGTCTTGGGGAGAAAGCACAGGAGACTGGAGTTATATTCTTAATGTTACCACAGCACGCTTACTGGTACTTAAGCCTCTTTTCTTAAATGTTTCTATTTGCTCTAGCACCGTACACTGTTTTTACAACTAACATTATTTTTTATTGCGGGACAGTAGTGCCCGGCGGCCCCAGTCAGAGTGCGGGGCACACTGGGCTAGGTGTTGTATACACCTATAATGAACAGACAGTCTCTGCCCCACAGAGCTTAGGGCTAGATTTTTAAAGGTATTTAGGCATCTAACTGCTAGTGATTTCAAATTGATACCTTTAATAAAAGGCCTTTAAAAAAATCTGGTCTTACGGTCTAAGTATGTGACAAAAGAAAACAGGTAGCTGCAACAAATAGCTGCAAGGTAACAGTGCAGCAATGGTGATTAATTGTAATAAGCAGCTGTCACAGCAAACATTTTTTCAAAGAATTTGTTGATGCCGTAGGTGACTAGAGCACTGTACGCTGAAATGCATCTTGGAGGCCATCAGGGAATGCGCCCTCCTCCTGCGTCTACTTCAGCTCCAGATTCTGACCCCCAATGAACACAGAATCATAGAGTTGGAAGGGACCTCAGGAGGTCATCTAGTCCAACCCCCTGCTCAGAGCAGGACTAACCTCAGCTAAATAATCCCAACCAGGGCTTTGTCAAGCCGCAGCTTAAAAACCTCTAAAAATGGAGATTCCACCACCTCCCTAGGTAACCCATTCCAGTGCTTCACCATCCTTCTAGGGAAGAACTTTTTCCTAGTGTCCAACCTAGACCTCCTCCCCTGCAACTTGAGACTGTTGCTCCTTGTTCTGTCATCTGCCACCACTGAGAACAGCCTAGTTCCATCCTCCCTGGAACCTCCTTTCAGGTAGTTAAAGGCTGCTATCAAATCCCCCCTCATTCTTCTCTTCTGCAGATTAAACAAGCCTACTTCCTTCAGCCTCTCCTCATAAGTCTTGTGCTCCAGCCTCCTAATCATTTTTGTTGCCCTCCGCTGGACTCTCTCCAACTTCTTCACATCCTTTTTGTAGTGGGGGGCTAAAAACTGGACACAATACTCCAAATGCGGCCTCACCAATATGGAATAGAGGGGAATAATCACCTCCCACGATCTGCTGGCAGGGGACCTCCATGGGGAAAGAAGGGGCAGTGCTGTAGAAGTGGCCAACCCCTCTACGAAGAGCTGCCCCAGGGGCCACTGGAGCTTTGGTCTTCTCTGCCGGCATGGTGGCCTCCCACCCAAGGCCTTATCTGAACAACTTTTGCCTGCCAACTGATCATGTTCAGCTTGGGGTGGAAAATGCCTCTTTTTTTTCTCATGTCACCTAAATTCAAAGGCAAGTGCATCAGCCCCAAGGAAAACAAGTACAATTAAGTTCAGCTTTTGCTGAAGATGAGAATTCTGTGTGGACTCACCATTTCTGTCAATAGGTGGGTACTGGAAATTCCTCCTCATGTCATCCAAGGACAGGCCTTGACAGGGGTGTTGGCTAGTGCTGTAAAATTGACATGAGACCTCAGTTTCAATGACTGAAATGAGTTGCATTGGCTTTTTCATTTTTAAATTCTGAGGCAAAAGACAAGTAGCATGAAATATACCCAGCTGGTAGCATTCACAATAAAGCCTTCAGAATGAAGGGCTATGATTCAGGATCGTGAATCAAACGCATGTGCACACACCACAAATTCCCAAAGTAACTTTCTCTAAATACCTTCACAACTGTTTGTAAATTGCTATTTTAGTAGCAATTCTAGGCCTCAATCCTGTATCATTTTAACATCAATATTTTATGTGACACTATCAGGTTCCTGCAAATTAGTTTCTCAGCCAAAGAACATCCCCAAGCTGTTTTCCAGTGGTACTGACCACCACCACTACACTGCCAACAGGTTTATTTATCCTCAATCCTCAAGAGCTATCAAGTAAAGACTGTCCTTTACTGGTTCTTCTCAGATAACAGGCAAACAGAAATTGAGCATGCCCAGCGAAAAGAAAACAAGAAGCCCCAAGAGAGCTGTATTTCCAGGGAGACATCAAAAGAATAAGGCATGATATATAGTGATTTGCGGTGGTTACGGTGACACAGCATCTCCAGGCATGCTGATTGGAGACGTAGCTGGAAGGGTCACTAGAGATTATTTGCAATAATGCAGTTTCCTTGGTGATTTCAGTGAGGCAAGCTGCTAACTAATGGCAGGTAAGCTTGTCACAACGTGTCTGATTTTACCCCTGAAAAAGTTAGGTGGCTTTCAAGAATGGTTAGGCATTGGTAATATTTTATCTTTTAGTCTTCACCGATTTGAACCAAAGCTGATCTGAAATCAGACCTTTTTCATTTTTAAAATCTCTCTCTGCTTTTCTGCTATAATCTTTATTACATGAATGAAATGACTTTTCTCCTTCAAAAGGAGACACTGACTAATAAAATCATAAAAGATGTTCTTTCCTCCCTGAGATATCAACTTATTTTTGGTATGTAATGATATTTGACATTTTTGTTTGGCATTGGAACAGCTTTTAAAGGGTGGAGAAAAAGACAAAAAGTTGGTTCTGGGAGCAGCTCATCTATTTGTTTCTTTGGAGAAAATGTATTTGGAGGGATACTTTTTCACTGGGTGAGGGAGTATAAATAATAGTCTAAGTATTATCCTGAAAGATTTTATTAATTTGTGGCCTTTCTGTAGCCACTTAAGTCTAAAAATGCCTTACAAATGTTGATCTTAATAACCCCACTGTGATAACTGAGGTACATTATTATACAAATTTTACAGATGGGCAAACTGCAGCACAGATAAGTTAAAGGTTGCTAAAGGTTACACAGCAAGTAAGCAGCAGAGCTAAGAATAGAAACCAGGACACATGACCTCCAGCCCCTACACAAAACACTAGACCATACTCCATCTTTGTAGAACTCTGGACACAAACAGAGCTTTATATTTAGCTGCCATGGACATAATGTTCTAGTAAATATTCTGCAACTGAACAGTAGACCCGTTGCATCTCTTAGGTAGTTAACTTCAATAGGCTTTTAACTTTGTGCCTTACTCCAACCAGTGTGCTTTAATTAGAGAGGGGCCTGAACCAAAATTAAACTCTCCCAAAGATTGGGGATGTCTGATCCAGGATTTTGGTTTGTCCAGCCATTAACTTCAGATCCAGTTCTGAATTTTTCCAAAGGTCTGATTCAGGACTGACTCCAGTTACAATCATCAAGAAACCCACTCAGCACTCAGAATATGAAAGATTTATATTTTTTAAAAGGGAATATATTTCCAAGCCATGCACTATCTATCCTTGCAGCATGTCTCCTCTGCGGCCCAAGCAGCAAAGGGGTAGTTCTGTGGGACAGAGGAAAGAGAAAACCTTTCCCTCAACATTGCTGTTTCTCAGTTGAATAGAAATATTCACTAATTTATCCACTAACCTCAACTCATGGCTTCATTCTGGCTATTTCCAGAAGCAATACTCTGTCTCTGTCACTGATCCAGCTCCACAGTATCTTAAATTAATACTAATTTATAGCTCCCAAACAGGGCCTGGGCAATGATAACTAATTTGTGTCATGGTCAAAATGCAAAATATACAATTTCAATAGCCTCCAAATTGGTCCCAGCAGGTTTTATAAAAGAAACAATGCCTCAAAACTACATTTGCACAGGCACAAATTTGGCAACTTATATAGCAGGCCATTGCTTCATTGGAGCATCGGCCTGATAATAAAGTGCAATCATTTGAATGATGAGCTTATGAGACACAGCAAACAGGGAAACACAAGTCACACACACACAAAAAAAAGTGCTAAGAGACCGTTTGTGTTCTTGTTAAAATCAATGAGTACAATTTTCAGAAACGCCTAAGGCCTTGTCTACACACAAAAAGCTGTACTGCTTTAACAATACCGCAACTGTAGGAATCCAGCAATATAGGAAGAGGAATAAGTTACACTGGTTGTGTAAGACACCTTTATACCAGTGCATCCACACTAGGTGTTGTACAGATATAACTATGTTAGTAAAAAAAAAATCATACCCCTAACCAATATTGTTATACCAATACAAAAACCATGAGTAGACCAGGCCTAAGTTCACTTCAGAGTTCAGTGTGAACTATGGGCTGTGAATTGTGACTTGCACTAGCCTGGTGTGCTGTAATTTCCCCGTGTAGATGCTGCGGGCACAAATTAAAAGGTAGCTATTTCATGTTAACTTTGTTCTGTTTAAAGAGGACTACATTAACCCAGACTAGGTACTTTCTAGTTTGCACCAGCAATGTCCACATGGGGCAGTTACAGAGCACCTCTCTAGTGTGCAATGCAATTCATATCTCGGTAGTATGAACTGCAGGGCCATGCGGACATATCTTACATCCCATTGAAAGTCAATAGTAGTTGGGCTAATAAGTGATCACGGTGCTTTTGAAAATTTTACCCAATACCCTCATAGATAGTGGGCGAGCTGTTTAAAGTGTCTGCCTACTACTCCAGGGAATGCAGCCAAAGTAAGACATCTAGACTCATCAATTTCCATATTAATTATATACAGTCTCACAATAGCAGGGAAGGTGCATTTATACACTTCACCAGCTACGATGTAGATATAATGTGTGCTGTATGTCTGGGATCCAACATTTGGCAAGGTTTAATGAAAGATGACCTTCTATTTCCCTCCATTCAAGCATTGTAAGTTTGTATGTATGTATGTGTACGTTCACAGAGAGAAATAAAAGATTGTCTTTGATCACATCACTTCCATGTGTTGGACCCTGAACATACCTGACATGTTATGTCCCAAGAGTGGTATACATATATTATGCATTAAGCTTGTGGCTGAAGTTTTTCAAAGAAATGTAAGGGAATTAAGTGAATTTCAATTGAAGCAGGGCACCTAACTCCCTCAGGTTCCTTTGAAAATTCCAGCCTACATTGATACAATGGCTTACAAACACAGTGACTCTGTAAAGCACAAGGCCATTTCTATGAAGCACATTGGTTTGAGCTTCCTGTACATAATACTGTTCCTTTTTCTTCCGAGTGCAGAGAAATCAAAGGTCATCTTTATTTACCTCAGTGTCCTGCACTGGGTCACATGAATTCTTCCAAGGAATCTAATGCTGCTCTGTTGAGACAGGCTGGTATGAATGTAATGATTTAAAACTAAAGAATTCCTTCAACATGCAAAACATGGCTCACTGCCAAATATTTGAAATATTCCATAGAGGCTACAAACTTACAGCTAATGTTTTGGTTTTGAGAAAAAGAATATTGAATCTTTGGGGATGTTTACATTAACACATGACTTTATAAAACCAGACTCCCTGTCTCACACACTTTCTTTGTGTGTATGTACTGTGGGTATACACAAAAGGCAACAATATATATTATTATTTTTACTCAGCACAAAAAACTGTACATGAAATCATTCTTAATAGCTAGTCACCTGTCTGAAGAAAATTGAGCACCAATTTTTATCAGTGCTTTGAGAATTGCTTATGATGGCTTTCATTGTGTATGTGTGTGTGCAAAAACAGAACTAGGTGGATGCTGCAAAAAAGTAGTAATGAACACCAATTTTCATAAAAAAATGCAAATTTTTGGATTGTATTTAGACCCCTTTCATTCATTTTCTGTAGACATTAGTGCTTAGGATTTTTTGGTTGCAAGGCTGTTCATAGAAAGAGAAAATGTCATGGAAACTCATAGAAATACTTGTATGAACAGTCTGCATGAACAGAATTTTAACAATGAAAAAATAGGTATTTATAGAAGTTATGTGAAATATCATAGACCTTAATCACAAATAATCTCCTTTCCATAGGTTACTTGGATCATTCTACAGAATTCTATCACAAAGATATAAATTTTTATTAAATTCTATAGGATGGTTTAAAAAACATGTAGAAAGGCTATTGTTTTCTATTATATCCTATAGGACTTTTCTATAAAGAGGAAGCCTCTGGTGATCATTGTGAAATCTCTTTGTGGGGGATGAGAATCCTCCAGCCCAGAGGCAGAAACAATACCATGCAATTTACCTGTAGGTGTCCAAACACACAGCATAAAAATCTTACTATGACTAGCAATTTTCTGAAGCGACAGAGTCCTGATCCAAAGTTCATTCAAATAAATGGGAGTCCTTCCACTGACTTCAAGGGACTTTGGATCAGGGTTTAATTGAAGTGAGCAGTTTCTAAGCAATCCACAGAACAAAATATGTTCACATAAGCCATTTGTTAAATAATTTCGGACCACTAGCAAATAGACTACTCTATGTCTGCTCATGGATAATACAAATAGAAAAAGAAGCTAAATTAATCAAATACTATCCCAGCTCTAATCTCATTGCATCTACCATGCCACTATATAAACTAATGCTTCATATAACTAATATTCCATTTTAAATACAAACCAAAATTGGTTTGGTACTAACAAATACAATTTTCTTTCTAAAAAGATTAACTTGCTATAGAAACAGTATCTTAATTATGTAAACCAGTCAACCCTGAATACACAAATCAAGAGCAAAGTACACACCTGTGATACTGACTGTCACAGAGGTAACATAAATACACAGTTCATGCTGCAGCTAGTTGTTCCACTGTGCAGCCTTTGATGATGCAGACTTTTTGTAGAAGTTCTTTAGCTCCATGTTATTGTTAGGGTAGCACCCATCTCAACACTGGATATAAACCATTCACAGAGAGGGCCTTCTGTATCAGGAAGTGGAAAACGTCCCTGAACTTGAAGAATAGTTTTAAAAAATTCTTCAAAATAGAGGACAGGTTTTTGACTTCCTGAAGATCCATACATTATTAATTATTAATATTTTTATTGATATTACAGTAGCACCCAGAGGTCCTAACGAGGATTTGGACTCCACTGTGCTAGTTTTTGTTCAAAGACACAATAAGAATCGGCCCCTTTCCCAGAGAGCTGTTATGTATATGCAGTAGCAAAGTCTGATTTTAAATGTTTATTTTGGGCAGAATAAGGAGTAGATGGATTCCTATAATGATTTTCTGGTGCTTTCCCCACACTGAAATTTTAGGGGATAAACACTAAGTAGAAGGTTCTTAAATTACACTTGCAAAATTCTACTCACCCACTCCTCTGTGGCAAACAATATTTATTGGTGGGTGAGTATGTCATTCATTTTTCCTTCATCCTCATGATCTAATGTGGGTGAGCTTGTGTCGGAATTGATATTCTCCATGACAATTTTGCAAATCTGTTTTAAACAACTTGGTTAGTAAGAAGAAAGGATAGTCAGCCTATTATTCAGGAATCAAGGTCACTTTACAAATGGATACAGTCTACGGCGTAAATCTTAAATATGTTTTTAGTGAGCGAAGCGTAATTTCACATGCCTTGCTCTGAAAATGTATCCTGAAGTCTACGATTCGCTATGAGAAACTAAACTGAAAAGGAAACCCTAGCTGGGGAATAGGTAATCTAATACTGCAAAGGTTCCCATAGGAACACACTTCTTTTATTTATACATGTTTGGAACAGCTGCCTCATTTGGAGTCTGGCTCTTGGAAAGTGCAGACAGATGCCCCTAGAGTAGAGCTGCAGTAAACTAGTCTCCCTGCTGGCAAACAAACTCTTCAAAGCTCTTGAGCCTCCTGCCTGTCATTTGTGTCTCGTGTCTCACTATGCATCATGGGCCTGAATGCAGCAATTTTAGGTTCATGACAAACAGCCAGGCAAAAAATTGGCCAAAGAACCTTGGTGTAAATGGAACAGCCAGCCAGAAGAATATGACCTGAACCACTCCTTCCCCTGCCACCTCTCTTTGTACAGTTGCAGAGTAGCCACGGTGACAACCTAGCAAATTATCATCCTCTTTTATATTTTCAAACAATATTGTTCAATGTAGGTATGTGTGGCAATACAGAGAATTTACTGAAATGCTTTTGAGCCGTTCTAGGCATGAAAGTGAGCCTACTTCTATCAGACCATATCTGATACTCAATTGGGAGAATGAACAAGGGCTGTTGGTTTTAAATGCTCCATAAAAACTGCATTTCAGTTCTGTACTTTAAAAAGAAGCTTTTTCATTAGCTCTGCCTTTAGTGAATATGCTTACGTAAACCTTGAGAAGCCTTTGAATTGAAAATATCATTAGCCATGGCTTTAGGACTCTTGACACTTTTCAAAGTGCAGGCAGAAGCTGTATTACTAAACAGAACTTTCTTTAAACTTAATTAGTCATCGGGGATATTATTTACTTCACAGTATACCGAAAAACAAAGGTCTGTCACCACTAGACATATCTGAACTTAGCAGATGTATTCATAGCTCCTGGCTTCTATTAAGGATCTTCTAAAAATATGCTTTCAGGTCTTCCCTTTGTGAAACTTTGACAGGATAATAGAATTAGATCTGCTGAATTCCACTAAACTGTAAAGTAAGTAAAGCTTCACTTACTCTTCAAATGTTTTTCTCTGGCAAAGCTCATCAGTCCAGCTTTTCAACCTCGAAACACAAAGCCATAAAACAAAAAGGGTGACTCCATCACTTGTCCAAGTGACAGAACGTGAAATGTTTATCATTGGCTACCAATGGCAGGATACAGGCTGCTTGTTTTAGGTTTACTTAGAGTTTGTCCGTATTTCCAGCCTCAATGCAAATATTATTCTAGGGCTCAGGTGAATGTTGAGAGGCTCAGGAGTGTTCCTGGGGCTCTTGCTTTCCCAGCTGCGGTAAGAGACATGTATTAAAAAGACAAAGCACTTTACTCCGGGGACTGACAGATGCAGTTTTCTTAGAGTGCCAGCGCTTGCTGATGCATGGAGTGGCACTGACATGGCTCTGGAGGAAGCTAAGCACCAGCATCCAGTGCAGGTAGGAGGCAGAAAGAGAACAGGGACAGAAATAGAGTCCTGTAAAGAAGCAAGGAAACCTCACTCTATCTAAGCCCAATTCTTCTTCCTCATCTGCTTTACTGTCCTCACAGGCTTCTCCTGTCCTTTCTCTGTGCCCCAACTTCCCTTTCCACTGGAACATTTGTCCTTTTCACTCGTTCCCCACACTGTGTCTTTTCATGCCACCCTCTTATTCCTGGGATAAGTTCTCTACTCTACATGCAAAGCTCTCTTCATCTCCTCCACAAAACGACAACAACTTTTCTGGGAAGCATCCAATAGTGGCTGTGCTCCTCCTCCCTGCTTCTCTTCAGCTCCATTTTGCTTGTGTGGCTGCCTTTAGATTAGAAGACCTTTGGGGCTGACCTACCACAGTATAAAGCCATGATATTTGTGGTCCTAGATATATTATTCATATTAATTCATAATTTATAACAAGCCCTCCTGCTGTGGACAAACACACTCGGGGCAAAGACTAGTGCAAAAAACAAAGTCATAGAAAGAGAAATATGTATCTGGAAGGAAGATAGCAACTCCTCTGAGTGTCTGAATGCTACCAAGGTGCAGCTCCAGCAAGTCTTGTGGCTTGGATCACTTAGTGCAGCATCTCACAAAATTAATACCAAAACAGTAGCCTAGAGAAATGGGCCCAGATTCTCAGGTTGGACAACTGTGTTTATGCAAAACCAGTTGCGGGGGGGGGGGGGGAGGAGGAGGAGGAAGGGGAAGCAAAGTTGGCTTTAAGGAGCTTCGTACGCCTGGTCCAGGGTTGGTCTCGACCAGGCCAGACTCCAGGCAAAAGTGAATGTAGCATTAGCAGGGGAAATCCTCAAACTGGCTGTAGGGCTGCTTTCTACCTTCAGCCAAAAACCTCAGTGTGTGCACGCGTACCACATGCCCAGATTCAAAACAGAAGCACTGTGGTTTGCTAGTGGCACCATTGCCTTCTTAGTCTCCAATCCTTGAAAGATACCCCTACAACTACAGAGAGCCCCTTTTACTGGCTTGGTGAGAGAGGTATTTCCACAGCGTTCATATGGCATTAATTATGAGGCAGCACATGGGCGTACAGGTCTGACTGCATAAATCTCTTTCCAGGATGGGGGTCTACAGTGGAAGCTGTGTGGGGCAAGGACTGGGTCTTTCCTATGTGTGCATGTATAGCACCAAGCACAATGGGGTGAAGCTTCTGATTGGGTCTCTGGAAGCTACAGTGGTCTAAATAACATATAGAAATAAATAGTAGCATGCAAGTGATATTAAATGTCTCTATAGTCAAGCCAAGCCAACACAATACAATACAAGGTGTGCCAAGTTCTGCTTAGGAGGAAGCATACATCACACGGTCCTGCCCACACTACAGATTGAACTGTGGTGGTAGCAACCGTATTCAAAAAGCAGTTATCAAGCAAGGTTCTTTCTGTGTGAATGCTATCAGAGAACTGTTCAGAGGCAGTTCTTATAGCATGTCTCTGGCATGATTCCCCTGTCCAGAATGACTAGGGAATTCATTTAGTACCATGGTAAGTCACGCCTTGCCATACATACAAATCTTTGGCCACCTGAGCTGACCTATAGCATGGTTTCAAAGGCATCTAATACCATAGTTTGTGACCAATGCCTAAGAATGTGTTAATCTCCCGCTTCAAAGAAAATGAGGCACAAAATCATTTTGACTTGTGCCAACTCCATTGGGTCTGGGTTCTCCTTAGAATAAGAGGAATGTTATTCTTCTGCAAATCTGCCCTTATATGAGAAGTGCTAAAGGTGCAAAGGAGCAGAAAATCAACTATTAAAGCTTCTAAAGTGTGATGGGTTGATACATTAAGCAGCCTGATTAGATAGGCAATCAGAATGCATTGCTACTGCACCCTGTTCATTAGGAGGGCACTGTGACCCATCTCTTATTACTTCACACATGGTAACAGCTGCTATGCATGAGAGAGACTCACTAAACACAAACACTAAAGTTACAAGGCAAGAAGCAAGCAAATAACTTCAGAGTCATGCCTGTTTAACTCCATGTATGGGACAGGGAGATTTCATTAGATGAATTGTCTCGGCTGTGTTACCAAGCTGCACGCTGCACAGTATTTCAGAGAATGTGAAGTGGTCAGGGCTGAGAAAGTAGAAGAAACGGAGAAATTTCCAGTGGAATGTAGTGCCCCTCTCTGTCTCCAAATGTATACATTTTCAAAAATTAAAACCTTCAGAAACTATTGTCATTAGAAAGTCAAGTCATTAATCATCTCAGTATGTTGTATAATTGGAAAACCACAGAAACTATTCCCATTTGATTGTACATTTTGCCTCTAGATGAATTTTTCTAGGTTCTATTTATAGGGTAGGATTTAGTTAATTTATGTTGCAGAGAATTTGAGGGGGTAAAAAACTTTAAATAACCTTTTGGGTTTTAAAGGAACCCATTTCAGTGAGCTAACAGGCATGGCTGAGAACACTAAATTACAGGAGCAGCTAGGCTATAGTGATAGCTTCTTCTTCTCTCTCTTTCTCTCTTTCTCAGGTGTCTGCACTGTAACCTAAATATGTCAGTCCCTCATACTTTTCATGCAAATCTATTAAACTCCACAGCAATATCTGGTCCTTTATGGAAGAAGGATTAACCCAGGATCACTATTCCTTTCTCCTGACCTCAGTCCCCGCCCCATCATTTTCCTCTCACTTTTAAAGCAGGCCTTTAATTTCACCAGATTTCTATTTTGATTCCTGTTTTTAATATGGAAAGCCTTAGCATCTAAGTGCAGGTGTGCATTTCCTTCCTCCCTCCCCATCTGGAGCCCCAAAGGCAGGAGTTTTTGTTCTTATTTGCTCCCTTATTCCAGGCCACTACTTTAACTCTTTCCACCTCAAGCCTTTAATTCCTCACAAGAGCCAGGAGGGCAGGAATAGGATGCCCAAGTGCTTTCTCTGCTGTTACAGTTTTTGATTGCTGGGTGGTGCTAGAGAGTAAAGCATAAATCTGTGTCTTCTAGCAGCGATTAAGAATGTCATTTCATTTCAGCAGTGCTCTCAGTCCCCATGTGATTGAGAAGGGAGATTGTTAAATTTGCCCTCAAAACCAGGTCTCCCGAGTGGTAGCACAGACTACTTCAGATATGAACCTTAATGTTACAATAACAGTAATCATAAATCTCAGACAGCCACAGAAAATTCTGTAATGGCTTTTGTTCTGTAAAGAAATATAAGACATACATTAGCATCAGTCCTTATGGCATTTAGTTTTCCTCTGTTTTGATTTAATTGTAGCATATGTTATGAGTGAAGTTCTGGCCCCACTGAAGTTATTGGGAGTTTTGCTATTATTTCCATGGGGTCTGGATTTCATCCTATGCCTCTTGAACACTGAGAACTAAATGCCCACTCTAGGCAAAGCCAAGCCCTGAGCAGGTCAGGAGCAGTCCCAGGAAGCCCTGTGACTCAGATACCCATCTGAGGCACAACTACTTCCCTGCTTCCTCCTCCTTGTGTGGAGAAGGAGACAGGTTCAGGAGAGAGTATTTTGCTCCTGGTTTACAGGGGCAGCAAATTGCAACACCCTCCATGGCTGCACCAGCCAAGACTCCACCCACTCCAGGGATGTGTCCAGCCACTGAGTCCCCAAGGACCAGTTGGCCCATGCAGGTGTCTAAGGGGGTTTGTTATGCTTCTGCAGGGTAGTTCAAGTCACAGTCTAGCCCTGGTGATACCATTTAATAGCAGTGCACCATCATTAGCCCAATACCTGTAATTTCTGCCCTCATGCCTCACTTCAGTCCTTTCATTTCACCTCGGTCACAACTGAAATTAAAACAAAACAAACAAGAAAGAGAGCCTGGCACTAACAAGCGTGTCGCCAAATTACAGCAACTCACTTTGCTTCTGTACTGCAGCCTCCTCCCACAACCTCAAACCTTTGTCTATTGGGAGGGTAAGGTGTTCAGGACAGGGAGCTGGGCATTTTTTATGTCTCTGGAATCCAAATGTAGTAAATAAATACATACAGTCATACACACTACTCATAATAATAATCTACTGGAGATACTGGCATTTCACTGCTGTTGCAAAACACCACTGTGAGCAGATGGTGCTCACATACCTCTCTGGATAATGGCTACACACTTCACATAACACTAAACTTAGCGTTAAGCAAGAGTGGGAGAAGGTTTCCAGGTTACACAAATAATAACAACACCGTTCTCCTCAAGTCTGGCACTTTGTAGTGTTCCCTGAAGGAACTACTGTCTCTGCCTCTCGTTCTTTCTGACCAGAAAGTCACGCCCACATCTCTTTTATCCTGGCAGAGTTAGCAAGCTATGTCTGCCATAGGGAATCCGTGGAATCTACTCAGCAGCTTTACGCAGGGTTTTGCTGCCTGCTAACTGGGTGAGCTACCAGATAAGCCCTGATGTCCAGGCTCTGAGGACTTGTAGAGCCTACTAGCCTGTTTTTATGAGCATGACTCACACTAACACAGCTTCCTTTAGTGGCTAAACAATAGAGGTGTATGAATCTGCTATTTTCTCCAAGCTAACAAACCTGGTCCTTTAGCTCAAGCAAGTTCGAACTTGCCACACTTCCCCTAATAAGAAATTGCATCATATAACTGATGATAAAGCCTATTTTCAAAGACTGAACAATGCCCCCATGCTAAGAAAAAACTTGACAGACTATGTGTAACTGCACCAACTAGCAACTCCCCCCATAACAGTATTGAAATGCTTGTCAGCTATCTAAACTGGCTTTTCTATCTTGAACCCGAAATGTTGTAGCTTACACACCCTCTGTTAATTATTCAGTATTTTTTTTTTGTGGCAAAGATAAACATTTTGATTGCTTAACTTTTCTTGGCATAGAATTTCAAATGCAAAACCAATAAACCATAATGCAAAAACCGGCTCCCCTGGGCCCACTGGCAGGTAGTGGAAATATGTTTGCCTACCTGCTGAGAACTTGTAATGACACCCCTGGATGGGGGTCATCATTCTTTCCTGTCCTATCTTAGAGCAGTGTTGCCATGTCTGCGTTCCAAGCAGTGCACGCAGTTGTTTAAATACCTCCAGAACTGTTTTTATGTTTTTAAAGTCACAAACAAAATCTATATTAATATTTGACTTTGTGAAACCTTTAGAATGAAGCTTCCACTTGGGGCCTGTCCAACCAGAGAGTGTCCATAACATTTTAAATACCTTGGGCTCATCATACTGTTGTGAGACTATCTGAGAAGCTAGGATTCTGAAACATTTTTCAAACTTTGATGCAGCGACAGCACTAGCAACATATCATATAATTATTTCCTTATGGCAGCACCCACCACATACAAGGTGCTTTCCAAACACCCAAAGATGGTCCCTGAGCCGGGAAGCTCACAATCTATGGAAGATGACAGACATCTCCTTGGATGGACTCTCTTGATGCTGCCCATTACACCTGTCCATAGTGAGAGCTAGTCCACCCTCAGGGGTTGTCACTTACCTTTGTGACCAAACAGCATAAGCTCTCGCATTCAAGGCATATTCCAACTCAAAACGGCTACGTAAAGCTGCAACATGGCTACGGCCAGGACCTCCTCGTGCAATGAGACAGTCAGAAGAAGAGGAAGGAGACAGAGATCCACTGCTGTTGCTGGAGGCGGGAGACATCAGCTGGATTAAAAAAGGGATTGTCAACCTTTACTGATGAACCTTAACAGTTTTAGAGTGGCTTCAAAGCACTGAGCACGTGCAATAAAACACAAGAATTTTGCTGCAATTCTGGATTATTTTTATTCTTCTCTTTCTCATTAACATACTTGTGTCCCTTCTTTCTTCTACAGCATAGGCTGAAAAAAGCAGTGGCTCCTGACTTTGATCAGCCGCAGAGGAGAGCTGCATGCAGCTTACCAAAGGAAGTGGTACATTCATCATCCCTTGGAGTCTTTAAATCGAGATTGGATGTCTTTCTAAAAGATACGCTCTAGTTCAGCCATGAGTTATTGGGCTTGATAGTGTTCACTTACATAGTAGGGAAGAGTAATTCCTTCCCCTTCAGGAATTACTGGGTGAAATTCTATGGCCTGTGTTCTATAGGAGGCTATATGAGCATTGCAGTCTTTCTGGCCCTATAATTCGTGAATTTCTAAGGACCAACCCAGAATGGCAGGGCAGGCATATAGTGTTAGGAGGCATTTAAAAGTTTAAAAAGGAACAACATTAATTTACTGAGTGAGGGGAGAGAGGAAATGGAAGGGACAAAACAAATCTTATCACCCCAGATTTCATCCTTTGTTGCCTGCAGCACTTACCAACTCTCAACAGATTTTGTCCCTTAAAACTCCCCTCAACAGAGTTTTGCCATGGAGACAATGGAGCTTAAGACTAACTCCTTAGATAAATAAGGCTTCTTTTTTCAGTTCACAGCCCAGATTTCATCCTGCATGCACTGCTGCCTTTGTATCACAGAAGCCAGGTCTCCCATGAGACAGCACGGTTACTTGTGATATAGTACTCCACTTGTTTTAAAAACTTAAAAGCTTCCACCTACACATAAAGCAACCTGCTGCAGTCAGAGCATGAAGAAATGAAATAGATTACGGGCGTCTGCTCTGACCCTTCGGCTCAAGAGCAGTGATACATTTTAAAGGGAAAAGGGAATTTTTACAATTCTTGTACATGGTGCACACGCATGCACACACACACAAATAGCAACTGTAAATTCAGGAACTGGAGTCCCTAATCAAGCTCACTTCCTGTTTGATCAGTTGTCTTCATTAGGCTGGATGCCTATAGATCCAGCTGTTTATTCACTGCAGAGAGAAGCAGAAATGTAGCCTTGTTTTTCTCTTTTCATGTTTGCTCTTTTAATCCCCCTCCCTAAGATCCATGTCAAACTGACTCTTTTTTCTAGCCAAGTAAACCTGGGATTGCTAGGTGGGGAGAAGTGGGTCTGCCTACGACTACTGCAAGGTACATCTCTGCAATGCTGAACAGTCTCCCTCTGCAGCGTTAGCATCTCTGGAAATGCAGAGAGCCAAGAGCAAGTCAGAGACAGACTTGATCTCATATCATACTCACGGCAATGTGTTCTGTCAGGCTGGCCGTTGACCTTCTGCTTCCTAGGGCACTTAGGGGGTTATTGTTTACTGTATCACCTTAAAATTTAATGACAAGGTTACAACTGGGTGAACTGGGTCAGCGAGTTCTATGGTCTCTTTCACTCTGTCTTCCTGTGTTGCTCTCCAGCTTGCATTCACACTTGCTCATTTGGGGCATTCATATTACTTAACTGCAGGAGCTTATATCTTTACCTCAATGTTGCATAGACATTCTTCTAACTTTGTGACTACTTCAGAAAATTCTGGTCTTCCCTGTAAATACAAGAGACAGAGAGAGAGAGAGAGAGAGAGAGAGAGAGAGAGTGTGCACACACTGTGTTGCAAATAGAAGAGGGATTGGTCACTGCAATTTTAAAATGTGAATGTGTGCATTTGTAGGAGACCTTGGTAAGGAAATTTGATACCATTTACAGACAATCCCGCTTGTATATAGACTGACTGTTCTAACTTCCCTTCTAAACACTGGATGATAAAAAAAGGGGGTGATTGTGGATCCTCTCTACTTCCCCTCTCTCTGCATTCTTTGGCGCCACTGTGAGTGTACTTGCATGTCCTATAAGAATAGCAAGTTCAAATTTTATAACCTGAGCATTTTCTAGAAGCCTCAAGTGCACCACTTCTGGTTTTTATAGCACCTGTCAGTATGTAACTTATCAGATGTGCACTGAGGGAGACTTCTTTAACTCCAAGACAGGGAGTGCTTGAGCCAGGTCCCTGATTAATACTTGGGCTGTTGGCCACCCCTCCCCTCTCACCTCCCACTTTAAGGGTCAGTCCTGCATCTCTTACTCACATGGGTAGTCACACTGACTGTAGTCAGACAACACACGAGCATTTTAGATTCAGATGGGCTGTAGCTATATCATGCTAATAAGTCCTTATTGCTATTCTAAGTGCTTTGTGACACATATACAATGTGTCCCCTGCAAAGGGCCAACTTGTATGATGCTAAGAGCTTCTGTTATGTGCTCCATTTGAGAAGTAGCGGGGACACTTTTGAAAGCTGTTGTGTCTCATATTTCTTGGATTAATACAACTAGACTTAGTATCAAAACCCGATTAGCTTTATTGTAATTATTGTTACAATTGTTAAAATTATTACAATTATTATTGCTTTATTGTAATTAAAATAATTATGGAGATATCTATCTGTCTCTCTTCTTATACTGTGCCTGACAACATAGTGTCTGTGGTCTCAATTCTGCAAAGCACTCAATCACTCACTTATCTTATAAAATGATTGAATCCCATTGACTTTAATGGGACTTAAGCAAATGGGCCTGACCCAAAGTCTATTGGAGTCAATGGAAAAACTCCCACTGATTTCAGTGAACATGGATTAGGCCCATAATTATTAAAGTTAAGCATGTGCTTATGTACTTTGCTGAATGAGGACCTGAGTCCTGTCAAAGAAGTAGTTTTTATTATGATTAAAATGCAAGAACTAGCTAAAAATAAAAGGAGTTGGATTATGAGTCCCTGTCTTTGATTTTCTGGGCACAAATTTGCCTTTGGAAACAACTGCAGTTACAGTTTGCAGCATGTAGATGCCTAAGGACCCGATACATAGGTACAGTCTGGTGGTTAGGTGAGATGAGCTATGAGGGTGCCTTCAATTAATTGCAAATGCTAAGTTGTGCCCTCTAAATTCAAAGCCTTTTAAGAACAGGATCAAAATATCACATAAACACACAGTTTTCTCACTTGTGCTCTATCTTTTAATAAACCAGGGATAATGGAAAATGTCAGTTATAAGTGCTGGACATCTTTCTCGGCCATAAAATTCACCATTCTCTCATGACAAATTAAAATCTCCTAAAAAAATGCAGAGGCCCCTAATTTACTTAATTATCCATTTGCAATTAAACCCTGAGTAATACCATGAAATATATGCTTTTATCCTTTCAGGTACATTGCTCATTCTACTTGCTATGGTGATTCAGTTAATAGCATCATGTCCCTTCTCATGCATGGTATGCTCAGAAGATGTTACTCTGTGTCAGGGATTAACATACATACCAGGTAACTATGTAAGACCCTTTAAGAGAACTGATATTTATTAATACAGTGAGCTCACTGCAATACTCTAATTGTATTGACTGTTTCATTGTATCGACTGTTTCTGGACTCAGCTTCTGAAAGCAAACCTCTACACATGCTGTTTAAAGAGTGATAACACTGTTTTATTTCTCTTTGCCTAGCGGCCTTACCTCAGCTATTCTAAGGCCTTCGGAGGTAATTGAAAATCTTTTTTTTACTGTGAATGGAGTCATTTCATGCAGCAAGACACTTAAAAAAACAGATTGTTTTAATAAGTTATTGTCCCCATTTTGTGCAAAGTTCAAGCCTTACACTGGCTGAACGGACTATGGATTGCCTCATAACTCTGCCATGCATTTCTACAGCATTAGTAAGATTAAGTGATATTCCGGTGATACAGATTAGAATCGAAGTGTATTATTAACATTATAATTCTGAAACAATGGTTTCTTTTTATTGGGGCTAAATGAGCTGTGGAAATGCTACCAAGATACATTGACTTTATTCATTACATATTGCTTGCTTAAGTCAACAATTTAATAAGACACCTTAACAAATTTAAACAGAATGTGACTTACATGCTGATAAGTAACACATACTTTGTTTATTGCTAAAAGCAGCAAACTTCTATTCCAACACTAGTTCAGAGAACAGAAAGGCATTATCAACCTAAGAAACCAGAAGTACTAATAGCGGTAAAACTAAATAATGTTTGGCACTTAAACCACCTTTCATCCATAGTTCTCAAAGTGCTTCACTAAGATGGGTAAGTATTATTAGGTCCAGTTTACATATGGGGATGCTAAAGCAAAGAGAAGTTAGGGTCTTGATTTAAAACCCTTTGAAGTCAACAGACTGCAAGTGACTTGTCCAAAGTCATGTAGGCCTTGATACAGAAAAGCATTACACGTGCTTAAGTTTCATTGAATCAGTTAAACATGTTCTTAAGTGGTGTTCTGAATAGGAATAGACTTAAGCACATGCTAAAGTATGTCCCTGAATTGGGGTCACAGTGAGCCACTGACAGAGCCAGAAATGGATTGCAGAAACAAAATATCCAGGACTCTAGATGGGTGTAGGACTTGTAGTAAGAATACGTGGGTCCTAGCACTTCCTAACAGAACACTAAGTCTGCTAGGGTACAATAATTCCAAACTCCACTCCAAATTATTAGAAATAAAGATCCCACTTTGTTATGAATTCCCTGACTCCCAGAATATCCAGACTGAGGGCTTGTCTACACTTGAAATGCTGCAGCTGCAGCACTGTAGTGCTTCAGTGTAGACATTACCTAAGCTAACAGGAGGGGTTCTCTTATTGGTGTGGGTAATCTGCCTCTTTGAGAGGCAGTAGCTAGGTTGATGGAAGAATTCTTCCTACACTGGGGGTTAGGTCGGCTTAACTACACGGCTCAGGAGGTGTGGATTTTTCACATCCCTGTATGATGTAGTTAAGCCAAATTAATTTTCTTGTGTAGGCCAGACCAAAGAAAACTAATGTTACTAATGTTGCTAATCTGTGTTGCTGAACATATTCATCAAATTGTATTTTGAATTCCCAGAATGTAACATTTGTAGGATCCGATTGTCTAAAGGTGACATTACTCAATGCCATTTGCAAAAATGTGTTTGCAATTGTCATGAATATATGTGCAAAGACAGCATTTTGTGCACAAAGGGATGCTTAGGTTGTTGAGACACAAGCCTGGTCTACACTAGAAAATTAATTTGGTTTAATTACATCATGCAGGGGTGTGAGAAGTCCAAACCCTTAGCGGTGTAGTTAAATTGACCTGACTCCTGGTGTAGATGCTCTAGATTGACAGAAAAATTCTTCCATTGACCTAGCTACCACCTCTTGGAGAGACAGATTACCTGTGCTGATGGAAGAACCCCTCCCATCGGTCTAGATACTGTCTATACTAAAGCGCTGAAGTGGTGCAGTTGGAGCACTGCAGCTGTGCCACTGTAGCATTTCACATGTAGACAAACCTGCAGAATCCAATAAATGACCTGCCAGTCTTTACATTATGCAGTGGGAGAAATAACTGATAGAAGTTACACTAGTCTGGCCACTTCATATTATCTATTGCTGGGGGAGACTGGCAAAGTCCCAAAAATGTTATGAGCAAAAGATTGATCTTTACTAAGCAATAAATCTTTAGGGCAAAACAATCTTTGACAGTATGTGCACAATGGTCCGTGCCAGTTTAGGTGCACACAAACCCTGTTACCTGCACACAAGCTGGAGTTTGTATGTGCAAACATACACCCCTCCCACATACCCCAGCTTGTGGATGCAATAGGCTCATGCACTAGGCTGCGTGCACACCTGAATCTGAAGAATGTGAGTGCATGCACATCTGAAGATTTAGCCCTTCATATAATGTAGGCAATCAATAAAGATTACTTTAAAAAGAGTCACTCTTATCTTTTTAAGTGTTTGTACAGCACCTAGCACAGTGGGGCCTTGCTCCATTACTGGTGCCTAGATACTGCCACATAATTAGTTAGTAAGTAAATCAATAAATAAATGTTTTATGATAAAGCAACAGATTTTCCTTAATGCAGAAACAGGAACAAGCCACACAAGCAAAAGTAAAATATTCCTTCTTTCTACACCAGTTTATGGTATTAGAAGTACATTTTTCAGTTACTTTATTTGCTTGAATGTTACCATGCATTCTGTTGCTCTAGAAGGGGTGATTGTCTGGACTCCCCCCTCATTTTTAAAACTGTCATAAGAGTCCAATAATTTAAGTATGTTAGAGAGATGCTGCAATAACTATTCCTGCAATAATTTACTGTTATATCACTTTTATCATGCAAACATTGCTGGACTCCTGATGACAATATTACAAGTTACCCTCAAGTGGTTATTCCAATTGGATTGGACATAGCTTGAAGTCAAGAGGACATTTGCCTTTTATCATGTGGAGGAGTTTATTTAATGAAACACGTGTATGATAGGGGTCTGTGCTCCCCAGGGCATATCGGAGTCCCATGTGAAAATCCTCAGGGCATCCATACCAGAAAAGACCCACATCATGTTTATTACTTTTAGCCTCAAGAGGAAAAAAACCCAACCTATTGTAAAGGAAAGAAAAACCCCAAATGAGCTCATAATACAGATAAACATTAATGCCCATAAATTGGTTAGGTAGCTCAAATGCCAGTCCCTGGTCAGGCGGGGCTCTCTTTACAAATAGCAGGGGTGCTGCAGGACAGGAAGGAGACCTGCTGACAGAGCGGTGTGTGGGAAGCTTGCACAGTGATTGCCTGCACCATTTCTGGCGCTAAGTGTTAGTTTTGCACTTCCATATAAGCAATGAAAAATTCATCCCAAAATAACAACAGTGACAGTAATAAGCAATGCATTAATTTTGATTTCTAGGGGAACAGATGGTTTTTCTGTTTCTTGAACAAACAAGTCATGTCAGTGTACAGCCAAAAAACAAAATAAAAAACCCTCATATTCCAATGCAGGTGAGAATTGCATGCAGGTTATGATGAATCACCGAGCACCTAGATGAGCTTGGATAAGGGCTAGCTGGCTGCAACATAATCTAGACAAGAGACAGATTATGCTGGTGGGCTGGGGGAAGCAGCTGGAAGGGCTGGCAGAATTCCTTTGGTACCCCGATTGAGGGAGTGTTGTTAATGCGGTTTGTAACACAGGTGTGTAACCTGGTGTGTTGTTAGATCCTGGGTCACTCCTGGATGCCTAGGCGGGGCCAATGAGAGCTTATATTTTTTCCATCTATACCTGGCAAGACGAATGTGACCTTTTCTCCCTGATGCAGGGACCTTGCCACTATTATCCCCATTTGTCATGTTGAGATTAGATTGCTGCAATGTTCTCTACATGAGGCTGCACCTTCAGACCACTTGGAAACTGATGCTAGTGCAGAATGTTGCAGCCTGCTTATTAAGTGGAGTTTCATGCTGCAAGCACGTTACACCAATGTTCCGGGAACCAATATGTTTCTGGGTGGAATGCAAAGAGTTGATGCTAACCTCTGAAGCTAGTCATCTAACCTAGGGACCAGGCAAACACCCCATGCACTGGTGCCATAGCTGAGACCATTGAGGGGTCTAGAACTGGAGCTCCATTGATATACCTGGGAGAGAGCTGGCAGCAGGCCAGGGGGCTCACCCTCCTTGGCCCACCAGATCAGTTAATCATCCAAGCCCACTGCAAAGTCCATCTTTCCTCCAGGATTTTGGGGAGGGGAGTGGGCTGAGGGGTTTGGGTCTATTTTAGTACCCTCGATACATTTGCTGGTGAATATTCATGTACCTGTCAATCTGGGATGATCAGTCCTTTATCTCACATTATTAATTTACAGAAGGGGTGCCGATAAAGGATTTCAGAAATCTAAATAAATAAAATATGAAGCATTTCCTTAAAATCAGAACAAGTGAAAAAATTATCTTCCCATCTTTAACAGCCCTTGTTAGTGTTAAGATATTGATTGAGAACCAGCCCATGCCTGTAGCTAATGTCTCTATTCCTCTTTTACAGCTGCTCCTGTAACCACAAAAGCTTTAATTGTCACTGATGGAAATATCACTTTAATAGACAGCTTCAACTTGTCTCTCCTGTTCAACATAACCCTACTAAGACTAAGTAGCAACAGAATTACAGACATTAAAGAAAATGCTTTTAATGGGCTTAGAGATCTGAGGACTTTACTGCTAGACCAAAACCAAATATCGAGCTCTTCTATCAGTGATAATACCTTCAGTGAGCTTCAAAAGCTGCAGGTCCTGGTGCTAAGCAACAATGCTTTGAACAGCATCTATGGGGCCTGGTTCAAAAATATGAAGGGTCTTATGAGACTGCAGCTAAATGGGAATCAGATCACTAATCTTACAGACAGCAGCTTTGGAACCACTTGTCTTGACAGTCTTAGGAGCCTGGATTTATCTAACAATTTCATTAGTTACATTGAGAAAAATGCCTTCCAACGCCTACCTCAGCTGGAAGAAATGGACCTTTCCCGAAACAGGCTGGCACTCATTCCAGACATGTTTTCTCCACTCACCCAGCTAATTCTTCTAAGCTTAGATCAAAATCAATGGAATTGCACATGCAGACTTTGTGATCTAGCCTTCTTCTTAAGGAACTATGTGAATTCTTCAACCAGGTTACTCAAACATGCCAATGATATGTACTGCAGGGCTTCCAAAAACCCAGCAGTTCACAGTGTGCTTGAGCTAACGGAGGCCAATTGTAACCCAGATCCTCAAAACATTACTGCTATTCTAAAAAACAAAAAGATGAACTCCTACTGGAGGGATGTTACTCTGGTAGCTGTGTTTTGCTTTGTAGGTAATGTATATTCTGGCTCTCTACTTTTTTGTGCACATAAAATATCTTGTCTATGCTTTCTATTTCATATAAAAATATACAAGCCAAGATTTTTAAACTTGGGTGCCTAATGTTAAAGGACTACATTTATAGTGCTCACAAACCCTGATCCCACTTGTCAAACGGGGTTTAGTTGCCTAACTTTAGGCACCCACATTTTAATCTTATGACCACAGTGTACAAACCTTCATGCGGTCAGTATAAGAACATAAAAATGGCTGTGCTGGATCAGACCAATAGTCTAGCTCAGCCATCTGTCTCTGACAGTGACCAGTGCCAAATGCTTCTGGCAGTCGGAGGTTTAAGAACACCCACAGCATGGGGTTGCATCCCTGGCCATCTTGGCTAATAGCCATTGATGGACCTATCCTCCATGAACTTACCTAATTCTTTTTTGAATCCAGTTATACTTTTGACCTTCTCAACATTCCCTGGCAATGAGTTGATTGTGCCTTGTGTGAAGAAGTACTTTCTTTTATTTGTTTTAAACCAGATACCTATTAATTTAATTGGGTGACCCCACCTCTTGTGTTTATGAAGGGGCAGGTAACACTTCCCTATTCACTTTCTCCACATGTTCATGATTTTATAGATCTCTATCATATTCCCCCCTTCATCTTCTTTTTTCTAAACTGAACAGTCCCAGTATTTTTAATTGCTCCTTGTATGGAAGCTGTTCCATACCCATAATCATTTCTGCTGCCCTTCTCTGTAACTTCTCCAATTCTAATATATCTTTTTTGAGATGGGACAACCAGAACTGTATGCCGTATTCAGGGTGTGGGAGTACCAGGGATTTATATTGCAGCATTATGATATTTTCTGTTTAATTATCTATCCCTTTCCTAATGGTTCCTAACTTTCTGTTAACTTTTTTTGACTGCTGATAGCCACCGAGAAGATGTTTCCAGAGAACTGTCCATGGTGACTCTTTCTTGAATGGCAATAGCTAATATAGATGCCATCATTTTATATGCATATTTGGGATTATTTTTCCACTGTGCATTATTTCGCACTTATCAACATTGAATTTCATTTGTATATTCAGTAGAATTTTTGATGAACATTTTATGACTTAGCCTAATATTTGGTAGTGATTCAGAATGGGACACTGCAGGCATCCTTAGTAGCAGCCATTGTCACAAGTCATTTTAGTGAAATGGGTTGGTTGCAATGTTTTTCTCATCTCCATCATATTCCATAAAATACATAAACAGTGTTGCCATCCTCCCTGTGGAATGAAGGAACAACAGTGCCCGGTATGTCACCTGGATTCCTAGGCAGCTGTCAACTGCGGTCCTTGTATATACATATGTACGGTTGTATCTTACAGTCTAAAGTCTAGTCTGCAGCCGTACTATCGCCTGAAGCCATAGCCCTCAGGCTGTGATCTCATTTGATTTCACAAGCTAAGACAGGTTAGACCTAGCTAGTGCTTGGATAGGAGACTGCCAAACAAACCAATCGTAAGGGGCTGCGGATAATGAAACTGGTGATTTGGTATGTGGTACTTCTCCCTCTGAGTACAAAGAGAACCAATGCCCTGGAATATCACTCGGGGCACCATGCAGCTGGAGATGCTATCAGGCCTAGCATTCATTTGGTGAGGTTCCTTTAAAAAGCCCTCAACTATTTATCTATCACTTGGATTAACCATTCGCCGCCTCACTGATGTGTTACCCATGACTATATGCCAACCTCTGAAAGGCCGTTTTGATGTATGAGGCGTGCTCCCCAAATTCGGGAACTTGAGTTTAGTTTTTGGAAGCCACTGTATTTTTTCTTTTAAACAAATTAACATTTGTTTGTAACCTTCTCCTGTCTGCATAGGTGCTGCTCCCCCTCTGTCCCAGAGAGGCAAGACCTCAGTAACAGCTCTGTTGAGTTACACGCTAGCACTCATCTCTAATATATTGGCAGGGGAGTGGGGCAATCAGCAGAGTGGAGTAATCCTTCCTCTAAGACCACAATGACCCCCCCTAACCTAATGGTGTAGCATCTGCAATGCCAGTGCCCCCTATCTACAGTCTGGAGGAAATATCCCAAAGTGTCTGCACAGTAGTGCATCCTGTGACGTGGCCCCTTGACCAACCACCACCTGTGCACTGCTAAAAGCTGAGGCCCTAGAGAGCTACCAACCCACACCCATATGCAGCTCCCCCACACCTCACATACTACTAGAAGATGACAGATTATCTAAGGCTGTAAAAAAATCATCTGACTTTTTACTGTCTTGTTGCAAAAAATAGCAATGATATAATGAATCCTGGTTTGTTAATGCATTTGCAGACGCAGGCAGAGTTATAAGGTTGTGGTTTAATTTTGGCATTTTCTGACTGTGAGTGCTTAAAGATGCCACCTTAATACTGTCTGAATGTCGGTTTTCGGTACAGAATTTTATATATGACTTATCCTTTTTCTGTCTATGTGTCGTGTTTGTTGCAGAGTTGCTCATTCAAGAAGGTTGGGTTTTTCAAGCTGTTTTTAACTTCATTTTGAAGAGTCTATATAAAGTTCCCTTCATTTGGGAGTTGTGTTGCATTTCAAAATGGTAAAATGACCTTTTTAGAAAGAGGCAAGGGAATTTGAGCCTATCATACTTGACAGCACCCCTTTAATTCAGTAATTGTACCACAGAAGGGATGGAGTCTCAGCTTCTCCCTTCTGCTAAAGAAATCACAGACATATCCCCAATCATCACAAAAGCATTTGCTTCCTGAATAATTGCTATATAAATGTTGAACGAGATATCTCTATGGAAAGATGGAATAATACAGATAAAATATTCAGTGCTTAATTGGATATTTTTTTTTTTTATATTTTAAAAACCCTGTAAGGCAGAATAGCAATTTTAATTAGTTACATTCCTACATGTATGTTTAACATTGGATGATTTATACATTTATGTACGTGACTATGTCTTTGATGAACCTTATATTTGTCACAGGAGCTGTTGGTCTCACTTGCCTAGTTTTAGCCCTCCTTAACTGGAAACTTCAACAAGGCAAAGCAAATGAACACACATCAGAAAACTGCTGTTGCAGAACTCTAGATGAATCCCAGTGTGGTCATGAGCCAAGAAATTACCTCACTGAGGGATACTGCAACTGCCACTTAACTCAGGAAAATGAAATAAAGGTCACATCCATTGTGGGGTCTGGCAGGGAAATGCCACTTTTACAAGAAAACAGGCATCAAGCAACTGTAAAGGCAGATTCTACGTCCATAGGGCTAGACACGGCACTCAGAAGCATTCAAAGAGAGAATAAATACAAAGAGAGTGGCTCATTTTTATGCCTTAAAAGCAGAGTGGTAGAGTCATGTCCTCAAGAGCCTGATGAGAATATGTCTAGAGCAAATGAAGCTGGTGTCCTGACAAAAGGTTTCCACAGAAGAGTTACAAAACCAAGCAACTTTGAGCTGTGGGAAGATGTACAGACTACCATGCTGCAGGAACTTTCAAAGAATGACAAAGGTGAGTTTCCTTTTCAAAGAGAGCACTGACCAGGTCAGATGGCAGGAAGCAATATGAAATTTGAGACACAAAAGTAAATGTTCTGGGCCTGATTCTCCACTCCCATGAACCTGGGGCCGTAATTCATACTTGAGCAAAGTCGGTGATTTGGGAACATTTTACACCCACACTGCACAGGTACAAATGCCTATACAAAGTGCAACATAACAAAGAATCAGGCCCAGATACAAGACGGTGAGAGTTTCCTGTATATGAAATTGGTGTAAGCTCATGCCTTGATTTTGCTAAAGTAGGACAAGTATGAAATCAGCTTTAAAGACAGGGACAATTGGCTGTCCTTCTTTGGGATGCTGAAAAAGCAGACTGGTTTGTTGAAAAGCAAGCTATCATGTTTCCTTAGGACACCTGCACACTCTCGAAGCTTTTTATCAATAGCAAGCTTGTCTTAAAAAAAAAAAATCCACCACCAATCAAATGACCACAATGAGGGAATACTGGCATTTGATATTAACATTTGACTGGCTCTAACTCTAAAGTGGTTATCCATCTTGCAATGATATTGCAGCTACTACTCCTTATGGAAGGTGACAAATCAAGAAAATGGCCCTCCATTGACAGTGAATCCTTCCAGGTCTGATGACAAAAAAATGCACACTTATTTTGTGGCTGGGTTGATGGATTGTGTTGGAAAATACCTGCATCTGCCACAATCCCTGCCATGATGTAAAGTTTCTTGCATTAACAAGTTTTTAAAAGGAACTTCAAGCTTCTGAGGTTTGGGGAAATCCTAAAAGAATGATTTCATGCTATTGACCAGGTCTCCATCTGCCGTCACAACAGGGGCTCTGGTCCTTAGTTGAATCCCCTTTCTGGACGCACAGCTTTCTCTCAGTAAATGGAGTCCTTCTAGCTATCTCTCTTCATGTCCTTTGCGCCCTCTCCTCTCCTTCTGTTCCATTTCTTATGCATGGACTTCGCTCTCTATTTCATTGAGGCAACATTCATCTTCTTGCAAATTCCTACCGAACATTCACTGCTTTCAGGAATCCGCACCGTCACTCAAGCACAATAAAATGCTGTCAATCTTCCATTGCATTAAGTATAACACTAGGTAGGCTATTCCTCTGGTTCTCCCACTTCATTTTGTGATATCTCTTTATTTAGGTGAGTTACGCAGGACAACATGAAGTACACTAGCTGGTTTCAGAGCTCCTACAAGAGCTCATATCCAGCAATTTATGGGTTTAGTTCATAACCAGAAATGTTATTGTAATATATTTATTTCAAACATTTTATCTGTTTTCTTTTTTTAATTTAGAGATTTATTCCCTGGGGCTTCCAGTTTATTCTCCATATGCCACATGTTTATTATTTATTCTCTAAAGTCACAGTTTATTTTAAAATAGGAGTTTTAAGCTTTTTTATGACAAGAAATGAAGCTGGATTTATTCATTTGCTTTCAGAAGTGTAACTCAACTAATTTCTTTTTATGAAATATTTAAAGGCTAAAGGCAGAGCCTTGGGAGATATATTCCAAAAGGTAAAATTTATGGAGATATCAGGCTAGATCCTGAGAGGTGCTGGGCAAAATGGAGTCAATGGCAGATGTAGGTTCTCAGCATCTCTCAATAGAGCTGTGTGAATAATGGATTTTTCAGTTTGCTAGCAATTCCAAAAAATCAGAAAAAAACCTGGTTTGGGTGGAACCAAAAATGAAATGTTTCAGAATTTTCAGCAAATCAAAAAAAAAAAAAAAAAAAAAAAAATCATTTCAGGTGGAAATGTTTCCTTTGACCCAAAATAAAATGTTTCATTTCAATTTTGACCATTTTAAAGGTTTTAGATTTTTTTAAAAAAAAATTCAATGGAAAAGTTGTTTCAAACCAAAAAAAAAAAAAAAAAAAAAAAAAAAAAATCAATGTTTCATGTCAAAATGTGTTGAAATGTAACGTTTGGTAATGGGTTTGATTTTTTTGTTTTTTTGACACAAACAATTTCACAAAAACAAAACAAATTGGAAAAAAGTGTCAGTGTTGCCAAATCTGCATTTTTCACTGAAAAACATTTTGCTGAAAAAAATTTCACTTAGAAGTACCCTGAAGGGTTACTGAGAAGGCAATTTAGGGTCAGAGTCTGAGGCCTTTATGCACATTGGTGAGCAAATTTCACAAATAGTGCCACTGACTTTAATTGGGCTATTCCTGTGAGTAACTGCTCATTGTTGGAATAAGGATTTCACAATCTGGCCCTTGGTTTGCTGGCTGCACGTAATTCTGATTTTTTTCTCCCTGTCACCATCACTATGGGCTCTTTACTAAACTAAAAGATGATCTGCAAGGACACTACTGCTTGCTCTCATTCTATTTTCTGCGGGTTCACCCTCTCCACCTATCTTCTTATAGCAGGCTGAGAGGACAGGCCAAAACATCGATGTTCTGTGAACTGGTTCACTAAAGGGAGCGGAGAAATGGTTCCTATAGTACTTTCTGCATGGAGTCCGAATACATCACTTGCATGATGCATGCAAGTTCTATCAGTCTAGGCACTAGAAGTAACATTTTCAAAAGTAATTTAGGTAGTAAGGAGCCTAAGTTCCACTGACTTTCAATGAGACACAAGCTCCTAAGTCACTTTTGAAAATGGGACCTAAGCACTTTTGAAAATTTTGCCATAAAGAGTCTTTCTTTTCCTTCCAAACTCAAAATTCCCATCTGACAATGCATCTCACTGTTCCAAGGCACTGGGTTGGTAAGAGCAGGGAAATGTCACTGAAGAAATGCAAAGTTATGCAAAGGAAAACTGAATATAAAGATAAGCTAAGTGGAAGGAAGGGACTTCCCACCCATTCTTTTGGTCAGCCTTTATTATTTTGCTTACATAAGAGCAACAAAAGATGGCCTTAATCAAAGCTCTCTCCTGAGTTTAACTATTCCTAGGGTTTCCCCTGCAGATCACCTCTTGTCCACCACCCTACTTCCCTGTGCAGACAGACAGACACCTAACTCTCTGATATTTTGGTTGGAGCTAAAAAAATCTACATGTTGGCATAAGCCAGAAAAATAGTGTTGCATCTTTATGCAGTGTTCTACGTGCTGGACAGTACAGAATATCAGCAGAAGAGCCTTGTATTGCTATACCCAGTCCTTGAACATACCATCTGTTACTCTGCTCTGACATAACTATAATCACACACCTTATAATATGGATAGTTCTGATTAAGTTTCCTAAACTTTAATCAGTTAATTTTAATTCAAATGATTAAAAGGTAACCACAATGTGTGAGTGTAATTGCCACAGCACTATAGAGTTAAAATGTCTTACCCAGATTGGACTGAGATGTTAGCTAAACGGTTGGTATTACACCGCAAGCAGAGAGAGCTTTTTTGGCACTATATACGTAGGTGTTCCAAACATGTACTTAGTTGGTGTAATAAAACTCTTCCATGTGCTCAATTCCAACATTTATTATTCAGCAGATATCAGGCATGACACATTTAATAGAAGATGTGCAATTCCTGAGCCCACCTTGGCAAAAGAGGGACTCGAAAAGCATTTAACAAATGAATCGTGGCAGTCTCCATCAGAAGCTGTAGACAAGAGTTTAAAACCTCATAGGCAAAGATATTTTATTACCAGGTCATCATCCGCTCCTCACACACCAGTGGAGTCAGAGGAACACTGTGTGCAAAAGACATTACAAAGTCATAGATCACAGTATGATGATCAATGCGGATTACTAGAAAGGAGCAAAAATATTTCTTTGCAGCTAGACAATTCCCTTATCTGTAAATATGTGAGCTGTGATAAATTCCAGGGCTATACAAAAGAAAATCACAGGGAAAATTTAATGTTGGAGAAAGAGCAAACTAAAGCTAATAGAAGAGTAGTAGAAGATTGCTTTATGAGTGATGAAGAGATGCCATTATCACCAGGAGTCAAGAAAAGATACATACCGAAGAGTGTTAGTTTTTATGTACCTGACCTCACAACAGTAAACAGGTTGGATGTAATTATGACTGACTCAAATGAGGTAGGATCTCATAAAAAGAATGTTCGAAGAAACCAAGCTATCATTTTGGAAAGCAGAGGGCACAGCCGTTCAGAAGCAAAAAGTGAAGAAGGTAAATTGTCTTCTGCTAAGGGAGATCTTGGAAGCAAAAGCTGGGTGAGGAAAGATGGAACCAACTGGAAAAGTAAAATGAAAACTAAAGGACAAGACTTTTTAACTGTAAAATTAAATTTACATCCCTTCAGAAAAGTGAGAATACACCCAGAGAAATCACCTTGCAGTGAAAAACCACAACAAAAACCCAATCATCAGCACAAAAAACTACCAACTGAATCCAAGAAAAAACTGTCACAGGCTTCCAACAAAGAGATGACAAGAAAAGAAAGAAAACCAAACCAAAGATCTTCTGCAGTTCCCCAAGAGCAGCCAGGTATCAGAGAAGAGAGGGAGATTTATTCCAAAAAGGTTGCTCTGCAATTCCGTGACAAGCAGACCTTGGCTCAAAGCATACACACTGAAAGTGCAGGTATTATAACAAGTGCTGATACAGCAGAATTGTCTGAAGAAAACTGCAATAATCCAATAGCGAGTGTCCCTCATCCTTTCAAGAATATTTCTGATGTTAGAAATGCTAAAGGTCTCATATCACCTGTGTCTGCAGAAGCTCCAATGTATAACAGTAATTTACCTCTACCCTTATCAAAAGAGACTGTAAGAAGTATTACTCACAGTGTATCTTTTGTATCTCAGAATTCAGGGAGTACTTCACAAAATGGGGCAAATGATATTTCCATATCCCTCTACTCTAGAAAAGTAAATGAAGAAGATACAGGGGCTACAGAGTCACGTGTGCACCAAAATTCACAAATGACTACAAGAAAGGAAAAGGACGGGGATTCTTCCTCAGATCTTACTATCCAAACACAAATCACAAGCAACCTGCAGATACAAAATCCCAACAATGAATGTGATTTGGAACTAGAATCAGTTATGGAGGATACAATGCAAAATGTTAACCAAGGCCAGATGGACAACCAAGAGTTAAAAAGCCAGAGTGAAAACTTAAATATGATAGAAAGATTGGAGAGTTGTAAAAAGGCTAAAGAACATGAATCATTAGAAGGAAATCTACTGACTGTGGAATCTCATACTTTCACTGTTATACCCCAAATTCCACCCGATATCAACCTAATTTCAACAGAAACATATTTTGTTCCCAAACAAAGTAGCATAGAACTTTCAAATGACATCAGTAGTTTGCTTCTGTATACTGAAGCCAATGAGCATTTAAATGATAGTAGCAAAGAAGAAAATGACAATACCGGTAACCCTCATGGAACACTTGGGGAAGGTGGGGTAAAAATAGAACAGAGAGAAAATAAACAGCCACCTAATGACAATGAGTCACAGTCAGAAATGTTAATCCCGGACACAGAAATGAACTCAGATGGCATAGCAGACGATATACCACAAACTCAGAATGATGTGGAGAGTGAAAAATGTAAATTATTTTGTACAAGAACTGTCAAAGTGTCTATTATGTCTAACACATCCAGTATCCCCAGTTCTCCTGAAAATATACAACCATGTAGTGACATCAATTTTCAAATAAACAATAATATGCGCATGGAAAACGTTCAGAATTTGCAACATGTTCAAAACAATCAACCAGATGAAGATAACAATATACATGAAGAAGGTGAAATGCCACTGGAAGAGCATAAAGAACCTTCTGTGTTACCAGAGTTAAAAGACATTAGTTTTGAGGCAGAAAATGAGGTGCCTTTAATTCCTAGCAGAATAAATGATGCTGAAAACTCTGCTTCAAAAGCTACACTGTACCCACCATCTGCTGACTATGCTAATACATCACCTTTAGAAGCAGAACAAAGTGAGGAAAATAACTCAAATAACAATCACATTCCTCTTTTGCTTTCTTCAAAACTACACACAAACAATCCCAGCCTTTCTGAAAATTCAAAACTCATTACTGTGGCAGGAAACTTCACCAAGTCAATGAACATAAAACAATATTTGATTGAATGTGATGAAAAAATGCAACCAACTAGAGACATTTTACTTGATTAACTGAATACCATTTCTGGGGAAAGGAGAAGTCAGAAGAGAGACACGTCTGGTATTGTCAGAGCAGCCAAAGAATAGAATTCAGGACATAAACATGAGAATGATGAAACAAGAAACTTTTAACTGACCAGAGCAGCAATTGACATTTATGATCTGGAATATATAACACATATTTCAGGCAATGCATAAAATTAATTTACAACTACTATAAACACTACTGCTTCCTACTATGTACAGGTTACATTATTTAAAACATTTCTGTGCTCCATTTATTACAGTCTTTGCCAAAGATAATGTAAAATCTTACTTTTATCTGCAACTATCTTAAATTCACTGAGATCTCTGAGATTTCTGGTCTCCTGGAGCTGTAAAAACCTTTTATATCCATTAAGCTCTTTTGTGGGAAAGGAAATAAATGAAATTTGGCCCAGTCTTTGGGGCAAAAGTCTGTACAAAGCCTGATAAATTATGTTTAACCACTAGGTGGAGATCTCTGATTCAATCTTTTCAGAATCTCCAAACAATTAGCTAGAATATCAACATAAACACAATGGTTTCTGTATAGAAAAGCAGTTAAGCAGTTCCAAGAGACTTGCATCTCCTCATTGTTATAAACTTAAGGTTTTGAAAAATACATATCTCATTAACATATCTGCTTTCTAGGACTGATCTCTTGGGCTAGGCAATTCATTGTTATTTGGTCTTAGCAATCTTTATGAGAGAAGAATGTGCTTGGAGAGCAGGAAACAAAATGAAAAGTAAATGTATATTTATGACAATGACATTTCAGAAAGAAAGATCCTACTTACAGATGTACCAAGTTAAGAAAAAGTAGAAAGCACAAAGAAGAATAGAACACTACGGGACCAAGCCCATAAATCCTTTGCATAAAAATATGTCCCAAATAATTGGGTTATTGTTTCCCATTTTCTTCAGACACAAGAGTTATGAAAACTCGTAACTCATGATAGCTGGCCATTTGTCCTGTTTCAATCGACTCACAGTGTGTCCCATATTGTTGTATACAATAGGGGCTCCTTAAAGTTTTAATTTCCCTAGAAATTAACTGGAAATTTAACACCTAGCTTTCTTTCTCTTGTTCTGACTTCTGTTTTAGTACTGTACTAGTACAGAGGCAGGGGAGGTTGGATGGTAGCCTCAGGGCATTGTAGAAATATAACTGAGTACTTCTGGAATAACCTGGATCCACTCTTTGAATATATGGATTTCATTTTGTCCATAGAAGAGGAACCCAACAATTTAAAAGAGGATCTAGAAAGGGGCCATTAGAGCAGGTTACACCTCCCACTTATTCGGTATAAGTTAAAACACTGGCCTCATAATGGAAACAGTAAAAGCTTATTGTTGCATGCCTAAATGATTATTTTCTTCTTGAAACAAACCATCTATTCTTCTCCTTTTCCCTCCTTTATATGCAGACTCCTGTAGTTCCACTTCCCCTCTCTCTTCAGACCTCTTTTCTGCCACATCTTTCTCTTGCATTTCAATTAGTCTTTATACTAGGGGGTCTCAAACTTTTTTTGTTGGGACTCCCTTTGAAAATGTTTCAGGCTGTGATGACCTCCTACCCCCAAAAGTGATGACCCCCCCCATGCCATGCCACCCTCCCTCATATCATGCCACCCTTACTTCTGCACTGCTGCTGGGGGCAGCATTGCCTTCAGAGCATCTGGCCAGCAGTTGCTGTTCTCTGGCCACCCAGCTCTGAAGGGCTCTGGCTGTCAGCTCTGCACAGGGCTTACAATCGCAGCCCCACCATGTGCAGATGTTGACAGCTCATGCTTCCTCCCCCCCCATAATAACCTCATGATCCCTTTGGGGGGTCCCGACGCCCAGTTTGAGAACCCCTGCAGAACTCCCAGTTGAGAACCCCCACTTTGAGAACCCCTGAGAACTCCCAGTTTGAAAACCTTGTGTCTGGCTGCAAGATTAAATGAAACACTCCTTCTCTCACCCAATAGAAAGTCAAAGCATATGATTAATTTGGAACTGAAAAACAAAACAAAGAGAAAAAAAATGAAAAAAAAAAATCCCAACCATAAAGTGAGCAAAAGAAAAGGTGTGATTAGCATCCCACACAAGTACTCAGTGTAGCAGACATATGGTATATCTTCCCAGATTGCCTTCACATCGTTACTGACGATATCTTTTATGTTTGAAATTTAAATATTAAATAAATTAAGGGCTCGATTGTAATTTTAGGTACAGCCCTGAGCAAGGGTAGTGGATAAGCAACATTACTCCTAGTATTAGCCCTAAGAGGCTTTGTGACTAAGAGACACACTGTTGAGTCTCAAATCCTTCCTTACTACCACTTTGCACTGGGGCAGGAGGGAAGCAGTAAATACACCTGTTAAACAGGCTCAGCTGTGTTTGCCAGTGCATGGAGGAGGGATTTCTACAGCCAAGATCCTGCCCACTCCTCATCCCTCCCATTCCACTCTCCAAACACCCGCTCCGGAGGATGGAGTAAACAGTGCCCTCTTATTCATACGTACCCACATCCAAAGTTTGCCCCAAATGAGAAGTTGCAAGAGCAAAAACCTATCTATGGGATCTGCGGAAGCCATGCTCAGAAAGGGGATCGAGAGACTAAAGTGTCCTTCCTTCATTCTGGCTTGTCTAAAACCATTGAGAGGCTGCTTTATAAGCCGTCTGCAAGTGTTCCGTGAATGGTGTTTCAGAAAGGCATTCTAGCTTACAGGCAGTCCCTTAGGAGGAAAGGATGGTCCAGTAATTAAGGCATTTGCCTAGGACTGGGGAGATCTGGGTTCAAGTCCTTACTCTGTCACAGACCTCCCATGTGACTTCAGGCAAGTCAGTTGGCCTCTCTGGGCCTCAGTTCCCCACTCATAAAATGGGGATAACAACACTTCCCTACCTCACAGGAATGCTGGGAGGATTAATATAGTGAGGTACTATGGTCCAGACTGTATAAATACCTTAGATAGATATCTAGCAGGTAGAGTGTGTTAGCACTTACATACCTGGTCAAATCCTGAGACCCACTTCTTTCAAACTGCTCTGCAGTGGTGATCCCCTGTGCCCTTGCAGAGCCCTACTGAAGTCAATAAGACCCTGTGCTTACGCAGGTGGCTTGCAGCAAAGGGGACATAGAGTGCCAGAGTCTAGCCTGGCAGAATTAAAGCCATATACTGATATAGGTACCCAGCTTGTATTTAGAAATCAAAACAGAAGATATAATATAATACCAGTTAGGTTTCTGGTGAGGGGAGTAAATACCAGCAGTACCTGCCTGCACTGTTTTATGACACTGGGGGCTGGTCTACACTTACAGAGCTGCACTGCTGTAGTGCTTAGTGAAGATGCTTCTATGCGGATGGGATAGCTTCTCCCATCAGAGTAGGTACTCCATCTCCCCATGAGGCAGTAGCTATGTCAATGGAAGAAGCCCGTGTAGCTGTGTCTACACTGGTGGCTAGGCTGGTATAGTAACATGGCTCAACACATCCTTGAGCAGCATAGTTATACCAATGTAAGTTCCTAGTGTAGACCAAGCCTGGTTCGGTATTTCCCTCAGAGGTTTACGCTGGGACAGCGATTTCTCCACAGGACTTCATTTGTAAGACACCCCTCAAAACAAGTGAGAACCTCTCTGCTGTAGCACTTTCTATATTGCCAGGTCACCACAGTAACAAGGCCTGAGGGGGAGCCTTCTAATGCTAGAAGAATGGAAGGTGGCAAATATAAAAATACCTACTTGCTCACCTTCTCTCCGAGGCTCTCGGTAAAACAGCCATTTACACATGACAAACTTTGGTAATCACCACTTCATCCGTTAATGAAGTGGGAGCACTTACCTCAGGACATGCATTCCAGCCCCTCATTAACAATGAGGATATGGGCTTGGGAATTGAATACCCAATTGGAGGCCGGATGTGATGATAGGCCATGTCTGCTGCTGCTGCAGCTACAAATAAAACAGTATAATAAAGCTTAATTACGAATCAGGTACCAAAAATATTCATATGCCAACACATTTTACTTTACTTTTTGAGTAAAAAACCAGATATGAACAGATGGAAATGTTTAAATATTAAATTGCAAATGGAGTGGGTCAAAGAAGCGTTCAAAGCCATCAAAGCACTATTTTTAATGCACTAGGTTAAAAAACCCAGCAGCCCTGATTTGATGTTAACACATTTCTGCCAATGTGTAAACCTTGAAACAATAGCCTCTGAAAGAAATATCAGTTTACCCTCACCTCACATGACATAGTATGTAACATAATATATGACATAATAATAAAATTCCTTCATTAAGAGAGAATAACTGAGCAGTTTTCAATAACATGCATTAGATGCATTTGACTTACAGATAAATTGGTGCCAGATTCTGACTTCCTAAAATAATCTACAGTTATCTCTGGTATGGCTGAACACTAAAAGTAATTCCAAGCATTCATTACAACAACAACAACAACAACAACAACAAATCTGAGTGACTTTTTATATGTACTAGTTACGATTGACTAAGAAAAAATTGGCAGAATGTTTCCCTAATTGTGTTTATATATACAGTGATTTAAAAACATAATTAATCCCACTACATTCTTTTCAAACAGTTTAGATGTGGAAAGTCAAAGCAAATGTATGCCAGCCTCATAGCATGAGCTAAGTAAAATCTTTTGTTAAACTGACACTATTAAGTGATACATCACCAGAGTATATAGCATCTGAGGGGGACCAGGAGATTGCAATCTTGAGATTGTAACAAGAATGGTTTAATTTTTTTCAACCATATCCCATTCTCATTACAGTCTTTGTCACAAGAACAGATTAATTTGTGCCATTGTCTGTTCTCATTGCAATCTTTGTCACTATAATGAAGTTTCAGAATGTTAATATCAGATACATTCTGTGAAATGTAGCAGTATGCAGTAGGGATGGGCAAACACATTTTGCCTAATTTTGATCCCATTCTAACATGGTTTTGCAAGTGTGATTCAAACATCATTGGGTTCACTTTCTGATTAGGAGAGAAAGTGAAAAAGGAGCAGATAGAGAAAAAAAGATGTTAATGAAAAATATAACCTACTATTTATCAATCTACACACACTCTGCTTCTGTCTCTCCACAATATACTGCAGGAAGTCTGTGCTATGTATTAGGGATAGAAGAACACCCCAAAAGTTAGGCTGACACAATTGAACTATGCATGGTATGATATATACATACATAAACATATAGAGTACTGTGTTCTCTCTCTCTCTCCTTCTGTGTGTTTGTCCTTCAGAGAGGACAATGTATGTGTGCATGTAAACAGAATTAGGTGCATGACGCAAAAAAAGCACCAATGAACATTACTTTTAATAAAAATTGCAAATTTTCAGATCAAATTTGACCCCTTTAATCCATTTTTCATAGACATTAGTAATAAGATTTTTTGTTTGCAAGGGTGTTCATAGAAAGAGAAACTGTCATGGAAACTCATAGAAATGCTTCATGAACAGTCATGCAGGTCCTTTAGAAGAATCCTATAGAATTTTATAAGAATGAAAAAAATAGGTTTCTATGTAAGTTATGTGAAATACCATAGTGTAGACTGGCCCTTAGATTATAGGGCAGAGATCATTTCTGTGCTCATTAAATACTAGTAATGAGTGCATTTTCTAGTAACTCCTCAGTATAATTATTTCAGTTCTGTATTGTATACTGTTATCTCACCTGTTTTGAGAATTGGGATTGTTAAGCACATACAGTAGTTTTTCATTATTGACCATGGGACATGCTGCAGTCTTTGGTACTATAGTATTATATGATATGGTATTCAACATATATTATATTTGACTTAATACTGAAATGATTTCATTGGGGATTCCATTTGATTCAATAGATGCTCCATTTGATAAAATAAGTAGTGACTTCGATTCAATGGCTATAAGACAGTTTATACAATTTGGTAAATGGATATTTAATTCTGTATACAGCATACCTTTACGGAATTGGATAATGTACTAGAGCTGCTATTACTGCAAAGACAACATCCATTTCAAAGGGTGCTGGACAGATTTTACAAGTGCTAAGTTTTATAGTTAGGTATTCTTTTCAACATCTAATTATTCCAATGTACTTGACCTGAATGGCTTCGCATACTTCTGTGCATGTACAAAAGTCAATATTAGACAGAGGGAAGGTTAAGAATCTGTAAGTAAAGCTCCAGAGACAGCATACAAAAAAACTTTAATCATCTTAAAATTTATAGTCTGTGAAAAATATGGGATTTATGTTTTAAACAAATACTCATCTGAATTTATGTATTGAGGTGGAATTTGTATATAGGCCATAAAAGATGCCTCATCCCCACAAAAGGTGTTTGCAAGATATGGCCTAAATCAGATGTACACAATGAAGTTCAAGCATAGTTTTCATATTTAAATATACTATACATTTTGTAAGCAGTATGGTCTGAGAGGCAGTGGAGTCGGAACAGCGGCTATAAACCAGGAACTGATGAGTTCTAATCCTGAATCTGACACTAACTTGCTCTGTGGCCTTATGCAAGTCCTTTCATTTTCTTTCTTAGTTTCCCCAACTATAAACTGAGGATAATAAAATTCCCCTACCTCACAGAGCAGTTGGGAGGTTTAATTAGTTGATGTTTGGAACAATCTAAGTGTTATGTAAGGGTGATGATGATGGTGGTGGTGGTGGTGATGGATGAATGGACGGATGGTGCTGACTGACTTTCATGGGAGCAGAATTAGACCAACACAGTGCTTTTGAAAAATCTCATCCTATATGTTTGGGATACTTCTGAAAGGCCTTGTGGAAGTATACTTTAAGATGGGTTTCAAACCCAGGTATACTTCTGTATACCATTTTGTTGCTTTGTTGTGCTCCAGCTTTTGTGCAGTGGAATACTGATGATATACCTGGTATAGCAGGTGTGGTTTCATCACACATCTGGTATCTTATGCAGCAGACAAATGGTTAATGCAGAATGAAATGAGATAAATGGCAGGAATGGCCATCTCACTCAGAAGGGGATAAAGATATGGACTACACGGCACTGGAGCTATGTTCTAGAGAACATACTCTGGATCTTCAGTTAACTGGTCAGAAAAGAAGGTATTGCAACTGCTTGAAAGATAAAACGGAGGAATGAGATTCAGGTTTGGAATCTGGGTTGACAATTAATGGCGTGTATCACTAGAATATGAAGTAGGATTGAATCAGATATCTGACAACTATATTCAAATGTCAGCAGAGACAGAAATAAATGACTGAGAAGTTATAAACAGCTACTACAGTTTAGAAATTCCACACCATATATTGAATTGGAGCACCCTTTGTTATTGATGTTAATGACAGCTACACATCTGCAAAAGAGAAGTAGACTTTTTGAACTGTGTGAAGACCTCCAAAGGATTGTAAAAGTAGCTTAATTGCACAAAGGGCAGAGGACAAATGAATCTGAATTTAATAAGATCTCAGAGGAAAGGGAACAGGGAAACTTCCTCCAACAGATACCAAAAATAATGCCAAACTCTGAGATTAATAAGTATAACTTCAAATGTATCAGGCCTTGGAAAGTTAAGCATCTTCTGTTACGGAGAGAAATTGAATGAATGGCTCAGGATTCATCCTTAGAATAGGGAAATGTGGAGTGTTTATGTATGGCTACCACAACATGACTGCTAGAGAAGAAATAGACTCAAGGAAAAGAAAAGGAGCTTTTACTGTTTCGGTTAATTCACATAGCAAGGAGTCCTTCTCCCTCCCTCCCTCCAATGAATTCCACTTTAGTTCATAATGCTTCCCCCTAGTCCTCCTCACTTCTTAAGCCTAGTATTAGAGCTGAAATTCACCCTTCTGTAGTGGGGCAGCAGAAGCCCTATGTGCCAGCTTAATCTCACTTAAGTGGTGCACTGCACTTGTTCTGGCCTTATGCCCATTAGCGAATTTCAACCTAAGAGCTGAAACAGGACTTAACTGGTGTGGAGAGCTTTTCACAAATGCTCTGTGTAGGGGTGAATTTCACACAGAGGAAGCAGGGATAAATAAAAATATGTAGAGCTACCTGAAAGTGGTCAAGTATGTGAAGATTTACAAGACACAAATGGATATCTCACTCCATGCGATGTTTTTAGCTTTGATGGATTCTAGTGAATTTTCAATGAAAAGTTAATACTATATCAGCACATAGTAATGTAGGATATATTGCCACCATCACCAGGACATAGAATAGCATGAAATACCAAGATGTGATATTCCTGCCTGGTGCATACTGCACAGTAGAGGGGAAATGGATAAAACTGTGCTTTGCAACTCAGGAAAAACAGGTGTATTACACAAGAAAGGGACACTGGTACCATGCCTCAATGCATATCCCAAGATAGGCAGCAATGCAGTGGCTACTGTGTACAGAGCCTGTGCTAGAAAAGTTGTTTGGAGGAGGAAGAAAGTAGTGAGAGAAACCAGAAAAGTGGTACCGAGGAAAAAAGAGACAGAATTGATGATGCAAACAACAGAATGGAGAATGACTTTGGAGAGGGGAATAGGTGAGGAAGCACAGCTACTGAAACTCAGTAAGGGAGGACAGCAATCGAGTGAACATCCATTCTTTAGCAGCCTTGGAAGTAGGACTTCTGAGATGCCACAGTTGCTAGGATGCTGCTGAGAAACAGAATTGATGAGGGTTACTGTCTGCTGCTTAATATAGCCAAGCTAAAGTCCATCCAAGAGATGGAAAGAGAGACTGATGAAAACTAGTGATGGGTGAACGTTGAGATGCTGATCTGAACTTATCTGAACCTCTTTGTTCTGCAAATCAGACTAGAAATCATGTGAGAATAGGCATTCTTACAAGAGCTCCTGCAGTTCCTGCTTTTGGTTCCAAGATAAGCTGATGTTTGGTACTTCCAATTCCAGGCTCGGCCTAACCCAGGTAGTGAAGAAGCAAATAAAATATATATATATAGATAAAAAGAAAAATAATTACAGCAATTGTTTTAAAAAAGAAGTGATTAGTCAAATTCCACTGAAAAAAATTTGGTAGAGAGGAATAAGGGATGGGTTACTTCTACAACATTCCATAAAGGAATTCATTAATTCTCTTTAAACTTAAAGCTATCAGAAAATTGGAGGCACTTGAGGATCCATACCTAAACATTTTGATGTTAGCATCAGC
Organism: Emydura macquarii macquarii; assembly: GCF_026122565.2. Taxonomy (NCBI): domain Eukaryota; kingdom Metazoa; phylum Chordata; order Testudines; family Chelidae; genus Emydura; species Emydura macquarii. The sequence continues at coordinate 3,293,929 of NW_027132618.1, read as the reverse complement.
TTTACTGCCATTTCACAGATAAGAGAGCTCCCAGTAAACTGTTTCCAAAGTTGATGTTTCAGTTACTGTCTGATATATCATTAACAAGTTGCTTACTTAATGTGCAAAGCTACATACCACATAATACATTTAATTTAATATTCATTTCAATAATGTGGGAATGAAACTGATTCAATAAGTCATGTATGAGATTCCATTTAGCATTTGAATTATTTATTTTATAAAATAATTCACCTAATCAGGAGATCCTGATACAATAGTGATAGGCACCTTGGACACAAGCAGGATTAGATAGATAGATAGATAGATAGATAGATGGTTGTACACCATTGTTGAGATTTATATTCTATTGGGTAACAAATTCAATACAGTATAAGTGAAAACTACTTTTTCCCACAAGAAAATTTCATGCACAGACCTGTCTTCTTTCAACCAGTAAGAAAGCTATTTGAAGTCCCTGCCTGATAGGCCTTGCACATATCACAGTTCTTCTCCTAACTACGACCCTTTCTCTCTACTCTCAACTCCAAGTAAAAATCCCCTAAACTTCCATGGCTTTACAGTTTCTGGAGTGACATTCTGTCATTCCCCAAGCTTCCACCCAAATCCAGAGGCACACTCCATTTTCCTATGTTTCCTGGTACTTTAGCAAAGGTGAATTTTTAGGTGAATGCTGCATAATCCTAGTAAAATATGAATTAATGCTATGCAATGCAGCTACTTTATTACAGTTCAGAGATGTAAGTAGTGTTCATGGTAGTTCAGCATCTTACCTGGTTTGAGGTGAGCAAATGGAATTTCACCTGTTAACAGTTCCCAGAGACACAAAGCATAGCTGAAAACATCAGCTTTTATAGTATATCGAGTGCACTGAGTGAACACCTCAGGGGCCATCCAGCGTAGATTCTGTGCATCAAAAAATCATCAATAATATGTTTATGGAGTGTTTTGTTCCTTTGCAGAGGAATATATCTTTCTTTGTATTTTGCATTCTCTCTCTCCCCCGCCCTCCGTCCCCCCCATAAGCCAACAGGTAAGTCTTCTAACAACAAATAGTCATGGTAGCATACACAATGCATGCAGTAAATCACCATACATTATATTGTGTCTTCAGCATTAGAATGGAATTCATTTTGCTGCATAGAGCTAGCATAATCAGGCTTTAAGTTAGAGAAGAGTAAGATGGAGAGTGGTGCAGGAGCAGAAATCCACACTTCCATTCTGAGACCAGAGTACAGGACTTTAGCATGTCTAACTCCCTTTAAGTACTACTCCAATTTTGGAGCTGGAATAATGGCAATACTGTGCAGGGTATTAAAACTACTGGATCTGTGTGTACATTAATCCTTTGGCTTCTCTCCTGTGCTATCATCACATTCTGCAGGCACCCATTTATGTGGGTGCTTCACAAACAACCTGTCACCCACTGGGCTCATGAGGCATAATGGGTCTTACTCTGGTCCTCTGCTCTAGAGTGAATTTCACCCACAGTTCTTAAAAGACCAAGATGTTAAAAGAGGTTTGTTAGTGAAGCATCATCTGGACCAAATGGCCAGCAAGTCTGGACCGACAGCCATCACTTCTCCCTCTTACATGGTTAGTTCTTATTCCTGCTTGTTATTAGGATGACACTATTTCTAACATTGTAGTCTGCTCTATTCCACAGTAACAGAATATGATGCTATGTATCATGAATGTATTGTTACCTTTTAGTGACAGGAGGAAAGGGTATGGGTTAAATTTTGTAAAATGCATGTCCAAAAGTGCCTGTGAGCTTTTGAGTATTGTCTTTTAAAAAGTTGCGACCATATGAGCAATTTATTTGAAATAACTATACCAAGAAAAGAACTCAGAAAGAAAATCCATGCTGGATAATAATTGATGCCCTGTCAGAAATTCAGACTATCAGAGAATCATATATGTGGAGTGATTTGCATGTTATGCCAAAGAATTCTTGGGTGATAGTGCTAAAATGAGACCCATATAATAACATCATTTTTGGCAGCACAATAGGGAGCCCATTTGTGAGTGCATAGTAGGTATATTTTGTATCCATTAATCTCTGCTATTCTAAAGGCTGATCTCAAACACTTTAAGAATAACATTTACATACGAAAGAAACAAAGCATTACATTGTCACTGTACAACATCATCCATTCCAGCAAAAACATATCTAATCTCATCATTTTCTCCTAGGCTGAGTTTGCACATAAATTTTATACTAATTAAATGGAACAGAACAAGAAGCAAACCCCAGGTTGTTTTGTCATGTTGTCTTCATCCAGGGACTGCAGGAATCTAGATTCTGAGACAAAAAAGGAAAAATTTTAAATAAACAACACTACAGGTAAACCTCGTTTTACAGAAGTCTCGGTGGAAAACCAGCACTTCCATAACATTGGGGTTTTGTAAAATCAAGAGGAAATACAATATCCCACTATTAGAAAGGTATTCCCGACAACATGGAGCTTCAAACATCAGTGAGCCATCTCACTGATAAATTGGCATATCTCCATTGGCTTTCATGGCAATTTACATCAGCTGAGGATCTGTCTCAGAGTTTTTAAACTCAGGGTTAACTGTTCTGGTGTGTCTAACTTCAATGAGATTTAAAAACAAACAACTCCAAAAACCAATACTAAAATTCCAAGGCACAGAAGACTGGCACCCTAATGTCATACTTCCTTTCAGATGGCTGATAATATAAGAGAAGTTCAGATAAAAGCTACAGGCTGCTCTAGAAGACTTCAATTTCATGAGATCTTGTGTGTAAACAATCGTAAGTGCCTACCCAGGAATTTAGGTACCTTTGAGATACGTTTAAAAATACACTCCTACTTGTACAAACAAGCACACACCCAGCAGCCTCCCCAACCAAAATATAAACAGCAGAAAAGAAAAATAATGATCCCCTCAGTCATCTCTACAACTACCAGACCGCAGTCCATCCCTCCTTCTTCAATAGCCTAGAAAAGTAGGTGCTTTGCAGGGTGCCTGAATCTCAAAACTAAGGGCCCCTTGCAGATGCTGTCCTGCCATCATCACCCTTCTCCCTTTCTTTAAAATGATGCTCAATACCAGTGCTGATCATAATTGTGCTGAAGTGGCACAGTGACAGAGGTGGTATCCCAAATAGGCAGGTCCCAGGGCATTCAGGGCTTATTAGGTGAAAACCAACTCCTTAAATTCTACCCAGACACCAACAGGCACTGTAGACTGTGCTCCCAGACAGAAAATCTTCTTAATTAGTGAGCCACTGCATTCTGCATCGACCTCAGATCATTATGGAGAAGCCTGGTCAAAATTTGTGGTGACAAAGGGCATGACTACACTGCAAAAACCCCACGACTCTGGGGCAGCAAGTCTCAGAGCCTGGGTCAGCTGACTTGGGCTTGCAGGCTTGTGTTATGGGACTGAAAATAGCAGGGTGACTCTTCTTGCTGGAGCCCAGGCTCTGAAACGCATCAAGGGGAGTGGTCACAGAGCCTGGGTCCAAGCTTGAGTGGAAACATCTGCACTGCTATTTTTAGCCCCACAGAGCGAATCCTGCTAGCCTCAGTCAGTTGTCCCAGGCTCAGAGACTGGCTCTCATGGGTGGTTTGCTTTTTTTTCAGGGTAGACATACCCTAAGTTCCATATCTGAATGAAATAGCCAGAGTCTCCCTCTACAGATGAAGATGAAAGAAAGCTATTCTGGCCCTACCTGCTCTAGGATTGTCTGATGATAACTGGGATCCAGCACTACCCCTAAACTGTAGTAACAAAAGATAGGAACACATCCTCAAGTAAAGGGACATACCTAACCCTTGCCATTTTCCCCAGTTCCTTCCTCCATCCTACCAGCACAACTTCATTCTTATCTGTACTAAGATTTGGCCATTTGGCCCTCATCCATATCCCAGTCTCAGTTAGACACTGGGTAAGGTGTTCAGCAGCATTGGCTGAGTTAAATGAGATATGTGGAGAAGGGGCTCATTGGCATTCTGAAAGAACCATAGCTTGGACATGAGTTGTAGCCTTGCCTCCCCTCTCACCCTCCACACAACCCTATACACACCTTTAATAAGAGAGAGTACACAATGGAACCCTGCAGAACTCAACAAGACAGAATTGCAATTGACCAAATCTACTCTCCAGGATCCTTTTCAGAGAAAATAATGAAGCAAAGTGCAGCCTCATTAACCGTCTGAGTCATCATAGAAAACAGAGCCCTAGTTATCGAGAGCTTGCTGACATTTTTCAGATTAATCACCAAAACCTCACCTCCAAAATCAGCAACAACTGCATGGCCATCTTCATAGAGAAGAATATTGTGGCTGTAAAAGAAAGACAATTATTAGAATAGGCAACTGCTTGATAGTGCCCTAAAGCAACAGTGCATTTTAAGGTTCTGCCTCTTTATTGTGCTCGGTAGTATCTCAACCCCTTTATAAGCAGAGGTTTGTCTGTAGAACAGCCATCTTCAGCTAGGCCTCACATTTCATACAACAGAGCATACCTATCCACTCAGAGGACTAAGGCAGAGGACAAAGGCAAACCTGATAATTTTATAAATCAAAATGTCAGTATCATTTTCTAATTAGTTGTAGAACAAATAATTTTCTAATTAGTTGTAGAACAAATAAAGCAGATCAAATATAACAGATTTATGAATTATGTGCACAGCACTACCATGATGAAGTGAAAAAGATGACATTTCAAGATGAACCCAATGATAGCCTTTAAATAAAATTATAAGGCCTGATTCACCTCTCACACTAGTTTTACAATGCTGTAACTCCATTAAGATAATTCCTAATTTACATGGATGGAAGTAAAGGCAGAAGCAGGCCAGTAGAGTCTAAATATTAGGGAGTGGCTGCTAGGAGCAACTGGAGCCTCATGAGGATGATACAAAATAAATACATATTTAATAATATTTTGGACTGATTTTCAAAAGATTCTTTCCTTTTTGCATCATGAAGGCCTTATTTAATTTGCCCAGAATTATATCCCACATTGGTCTGATTTTCATCTGCTGTAGATGGAGAAGTACACCAAATTAGTATCACTCACCTAGATTTTTGACCATTATGATGCTGTCTGAGGAGGTGGAAAAATGGGGGACTTTATCATATTTCTGCGTAAGTTGACCCTAGGCTACACTGACCACAGCTGAAGTATGGTACAAACTTCACTGTTATGAGACAGAAGCTGCCTTATCTTTTACTTTAGATTTTTTTTAAAAATGTCTCTGTGAAGACTTTATTCTTGAATAATTTCTCAGATGTGTAGGCACTTAGGTTTAGACACAGTCTTTCCTTCCACAGCATATAAACTGGGCATAGATAGGAGGTGTACAGTGTATGTTGACTATGTGATGCTGGCAGACCAGATGCCAGCTCACGTGAAGGCCCTAGGCCTCACTGAACACTTACAGATGTGTAGCTGGAAACCAGTTTTGCTTACCTGTGTGTTAGCATTATGAAAATAAACATTAGGTGTTAAATTGATCAGAATGTGTTTAGTGTTTTATAAAATGCTTATAGGATGCTGCACGTATTGTTCTCACTCAACTGTACCCCATGTTATAAAGTGATAGAAGCATATGCATTGTAAACCTCTGTGACTACGTAACGCATCAAACAGGGAAAAAAGCCTTGTGTAATGCAAATGATGGGTTCTAACAAGAAGATGTTAAATCCTGGGTTCATTAAACTCAAATGAGCTATTGTGCGAGATCAAGGATCAAAGACTTTGTTGAGTGCATTCCTCCCCCTCTCCCATATCACAAGAAGGGACCTTGGAGGAACTGTTGATGTCAGCTTGGTTTCTGTGAGAAGAAGCTATAAATATGGACACAAGGAAAAATTATTCATCTCTTTGCTGTTTGAACTTTCACAGAGCCAGAGACTCTAACCTGAAGTCAGAGATCCTTGGCTTTGCCCTGAAAGGCATTTTGAATTGACAGATCACTACAACTCTGTCACTCTTAGGATTTAGATTGCAACTTATTTGTGTTAGATGCATGCTTGCTTTAACCTGTAAATAACTCTCCTATTTCCTTTTCCAACCTTTAAATACTTTATTACAGGATTGGCTACAGGATGTGTCTTTGGTGTAAGATCTAGGCTACCAATTGATCTGGGGTAAGTGACTAGTCTCTTGGGATTGGAAGCAACCTGAATATTTTGTGATTTTTGGTGTAAGTGACCATTTTTCACTAAGTCCAGCTTGCCTGGGTGGAGAGCCAAAGGGAGTTGTCTATGACTTTATGGTGACACTGATAATAGTGATCCGGGAATTCACATTTGTAAGTGTGTGGGTGAAATCGAATTATAGAACATTCCACCGGTTTGAGGTGTCTGCCTTGTGTTTGACAGTCTGCCCTGAGGTAGGCACTCACAGTTATGAGCTACTCAAGACAGCATGACAAACTGAACATCCATACTATAATTTATGCAAACAAATTCCAAGGTGAAATCCTGGCCGCAGTGAAGTTAACTAGAGTTTTGCCATTAACTTCTATGAGTTCAGGATTTCACTCCTACTCTCTGTTCAAGTTTGAGTTCCAGGATGGCTCTGTTTGTAGCATCTCAGGAATTAACAGAGTATGGGACAACTTATAACTTTTGTCAAAACTCTTTTGAGAGCAAGGGCCAGATCCACGTCTGGTGTAAATTGGCATTGTTCCATTGACTTCCGTGGAGTTAGTAGCACTTAGAGTATTACTGCTTTATTGTCTGAGTAATGAAATCAATTTTCCTTGTCATTGTGTGACTTTGGTGTGATTACATATGTAATATATCAGTCATTGCTGGGCACCACACTATCAAAAACTATTGAAAAAACTGGAGGAAGTATAGAAAAGATACCAGATATTCTGTCTACTCTACTGATCATGGTGTATGTGTCAAATTTTCCAAAGTGCTTAAGGGTCAGAATTTTGAAGGCATTTAGGCCTAAAGTTGTAGACAGGTAGGATTTAAGAAGGGAGTTGATTTCAGTGAGAATTAGGTGCTTAGGCATTTTTGAAAATCCCATTAGGTGCCTATATGCATCTTTAGACACCTAAATATTTTTTAAAATCTGGCCCTTAGGAGCCTATGTCCCAATGACTCTCAGTGGTGCTTAGAATCCTTAAATGCCTAAGTCACTTTGGAAAAAGGGACTTGGGATCCTAAATTTCTTAAGCACTTTTGAAAATTTTACCTTAGATCTTTAAAAATTGGGAAATACAATAGCTTGGTGGTTAGCACCCAAGGTAGGGAGTTAGCACACCTGGATTGTAGTCTCATCTATGCAGGAACTTGCTGTATGGCAAGCACATGGGCTCTCTATGCCTCAGTTTTCCTGTCTGTAAACTGGAAATAATGCTTACTCTTCTTTGAAAAGTGCATTGAGATCTACAGATTAAAGGAGATATTCAAGTACCTATATAGGTCCTTGTATTAAGCCAAACACCAGGACATCTAAGTATTATGATTAGCTCCGTGCATGAAAATGGTTCAGGGGCTGACTTAAAAAGAAAAATTGCCAGAATTATAAAGATGTAGCTTGGTTAAACAAAAGATAAAAGGGGAGCATGATAAGTCTATATATTTTTAAGGTGTAAACACCAGGAATAGAAAGTAATCATGGGGTGGGGAGGTAGGAGGAAGTAAAATTAGGAGCAATGTGATGAATTTTAAGAGTTCAAAGTCACATCAGATCTGCTTCCAGTGAAGTTAATGGAAAAACTCCCTTGAACTTCAATGGGAGTGGGATCATCCATAGCATTGGTTTACTGGAATCAGCATTTAGATTATGGCCTTGAACTCTCCCCTTAATCATGACACTTGCATTGAATCTTCAAAAAGTATAAATCAAACCATGGAAGAAAAATTACTTTTCCATTATTGTGTGAGTGAAAAGTCAAACTGGAGGGATCCACTTGACATACTAAGCTTCTCTCACAGTCCTAGTAGAAAGTACGAGCATTGGCTGATTTTTGGAACAAGATATCAGTCAGTGGATCTCAATTATTTATATTTGTCCTGAATATATTGAACTCAAACGTGACAAATCTATGTGACATACCATTGGAAGTTCATACGCCAGTTGAAGAAGATGGATTATATGCCATATTGAGATACTACCGTGATGACAGACTCCTACACAGCCTCAGAGTTGTGGGGACTCTGGTAACAGTAGTCAAGAGTTGTTCTGTTCACCTAAGAATATTGAGGGCACTGAGCTGGATCTTAGTGAAATGTGGAGATTCCCTTTTAAAAATAACCTTCTTCTGCCATTGCTTAGGGTTACTACCAAATACTCACAATACTCATAGGCACCATCACCCATCATGCAATCTCATTAGTCACAGAAGTACTTCTTCCAAAAGAACTTACTACTTGTCTACCATTCCAAGAAAATAATGTCTCCAATGAAATGGGAGCACTTTGTGGTGCAGCAGTGAAAATGATTAACCTGCATGATTAGAGAGTTCCAGAGAGGTAGCCGTGTTAGTCTGTTTTCAGCAAAACAAAGAGAGTTATGTGGCCCCTTAAAGACTAACAAATTTATTTGGGCATAAACTTTTTGTGGGCAGAAACCCACTTTGTCAAATGCATGCATGGGTTTCTGCCCACGAAAGCTTATGCCCAAGTAAATTTGTTAGTCTTTAAGGTGCCACAGAACTCTCATTGTTTTGCATGCTTAGAGAGGCGCTCGTAGCCATAGGCGTGCCTGGAAGCATTCCGAGGGTTAAATATACTGAGATAATTAGGCTTCATTTTTAATCTCATTGCATCATTAAAGCCATTAGTTTACAAACACATCTGCCTGAGGTGAAATCACTCAAATAATTAAAAGCAAGACGATATATGGAAGCTGACTGTTAGTAACTTGGTAAAGTGCAGGAGACTCAGGTTTGGGGGTGACATAGGATTTCTTGATGCCTACATTAGCAGAACTCAAAAGGCACCAAAGAAATTATGTGCTGGAGTTTGGGGGTGGGGATGATGGAGCTATTTACATGCTTTGCTGCGTGAGCGCCCCAGGCGAGTTCATCTATTCAGCAGCGCTGGCATCCTCTGAGCATGCTGCAGCTGTTTACAAAAGAGGGTTCATGGGAGGGAAATAATTCTGTTCAGAATGGGGTGGAGCCGCCCTAAAATCCTAAACAGATTGGCCTTTGCTCAGCTGGTGACATGGGATAAACCCTGCTCAGAAGTCTGGGCTACTGAAGAGTTATTTGTAAAAGCTCATTAGCCGTTCTGACATATGTAAAAAGTTTAATTTCAGTGAAATCTTTGAAGCCATAGCAACTGAAAACTCCAATAAGTGTGAAGGATTGCAGAACTACGACGTTACCAAAGACTGTCAGCAGAGGTATATTTGAAGGCTTACAGCTAAAGCTGCTGGATTTGTCCGATAACCACTGGGATTCAAGAGGTGAATTATGAGATTTATATCATAGTTAAACCCATTTATTGAGGGTAATGTGAACAAAACACTGCCCTCTTTACTATTTGTTCAACACCAGGGAATGCAATGGGGGATAGTGATAATGTCTATGAATAAATCTAACTATACACATGTATCCTATCGATAATGGGATTTCTACAAATAAGCTCACAAGAATCAACAAATCAGCTACAAAGTAAATTCTGTGTATGGTTATAAATACTTATCTATTTTGTAAGAGTGTGATCTCGTGAGCAGTTAGGTGACAGAGCTGCAAAACAAAGCAAAGCAAAGCAGAGCAGTACTGACACTGAAACTGAGTGAGATGATGTTCTGATTAGATAAGCACCAAGCGGCTTTCATTACATATTTTCACTTTTGTAGCTTCCAATAAGAAAAAAATGGAACTTTGCTCTTGGAACTGAATGAATTTTGATTTAGGGGCAATTCACTGTTGGAACTGGACTGAATGGAAAAGGGACTGCGTGACACAATGAGGGAGCACATTAGCCCTTTATGTGCTGCTCCACACCCGTCCACGCGAAGCTGAGATGTGTAACATCTTCCAATATACCTAGACAGAGATAACCCAGCAAAAGGAGCTAATGCTACTAACCCACAGTTATGTTTGTACCTACAGTTGTCTAGATAGAACAGTATTCGGTTTAGACTGAATAAAGATTTTAGGATTGGACTTCGAGGGGTAGATTCCATTCTTAAGGAAGTAATTTGAAAGCTCCCATTGACTTCAGTGACAGTAAGATTAAGCCCTTTGTCCATAAAAGACGATTTAGCGTGGTTATGTAATGAGGTGTGTTGGGTTTATTGTTGTTTTGCAAAATACTATCAATACCTGACTATGTTTTTACTAAACAATAAAAAATGAAGTTTTTATTTAAAATTAAATGCTGGGCAATTCCACATCTCAAAGATAATACAATGCACATTCGATGCTTCTCAGTTACTTAGACCCAAATCCAGAGTCCAGCACAAACCCTGAATAGCCAGACTGGACACTAAGGACATATGCAAGAGGGGCAGGAGAACTCTCACGAGTCATGGAGTTGCTGCATAGCTTTTTTGTGGAGGTTCTTCCAACCCAGTGGATGCGGTGGACTCCTGTAGCCATTTCAGCAGATTGGCAAATGGGTGATTACACATAGCAATGAATACTACGGTTCATCCCATGTTGGGCCTACCCCTAACAGCTATACATGGCCATACCCAGAATTCATGTGCAGCTGAGCTCTATGCAGTGCAGGTGTGTCATTGGAAGTGTATTGGTCCATGGCAGCGGGGCCTAGATTTGCTGTGCAATGCTCAGTTACTCAGAGGCAGCTCACAGGAAGACTGGAGTGCTTTAGAACGTTCAGAAATGAAAGGAGATGATTGACTGACAGGTAAACAAAAAGGTGCAATAGACTGTGCAACTTAATGCTGATGCAGGTTGCCAAAGGCTTTCGGCACTCCAAGAAGCAGTCAGCCATCCTATTGTTGCTTCATATAAATGGTATTTTTTAAAGAAAAAAAGCAATACTGGATATTTTTATTTTACATATATATACATTTTAAAAATGGCACACCAGGTTAAATCGTTTCTGTGGGGGATGCATACTTAATTCTCCGGTTTTATACTTGTATAACTCTGTTGACTTTGGGATTAGAATCTGAGATCTATGTGTGTATATAAAAAAACAAAATATGGAAGGTGACATTCACCAAGGTGCAGCTGATTGCATCACTGAAGCAGAGTACAGCTAAGCAAGTAGGCCAAGTACAGAATACTCACTTGGGCGCAACCATGTATTGCACTGGGGTGTCTGGGATGTCTCGAAGTAAGTTAGCATGACAGGGGATATGGGACAGGCCCAGGACCAACAGATCAAGAATCTGAGAACCCTGAATATGGATTGCACAGAAGTTGTGTCCACTATTCCAATCTATGGACTGAAGCAACAAATGGGTTGCCTGTGCTCAGGGAAATACCTTACATTGGCTTTATACAGGGAGGGGTGAATTTCACCCGTAACGAAATAAACATTTAAAAATGATTATTGCACTGAGCATTCAGTTTAGTATTACAGTACAGTTATAACTCATAGATGGATGGCCTCACTTCCAACACTAGCATGGCCTGTATTTGGAATGCAGTGCAGAGGCAAAAGCGCCTCTGTGGGGACGGGCCTGACTCGCCACACAGGGGCTGAGCTACCTTTCGGTTGTAGGGGCAAAGCCCTGACAGTGGAAAGTCAGTGAGACAAAAATCTGGCAGAGTTTCCATTCTTTTTCATGGGAAATACCCATGCTGGTGCTGGTTTAGCTCTGTATATAAGCAGGATGCACATGAATCTTACATCAAAAAAGGAAAATGGCAGCTGAGCGCAATTTCATTTTCTCCAGCCATATCCAGCTTTTAGCACAGAGTTCCTGAGGCTTTGCAGCTGGTATTCAAGTTGCAAATAGTTAGTATTCTAAAGATGTGGGAAGCTCCAGATTACCTTGCACATCGTGGATACTTTGTATTCTACACTTACCCAGCACTGCAGAACTCTTTGTTCTGCAAAAATCTCACTTTTTTTATTTGGTAACTATGATACTTAATTTACAATAGTAGACACTATAATCCTCCTCAAGCTATCAATGCATCACACATACTTTAGGAGCTGATTTCTGAGTGGGTTTGGCCACTGATTCTCTAAGAATGAAGTTTTTGAATACAACCAAACTATTGGGCCGTTGTGGTTTCGTTCATCCCCAAAGCATGCTGAAAAGGGTGCTGGGGAGAGTCATTTCATTTCTTCCTAGTCACAGAAAGACACTGTATAAAGCATGCAATTGAAATAATTATTTTTACAAGATTTAAGAGGAAAATTAATATTCAAACTACTTAAAATGTTAGATGAAGTCAATTTATAATATATTAAACTTCCTATTTTCAGGCCAATCCCCGCTCTCAGTTACAGAATTGCAAGATCACTGATAAAGAAAAGCCAAGGAAGGAATTTGGTCTTCAGTATAAGCAATATAAAAATTAATAAAAGTTATTTACAGAAGATTTCTAATTACTGTCAAAATTTCCCATATTTGAAAATTCAGTGGCGTGTATTTTACCTCTGCTGCTGAATGTTTGCATTTCTAAACTATCATTTGATAAATTAGAGTTTACTACTGAACTTACTTTATTATAGCTTGACCACAGACATTTTCATTAGAACATAGCTTGTTTATGTTCTGGCTGGGATGATTTAGTTGGGGTTTGTCCTTCTTGGAACAGGGGGTTGGACTAGAAGATGGCCTCCTGAGGTCCCTTCCAACCCTAATCTTCTATGATAACCCAGATCTGCTGAGTCCCAGTCCAATGCTCTGCCCATTAAATCCCATAGCATCTCATATTACCATCCTACCTACCCACTCCCAGTGTGAATACATGTGTGCGTGAGTGATGGACCCAATCTCGGATGATACAACTGGGGACACCTGCAGTTAAAAAAACAAAAAAGGCTGCTACAGCTTAAATTTAAGAGCCAAAACACGCTAGCTGGGGCTGTAACAGACTCATATCTCCTATGGGTCAGGCACAGCAGGGGACCTGTAACACACACATTAATGACTAGCTGCAAGTTTGTGAGTAATTCACTTTCCACAAGCATTTGTGCTACTACAGTTTGACTACTTAAATATTTGCAGAAAGTGAGCACAAAAGGGCCTAAACAGGGCGGAAGTGAGTTCATGTTTGAGTTGAGTATCTGTGGCCATGTATATGCACTGTCTAATTCTGATTTAAGCTAGCAATGTTGCTAAAGTCACATGTCCCCTCACCTCTCCTGAACAATCTCACACCAAACAAGAAATCAGACTGAGAATGAGATTACACAGCCAGGCTTCTCCTGTTGAGCTCTATCTCATTTTGTTTTGGCAGCCTGGTTATTAGCTGGTGGAGCCGTATGAATTCTGAAGGGCACAGTAGGTCAGGATAATTCCTGGCAGCATTTCTGCTTGTTTTTGAGCTCAAACATAATGGGCAAACAGCAGTCAGTTCACAGCTATGACCCTAGGGTAGCTTGTTTGCCAGAGTTTGAATCTCTGGCAAACAGCTTGATGCTGCAATTAATAAGTAACACAATTTTATTTGAAAGCTTTAGATATCTTCTTTCCACTGTATGAGAGTTGACCAACATTTCCCTCACACACATCCCCAATTTAATTGTTTATAGCACAGTCAAAAACATTAAACCTGTACTGAAACTTGGTTCACAAACAACCAGGTATAAGAGCTTAAATGAAAAAATTCTATCCCCTTGTATTTTCTACTTCTATTGTGACCTGGTTATTTGCTAAGATAGCAATGGCAGCTTCCATATGGGTATCAAGGACTGTATACAGCTACAGAACAGCAATATTATTAACACTTTTGGGTGGAGTGGGGCTTGCATTACTCAGAGATGGTTTCATTCTAAGAAGTAAATCCTCTAAGGAAAATTATAGAAGCCACATCATCTGGGACATTTAAAATGAGACTGGATGAGACCCTAGCAAATGGACAACAAGGAACAATCCTACATTGGTTAGGACATAAATCCATAGACATTAAGGACTTGGGGGACCATTCATCATCTAATCTGACCTCCTGCAGAACACGGGCCATGGGGCTTCCCTGAATTATTTCCCACTTCCAGTTCAATAGCTCTGGTTGAACTAGGGGCATATATTTTTTAGAAAAACAACATGACCTTCATAGGCCCAGTTGCTATTCCTGTTCTGAGAGTGCAAAGCAGCTTAAAGGCCAGTTTCACTGGCTACTTGCAGATTCCTTTGCATTAAGGGGACCTATGGGTGACTTACAGCTGGCCTAGTGGCTGTATGGCACCTGTACTCCAGGTCTCTACCACAGGGACCATTTCCAGGGAGAAAAGATGAATGGCTGGAGTTCCTCTGAACTCTGGCTATTCTCTGAGCTCTGGCTATTCAGAAAGAAGTACTTTCTTATGTTTATTTTAAACCTGCTGCCTATTAATTTCATTGGTTGACCCCTGATGCTTGTGTTATGTGAAAGGGTGACTAACACTTTCTTATTCACTTTCTCCACACCATTCATGATTTTATAGACCTCTGTCATATTCCTGCTCTAGTCGGCTCTTCTCTAAGCTGAACAGTCCTCTCTTTTTAATCTCTCCACGTATGGATGTTGTTCCCTATCCCTAATCATTGTTGTTGCCCTTCTCTGTACTTTTTCCAATTCTAATATATCTTTTTTGAGATGGAGTGAACAGAACTGCACACAGTATTCAAGGTGTGGGCACACAATGAATTTATATAGCGGCATCATGATATTTTGTTTTATCATCTGTTCCTTTCCTATTGGCCCCTAACGTTCTGTTAGCTTTTTTAACTACTGCTGCACATTGGGTAGATGTTTTTGAGAACTATCCACCGTGACGCCAAGATCATCTTCCTGAGCGGTAATAGCTAATTTAGACCTGATCATTTTGTATGGACAGCTGGGATTATGTTTTCCGGTGTGCATTACTTTGCACTAATCAACATTTAATTTCATCTGCCAATTTGTTGCCCAGTCACCCAGTTTTGTGAGACCCCTTTGTAACTCTTCGCAGTCAGCTTTGGACTTAACTATCTTGAGTAATTTTGTATCATCTGCAAGCTTTGCCACCTCACTGTTTACCCCTTTTTCCAGCCCTTTTATGAATATGTTGAATAGCACTGGCCCCAGTGCAGATCTTGGGGGGACCCCACTGTTTACCTCTGTTCACTATGAAAACTGACCATTTATTTCTACCCTTTGTTTCCTATTTTTTAACCAGTTACTGATGATCCATGAGAGAACCTTCCCTCTTGTCCCACGAGTGCTTACTTTGTATAAGAGCCTTTGCTATGGGATCTTGTCAAAGACTTTCTGAAAGTCCAAATAAACTATATCAAATGGATCACCCTTGCTCGTGTTTGTTAGCACCCCCAAAATATTCTAATAAATTGGCAAGGCTTGATTTCCCTTTACAAAAGCTGTGGTGGCTCTTCTCCAACGTATCATGTTTATCTGTGTGTTTGATAATTCTGTTCTTTACTATAGTTTCAACCAATTTGCCTGGTACTGAAGTTAGACTTAGTGGCCTGTAATTGCCAGGATCACCTCTGGAGCCTTTTTAAATAAATCAGAATTACATTAGCTATCCTCCAGTCATCTGGCACAGAGGTTGATGTAAGCGATAACGTTACATACCACAGTTAGTTGTTTTGCAATTTCATAAACATAAAAATGCTAATAAATACCATAAAATTTAAAATGATCAAGTCAAAACAAAACATTTGACCTTATCAAAATAAATCATTTTGATAATTTCCCATTGAAAGTTTTGATGAAATACCTTCCTGCAAAATGAATTTAGTCTAATCTGCATTTTCCAATGGAAAACTAGTGGTGAGCAGGGTTTATATGTGGACTAACCACTAGAGGGTGATGCAATGCACACTTTACAAGCAAATCCCATTTTCTCTGAATTTTTCTTCATCTATGGGTTGCTGTGCTTTTAAAGATATACTTCATTTATACCCTTCAGTTACACTTTTTAATTTAATTGAACATGTTCATTTGAGAGAGATACTTCAAATTATATGTACTTTACCAATAATAAGTAATGCTGTGTAAAGAAGCAAAGTAAACAGTTAACAAGCCTGGGAACTGTCAGAGTAGATAATACCATATTTTTGCCAACTACTTTATTATATACAGTACTGTAATTTTCTGATAGTTTTGCACATCACTAATACTTGTCCAGGACCAAAAGCTTAACACACATTAGGTGTTCTATATTGTAGCTGCATTTAAAACACACACAAAAAACCCTACCACCCCCTCAACCCCGCCCCCAACACACACACCATTGGAACAACTTAGCTGGAGATCTGATGAATTATCTATCACTTGAAGTCTTTAAATCAAGATTGGATGTCTTTCTAAAAGATATATTTAGATCAACCAGAAATTATGGCCTGCATTATACAAGAGGTCAGACTAGATGATTATAATGGCCCCTTCTGGCCTTAAAGTCAAGGAATCTATCTAAACAAGTACAATTTAGCAGGTGCAAGTCCCAAGTACTGGAAGGTGATACTTCCCAAATGCGAAAAACAACGTGGTTCCATTCCCTGCTGTACAGAAACTGATTACCTTGGATTTTACGTCTGGTCTACACTACATGGTTCGGTCCTTATGCCTTATGTTGACCTAGCTGTGGAAGTGTTTTAACTTCAATTGGACTCCTGCTGACCTAAGTGCCTCTCTATATCAATATAGTAACACCACCTCCCAGAGCCACATAGAGTCATGGTTGATGTAATGTCAGTGCAGACACTGTATTGCTTACATTGACTGTTCCTGGCTTTCAGGAGCCCTTCTACAATGCCCCACTTGGACAATACAATTGATACAAGTGCTTCTGGTTAGGATGTGCACCACCAACACAAGAAGCCAAGTGTATGCACACATAAGTGAGTTAATAACTGCGGTGGCTGTATGCCAGTGTAAGTTAGATTGACATAATTTTGTAGTGTAGACATGGCCTCACTCTGTTTTACAGGCTTTTTAAGGGTTATTTTGGCTTCAAAAACAGTGAAGCTCTGAAGTGAGCCTTTTTTATTTGGGAAGTAGAAAGTGAATTTTTAGGCATGTCCTTAACTTAAGGGACAGGAAAACACCCAATTGTGAAAATTCCTTCGAAACAGAGAAAATTACGTGTTGTTAGGATAAAACGTAATCTATTTCACTTCAGTGTATTCATATCTTGACTCCACTTAAAGATCCCTTATTCTTAACTGTGTAATGGATCATTACAACTGCAATGCAAGGTGATAAATGATTACATCCTGCAAGGAGCTATGATTTAATAGGCTGTTACACTGTACAGACTTCTGATGTGAGCCACAGCACATACTGACTTCATCAGTATTTGAATTACTTTTCTGGTAATATTGACTTTTCTGCAAAAACTATACAAGTGTGGGCAGAATAGTCTTCACATTAAAGGGTCCAGCTTTCAAAATAGTTAAAAACAATTTCTGTGCTGCCCTTTTGACTCGTCGGCAATGTTCCTTAATTACAAATCTTAGGACTGTAGGCAGCTGAAAAGGTAGGTTAAATAAATCACATGATCCAATATCTGACATTTGATTCATACACTTGGCCCTCATTGACTTCAGTGGGAATTGTGGGTATTCATCACCTCTGAAATCAGGCTACTTGTTCAAGTGCATAAATATGCATTTAAGTGTCTAACTATAGGCACTCAAGTTTGAAAATTTGGTTATAATTCTTAGATTTTTCCCTCTGTATTTAAAAAGTAAAGAACTAAGCTAATACAACATTAATGTGAATATAATTTCTCAAAACTCAGAAAATTCAATGTTAAAGTTCTGAACACTAGTCTGTTTAAGGGAGGGAAGAGACTAGAAATCAAAGCATAGTTAAAACTCTAGGTTCCTATTTCTGGCACTCTCACTAATTCTATGTGATCCTTGGCAAGTGATTTTTATCTTCCTATGTCTCTTTATTGTTCATGTGTGAAATGGGTTTAAAAATACATATATCGTACCTAGGATATGAAGCTTAATGATTGTTTGTAATGCACCTCCAGATTCTTAGATGGAGAATGCTATAGAAATATTAATATTCCAGCAGGGGGTTCAAGAGGTCACGTGAAGAAAGAAACAAAACTACCATTGCTGCCAGCTTTCTCCAGTTCAATACAGTAGTGTTTGCTGGGGTACCATTTGCTGTTTGGAGAGCCATGATCATGTCAAGTTTTTCCCCAATGAGCACAGAATGTTTCATCTTGACCTTCTCTTTCTCCCTTCTCTGTCCTTGTGCCTCCTATGGGATCATTCACTAACCAGCAGAGATGTTTATTTCTGCCGTATGCACCATGAGAGAATGGGATTAATCCACCACTTCATCTTTTTTTTCTCAGTAGTACTGCTTCACTGTATTCTGTGACTATATGTTGGCATCAGCAAAATTTGAAGATGACAATTTAATATTCCTATATGTAGGAAGAAACAGCAAAAAGATGGTTCTCTAAACAAGCTACTGTGTGTTCCACCAAGTGGTTTATATCAAGTCACCGGGGATTGAATTGGCGGGGGGAAGGGGAGAGTTAAATGGGGAAATTTTCCAAAGACTTAAAGCATCCATTGAAACGGTTCCCCACGATTGGTAGGATGGAATTGAAGGATGCAGGCATTGCTACCAAAATTATCCAGAAGGTGATCTGAGAAGTAACTCATTCACTCAAATGATTTACCAACCCTGGGCCAAATCCTGAGAGGTACTGAATACATGCAACTTCCATTGACTTCAGTGGGAAATGCACTTCTCTGGATTTACAATATTAAAACTGAAATTACAAATCTCCTATTGGAGGTTAATAGTACTTCATCTTTAGCTCTAAGTTTTGCTCCTAAAGCAGATGGTGTAGGACAGCTAATTAAATAATGGTGGTAGGTTAGGAAAACACTACTAAATCTAAGAATCATTGAATCATTGAAAGACTTGATAGAATCATATTTATTCCCTGTTATACTAGCAGAAAATCTGAACACTTACATTTTTCTCCCAGTTAACTTTGAGCAAGCTTTAGAGATTCTAGTTTCCTAGGAAAGATTGTGTAGAAGCGCTTAAAATAAAAAATGGAAAGCAAACTTGTGAAGAGCAGATACTGGGAATTAATAGAACTAAAGCTTTGATTGTTTTTCTTTGTTTAGTTTTGGCTCTATGTTTGATCAAGATAAAACATTGCAAACAGGCAAATGAAAAGGAAACTCAGTGCATATTCAAAACAAAACATTACATAGATCCCATTTTGCAAAGATCTGTTCAAGCATTTTGCCAAAAATTTGTGAAGTCAGATTAACACTGTGATCATTATTTTATATACAGCACAAATTAGGATAATTTTAAAAGGCATTTGTGACACACTAATCAGTAGGAAAAGAATCTGCATGCATAGAAGGAATTAGAATACTTTTCTATTCAGATGTTTATATTGTGCTCATCCTACAGTATCTGAGCTCATTCCATTGCGACTACACATCTCCCATGTGTTGTTTATTCTCTCATTCATAGAGGAAGAAGCATGTGGAGCAAAATGCCGTGTTTTGGTAGGGTTTTTAAATATTATTTTATTTTTTGTTTGTTAGATATACCTGTTGCTATGTGTTTATGTTAGAGAAGGCAAAATCCAAGAAATGTGCTTTGCACTTGGAGCGGAAAGTGATGATGTTTGTGCTAGTCCTTAGTTCCTGGGGGACTTAGTTCAAGAGAACCCCAATAGAAGATTCTGGGTCCCACACAGACAAGCTTCTCTCTTCTAGTTAAATGTTGGAGGAAGAAGGCAGGATCCAGAGAGTAGCAAAGCCTTTAGCAGAGTGTTCTGTGCCATAGAATGGGTCTGCACCCACAGCATGGTCCCCCAAATCCTGCACAGTAGAATCACAGTAGTCCCGTTACCAAGCATTCCTCTGTACCCAAGGATTCCTAATGTAGGAATCACGTGCATGCACCTACATCTTGCTCTCTCTGCTGTACACACATGTATTTATATATGGGTTGCTTGAAATGTTTTCAACAAAAAGTGTATGTCAACAATAAGGGTGAATTGACAGTACATTTTTCCATGGAAAAAAAATTTACCTATACGTATTGTTTTTGAGACACCTTTTTGCGCCCTCCTGATCTTGGGCTCCCCTGGAGGCAGGCAAGACCCCGAGTGTAACCTGGACAGCCCTAAAGGTCTGTCTAAATTATGGCATCCTCCCTGAGACTGCCCGATCAGCTGCATCACTGCCCAGAATCTCTGCAATCCTGTGTACCGCAGCCCGTCCAGGACATGCCCCTCTCACTCAAAATCTGATGTGGACAATGCAGGAAAGTAACCCAATGAGTATGTATCAAATAAAGGATTAACTTTATTTGTCAGGAATCTATTCCAGCAAGAAATTGAATCAGGGACCTGTGTCTGACAACAGAAAGGCCACCTCTGTGCTAACGGTGAATCTGCTTTTCTGTCAGTAGCAGTCCTATAATAGTCTGGGGAACAAATGTGCATGTATTCCAGATTCCTCTTGTGCTTGGCATTCTCCCACCCAAGAACTGACTAGGCCCAGCTGTGATAAGCTTTTAAAGAGCCGGGCCTGAATGCAAACCCCAGATATGAGCACCTTCATGCAGTGAGGAGGTAGAGAGAATTGAAATCTGAAGCTGGATGTGAATATGGAAAATGGTCACCAGTCCTGATTCTGCTCCCATGTATACAGTTTTTGGCATAGTGAAACTCCTGATTTACAGCACAATGAGTGAGAGGCATAGCAGGTTCACTTTCTTTACGATGAACTGAAATTAAGTTCCAAGGGTTGAATTCTGGCTCCATTAAATTAAATGGGGCCAGGATTTCACTCTAGATCCCAACATCTATGGGGTCCCGACCCTCCTTTCCTACAGGTTGCATGTAACTCCCATTAAAGCCCAAAAGAGTTACTTGTACCCTGTGGGTGGGTGGGTGCGAACGGTGCCCTGAACGTTTGATTCAGATTTAGTTTTATAGCCAGGTATCATCAAGCATATTTGGACTATTATAGCTGTATTTTTCCCAAGCTTCCAGCTCCCATGACTTCAACTAACACACACTATATAATAATTTTTAGAGTTCTTCTTCAAAGTAGAACCACACTTTAAAACAAAACCATCTTCAAGTTATTTACTAATGGGGGGAGGGGGGAAATAGAAGGAGAAGAAGAAAAAAGCATCTGAAAAATGTCTTAACTCCAAATAATACTTCCCCCCCTCCCCAACATTTGAGTAATACAAACGGAGCTCTACAGCTCAATGGAATTTTATAAAACTGTCATTTTAAAATGTTCTTCTGGTATAAGAACCAGCACGAGAAATTTCAGCTCAAATAATAATTTCTTGAGAAAGTTATAATTGACTGGAAGTATGGATTTACAATGAAGTGACTTCTAAACCATGACTACAGTATTGTTCCTGTGACACTGTACGTATGTACTGAATAACTTGTTACCACCGTTGAATGTATATCTAGCTGTTCACTAACCTTTTCATACTACCTCCAACTCCCTTTGTCAACATTTTCCTTGATCAAGGATACACCTGGCTAATGCAGGAGGTAAACTGATTATTTTAAATATTTAATTAAATATTTAATTTAATAAATATTTTAAATATCTATCACCTGGACATGTGGCGTGTGCCCTTGGCTAACTGGCAATGGTCTTAGCTACAGTGGCATGACCACAAACTCACACAGCCATATGGATAACGAAACTATTTCAGGGATGAAATAAAATGAAGCATACAGAATGTAAACCTGCACTTCTGTTGTATATAAGATATGTACTCCAGCATGTCTCTGTACCTTCAGAACAGGATCAAGAAACTTGTCTAATTCAGAGGCTGAATGCGAAGAGGGAAAAAAATATTCAAGAGATATGCAAAGAAAGTGTGAAATGGCACCTTTCTAATTATGAAAGGAAAGTTTGCCATTTTTAAGTCATAAAAGAGATGCAATAACCACTTGCAAAGAAATCTCATCTAAGATATCAAAAGCAATTGAAATAAAATGAAAGGAATTGACATTAGTGAATTGGAAAAAGAGAAGGTTTACTCCGATACTGTCACAGAATGCAAATGTGTATTGCTGCAAGGACAAGTCATCTGCCATAAATGTTAGCATCTACCAAAGCTGAAAAGTGATAGGGAGAGAGAGGAAGAACATATCCAGCATTGTGCATTCAGCGCTCAATTCAGTTAAACAGAGTCTAGTCGGATACAAACAATGTGTTCTAATATTTTAATACTCTGTAGCGAAATGTGGAAATGCCTGCATCTATTGAGAAGTTATTGAGGGTCGAAACCTTTAAAAATAAATGAAAAAATGGAATGTTGTCAGGGTTACATACATTTAAGACTTCTGGAAAATTTGGAGCAAACTGAAATAACATACACAGAGAAAATGCACCTAAAAACTTGCTAGTTAAAGCAATGTACTGTATCTAAGATGCAGTGCAAAATTGTAGATCATGGCCATACAGCTAAAATGGATTTTGCCTTTTGCAAAAATGTCATTTAGGAATAAAAGCATCTACAGAAACTAATGAAAATTGATGTACTGACTTAGGAAAGCTATTACAATTGATTTAATTTGAAGCAAAGAACATGCAAGAGGAAGCACAAAAACAGACGGTTGCATGCAACAAATACACAAACGGCAAGGCTTCTGGAAATTAGAACTATAATTGCTATGAGGATTTGGAAACTGAAGCTGTGAATATGGCTAAAGATTCAGAAAAATTATATTGTAAATGTCAAAAGCTTCAAGAAACTGTGAAGATCAAAGGGTTTAGAAAGTTTTCATGTGCCAGCTACTGTATTGCACATTCATGGCACTGGGCTTGTGAAAGGCAGAGCAAATTAGAACATAAAGAGGTATGCATGTGGACACAGTAATGCTCATATGATATTTATCAAGATGGTGACTGATCCACTTAGATTTAGGGGAGTGAAAAGTATTTGAAAAGAAAGAAATGAACTAGTTGGCACCAGTACATGATAAAAGGAAAATGAAAGTAATATCGATGGTCTCCACAAAAAAGCATAACAAGCTCATACTTGAGCTGTGGATACAAGAGAGAACAGTCAAGTGAGGAGCACAAATTCTTGCCAGATAATAGTTTTCAAGACAGATAAAATTTAAACTCCCCCAACCAGGACTTCCACAAATCACTGTCTTCAGGATTTCTAGCATCATATAAGCCAAAAACCACAGGATGATAAATTTAATCATAAAAATGTAATGGGTTCATACAATGTTACCATGATTATTCCAGTTTCTAATGAATCTGATTTCAACTCCCATATATACTTTCCATCAGAATATGTAAGTGATTTGAGTATGACAAGTAGAATCATTCTGAGACCCCAGGAGATGTCAAATGAAAATATTAATCAAATGCAAAACTAAGCCAGACACACTCAAGAACAGTGTATGCTGGTAGTAATATAAGCAAAAAATAGCAGTATGGAACTACAGACTCCTCCAAGTTCCTGATTCAAATCTAGCCTTGGTCAGTAGATCATAGTGGACAGATATGCCTTGAACAAAAGCAGCACAAGAACTGGTGCTGTGTGGAAGCCATATAACAGTTTTTGCAGAGAGGTTCAACAGACATAGAGACAGTATGATCCTCAGATTCCCCCCCAGATGCAGTCCCTCAATTTAAAGTTAAAGCACCTTGACAAGACAATATTGGATAATCTGTCTTGTCACCTGTGCTGAACACATTCTCTGGAAAAACAGAAGAGTTTGCTCTAGAGGTATCAATCTGTCACCTTCCATCAGCACTACATGCACTAATTTTTCTACTTTAAAGAATAAAGGATATAGCCCATAGAAACAGAGCTCAGACTAGAGAGCTCACAAATGCTATTATTACCTCAATGGCAGTCAGAACTTTGAAAAGTGCAGGGGGAGAGAAAGGAACCCTTAAGCCTCAGACTCAGAAATACAAGAGAAGAAACTTCAGTCGAGCCAAGAGAAGGTTAATAAAGAGTTCAGAGGAATCAGGACTAAATTGTCTGATGTTAAGGCTGCATGCAGCTCGAGATGGCAAGACCAAGAATACCTTTTTCATTCTTTCATGGGCAGATTGAAAGAAGTCAGAAAAAGAATTAGTAGAAACAGGTAATCAATCCTGTCCTTACAAAATCCAGTAGTTGTGCTGGATTGCCAGATTCAAG
Organism: Emydura macquarii macquarii; assembly: GCF_026122565.2. Lineage (NCBI taxonomy): Eukaryota > Metazoa > Chordata > Testudines > Chelidae > Emydura > Emydura macquarii. The sequence goes on along the minus strand of NW_027132618.1, from coordinate 3,269,682 downwards.
AGCATCTTTCAGAGCAAAAGACAGGCAAAGCCTGTTAAATGTGTGTTCCTTTCCCATAGCATAAGGTCACTAAAAGATCCTTCTACCCTTAATACACTGAAGATTTAATGAAAGGCAATGCTATTTTAAGATTTCATAAGGGGATTTTTATAACAAAAAGAGTTGCAGACACCATCCTCATTACCGCCTAGCTGCCATCCACTCTTTCATCTGTATCACCAAACCAGATCTTAGAAACCTTTTATAGATAGTTAAAGCCATCAAATGAAGCTTAGTCGCTAAAAAGACAGGTCCTAACATGGTCAGCTGTTATGGTTTAAATGAAACTGATACTGAAAGTGTCTGGGTTTTGATTAAAGTGCTTTAATCATCTTACATGAGCTCCCTCATGAAAGTAATATTTGGTCAATCTGGCACTAAGGTGGAGTTCATCATCAGTGCTGGTAACCATCAAAACTTCGAACTTTAATTGGAAAAGCAAAATCAAAGATCCAAATTATTCTATTAATGGTACAGAGCAGACAACCTCTAATCTAGGATACTGAGTATGAGAGAGGCATTTTATCCTTAGCTTCCCTCACCTCATGCTGCAGTCTCATTTAATTTATTATCTGAGACACATTTGATTTCTGAATGTTACAAAGATGATTATAACTGATGAACAAATTTGGGGTGAAATCCTGGCTGCACTGAATGCAGTGGCAAAATTTCCATTGACTTAAATGGAGCCACGATTGTACCTTTGGTGCTTTTCTTCATCTATAACCAGGGACTTTCCCTGGACTTTCACCCAGTCATTCTATCCCTGGGCTGAATGGGATTCATGCTGGGGAATGGGACACAAGTTTCTGAAAGTAAAAGTTTCAAAGTTCAAGCTATTCTAGCAGTGGCGTGGCACCACCAAAAAGCTGCAAACATGCCTTTCACATCATTAATATGAAAACAAAATGTCACCTTTTGGCAAGTGTCTTGATAGAGAGTCCAGCATGGCAATTATATGATCTATGGCCTTTTTGTGAGATGACAGTTTTGGAAAACATTTAGGATAATCCAATGTGGAACAATCTTTGAAACTCTCTCTTGTGACTAGAGATGAGCCTTAGTTGTAAAGTTTGGATCTGGATCTGAATTACCTCACTGTTCAGGTATATGTGGGTTTTGGTTTGGTTCATTATAAACAGGAACCAAAGGGGCAACAGTTGTGTTTCCCTTAGAGAACATGGCCGCCCCTCTGTGCCCTCCAGTTGCAAAACTGGACAGGAGACCATGAGGGGACAGAAGTATGTGGAATATAGGAGGGAGACTCACAGGAGGGACAAGAGAATATGGGGAGTGGGGAGGAGAGAGACCAAGGAAGTGGAAGGCAATGTGAGGTGTACGAGCAGATGAGTGGGAGATGGAAATATAGAGTGCAGCAGGGAGAACAAAGAGTGACAGAGGAATGAGGGCTATGGGAGAGAGACTAGGGAGGCGTAAGGGAATATGAGTGCAGGAGGAAGACTATGAGGAGAGGGGGGATGTGGAACAAAGGAATAACCATTTCCTCTGAGGGTGTGGCAATGCATTTTGTGTACATGTAAGGGAATAAACAATTGTTGGTATCTGTCTTTCCATGACAAGGGACAAGGATATTTACCTAAATCAAAAATCAGATCAACAAGGACAGAAACTGATGACTTAGGTTTCCAGGATATCATTCAGCTGTATTATTAAAACTCTTAAACTTGTCAAGGTATCAGGACTAGTGAGCGCAGTGTACACAAGAGAAATAGTGAGAGTGGAAGACAGAAACTGAAGAAGCCATAGCTGACATTTCCAAAAGCTAACTTAATTCAGGGCATATCCCCGAACACTGGAAAAGAACAATGTAAAGGGACAGTAACACACCGGGAAATTAGAGGCCAGGTAGTTCACTGCCAGTTGTAGAGAAAACATTTGGAAATGTTTTAGAGGATCAAGAGGTGCAACATTTACTGTACTAAAAGCACAGTCTGGTTAAGAGTAGCCGACAGAGTTTCAAGAAAGGAATATCATGCCTCAGTGACTTGCTGCAATTCTCTGAGGATGCTTCTGTCAGGGTAGATGAAAGTGCAGTGAAATGGACGTCACATGATTTCTTTTTAAAAGAATGCCGTCTCCCAATTTCCACACTGAAGGGTAATGTGTAAGGTGAGAAGTCATTGATTAGTAGGAAATATGCCTGATTGGCTTACAAAATGGCTAATCCTGGGACTTTTTCAAGATGGAGAAATGGAATGGTGATACCACAGGGGTCAGGGTTGCATCTACAGTTTATATTTGACACAGCGAGGATTTAAGAATGGAAGACTTTAGAGTTTACAAGCGAGAAAGTGGGAGAGAGAAAAAGCAAATGAGTAGTAAGCCATAGGGACTTCCTCTAACAGCTCACATGGAAACATATGGCTCTTTGCATTATGGTAAACATTTCCACAGTTCATTCTTTTCTTTCTCTTTGAGGTGCAGAGATCAGTTCCGTTGCATTGTACAGAACTGGTTAGTGCAAATCTTTATTGACAAGCATTCCAACTTGTTTGATAAATGAGCAGCAATTAGTACAGAATGCAATAGACAGGCGTCCGACTTATGCTCAGAGTTTGGTTTTCATGATACCACTGTTCCTGCTCAGCACTTTAGTAAAAAAGTTGCACAGTAGGCTCACATTTTCAGCTGGCCTCCATTGATATGCCGATCAACATTGTAGATTGGTCTCTCTGTATATGGAAATCCCCAAATATGCACATTCAAATCAAGTATTTGTACATGCAATCAGGCAGCTGGTGCCTAGGTATCCACTTCTACATCTTAATACAGGTTTTTGCATGTATAGATAGATGCACTTAGACATTTGGTAGGTGGATTAATTAAGCCAAGCTGATAATTTAAGATAAAGTATAAGGCAGAATTTATGGCAGTACTGCCATCCTAAAAATTATAAATCAGGCTCCATGAGATTGGCTTAAATATGAGAGTTTTAAAATAATTTGGGTGTTCTTCATTTGTTTTCTGGTTTTTGAGACTTTAGGGTTCATATCATGCTTTTCTCCACCACCATGAAGACTAGAAATTACATTATTTTTAAATGAAAGGTGAGATTCTCATATAATAACATGACTCTAGGAGCTGGGGCTTTAAACAAAATTCCAGACAATGTATTTGTGAGACTTGCGATAAAATCATGAGAGTTGGCAATGTTACGAAGTTATGTTACTTTTAAAAGGACCAAACTTGAGAGGTGAGGGTGTGGGGACTGGGTAGGCAAAAAGGGCAGTTAGACTTCTGACTTCCATTGAAAGTCAATGGGCACCTAACTCCCATTTATGCCTTTGAAAATTTCCCCTCATTTCACTGACTGAGGTCACTGGGCTTGCATCTCCTACCATCTTTCAATGATGAAATGGTTGCATTGGCTTGAATTATTTGTAGATACTGTGCATATACTTTGTGTGGAAATTATTATCCATATTCTAAATTTTTGATTCCTCCTATGTCTCCTTTGCACAATTGTGGTGGCATAAAGTAGACTTACAGCTACTGCAAGGCAGCAGCTAAAGGTTTCCCTAGGGCAGGAGAATCATCAGCTGGGGTGTATCCACCATAGCTACTCCGTCTCTCCATCCCTGCCAGGGCCTAGTGGGCATTCTAGGGTAAGGTGGAAGCATATCATGGAAGGGTAGCCAAACGAGGGCCCGAGTACAATGCACTCCAGCAATCCTAGTTGGTGGAGTGGCTTGTTAGGAGCTATTATATGCCAGAACAACTTAGAACAGCTCCTGGGGATTTGGGCCTATTTCTTTGTTGGATTTCATATGTTACCATCCAAAATAGATGTACGAATAAAGTCAGAACTTAAAAGAGCCAAAAGGAATAAATATTATATTTGAATGATCTCAGCTTAAGTACTGCTAGAAGCAAGAAAATATTACAGATGCTTTCAAATGTTAAAGTCAGACAGTTAATTCTCTTGATGCCAGCACTGACAACATCCAGAAAAGCTACTGCTGTCTCAGTCTCATCTGATGTTGGCACTAGAGGACTGGCTTGGGAGACAATACAACGAACGCTTTTATTTCTTCACAAAGCAAGAGGAGAAAAATCCAGTTCCATCCCCCAGAGAAAGAACTACCGGCATTGGAAGCCTTTAGTGCAGCTACCAGTTACAGTAGAACATGAAAGCTTGAGCCAGGATCAAAAGATCTTACAGAAAAGAGATGTGTGTGGAACACAGTTCTTTATTACATCGGCACTGGGCTGGAATATTGGAAGTGGGTCATCGGGGAACACAAACAAAATGAACACTGTGGTTTCATTGACCGAAAATGCTTATTTAGTAACAGGAGAGGAGAAAAGAAGGTATATATGGCTGATATTGGAGAAAATCCTTTTTGTGCTTAATAAGGTCCTAGCCCTTTCCAATTCTTCCTGCAGGGGATTTGTTGTCTTACAGGGTGAATTCCATTGACTTAACAGCAAGTTCCTGTATAAAAATCATTTCCTTCCTTCAAGCAAGGATAAACTTTAAAAGACCAGGACTGTACACTGGAGAGAATGTAGCTGTTGAACAGTTGCATCCTTTTGGAAGGATTGCCTTCAGAATTCAACAGACATCACCATGAGCAGTGGTTATGTATGAAACATATGCCAAGAGTGTGATGGGCAGTTGACAGTTTTCAAAACTGCTCCAACATTTACATACATGAATTTGCATATCCAGCTCTTTCAAACTTGAGCCTCTCCTGTCACTTTGTATGTATATACCAGCTGACGACTTCACTGAATGTCAAGTATATTAAGGGGTGCAACTTAGTGTAAATTACACAACAGATATGTATTTCCCATGTTAATTTTATTCATACTGGATGCATATAAATCGTTTAAGAATAGGATACTTTGCTGTGCAATAGTTATTAGTATGAAAGATAAATAAGATGTATCAAATAAATAATTAAAAATAAATGTGTAAAAGCATTCAGTAACGCTGTCACACTCAGGTCCCAGGCCTCAATCTGATCCACACAGGTGGACCCAGTTGCCTGGTCAGAGCCCCACGGATTTCAGTGAGATTCTGCACAGGTACAAGAGTCGGGCTGTGCAGATCAGATTGCAGAATACTGTATTTTAGGATGACATCCTCCACTGAATTTGAGGTACAAGGAGAGAAACATACCTGTTCAAATCCCGATGTATGATTGGTTGTGTAAGATTATGAAGATACTCCATACCTTTGGCTACATCTACGGCAATGATTAATTTAGACTGCAAGTCAAGATTCCTAGATTTAAAAACACATATAGTACTGGTCAAAATGGACAGATATAAGACACATTTACTTGCAACATTTTGAAGAGCTCATAAGAATGACAGTTGTGTCATCTGCAACTCAGAACTACTGTTTTAGTTGGTTTAATGTTATTTGAATACAAAATCTCCCAAGTAAAACAAAAATAACTAGCTAATAGTTCTGAGATTAATTGCTTGTTTACTTCATATACTAAATAGTCTGGATTAAAACAATGATTTGGTACAGTCCTCTAACTGAAATGAATAATAAATATTTGCACCAGTGGAATTCTTATAGTCTCCAGAATTATTTAGCATAGGGTTATACAATAAGTTAATCGAATACCTCTTCTGTTCATGCAGCAGAGAAAAGAGTGATCCTCCAGAAATATATTGAGTGACTATAGCAAATTGACTTGGGTCATCTAAGCAAGCACCAACAAACTGGATCACGCAAGGATGATTGAGTCGGCAGAGGATAGAAACTTCACGGCAAAACATATCCACATCTGATTTGGAACAGTATGTATTGGCTCTGTAGCTAATAAGTGACATGAAGAGAAATTTAAAAGTAAGTGAAAGGTAGCATGAAAATTATGTGATATGCTTTTTTTGTACTCTTAATTAGGGTACTAACTAAGCAAAATAGAAATGTTTTTGCAAACTTACCGTTTGATTGCTACTATTTTATTTCTGCATTTTCCCTTATACACTTTTCCAAAAGACCCTAAAATGATTAAAAAATAAATAAATACAAAGATATTTTCCGTGTGCATCAAACTTTTAAGAAGGATGCATTCTACTTTCTGGTACCTGAGCCAATAATCTCATGGAACTCTATTTCAGAGAGCTGAAGATGGAAATGTGATGGCAAGCCAGCACGGAGGAGGAGAACATCTGCCTTTTCTGCAAAAGAAAATTGTTATCCTTTTTGTAAAATGTGGGGGGAAAATAAAAGCACTTAAACTGATAAAAACATTACACAGTAGCAGCTGATTTTCCTACCATAAATTGGTTGACTGGTAATCCCATTTCTTTTTGTTTCAATACCCATGTTAAACCCCAATAATAAACAAGGATTTGCAACGTTATAGCTGCCTTAGGGTTTCTTGGCTCTAAAGCCTTATCACTGATGAACACTTTCCCATAAGCATATTCTGTCCGGATCATGTGATTGTTGCATAAAATCCTTTATATAAGGAATTAGTTCCCTATTCTGTGTATCTAGCACTCACTACAAGAGCTATGGTTTTTATTCGTGATCTGATCTACTGTTCAATGGCTGTTGGAATCTGAACTCTGATGTGCAATTGAATTCACACACCAAACATCCCTAAATTGTTGATCCATATGGTCTACCAGAATGAGTTTATAAGAGTATTTCTAAACAGAACATTTTAATATGTATGCTGATTACATGCAAAGAATATAAACACTTGAGTACACCCAGAGCTAATATATGAAGTGGAAAATCAAAAGGATCTAAAAAAATGAAATACCTTTAAATATAAATATGCAGCTTAATTCTTTGGCTATTTCTGCTTCAATAAAACACCATTTATTTTTGGATAGCATCTTTCTCACAAAAGTATCCCAAATGCTTACCAGATGATTTCAGTCTAATGTTTTGTTAGCTCAGCATTCATATATTCATGTTTATTTCTTTAGTATCAATTCACTGTCACATATTTTTTCTCAAAACAAGAGACTTTGGTTTGAATCGTAAAAAAAAAAGTCGATTTATCTGTAAATCTAAAAGTTCAAAGAAAATAAAGAGACAAGGTGGGTGAGGTAATATCTTTTATTGGACCAACTTCTGTTGGTGAGAGAGACAAGCTTTTGAGCTTATACAGAGATCTTCTTCAGCTCTGTGTAAGCTTGAAAGCATGTCTCTCTCATCAACAGAGGTTGGTCCAATAAAAGATATTACCTCACCCACCTTGGCTCTCTCTAATATCCTGGGACCAAAATGACTACAACAACACTGTATACAAAAAAAACAACAAAAAAAAACCAAAAAACCCTAAAATCTAAAGAGTATGGCTCTGTTCCTGCCAGGTACTGAGCACCTCTGCTTGAATTAAAGTCAATAACTGAGGGTAAGTAAATTGCTTTCCAAAATGCTCCCATAGGAATACAGCTCCTGTTTATTCACATTTTCTTTACATTTCCAAATAAAAAAGGCAGGTAAATCTAATCATGTGCGGTATATTCAGGATGATAAACACCTTTAGCAACAGAATATAAAATTTGTTTTTTTCCCCCCTGCCATTAAAATACCTTTTGTCATGCTTTTAATCTTCCCTAGAGGGGATGGAACAGACACGTAGGAACCATCTGAAATCAAAGAAGAGAGTGAAGTTTATGGACTTTTCTGAGGACAGTATAAACACCTTTCCTGATAAAAGAAGTAAAGCAATTTTACTTAAAGAGTAGAGAAAGTGTGAGCAAAAAATATCATTTAAAAAAACCTAATGGAACTGTGAACTTGTATTTTTAAAAACATAGGCTGTACATCATGGGCCAGATCCTCAACTGGTGTATTGGCATAGCTCTTTGGATGCCCATAGAGATACAGTGATTTACATTCACAGAAGATATGGCCTAATACAGCCATATATATGGACTGAATTTTCTAAAGAGTCAGGGTCATATTTACAAGTGCTCAGCATTGACCACTGGGGATAGATTTCCAAAACACACTGCACCCTAGAGATGTTCTTGTGACACTTCTTGGCCAGATTCTTAAAAGAGTTCAACTCACCATGCACTGAAAATCTGGCCTCTTGTTTAGATGCCTAAATAGGAGCTGAGTTCTTTTTTAAATTTGGCCTTTCTGCAGATGCTGAACTTTTAAAAATGTGATCCACACCAGACAGCATACATGTAGGTCAAAGAAAAATGAACTGATGAAGAAATCCGGGATTTAGATGCTCTGAGCAGATTTAATTTCGGTGTCTTTATATGTTAGTAGCTTGCTGGAGTTGAAATTCAACGATTTGTGCAAATTCAGCCTTCAAAGATACACACTCTTCAGAAATACAGTATGCCTGTACTGGAGCACACTGCACTTGGACGATCTGAGCTTTCAGGGCCCAATATTAGTCCTGCAGATATCAGTGGGAATTTTTCCATTAACTCAACGGGAGCAAATTCATGCCATAGGTGAGCTGTAAATGCACAGAATTTATGCAAGGACGCTTCATGTCTCATCTTTGTATATACTTTCCTTGACACAATATAAAACTTTTGTGAGGCCATCTCACAGCTGAGATTAGTAAATTTGCTTCTTGCCGCTTGTTATTTAGTCAGCAACGGAGAGGAATATTTTTGTAACAAAAAGAGTAATTAATCCTTGATATGGGGCAATTAGGTCGCTAAAAACATGAAGGATTGGATTGAATATAGAAACTTACCGTATGACAATAATCAAACAGACATCAAAGGAAGACAAAACAAAGAGAATGCCTAAACAAGGTATTAATATGTAGAAAGGTATGCGTAATTATTATTAAGGAATGATTTTTGTTTCATAGCTGTTTTTCTCTCTATCTAGTAACATAAAGTGACAACACTATTTTAAGATAAAGGTGAAGTTTGGACACAAATCAAAGATGCACAACATCTGAAAAACAGGGATGCTCATGCCATTAAATTACCTTCAGATATAAATTTCCCATACTAGATAGGGCCTGATCCAAAGATCATTGACGGCAGGTGAAAGATTATCATAGATTTCAATGGGTTTTGGATCAGGCCCTTCATAAAATAAAGTGACTAGTTTATCAAACTGTACCTCCTCCAGGTTGGGAGTATTCATTACAGGGTGAGTCATCCTGGGGTCTTTTATAATGCTTCAGAAGGGTAACAATGACATCATGTCCTAAAAAGAGGAACGATGGATTTGCATATTAAATGTAAATATTCATTACTTATTATTTATTGATACATAATTAGGAGCATTTTAAGATAAACAGTGCTTCTCTTTATGAAAACATATAAATAAACTATTCAGTGACTGTAATCAGAAACGTGGTATGATTTTGAGGTAGGTGAATATGGGGAAAACCCGGCCGAATAAAACAAACGTAATTTTCACCACAGGCTTGCATGGCATGCAGGGCACAACTACATTATCAAAAAAAAAAAAAAAAGACACATGGCAGCAAGTCTCAGAACCTGAGTCAAATGATGGGCTCACGGATCTCATTTAGGGTCTAAAAATAGCAGTATAGATGTTCAGATTTTCAGATAAACACATGACTTCAGAAACACACCATACACCATGAGACTTGTTATGAAGTCAGGAGAGTTTGCAATGCTGAGTAACTGCTTCCATGCTATATTTCAGGGAACAAAGTCTAAAGCTGGAGCCAGGGGCATGCACAAGGCCAGCCCGCTCCCCTTTCCCACCCCAAATCATTGGAGGCACAGAACTCCTCCTGACCCAGGGCTGCAGGGTGTGTGTGTCAGGTGAGAGGTAGCGGAGGCTGGGGGAGGGAGGGAGAATGAACTCCTCCCAGACCTAGGGCCACTGTAGGGGTGGGGTGGGGTGGGTGGCAAGTGAGGAAGAGTGAGCTCCTCTGGCCCTGCGGCCTCAGTGGGGGGGCACAGAAAATTTAAATTTCTGTACATGCCCCTTGGTAGAGCCCAAGCTCTGAAACCCAGAGACGGGATGGTGTCACAACCGGAGTCCCAGCCCCAAACTGAACATCTACACTGCTATTTTTAGCTACATCGCTTGAGCCCAAGTCAGTTGACCCAGGCTGTGAGACTTGCTGTCGGGGTTTTGTTTGTTTTTGCAGTGTAGACATATCTGCTAGATGGCAAAAGTAAAAGCCAAGAATAATCTTCATTAAAGTCAATGGGGAAAAAACTAAGACTGAAAATATTTCAGCTATTAAAGCCTCAGGAGATAAAAATATTCTCTGGTTTTGTGAATATTTGTCATTCTGTTTCAGCAAGGAAGCAGAGGGGAATGGTGCATCACATATTAGTCACTATATTATGTTCTCAGTCCCTCACACGCTTTGGAAAATAAAAGAACCCCTCAACATTTCAAAGTGATGTTTGGGGTTCCATTCTGTGCACTCAGATCATTCAGAACTGTAGTTCGAGCTCTCCCTCCCATTCTCTCCTCCTTACTGATCTCAGATTTTTGAATGCTCTGTTAAAAGGAGGAATTCTTTACTCCTTTGAAGCTTTTCTCTTGGTTAATTAGATGCATTTTCAATAGAGCGTTTTTAACGCTTTTTGGGGGGGCTCAGAATCCCCACGCTCTTATTTCCTCTTTTCCCAGTCCAATGGGAAATGGTTGGGAAAAATAGTAATTTTATCATGGGTTCTTGCTCCAGGCATCAGCATGGGTTTCTTTTTTGCCTCTCACAAAGAGGAGAGCAGAAAAAAAGAGATACATTCAGAATGAGATTGTGATGCAGTGCTCACAAACCAAATGCTACCTTTCCTTTGAACAGATCTCTTGGCTCTGTTTGCTTGGAACTGTTTTAGTTCTCTGCCAACTCAGTGGCACAATTCGTTGGCATTTTCTTGAGGATTTTCTTCATCCACAGCCTAATGAGTGCAAGCATTCTGGCTCATAATAAGCATAAACCTGCCAAGGACATGCCAGTAATGTCACAAGCTCTGAAAGGCTTCCTCACTAGCGTTCTAGAGTCCTGAAGATAGTTCAGTGCAGCTCTCGTAGAGTCCACTATACACTTTTTCCATCTGCTGAGATGATCGATGGGATTTCATTTGTGAAAAGACATAACCCTACCTTTGCGGTGTTTTACTACTGGAGTTGAGGAGGCAAAAATTTCTGCAGAGCAAATCCTAAGCAGAGCAGGGCTGGCCCTAGATCAAATGGCACTCCTGTTGAGGAGTGTCTTCGACACCCCCTCCACCCACCTCCATTGGTTAAACTTTTGAATACCTTATTTTTTATTGCATTTGTGGCCCATATTACAACTTTGGTGCACAATGTGTATGCATGATTTTTCCCTGTCACGTAAGACACAAGATTCTACAAAGGTCCAGAACATTCTAGGAGCTTAGTGAAAAATGAATCCACATACAGAATACCTGAAACATTTTACTTCAAATATTCTATTTTTCCTTTTGTTGCTAACAACAAAAACAGTGCCCTGAGCCCCCTGATCCCCTCCAAGCCTGGCAACCCAGGGCCTGCACCTAAGTTCAACCCTGGTTATTGGCAACTAATTAATCAAGACAACCTACAACTTACTCATGTCATGGTGTTACTCATAAGCTTAGCTACTGTATCTCTATATCTACCGCAACTGAACTTCCTATAATTCCAGTAAGGGACTAACTGTACGCAAGGAACAGGAGTGGGATCCTACAGGTAGCAAGTCTACAAGCAACCAAACTCAGAGAATGCTTAAACTGAGGTTTCTGCTTTGATGCTATATAAAGTATCAAATGCAAGGAAGCAGGTGAATTTGGACTAGATTCAATGTACATTAGGAGCAGAATGGGAGACGCACCTGCTTGTACATTGCCTCTAGAATTCATTGGCATTTCAGGGCCAAAGCTATAGCAGTTCTGGTAGGATTCGGATACATTCCTGAGACTGCTTCTGTACATGCCCAAGTCTGTTTCACCACAAAAATGCTATGTCCATTGTATTTTGTTCAGATGCTCATAGTTTCTTTTCTTCTGTACAAAAATTACCAAAACAGCAAAATTTCAGGGCTTCCCAGAGTAGTAGTGCAGTGCAGAACAAAAAAGGATGTACTGCAAATATCATCCCTTTATACACAAATTATTTGACATCCACTATAGCTAACCTAGGAGTAAATTAGAAATCTATTCTCTCCTTGATCTCTGGACACAATTACCATTGATATCAACAGGAGTGCTGTACACAGAAAAGGAGAAGAAGAATATACCTATAGTGTTTTCTCTATTCCTGCACTTGCAGTATGTGTTTACACTGAGGGAAACATTAACATGTGTTCAGAGCTAAAAGGGCCACGGTCATTTTGTTTTAATTATATTTATCCAAATAAATATTAAAAACAGATAATATTAATATTTTAGAACTATTTTTATTAATTTTGCTTAGTCTGTGAAACTGCTACATCTTCCTTGAGCCTTCTACAATCCTGGGACAACTTACTGACTGGTCTTGGAATTAGAGCTAAACGAAATTTTTTGACTGAGACATTTTTTGGCAAAAAATGCAGATTCTGTGACACTGAACATTTTGAGAATTTGTATTAATTTTGCTGAATTCTTTTATTAAAAACAAATCCTGCCCCAACCAAAAACTAACTAACTAACTCACTAAAAATGTTTCCTCATTTTCTAAACAAAACATTTTGATGTTTTGGTTCAAAACAAATTTTTGTTTGGAAAATTCCTTTAGTTGTATTTTAAAAATTCAAAAATATTTTAAAATGTTCAAAATTGAGACAAAACTTTCTGTTAGAAGCAAAATGTTTGTTTGTTTTTACTTTTTTTTCACTGAAAATTTTCATTTTTGATTCTACCTGAAACATTTTTGGAGGGCAGGGGATTTTGCAGAATTGCCAGTGAACCTGGCAATTATTCCCCCAGCTCTAGTTTGCACATATTGCATGTAGGTGGCAGAAAAAGTGTGGGGTCATGAGAAGGACATATCTGCACTGGGAAGTTAGTATGCAGTAAGCTAGTGTGTGAATTTAAAGTGCACTAGCTAGTCTGCGTTAATTCTCCATGTGGACACTCTTACTGTGCACTAAGTGTGCCCTTGGGTAGTTTAGCTTAATTTACTTCCCAAGTGCAGTAAACTACTGGACACTAAAAACTTACCTACACTGTGCATTACCGAGCCCCAGCGAGGGTGTAAATCTTAGTGTATGACAGACTGGTGCACACTAATTGTCCGTGTGAGCCCCACTGGTATGCACTAAAACCTCCCTAGTGCATGCTGACATAGTCCTGTTTCAAACAGTACTGCATCAATGTGCACTAAGGACCTTTTAGTGCATGTCAGCAGGGTCTGCACAGACGGTTAGTGAGTGACATGCTGGTGCACACTAGAATTTACACTTCAGCCGGTGTGCACTAATGCATCACGTAGACAAGCACTTGGACAGTTTTAATGAGCAGTAAGAGTGTCCACTTGCGGAGTCAGTGCTGGGTAGCTAGAGTGCACTAACTACTGCGGGCTTTTCCCACATGTAGACAAACCCTGAGAAATTTTTCCATTTGAATTCTGAGTCCTCACCAAACCCACAGAGAGACTGCTCCCCTAGCTCTGTATGCCCTGAGCTGTGGAGTGTTACTATACAGAGGAGCAGGGGAAAGGGGCTCAGACATTCTTACGCCTACAGCCCCCCAGCCCAGTAATGGTCATGCATGACCAGAAACATTTTCAGCAAGAAACAAAGCTTTCTTTTTGAATAGGAAAGTGAAAGAAAAGCAGATCACAAATCTAACAGGTTATTGAGGTAATTCTCTGATACGCATACAGGAACAGTATAGGAGGAACCACTGAAAAGTGCCCTTCTCTGAGGGATTTTTGCAGGAAATCAAGGATTGCTATATTCTAATGCACTGCTTCTTACAATGCCTCTTCCAGTCATAAAAAACCCAAACCCTCATCTATATAAAATAGGCAAAAATTGCATTTTCTGAACTGTCTTTTTGAAAAATTGATTTCTTATTTTTATTTCAGCAGCATACTTTTGCAGATGAGTTTATGTGGAACGAAAGTGATGTTCAGAAGCCTAGAACAGCTGAGAAGATAAACTCCAGCCTTGGTTTTCATAACCCTTGATGCCAGGAGCTGGCATGCAGGTGGTGGCAGCTCCCACTCTAAGATGCTGCAGGGGTATTTTGTACTGTTATCTTCTACCTGTGGTGTTCCTACGTATTTGCAGCAGAAAGTGGAGAATTGAAATACCTTTTTCATAAGCCCACATCAAACAGGTCTGCTCATCTTTTTCTCCACTAGACCTGCTGGGATCACAGGCTACCAGATTCATATCAGCTCCATTATCCAGTAAAAACTGTACTAGACGAATGTGACCATGGTAGCAAGCACAGTGTAATCCTAAAATATTAGAGGAGAAAGAACAGTCAGTGTGGTAAGCACAATTGTTACAACATAATGGGACTTGTATAAATAGCTATAAAAGTGGAATTGTTTCCTTGATAAAGGAATATATTATCGGACAAAAGACTGGGCACTGTAAGAAAAGAGAATATTATTTTATAAGAACCAGTCTATTGCATGCCCTATAGTACATGTCAGTAGTTATTTTACCATCTGCGATTCACTACCAAAAACATAGGTTAGCAACTTGATAAGGACGTAAGAAGAAAAAGAAAGAGAAAGGGCTTTCCCCCGCTCCAGTCTGAGCAGGTCTCCTCCCTTCTTGTATCTCTGCACTGGTTCCCCATCTATCCAGGGTTCTTCTCCTCACTTTCAAAGCACTTCACAGACCTTCTGCCTATGTCTCTGTCCCCAATCCTTATCCACTCAAGTTTCTCTCAGGACTGATGCTTTCACTTCTGCCACTCCCCTCTTGGCACCCTCTTCCATGTCACCATGCTTAGTTGGATCAGCCACACAATTAATGTACTACTCCCCCAGCCAAAATTTCCTGAAAACATATTTGTTATAGGGAATGTGCTAGTTATAAAGACCACGTGCTGCTTTGTGTTTGGCCACTATATTTTACCTGCTCATGCCTTTAAGGCATGTTATTGTCAGGTGCTCAATGCCCCTCCCCCGCCCCCACCTTTCAAAACTGGGT
The DNA here is from genome assembly GCF_026122565.2 of Emydura macquarii macquarii. Classification (NCBI taxonomy): domain Eukaryota; kingdom Metazoa; phylum Chordata; order Testudines; family Chelidae; genus Emydura; species Emydura macquarii. Next base: position 3,254,617 of record NW_027132618.1, on the reverse strand, counting down.
GCTTAGTCTGTAAGGCTGGAATTTCCAAAGGAATCTAAGAGTCTTATTGAAATTCAGTGGGAGGCTGAGGACCTAATTCCCACAAGCACCTTTGGAAATCCCAGCCTAACCACTTCAGGCTTGTGAACATGTTCTCTGCTTAGTATATTTGACCTGTTAAAAAGTTTGGCGTTATCTCTATATACAAATAATAAATCACAGTCCTCATGATTGTACCTGTATGCCCATCTCTTCCTTGATGATTGATGCTTAAAACATTCTGGTCAAGAAGAAATTTTACAAGTTCTATGTTCTTGCCATAGGTACAGGCACTGGAAAAAAAAAGTAATAAATAACAAAATAAAAAAGAACTCCCCAGTTCCCAGAAATAGCAAAATTAACTTTGGTTACCTACAGATTTCAAATGAGTTACGCTGGCATAAAACTGGCATAACAGAGTGCAGAATCTTTATAAATGTGCAAATGCCGTGGGTTTTCCATCACAATAAATATGTGCTTTTCTGCTGTATTAAAAGTATCCTGAATATTCCGATGCCAATATCAAACACAGTTGCGCAAAATTAATGGGGTCTGTTCTGCAAATGCTTTTAAAGAACCCTTTTCATTTTCATAACATTGTGGCCAAAAATCTTTAGAACAAAATTTTACACAAATTTTGCTCTGCCACCTTGGCATTAGATTAGAAAGTCTTTAGGCCAGGTGGATTCTGGGTATAATGTGGTCCAAGCTCACATTCACTTTGGTCAGAAAAAAGGAAAAGAAGCAATGCTTACCATCTGGTTCTACCCTTTTTCTCCTTCTCCACTGTCCTTTTTGCAGTGCCTACCTCTAGCCTTGCCTCTCTCTCAGACATGAGTCTAGCATCCACACCTTGCCTGCGGTCTTGCTCCCGCTTAGGTTGAAGTGGTTGTTACTGCCAATTTTGCATGTATCTGTGAGCAGAATTCTATTGGCAATAGTGTTTAAAATGTCCTACCTGTGAAAAGCTGTTTCACTGAATATATTTTCCTTAGTCAGACTTTCTGTTCCTGACAGCTGGATTATTTCTTTGACAACTTCAAACTTTCCATTGTAACAAGCACTGAAGACAAAGTCAGCAGAGTGTTATGAAGAATGCTATGAATTATGCCAATGCAATGCAAAGCAATGCTTCTGCACATTACTCACAGATGTAAAGGTGTATCTCCATAAATATTAGCCACATGGGGCTGAACTTCAAAATTGCTTTGGAGTAGGAACTTCACTATTTCATGATGTCCAAATCGAGATGAGAAGTGTAGAGGAACATGATCTTCATTGTCCTGAGCATTCACTGTCATTTGAATCAGACAGAAAGGAAAGTAAGCTGTTTATACTCACTGCAATTTTTTCAGAGAGAGAGAGAGACAGAGTGTGTTTGCACATGCACATTATGCAATCCCAAGACTGTCAACAATAAAGTATTTATGGTCCTGCTCCTCTGAAGTTAATGGCAGCTACAATGACTACAATGGATGCAGGACCTGATCATGAAATTCGGACACTGTTCAGAATAAATCACCAATGCCATTACTTTTTAATTATTCAGGATGTAATTAGTTATTGCAAGAGCAGATTTACTGAATGTTTCAATAAAGTTTTCAGTGAAGGAAAGAGGGAGGTATTAATGAATTAATAACCCTTAGCTTAGAAAGTGGCATTACTGCCAGCGTATTAACAATGTAAAACAAAACTATGATTGAAAGGCATGAGGTATAAGAAAACAATCAGCTGAGTTATTTCAAATGAGTGGAACAAAATTAATTCACTAAAAAAATCAGGAAGAAAATCTTTCATTGCTGTTCTCTGGAGTGGAAATCCAGAGTTATTTTAAAAGAATATATTAGGCTCCTTACGCACCAACATTAGAACCGGGGAACCAAGAGCAGTTACAGAAAGATAGAAAAAAAAAATCAAAACAGAAGTACAGGAGACACAAGCAAGGATACAATGCTTTATGCACATTAATAAAAATCATTTATAAAAACAAGCAAAGAAAAACGGTATTTCTATCTTCTGGCGTTCCCAAGTTTTCCCTTTTCCACTGTGGCTATGCTTTATACCTCAATCCTGCAAAATCTTAGAGTCATAGAGCTTAAGGCCAGAAGGGACAATCAGGCATCTACTCTGACCTCCTGTATCTCACAGGCTGCATCAGGACATTAAACAAAACACACAAAATTAGAACAAAGCCCACAGGACACTACATTATGAGCCACAAGCAGAGAACAGGAGGGACCGAGGTGCACTCTAGGCCCCTGCATGGCAGGGAAATGATTACATAAGATATACCCAGATAATCCTGCCAAGTGACTTGCACCCAGAAACTGCAGAGGAAGGTGAAAACCTCCCAAGGTCTCTGTCAACCTGACCTGGAGGAAAATTCCTTCCCAATCCCACATATGGTGATCAGTTAGACCCTGAGCATGTGAGCAAGAATTAGCTAGCCAAGCACCTGAGAGAGAGAACACTTGGTGCCACTTCAGAATCCTGACCCTCCTCCATCCAATGTCCCATCTCTAACCATGGCCATTCCTGATGCTTCAGAGGAAGGAGATTAAAACAAACAAACAAAAAAAGTACACACGTTTAACTTTACACCCAGGAATGGTCCAAGATATGGAGCTACTTCTTTGAGTAATGTTAACCAGATATGTAAGTCTTTGCAGGATTGGGATAAGCAATTTTGATACAGGAACTGTCTCTTGTATATAATTATACCTGGAAAACATACCACCGTGTGAGAGTTTGCGATAGTTGCATTCCTCATGAATGGAAATAACATTTTATAGCAGTGTCATGGATTTTGTATTGCTGGCACATATTTTACAAAAGGTATAATCTACAAATGTTTTAGATGAATTTTTAAAAATATATGGAGACAATTTTTGTACCCCTCCACCTGTAAAGCCAGTTGTCTTAGTTAGCATGCAACTGTATAAGCCTGAGAAGGAAAGAAAAATTAAAATGAATTAATTTAAAATACCTCTAAAAATAACTCAAATCCACCAAGGATCCTGTTGTGATACCAATGCCTAAACTTCCGCAGGATTATTATTACCCAGTTTAATTAATATATTTTTCTAAAAAAAAAAATATTGGAGGACAGACTGTACTAATTAGCAATGGGTAAACGTCAGAAGATTTGGGGTGAAATCCTGGCCCCACTGAAGTCAATGGCAAAACTCCCATTGACTTCAGTAGGGTCAGGATTTCACTCTGGAAGCTTTGGGTCTCAATTTGATAAAGCACTTAAGTATATATTCCTAAATGCTTTGCTGAATCAGGACTTTGTTTCAGTTAGCACTCAAAAGCCCAGATGCATTTTTGAGAACATCTATCATCTGATATTACTATGCTATTTCAGCAAATATAAAGATTAGCAAAAACACTATTTTTGTTTAAAGACAATATCCCACAAAATCTTCCTCCTGTAAGCAGTAACTTCCATAGGGGACATTTCTTCCTAATCCTCTCAATTAGCAGTTGGTATACACCCTGAAGTGTGAGGGTTTATATAAATTCTGTGATACTCAGACAGAGGCTCACAAAGACACAAGTGGTTTTTAATGTGTCTCCTGCAGCTTTTTGCAGCACATGATATTAAAACACTGTGTGATTTAATTATTAAACCAATCTAAGTTATTAGCCAATCAGGATGCTTTTACGATGTAATTAACCAATTGTAGAATACTTGGGCAGGAATTTGGTGTGAGAATAAGTAAATGAAATAATGAATTCACACTACTGAGGCTCTTTTGGGTAATGTTGATCACTAATTTGGCTCCTGAACCACTGAGGTCCGAGTATCACTGCTCTAAAGTAACTGTGAATGTTCTCAGTGCCCGTATAAATGTTCATCACCCTTTTGGATCCAGCAAGCTCTTGGCTCCAATGATATATTGTGGCAGTGGGTCCCATAGGTTAGTTATGCATTATGCAAAATCAGTATTAAGTTTGTTGCTTTTCAGTTCCATCAACTGTCCTTTTGTTCTTGTGTTCTGAGAAGGGATAAAAAGCCTACTATTTCATTTCTCTCTAGATCATTCATTATTTTGTATAGCTGTATTGTGTCACCTTTGATTTCTTACTATTGTCATCTATCATGATGCCAGAGGCTAACTCATTTGGAACTAGCATAAATAAGTGGGAAATAAAATGTCAGAGTTCAACCCTCCTAGAAGACTTTCAGTTTGATAAGCCCACCAAGTGGCCTGAGAGGCAGGAGTACTTTACTGCATTCCAAACTGTGCATTCATTTATGCCCTGGGGAGTGAAGCAGAAACTATTTATAAAGCATTTCCTTTTGCTGAGGAGGGAGATAAGAATAACTCTGACATTGCTTTTTTTAAAATGCAATGAGCATTTCATTCCCAAAAGGAATGTAATAGACAAACAGGAATATTTTCCCCCAGGGAGCAGAGGCCCAGAAAAAGCATGAAAGCTTTCATAAGGTAATTATAGGACCAGGTAGTGCATTGTGATTTTAGCATAAGTAAGGAAGAATATATAGAGATCTTCTAATAGTTAGAATTTTAAACAAGAAACTTTTAGAAAAATCACAGGTAATGTCTGAGCTAATCCTAGAATAGCTGGTGCTGCTTGCAGGGTAGCCTGAGATAGCAAAAATGCAAGTCAGCCAGCAAGAAAATAGCAGAAGCATGGTACAAAAAGAAGCAAAGAATACATTTCAATTGGGAAAAAAGAAGCTCATAAAATATTACCCTTAAGACCATCAAGTAACCTGGGCAGAAGTCTGACAGGTATGGCAATTTCCAACCAGCAGAATCAAGTAAAAAGAGCATGTGTGTCAAAGGAACCAGAGAAATGGCCAAAGTGAGGGAGAGTGACCCCTGTTTTCAGGGATATACATTCAAAGACAACATTGATGAGCGGGCTTGTCCTGTTAATCTTAAAATTTGATATCTAATTTCAATTTGATTTTAAATGGCAGAGGCGACTGAGATTTGCAAAGGGACTTTTAAGAAGATGAGCCGCAAACCAGGGTAATGTTCAATAGTCTGAAGGAGCAAATAAGTTTCCGAGGTTAATTCAAAACCCATAGGCCCTAGATAGGCAACAAATACATGTTTGACAGCCGCTGCAGGTAATCTTACTAGACCAAATCATGGCCATTAATATGGGTTTCATAAAAGTCAGAAGAAAAAAAACTGCATTATACCGGTGTGTAGACAAAGGACGTACTTGTCTTCTAGCTATTGACTACTTTTCCAGATTTGTAGAGATTTTACTTCTTACTGTACTCACTAGGTTACAAAACAGATAAAGGCATCTTTTCTCATTTTGGAGGAATAGTCACCGATAACAGACCACAATCTGTCGATTTAGAGTTCCAAGCTTTTGAGAAACAATGATTTCAGGAATATTACTTCCAGCCCCCACTGCTATCAAGGGAATAGAATGAAAAGGAGAGCGGGACAGATTGCTAAGAGAATTCTAAACCATAAACCTGTACCTTTCCTCCATGTTCTCCTGTGTTAGTAGGGAAACCCCTGTATCAGTCACCAGAGTAAGACAGTTCAGCTTGTTATGAGTCCAAAGTTAATAATGAAATTTTCAAACTCAGAGGCAAATCTTACACCTAAGTGGAAGGTTGTGAGGCTAAGAAACAATAAATATAAGAGGGATCAGTCTTTTTTCTTAAACCATAAGAGTTTCTTAAACCATAAACTTTTACCCAGTCTTAAATTAGGAGACCAGTCTTGATAAAACTGGAGAAAGAATAAAACTGGACAGCACCAGCTGTTGTCATGGGGTATAGCTGCACCCAATATTCCAAATGAATCTTCATTCTGCACCCAAGATTGAGACTAATCAAAATACTCAGCAGCATGGAAGAAACAGGTGACATCTTCAGATGATTCCCAAGCCAGCAGAATTGCCATATGACTCTACTTGAAATGTTCCTTTAGTGAAGGGAGATAATCCCATTGAGAAGAACCCGGAGACTATTAAACTAGAGTTTATGGTACTAAATGAATGTGCTGGACAACACCCTCTTGAAAGGATATGTGTTGTGTTTCTTTCAATCTGTGGCAGAAAGAGAGGTAGAAAGGAGATGAGGGAAATTCTAGGAAGAAGTTCTACAGTGAAACATGAGTGAGGGGGCTATTTTAGAGATAAAACTGTTTTCTGATTCTAATAAAGTTATTTGTTCAGTGTTAGAAGAAAGAGATTCTTTACCATTGTCACATGACAGAAGTATCAAGTTACATGAATAGTAGAACTGACTATGAAACTACCCACATGCATAAGGATTTCTGACACAAAGAAGTGTTTGCGGGATCTATTCCAAAATCAGAATACCTTGTATTGTAACCTAATAATAAAACATTTCCTACTATTATACAGTTTTATTTGGCTTTTCTAAAATAGATATTGAATTTACTGAGATACTACATAATGGAAATAGGTAAAAATAATAAATTCCTGAATAATGCAAACAGAATATTAAAATAATAGGAGCACAGAGGGAGTGAAAAGAGGAGAGGACAGTAAAGACTTGAAAAAAAACAGAGACAAAAATTAGATTTTTCATGCTAACAAATCAATGTTAGCAATTAGATGTTCTCAAATATTAAGTGAATTTCAAGTGATAAACAGTTCATAAAGGTAAAATGTATTAGTGGCCTTAAATGAACTGAAAGTTTATAAGAATCTGATCAAAATGCACTGCTACTGTCTTGGCAGGGCCACAATATTTAAGAAAAATGTTTTATTTTTCTGGTTATTCTACCAAGAGTTTCTTTCCAATAGCGTTTATATTGCATGTTAGGGAATGCCATGTAAACAAACTATAAGATTCACATCTGCAGAGAGTTCATTGTGCTTGCAGCATATTGGTTACAATATAAAATACATGAATAATGTATTTGTTTATTTCCTTTTATATATATTTGTGATTGGGATGAAGTAGAACGTTTGCACTACTTGGATTTTGTAAATGCTAGTAAAGTTTGGCCACACTTTGACCTTTTCACTGCTTTTCTTTCTCTGTTTCAAAGACATGTGAGATATGAATTGAATGACCAACTAGTCAATATATATTAAAATGAATAGATCAAACTCATGAAACAGACGGCTGAATTTCAGAGCACGTTTTCAGATTACTTTGTCTAATTTTATAACATGAATTATTTTCATTCTGAAATGTTTATGAGTTTTTTCTCTGTTGCCATGGTGATATCAAGTTTCAAAATGTGCTTCTTTGAGGGTAAGACATTTTCAGCTTTCTTTGCTTTTTCCACTGAAGAATGTACAGATTTTAAAATATATACTCTTGAATGGGGTCCTAATTTCCTCTTCTTTTGGAATAAATTAACTATGTGATAATAAGCCTTTTACAGACTTGTATGGTGAATGCACATGTCCTCTTCTTCTCCCCCTTTATTATAATTGTATTGGTTCAGTGCACACATGTCAAGACTTAAATATCAAGGGCTCATTGTTGAAAAAAAAGATTTACAAATCTGAGTCACGCTGTTTCCCCATTTTTTTCCCCTAATGAGCGAGTAGGAGAAATGTAATACATTCATGACTCTCAGAGAATGTGTTAAATTTATACTCCCAGATACCAGCAAGCAGGAGGAGTATGGGTGCAGACACAGTTCCAGTGTCACTTGCAGAACAGGTCTATGATACTCTGGAAACCATGTATATGAATGATTCTGCTTTTGGCACCATTGATTTTGGAGCTGTGCACAGAAAACCTGAGTCCCGTGTGAAATGATCAAAGGAAAAAGACATATGGGTCTTTGCCTTTTGTACTGTATAGTTATTTAGCAAAGGACAGTATGTGTATATATATATATATATATATATATATATATATATAGAGAGAGAGAGAGAGAGAGAGAGAGAGAGAGAGAGAGAGAGAGAGAGAGAGAGAGAGAGAGAGAGCATGTGCTTAATCTGAAGCATGTGGTTAAAATCCATTGAAGTCAATGGAAGTTATGCATGTGCTTGAGTGCTGTCCTGCATAGGCATGGATTTCAATACAGACTCATGTGCTTTCTTGAATCTAGGCCATTTACTGGGGGCTTGAGAATGCAGTACTCACACATACAAAACTCCCACAATGACTACCTCCCATTGAAATTAACTGAAAGATTCCCATTGACTTCAACGGGCACTGAATCAGGAACTGACTGAGTAAAGACTGCAAGACTGGGAATGTTATATGATTTTCAAAAAGGGGTAGATGGAATCCTTTTTACACTTTGTCTGTTGTACTCTATTGTCTTTAATTAATGAATAGCTATGAATGGGGTCCTAGACTGAAAGATTCACATTGAAGAATTTTGATAATTTTGTTCTGACTATAGTTCATAAGATTCATTCAATAAATGCCAATTCTCCCTTTTTGATTTGCTTTTAATTAGGTCTCTCAAGATCACAGGGAGATTGTCTTCCTGGGCAAAATACTTACCCAACAGAAATCAATGGAAGTTTTCCACTGACTTCTATGGGTCCAGGATTTTATCCTGTGTATTTTGGATATAAGTGTGTTAACAGTAATAATATTAGAGTCAATAGCTTTATTAAAAATAAACACTTTTTTCAGACTATATACAGTCATTTTTTCAAAACTCTTTTTTTATCCTATATCTGAAGATGAGAAATATCCTTTTCAATAACCAATTAATCTAATTTGTCTACAAGAACATCTGAACTAATACATCTCACATACATTTTTAGCTAATTAATTGCAAGTTTTAGTATTTATAATATTTTTCAAGGTGACTACAGATACTTGTGTGTGTATCTATCATGAGTATCACAAAGACAGATATGTAGTAGTGGTGTCCTCAAGATAAATTGCAGAATTGTGATAAATTACAAAAGTATCAATAAATCGTAGTTATCACGTACCTTTAACTGTCTCACCTGCACTCTGCTCACCATTTAAGCTGTCTGACTTCCTCTGACATCCCAAATCTCTGAGCAGCTTCAATGAGTCACCATTTAATAAGACAAAAATCAGCCTACCAGAAAAATGCTTACTTCTCTCTTTCTCTCCCTCCCAAAATTATACAGGCCTAATGTTCAAAACAGGAAATGGTCAGTCCACACAGATACCAGGATTGAGATCCAACATCTCATGATTCTGCTGCGCTAGACATGGGAGCTGTATGCTCCTGGCAAGAGTAAAGTCCCCCTTTACAATGAGACACACCACTTGCTTCTAGCAGTGGAAGGTTTCAGGATACCATAACAATTTTATGTGCAGAAAAGCTAGCGTCGGTTATTTTAGAGGTTTTTACAAATGTATTACTTCTAGTACTCTTCTCCCTACAGGCCCTTTACAAACAGACTCGTGGGACTCATATTACAGTTGAAACCATTATAATGAATAATGTATTACAAACGTTATATCTCTTTTTTTGTGCACAAATTATCTGTGAACAGATTATGGTTTCCTCATTATTATTACTTGAAAATATTTACCACATAATTTCCACTTAATATCCTTCATCAGTAGCTCATTCACTAACAGTTTATTGTGGTTTTTTGATATTCAGAATTTGAGTTTTTAAGATTGGATACATAAATCACATGGTTTCTTTCTGTTCTCCAGTTGGATAAGCATATCTATTAGAAACAAGTTTCCACTGTGAATACTTCTGACTATGAATGTCAAAATTGTTTCCTCCTAATATTCTCTAACATCCACTTGCAACTCACTGTTTCTATGAGCATTTTTGCCAATAAGCTAATTCTCTAGCTCATTCATGAAAAGCTAACACAAAAGGGGCAGAAACATAAACAAAGCATATTTAGAATGTGAATAAATATTCTCAGAATTTTTTTGTACTAGTCACCAACTTCAATACACAAATACACATGCACACACAGTATCAGAAAGCAAAATCCAAGACTTGTGAACAGTATGTTTCAGGACTTGACACTATCTACAAAATATAATTTTAATGCACTTTTAAAATCTTCCCTTACCATCTGCCTTGCTGCCTTCTTCCATCAAGAGTTTTGCAATATTAAGAAACCCTTTGGCAGAAGCTAAATGGAGGGGTCTGTCTCCAACTTCCCCGCTCACATTTACATCAGCACCAAACTTCAGCAAGAGGCGGGTGACCTAAATATTTCATCAACGTGGATTAGAACATCAAGTGAAAACAAACCTTTCAATAAAACCAGAAAGAATACTCTATATTGGATTTCTTAACATCTTGGGTGAGAAAGCTCTATTTTTAAAAATTAAAACAGGTAGGTTTTATGTAGGTATATATAATTTATTGTCATGGAAATCATTATAAAGTCCATTTGTAAGTTATATATCTATAAAATATTACACTGTTCACTAGCAAATGTCTGTTCATATTTTAAAATGCTATGGATAGCAAGGGGTTGGGGAAAAGACACACTTATTTGTTTAACTGACCTAGTCAGCATAATAAAGTAAATGTCCTTAACAGCCATAAATTAGCTATGTCAGAGCCATAGCTTCCTTCTGAAAGTAGAGTCCCTTATCACAAAAGCACCATATGCATTTTAGCATAATTTCACAAGACTGTGACTATTTGTTCAAAAGTGGTTCATGGGAAATAAGCAAACTAATCTCTCAGCCCAACATGTAAAGAGTTTCGTAATGTTACTGGATGATGAGGTGAATATATAAAAAAGAAGGGTCTCAAGGATGCGTGCCTTGCTCACATCCTTACTGTTACTGAACCATAGAGTTTTCAATCATCTGTTCTTTTGGAGTCTGTCCTTTCAAAAGCATTTTCTGGGAATGACTCTCCAATGCACTCTAAATAAACATCAGTGAAATGAAAAATATACTCTACCTAGAGGTCATACTCTACCTAGAAGTCATGCTTTGAAACTCTGAAAATGTCCCAGCAGATGCATGTTTCCAGCAAAAGAAAGGCACAGGGACTGACTCACATAAGCCAACACAGATACAAGGCTACTTCTGAACCCAAGGATCTCCTGTAGTGCAAATGAGTATATTGCCTACTGAGCCACAGATGCATAGGGCCAAGCCTTCAGTTCTTTTTAAAAATTTCACTGCCTGTGAGTATAAGACAAGCAAGATTTGGCCCTTTGCATTCACAACACACTGAGTGAAATCCTGGACTCCACTGGATCCAATAGGAGTTTTCCTATTGACTTCCATGGGGCCAAGATTTCACCATTAATTCCAAGGTGCACCGTCCATTTGTTATTGAGTTAGCAGGGGCCATTTATGTTCATTTCTATAGAGGTATTTAAACTGATACACCGAAGGGATACAAGGCAGCTTCAAGGTGCAGGACAGGTGGAAAGCATTGCATGAATTCTATCTCTAGCTTAGAAGCCCTTTTATAGGTTAGAAAAACTCTGTCTCATGAATGGTAACTCATTTCAAGATGTCTTTTGGAGGGTAAATTTGGCTGGTAGTCCTAGCAGTGGGTAGTTAAAACATGAACAGCAATGTTCCTATGGACTTTCAAGCACCTGAAAATGTCAGATTCAGTTGAAGGCATAACTTAAGAATGTGAAACCTGTGCAGCCTCTCTCTAGTAGGACCCTTCTGACTGACAGTAAACCTACATGTGGCTCAATGTGTGAATGCAGTCTCTCATTTTTGTCAGATTTGGCCATTTAGTTACCTGTTCATGTCCATAGTATGCTGCAATGTGTAATGGGGTGAAAAACACTGCATCTTGGACATTGACGTAAGCTCCATGCTGCAGAAGTATATCCACAGCCTAGAAGAAAAAGAAATAAGGGATTCCAATTAGAAGCTCTGTATGTGGTCACCTTATAATAAAATTTTATAACATTATGCCTAAAAAGAAAAAACACCAACCTATAAAGACAGAGAACTGCATGCAGCATATAAAAGTGATTAACTTACAGTACTATAACTGAACACTGAATGTCACTGATGCCTTATAAATAAGCCTGAAAATGTATTTGCCAATAAAAAGCCTGATTTGTAAAGGGAGAGGCCCAGAAATGACTGACTCAGAAGGCTCAGAATAGCCTTTAATTTTCTTTTAGGCTTCATGAACAAACGCCAATAAACATATCACAGGTTTTAAAAGAAAATAAAACAAAATAAAAGATGCCTTTTAAATTAAATGCATGCAGGTAAATTCACAAGCATAATTCCCTCAATGTGTAAAGCCTTTGTATATTAGAAGATAATAGCCCTTCGACGTCAATAAATAACGCAAAGTGGTTTCTTTCAAATTTCCACTCTCTTAGTCATTCCGGAGGCCAATGTTCTGGTCATTCAGCTATTAAGTTTGAAGCCTTGGCCTTCTGAATAACTGTCAAAAATGGAAATTTGAATGAAACCATTTTGGATTATTTATTGAGCCTAAGCACTGTTATTTTTTTTAAGTCCAAGGGAGTCTTTCCACCCACTAAGGGGCTTATGCCACAGATTGTTTGCATAATTCTACATACCATTTTATGGAATGTTATTGTTTTTCCTTATAGTCTGCATGTGAGTCTAATGATTGTGAAAGGTGCTGGAGTGACAACCCTGGAAATTATCCACAGCATGGGGAGCAGCAGGGAAAACACCTTCCAGCCCACCCTACCCGCACGCCTCAGTGGTGACATAAAGGGACCACTGTCAGCAAGGGGATGAGTGGATAGTTTAGGTTCCACTGTTACTCACTCCTTCTCCTCTCTGTTGAGATTGCCAATGATGGTCCCAATTAGTGCCAGAAATGATGAATCATTTGTGATGTGGACTTCTGTCAACTAGTAACTGGACTGAGATCACCGACTCATTTCACATGGGGAACAAAGAGGCCAGTCATTTGAATCCATGTCACTCAGAAGTACTGATGGAACTAAAACCTGTTACTAAGCAACATTAGTGTTCAGGGATTATTTCTTTAGACTATTTAAATTGAAATTTATTTTTTCAGTGTGCTTCACTGAATGAATTGCCTGTGTAAAGCCCTTTCCCTGCCATACTTAATGTGTTTCCCCTTATGTTTAACTATTTCACACTAATGTTGGTTGTAAGCTTCCCTAGCATTAGTGTTTTAGCGACTACTCCTGCCAAATACAGAGCCTCCTCACATCCCATGAACTTCAGTAGTGTCTGAAGGCATTTATTACCTTGTAGAAATGGACTCAAACACTGTAAGGACCAAATGCTCTTAAGCAGAAGAGAGCCTGAATCTGCAGATCTGAGATGCATGGATGGATATGCACCCCTACCTCATGGAAACCCCTCTGCAGGGGCTCTGCATGTATGGAGTGAAGGGAGATGCTGGCCTTGATTTGTGAGATTTTATCCCCAGGTGTAGAAACCAGGGAACCAAGAAAACAAGGGAACGCAATTGGCAGCCAGTGGCAGATGGTGTTGGTGGCAACACAGTTCCTGAAGCCATATTGTCAAGGGACTGAAGAAGATAGTGTTGATGGTGGTTAGCAGTGCAGAAGCAGCTTGCCTCCTTATGGAAGATGCTTTCCTTCGGAATATCCTCTGAGATCCTCATGGATCTTAGGAGATTTATTCATTTAGAGGTCTAACCCCTGATCACCAGCAGGGGTCACTCAATATAGCTCCATTGACTTCAATGGAGCTTCTTGTGACTCTTCTTACTCACCCATAAACGATAAGAGCAGGGAGACAGAGAAACAATATTGTTAGATTCACAGACAGTGAATTTTTGTAAGAGAGCAGAAAGGAAGCCTAGAAAAACACAGAAAGCTTTTAAACACTCTCAGGAATTGTAAAGTTCACTGGGGTGATCTATATGGGTAGGTTTGTGCTTCCGAGAGAGCTTTAGATGAGAAGATAGTTTCAGAACCTAATACAACAGCAGAGAGAGAGAGAGCTTGCTTTCTTTAGAAAGCAGGCACTGTGAATAAAGGTATGACTTACATCACAGGAAGTTTTCATGCAGATCTCAAAAAGCAGCTCACACTGATTTCATTTGGAGTTGTGGGTGCTCAATACCTGTGGAAACTAGACCATAGGCATTTAAAAGGTACCCAAATTATAAAACAGTGTGGAAAAACTGAGCCTTAACTGCTAAGTGTCTCAGTTTCATCATCTATCACCATGGGGGGATTGTAAAGCACCTTGAAATCTCTGGATAAAAGCACTGCACAAGTGGTTAGCTAATTATTATTACTGACAAAAAAAAATCACACAAAAATAACATTCCTACAAGATTTTGCTTTTATTTGAATCAGATCAGAAGTTAGGTCCTTTCTGGTTTTAGATTTGAACCAGAAGGAAAACATAAGAGCAGAGATTTGCATCCTTACAGCTCAATATTCAAAGGGAGTCAGAACTGAGATTCCAGTTTTGATCCTATATAGCAATTTCCTGCAATATAGTTGGATATTTTACTGTATTAAGGTTATGTATCATTGTGGGCCAATGATTGTACATAATTTTAGGGGGAAACATGACCACAGCTTTCCCAGGAATTAAGAACAGCAGAGGGGGGTGGTGATGAGGCAAATTCACTTATGTTGTAACACCTCCAGAAAAGTACTAACTGGAGAGGCTTGCAAATACTAGTTCAAACTAGATTTTCCAGACACCAACAGACAAAAAAAATCTGTTTAATCTGTTTAAGTCAGTTAAAACTGACTCATGGCCGTCTTTTTGATCAAGAAAATGGACAGGACCTTCTGTTCAAGGAGAGCCTCAACTCTTCCTGGGGTGAGATGGAAGGACTTCGGCCTACTGAGGTCATCCACCATTGCCCTGAACTGTGACAGATTCATCTTTAGTTTAAAAATGTCTACAGTTTCTCACAATTTTTCTTAACTAATTGAAAATACTTACTGCAATCAGCAATCTTCAGCAGCTTACTACCCTCTTTCTCCTCCAAAGCTTTAGTTTATTAAATAAGACTGACCCTTGTGGTCCCCCCACTATTAACTTTCTTTCCACTCTGAGGAGTAATCATTCACTACAACTCTATTTCTATTTCTTCTTGCTTAACCAGTGTTTAATTCACAACATGACTTTTCCCTTTACCCTATTGATATTTGCCTTAATAGTCTTTTATGAAAGGCATTATCCAAAGCTTTTTGAAAATTCAAGTAAATTACGTCCACTTCAAACAGAGACTGTTAATTAAGGCAACTTTGAAGGTTAGAGAGAGTCAACACATGGAACATAAGATAGACTACACAAAGATTTTGTCTCTTGGACAAGGGCAAGAGATAAGAATTCTTCTAACAAAATTAAATCAATGGGTATTGACGTTCTAGTAGGTAAAATTAAAATGAGAAAGACAACTTCAACAATTAAGCCATATGCATCTGCATTAGCCTATGTATATCCCCGTGTTAACACAGCTAAAGTATCTGCAATGCTTTTCAAAGCTTCTTTATTAATTAAGCCATTAAAACCTAAATACAAGGAGTATCAAGCATTGGCCTAATTCTTTCCAATTTAGCAGATATAGATATAATCAGTCATGTCCTGTAAAGATTCTTTACACAAAACTGGCAAGCCTCTTAACTCTTTGCTGGTCTGTAAGAATTTTAGAATTAGCCTTAGGCAGACTGAAGCAGGAAATGGTTCGAGAGGCTTCCAAATGGTTGTGAAACACTAGTTGACAGATATAAGATACAATTAAAGGATTGTCTAACTAAGGAAGAAGTCTACTGATAGGTTTCAACATATTCTTTTTTGTTAGACTTGGGGACAGAAGACAGAACTGAGATAAACTATCTGTATGTTCTCCTAGTCTCATTGGAATAGATAAGATAAATACAGCAGTCACAGATAAAATCAGTAATGAAAGATGCAGGTACTGATCTCCTGAAATATGCCACTCTTTCCACAAGAATGGTTTCTCCTTCCAAAGCAAGTAGCAAGGAACTGATGTGCTTTGTTTTGTTATTTGAAGATATTATACATGGAATGGATTAAGTGCTTTCTGATACATTATGGGAAGACAACTGTTTTGGGTAAATACCTCATCATTTAATTAGTAACATTATATTTTTGAAATGTCTCAGTTGCTTTGGCCTGTTAGTTTAAAGACATTACATTACAAGAGTCAATTTGCTTCAAAAGGCAGACTCTTGGGCTTAGTAAATGGGTGGGGAGAAGATGCTTTTTTCAATCAAGTTAGCTTAGTTGGGTTAGCGAAAACTCCTTTATCAACCACATAGACACAAATGTAACACCTTTTCAATTGTATTAGCTGATTGTGTTGTAGCCAAGGTGGAAGTTCCCTTAACACCCATACAGACATGGAAAGTAAAATTTTCGAAAGTGCCTAAGTGACTTATGAGCCCAAGTTTCACTTTTAAAAGAGACACAGAGACTTCATATTCTAGAGATATGTCAACCCTTAAAACGCTACAGCAGCACAGCTGTAGACACTTTTGAAAATGTTACTCCTGCTCAGCAACTACGCTTCCACCTAGACTACCACACAACCAGCTCACACAACTTCGAAGGTGTTAAACTATGTCTGCCTGGGTGTTATGGGGACTTTTCAGTCACGTTAAACTTGTTCAACTGAACTAACTCACAGTTGAAAAAAGAACACATTCCCCCCACATTCATCAACGTACCACCTTAAAAACTGATCACATTATTTTGTTGTAATTGACGTTTGATCAACTCCTGAGAAGGGAGAGAAGTTCAGGTAAAAAGGGTTTGCTTATGTGAAACTAAGGGAGATGCAGGCACCCACACCATTGGGCCAGATCTGGCTATCCTATGATTTCACCTCTTTGCTATTTTGTACAGTTGAGAACTGGAAATGCTTAGTTTCCATCTTGTTTTGCAGCAGAGATGCTTCCATAATTAGGTTCAGGAGTATAAAGACTAGGAACAGGTGAACTGGTTCAGAAGAAAAGAAGGATCTTAATTTAAATCATAGCTGAACTTTTTTAAAGATAAGAACTGACGGAAACTCTCTATTTCCTATTCCGCAACAGGCCTCCTTTAATCAAATCCATCTGGGGGACTGGGCAATTTCTGCTAAAATGGCTACTGTATTCAAAATCTCATGAATTCGGATCTCTCCTCCCACTCCAATGGTTTCAGATGAAGGCAAATTCTGGAGGAGACCTAGGCCTGATTCACTATTGCTGTGCAATTTGTGTATATATGGGCAAAGTAGGTGTGACCCTACTTCCTGATTTGGTAGCATTTTACATTGACTTTGCACAGGTATAAATGACTACAAAAAAGTTTCAGACAAGTTTCAGTGCTGAGAAGATTCAGGCCCCCTGAACTCATGAGATTATATTTTTCTAGCTACCCAGACTATAACAGAAAAATATGACAAAACTTCAGACCAGACCTCTCCATCTCATGACATATGAAAGGAAGGGGTTATACTGGATGTCAGGTGGAGGAAACTGGAGATATTTGAGATTGGAAGGAGAAAAATAGACTTAAGAAGAAGGGAAAAATATGTAACTATAGAAGTTGGAAGGATTAGTGTGGAATGGTGAGAAAGAAAATGAGGACTTAGAAATATTTAGATAAGTTTCAAATAAATATGTAAACTTTCCATGGTTTCTCAAGTCGTTAGAGGTTCACCCATCACTAGTAATAAAACTAACTGAAGTGAAGACTAGAGATGAAAAATATTCTATTGTAAAATAGGACTTACATGTGAAAATGTATATTTTACTGTAGGAAAGTTGTAGTTCTAGGACAAACTCCTTGTTTATCAGCAAGTCCTTGTTGCAAGAAAACATATGCATTCACTCAGAGTGTCAATCGTACATGTGGCAAAATGAAATAACACTTCTCTGTCCCAACTGGAATCTCAGCTCAGTTCACAAACCTCTCTGCGTTGTAATTTGCAAATGCCAACTTTAATTTATAAAGTGAAATAGGCAACAATATTAGTTTTTCAGTGTGGAAATATTGGATAACACATCAGTGCATATTAAAAATTTATTATTAATTCAGCAGTGACCTCTCTGAGCTGGAAACATTTAATCTTTTTAAATCACCAGGCTTGGGAACAGATTCTTTAAACTTATCTGGATATCTAATTTGGTTTCTAGCATCTCTTATTTTTCTCTAATTTTGTACACTTTCCACTGAGGACTCCAACCCAGGGATCATGCACTGAAAATGTCCACTAATAGATAAAACAAACTAACAAGCTAGTGTTGCTAAAGTAAACAAATATGACACAAAATCACAGAGAAGATGAAATATTTATGTACCAAGCTGGCTCAACTGAGTTGGAACATCTCATTTACAGCAGTGTCCCTCAATCTCCCAATTTTATAGAGGTGATTACCATCATGGTTTGAGGAGGTATGGAGATTATGCCAAGGTCACAAACTAACCCTGCAGCAGAACTGAGAATCAAAGCTAGATTCTCCAGTATCTCTTTGTCTGGCTCTGAAATACAGTCAGTATCTTTTTCTCACACAATGGAAAAGTCAAATAATATATATAATAATCTGGTGTGTATGTTTCTTTTATTTATTTAACTGAATAAATAACATTTTTTCTTATTTTATTGAAATGGGGGAAATGTCAATAATATATTTTCCCTCTTTGACTTACATTTCACTGCATTTTTTAGAGTTTTTTTTTACTGTTCTAATTTTCATGAGTAAGCTATTTAACCTAGTAAAGGGATTCTCAGAAGACTGACAAATTCAAAGTTCTATAAAAAAGGGAACAAAAAAAGGCAGAATCTGAACTCTAAATCTTCAGGTTCCAAACCAGCAGCAGAACCAAATGAGCTGAGCAGAACCAAAGGAGCTGAGCATCCTCAGTTTTCATTGACTTCTATCAGAGTTAAGGACACCCAGCACATTGCAGGAGGTGCTCTATCACTCATAGGCTCAGGTCCAAAAGTTTTAAAAAAGCAACTTGAAAAAGGAAAATAAAACAGGGCATTTTATATTTTCTGCTCATAGTTCTTCATTTTAATGAGCTGATCTGAAGCACATATTTACATAATGTTCTTGTGCACCTCCAATGAATTATTTACATTAGAGCATTTTTCTGTTGAGCTATAGAATATACAGCATTATGCAACATCGCCCCCAAAGGCTTATCCTTAACCCATTGATCCTGTAATGAACTCTGCAATGAGAAGTATAATCCAAGTGCCTTATTCTTATAATTTTCTAGCGGGAAAATTTTTTTTTCTAGTGGGAAATGATAGAAATGGGGAGAAGAATGAAGGTTCGGAGGGCCAGAATTTCAAAATATGGACTCTAATCTGAAAAATTCTTTTCCACTAGCACATATAGCAATTTACCTGCTTAAAAAAATAGAGAGAAAGTAAGTTAGATCTCATCCTGATACAGCTATATTGAAAAATCATGTATAATTGGATCAATGATTTTTTGTTTCCTTTAGCCAACTAATGGTAATAAAGTAATAAAAAACTCAAAGCTGTATATGAAAGATCTATTCTTGAAACCTAAGAACATACAAGTTGTACATTGATCTGTCTCATTATCCAGAAATCAAAATTTATTAGTATAGCTGATTCATTTCTCTCAGCAATAATGGAGAAATAATTACAAAAGTTGCATTTGTAAGAAAAATGACTTTTGACTCAATACGCAGTATTTTTCTGGAAGCAACATAAAAAAACCAATCAACATTATGAGCTTAAATTTATAGCCCAGCTTCAATATTTGTTCTTAAAGATTTTATACATCCACACGTCCATACATATTGTTAAGTATTAAATTATCTGATTTGCGCAAATGTGGGATTTGTGAATACAATATTTTTCTGCTCATATTCCTAGGCCAGTCTGAAAATTTAGCCTTTCATGTTGTAAAATATTAAGGGAGAAACCCTGACCACTTTGAAGGCACTGAAAATTTTACCATTGACTTTAATGGGATCAAGATATCACCCTAAATGTTTCTCATTAATACTAGGGCCCCTTTACACTCTGGAAGCTTACATAAATTACATTTTATACCAGCTTTTAACCATCTTTACACTGCTACAGTGGTATAAAGGGGTATTAGTATAAATGACAATCAGGATCCCATTATTTATATTTAATATCTAAATATTTCTTCACTAATGAGTGGTTCTAACTTTTATATCGCCTTTTTGTAACTTTTAATTTGCTCTTTATATGTCTTTTAAAATAAATTGACAAATTGCTCTCTCTGCATGTCCTGTACTTTTGTAAATCTCCCAGTTAAAAAAACTGAAGAATTACAAGGTCTAGTTGGCTCAAAACAGCTCTTGTTTCTGTTTGACAAATGCAGATTCTTCATGTAGGTTCCATCATACTTATTTTCTTCCTTGAGTTAGAATTGGTGGCTCAGCATTTCTCCATATGATGTTGGTAATGAAAGACTGCACTTACTCTGTTTCCAGAATTAGGTATATTTGGAAATTAAAATTCACTAGCATTAGAGACATTCTAATATTTTTTTTAAGTGCCACTAATATTGAGGCAGCATGTCGTGCAACTGGGAAACCTGAGTTTGGAAAAAAAGGTTCATTTTTTACACTGGTGGTGTCAGAGTTCACATAGGAATTAGAGGTGGAACATATTTGTTTTCTAGGGAAACACTATACATCTTCTTAGAACTTCTAAACAGATGACCAGTGATCAAAATAACCTTTTGAATTTTCAGTGAATGTAGTCTATCCATTTAGCCCACCAGGATCATAGCACCTTCACTGTTGCACAAACATGGGATCATGAGTAATTTTATTCAAATGTTCTCTGTGGATATCCTCCTTAGGGATGCCTCGTCTGGAGAAAGTAAGATTTCTGGGATGAGATATCTGCATAGATGTGTGAAAGATTTCTAGAGATTTCACAATGCTTATTAAAATAGATGGCTTTTCCAATTTTGCCATAGTTATTGTATAATATTTGCTTTCTGTTTATTATTGGTCAGTGAATTTAATGTAGATGAAAACACTGGATTGAACCAGGCATAGTGCAGATAAAAAACACTCTGTAAGATTCCACAGACAGCTCTATCTATGGCCCTCAGGCCCTGCTCCCACTCAATATGAACGCCACCAAACTACACCACTAGTTTCCCAATACTGTCAAATAGCGACTATGACATGAATACCAAAAACAGTTTAAATTGTTACCAAGGTCAGGATTTGAACTAAAGTCTCCATAGGAAAGGCCAGTGCGTAAACCCAGTGAAACATCCATTAAAATAAACTTAAATCGAGGTTCACTTTTGGGAAGAACAAATAATCAGTTGGCAACAGTTTTGGGGCAACTTCCTGGAGCAAGTAAAAACATGCAATTTGTTCCAGGAGGGCAGAACAATTTTTATGTGGCTACATTGTTTAGTGTATGTACCTGTGCACCTATGTATGTTTATATGTTTTCAATGACACCTATTACCGTAGCGCCTGAGTGATGGGCAGGGGATTGGGATGTTCAACTCACATTACTATTCCCATTTTAGACCATTTTGTCTATACAGAAGTGGCACTTTAAGTTTCTTCTGTTGTGGAAGTGATAGCTCACACACATGTTCCAACAATATTCTCCATTTGGGGCCTGATTCTCACTTACCCTAAAGCCCCCTTCTTTTGTAGAGTAAAGTGGCCTAAAAGTAGACGTAAATGGAATTCAAGTATAAGGGATCTCTCATATCAACAGAATCTTCCAAAATTGGAAGAAATATTTTAAGTGTGACATTATACACACACAAATATATATATATACACTCTGCATCTCTCTTTCTATACTGTATTGACAGTTTATTTCTTTTGGCAGCTGCTTAGGATATAAAATCAGATGGGTAGTCCACATAGCAAAGATTAGGTCTAGGTACTATAATTCTGTATGGTAAATAGTAGTTTTGGGTATAAAATATAGCTATAAATAATAGATAATAATCCATTTAGACCTTAGCTATGTACTTTATACCTTGATTTAAAAACATCTTGATTCCATAATGGTTTGCAAACATATTCTTGCTGCAGCTGTTGGAGAATTTACCATAGCATAAGGCTCTGACTCAGTGAATGATTTTATGCCAGACTCTTCCGTCAGTGAACACATTCCTCGTTTTACAAAGAGGATTGTGATGAAGAGGATGAACCAAAGTCTGATGCACAAGGTGGGCCATTAGTGTGTGAATGTCAAATTGGACAGTTTTATCAATGGACTACCACAATGATAATCCCACCCAGAAGGTGAACAATGCTCCTTCGATTCACAAGGCACTCAGCGCAGTCCACCTGAAACATGAACAACAAAGCAGGTACCCATAGATATTAACTCATTTGTTGATTTAACTAAAATGATTACATTTTCCTACTGTAAGCTTTTGTTCTTTTCACTGGGTAGAATCAAATCTCTCTCACTTCCCAATGTCAAACACACACAGAGACTGCAGCTCAAACAAATACAATGGGTGAAATCCTAGCCCACCTGAAGTCAGTGGCAAAACTTCCATTGATTCACAAGGTGGATTCACAAGTTACCAGATTTAATTGACTAGGCCTGGCAAGCCTAAGGGCAGGGGTGTGTGACACAGCTCTCCTGCTCCTGCAACTTGTCCAAATGATCATAGAATCAAAAAAGATTAGGATTGGAAGGGACCTCAGGAGGTCATCTAGTCCAACCCCCTGCTCACGGCAAGACCAACCCCAAGTAAATCATCCCAGCCAGGGCTTTGTCAAATTGCACCTTAAAAACCTCTAAGGATGGAGACTCCACCACCTCCCTAGGTAACCCATTCCCAATCCTGACAGGTACCATTTTCTCTTTGTTCTTCTACTAAGGAAACTTTCACTAATGTCAATCTAATTGACCAAAAAGAAAATAGCCCTTGAAAGGGCAGAAGAAAAAAGAAACAGATGAGGGAAACATTGAGGACACTACCTATAACCTGAGCCCACTGCACCTTCAGTTTCACTTTCAGTGATTAAAAAGGAACTGAAAAGTGGATGGGGCCTCTCCCCTAGTATGCCTTCAGAATCCTCTCCAGGGAAGAGAAGGGAGATGTGAGTGGCCCAAAGGAAATTGCTCTCTAGTAGATGTCACTGCCCAATGCCAGGAGACACCAACCCCACCAGTGGAAATATGCAGAGGCCACTCAAAAAAGCAACACTCTCTACATGTCAAATGGATCATGTGACGTTTTCTATAAATAGAAAAATCCAGTAAAAATCATCAAAACCATTTGTTACTTTTGAGTTTCACCAAAGAGGAAAATCATTTTTGGTAATTTTTGAAGTATAGGGCCTCTTGTTCCCAAGTCACATACGTGTTAAGTATGAGTTCCAGAGGGGTAAAAGAATAAATGGACACAAATCAGACATCAGGAATGGTAACATTCAAAAACCAATAGAAGAGCACTTCAATCTCCCTGGACACAAAGTAACAGACTTGAAGGTTGCCATACTTCAACAAAAAAACTTCAAAAACAAACTCCAGCGTGAAACTGCATAGCTGGAACTGATATGCAAACTTGACACTATCAGACTAGGTCTGAATAGAGACTGGGAGTGGCTAGCCCATTACAAAAAATAATGTTCCCTCTTTTGACATTCACGCCTTTTGATCAACTGTTGTGAATGGCCTCATCCACCCTAATTCAATTTACCTTGTTAACACTTGCCCTCCTCACTGTGACGTAAGTCACGCATCTTTGCATGTGTATATATGCCGACCAAACTGAATTTGCCAGTTTCTGCTCATGAAAGCTTATGCCCAAATAAATTTGTTAGTCTTTAAGGTGCCACAGGACTCTCACTGTAGTGTTAAGTATGTCACTTATGCACCAATATAACATAGTTTTCAACTGAAAACATATATTTCTTTATTTTTAATATGTAAAACTATCTGTAGCTATAGCTGATTCCTCTGCCTTTATGCATTTGAAATAGTATATTTTAAAATAGTATATTTTCAGACACTGGTGAAGTTCCCCACCGAAAGAGGGTGCTCATAAGAATTATTCACATTCGTCCCCAATAAGCCCTATTTTGAGTGCCTGAATGGAAATGAAATGGTGCATAGTCCTCTGCACTGGGATGACTTACACCTTTACATTTTTACTGCAGACTATGAAATAGATCCAGGATACCTCTTCTTGGATATCAAAGCCTTAAAGACCAGTGACAAGGTACTCATTAGTGCTGCCATGACAAAGACAATGCTTCATGTGAATATATGTGCAGTTCTGCTCACCCTATGTCCATAAAATGGTTGGATTATGGGACTGTCTAGCAAAATATGACCTGATCCTGCATCAAGATACAGTATAGTCAATGTAGCTATGCACAGACAGAGAGAACCACGCTAGCACATCTCAATGCAACATGGGGGCCTATTTATGGTAGAAAAAGGGATTCTATAAAAGGTCCACCTACCAATGTACCAGTTGTGAATAACACTTACAGGAAATAATGAGCTATTAAAATGACACTGGTAAATAACCGAAGCTAATGAGCATCCAGCATAATGAAGAAGACAATACAATCTATAAGAAAATAAAATAATATGATCAGACAGCCTTGCTTTATACATATGCTACTTTTGAAAAGATAGAAACTGTTTTATTAAGAATGTATGCTACAGATTGTACTTCATATACTTGAGGCTCCATTAAAGAACACAGACAATTCTCTTAATGACCAGGCCCACAACAATGCAAAATATCATTCTGTACATATGATCATTATCAGATAAGACACAGTCCACACACAAAACACAAAGCATCTTTCACAGTAGATGAAAGGATCATAAAACTAGTAAGACTGCTGCTAACTTGCCTATTATAATTCTTGCACAAAATGATTGGATATGTATTTTTTTACATTATAAACAGTATCTTCTTTTTAGAGACAGGATATGCTAGGAAGCATTTTTTAGCGAGTAAACAAGAAGACTCAGCATTATACTTGACTAATGAAGGGAATGACATAATGTCTCATGGGTTTCAGGATGTAATGCTAAAAAAACAAACACCAAAACCACCAGCAAAACCGACTCTCTGAAAAAGCCAACCTTCAAAATAAAAGTATTTAATGTCAGTCTGCTCTGTTAGCATGCTTCTCCATCCACTGACTTAAACAGTTGCTTACAGATGCTGCAAATTGATTTGTCCCCTGATGACTGTTGGAGTTGCTGACCGAAACATTGAAGAATAACAGCTTTTTAATTGAGGTTTTGTGTGTGACTAACTGTAAAGTGCGTTATCCTTTCTCACTTTGTTACATCTGCGCAGATTTCAGAGGTAACACCAGGCTTTAGTGTGACTTGTCTTTATGATTTCTATCTCTAGCTCTCTATCAATCAATGCAAAAGTAACAGTTGGAGTTATTCTCATTTTGGTGTCTTTTGTATTCACTGCTTTTAAGCATTCAGACGATACAAACATGGAGCTAGATTCAGTCAAAGTCTGCACTGGCTTCCCCTGGCCCAGACTCTGGGGAAGGATCCCCAATGGCAGAAAGTCTGGCCAGGTGGAGGGATGAAACAGCACACAGCTCCAAGGTATGGGGAGTGCGGGATTAGGCAACCAGCACACCTCAAAATGTGAGTGATGCTGGTGACAGAGGGAAGTGGCAGGGATATGCCCTGATTCACTAACTCCACGAGGCAGCCTTAGCCAGTAGGTCTCCCAGGGAGCACAGTCCGAGTAGGAATCTGTACAGAGCTTCACAGAGCACAGAATTTCCACTTCCAGTGGAAATGTCGAGGAAGTGCAGATTGCTCAGGCTGGCTTTGCAAAGTGCCGTTTGAACCTCCCTGGGTCAAGATTCCTATTGTTATTATTTATATTATGTTAGTGCCAAAAATTCCAAAGTATTTAAGCTCCTAAAGATGCAGCTCGGTGCTTATATACCTTTGAAAATGCTCCAAAGCAGGTTCAGTGTTTAACTCCCATTGATTTCAATGGGAGACGGGAGTCGGACTTTGGTTTGATAGTAAAGACGTACTTGAGCTGACTATGCCTTCAGTGTAAAAAGGAATGTTTCAAAGGTTCACAAGCAGAGTGAGTCCAAGATGGCAGCCATATGAAAGTATAAGCGTAGCTTTGTTGCTTCTGTGGTTTCAAAGCCTGGGGAACTAGCAGTTCTGTTATACTTTCCAAGTGGCAGCACTGTCAATTTTGGTGATGTTTGCAATGCAGGATGAGTTGCCCAGTTTAAATCGTATCTCTGAACCTCCTTGTTTTCTGTGGTCTCAGTTAGGTCATGAATGTTGCTTTACAATAATTACAATAAGTACTTTCACAGTACTATTTTTTCCTCTGTTAGAGAAGTGCTAGTTATTTAGTCTTACGTTTTTTTTCTGAATGTAGTAGTTTAAAAGGGACTGGATTGGAGTGAAAAAATCTCTCATTATCTGCAGAACACCTACATTTCCCTCCTCCTCCACCCCCGTCACCCTAGTGTGCTTCAGCACGAACCTAGATGAACCTTGTGCTCATTCAGTCTTCATCCTGTCTGCTGAGTGTGCCAACAAAGGTGCCAATTAATACAAACCAGGATGTTAGCTGTGGTGATGCTGACACTTACCTACTAGGAACTGAACTGAAGTCTGGGTTGCTTTCTAATAAATCTTTTTTTTAAAAAAAAATCAGACTTAGAAAGGAATTCCATTCCCTAACGCAACTGTTTTCTCCAGGGCAGTCTCAACCCCTGGTCCTTCCCATAAACTGTGAGTGGGTCCCAGCTAAATGAGAAAGGGACTATGGTATGGAAGGTTGAGAAATACCACCCGAATATAATATGGGTCAAAGTTTTGACATGCCTTCTTAACTGCACCACACAATTGCTTGCATAAGCCTCCAATTACACAAATAATTCCTATATTATCACAAACAATTGGATATATTTGAATGTCAATGAGGTGACTGCACAACTAATTACACAACTGTGAATACAGTCACCAGTGTGCTGTATATTGCTTTCTTTGTAACTTGTTGATATCCTGCATTCCTTGCCCACTCAGCCGTATTTAAGGAAATCTGAAGTGTCTGTTTCCATAAGGTAGCCTAGTTTTGTTGTTCTGGAAAAAGTCAGTAATTTCAACCTAAGCAGAGGAATTGAGAACACAAATAATTGTGTATTTATGATTGTTTGCAATTGTGAATCCTTCATTAGAAAAGTAATTCTGTACACGTAATATTAAATACATCAAGGAATATATTTTTTAAAAATAAAGGAGATTGAGTTAATTGTTGCCAAGGCAATACAAATGAGATGACATGAGAAGTGACTGAACTGAGGCTGAGATGGAAAGTGATGGGCTGACAGGTTCATGACTAAGACATGTTTAGATAAAGAGGGGCTGGACTGCAGCTTTCTGTGGAACTCCAGAAGAGCTTCTGCAGGAAGAAATCCCTTCAAGGATCCCCTCACTGAGTTTCTCCAGATCATTCTGTCAGGGAGGGAGGGCCATAGGGCCTGTGTCCAAGCTTGGAGGAACCCCAGGAGTCCACAGAATGCAAGGGCCATCCATGTGCTGATGCTGTATCTCCACAGCTGCATGGCTCTGCTGGATCCACCTTACTAGGGACTTCCTGTTACTGCAGTTGCTCCTAGGATCCCCAGACAGAACTCACAGAGAAGATAACAGAACTCAAAGATAATAATATCTGAGTATGCCAAATCTCTGCCCCCTCCCTGAGTGCAGAACACGTACCCAGGTTGTGGATCATACAGGATCTGGAAGAGGGGATGAGACAGTGCCACAGAGCCCACACTTCCACACCTGAGGGGAACCTCCACACACAGATCTGGAGAGGAAACAATGATCCCACCACGGGGACTCAAGTGCATTCATGTCACCACAAATCTTTTGTTAAACTCTTTGATATTAAAAAAGGAATAGCAATGGCTCTCAACAAGACTTTAAAGACATTTTATACAAAGAGCAGGACATTCATGAATATGCCTAATATATTTACTCACAGATATTCTATGTATACACATACCAAAATAAATTTTTTTAAACCTTGCAGCCTTTCCAAGGTGTTAAGAAGTGCCAGTAAATGAAGCTTAGATTTACTGAATTACTGATGTGCTGTTTTGTCTGTGTTTTAAGCAGTAACACGCTAAAAGAAAAATGAGCTAATTAATCATGCCATTCACTTTCACCATTTCCTGTGTAGAAAAGGAAAAACATACCTCATGATGACCAGCTATTGTAGCAATATGAAGCGCTGTAAGAGCTCCATATCCGACTTGCTGAATGTCAGCTCCACCATGCAGCAGTGCTGTTACAAGTTCTGCACTGTCCTACAATGCACACATTTACAATGTTATTGTTAGGGAAATATCCTTTTGTAAAGCTATGTCTTTCCCTGATTTTATGAGCTATTTAAATATCACTTCGCCTCAGAGCCATTTTTAAATGCTTGTATTAAATTTCAGAAGCAGTGGAGTGTCAAACGCAGAAGAAGGGCACTTTAGCACTCCTCCGGATCTACAAAGGAAATCCTACGAATACAC
The DNA here is from genome assembly GCF_026122565.2 of Emydura macquarii macquarii. Classification (NCBI taxonomy): domain Eukaryota; kingdom Metazoa; phylum Chordata; order Testudines; family Chelidae; genus Emydura; species Emydura macquarii. The sequence goes on along the minus strand of NW_027132618.1, from coordinate 3,226,206 downwards.
AGGATAGTGTGCTGAATACCAGATTTAGGAGCTTGTTATTTTGGATGGAACTTCTTGTTGACAGTATAATGGGCTAAAACATTGCCAACTATTTCTGTCAGATATAACAATGGCAATAGAAATCAGAGTAATAATAATTTGTTGAGACTTTGAGATCAGTTCACAAACAGTGTGTTACAAAGGACAATACCCAGGCGAGGTGGATATTATTGAACTCATTTACGAAGGGGCAAACTTACATACAGAGAAATGAAGTGACTTGTCTGGTATCACTCAGTGAATAGAAGTCAGGACATATAACTCCGTGTCCCCTATTCTAACTGCAAAACTAGACTTGTCCATGTATGAGCTAGAGCCTCAGCTGACTCCAGTGGAGCTATGGTAGTTTATACCAGCTGAATAATTGCCCTGTTAACCATCTTGGAAATAAAACATTTTCATATGACCATTCAGCATCCAATAGCGACACACACAACACTGCCTCTCATACTGACTAGTACTGTCCCATTCTTTCCTTTACTCCACTGTCTGTCTGTATTAATCTGTTGTCTCATGTCTTAGACTTAGACTGTACGCTCTTTGGGGCAGGGACCATCTTTTTCTTGCTCTGTATTGATCTGCCTTGCACAATAGTGTTCTGGTCTATGACTAGGGCTCCAAAGTGCTAACATAATACAAAATCATAAATAACAATAAGACGAGAACAGCAAAGGAGATGCTCAAGCTCCTGCCACCAGCACAGCCCCCTCTTCCTGTGTTTTAAGCAAAATTAGCATAGACCATGAATGAATCAGTATTACAGAACATGCAGTGAAGATGTGACTGCTGACCCATGTCATTTTGTTAGTGTTGAAAATGTATGTTTTCAGCTTCTTGGAGCAATTATCAACTTCCATGTGAGATGATCAACTGTGGTTTTCCCTAACATAACCCTCCCTGCCAAATTTTAATTCTAAAAATCAAAGCAATCTTTTTAGATCCAAAACTATGGAAGATGGTTCTGTATCACCGAATGTGCTATTTTAACCTGAATTTAGTGAAAACAAAACCTGAAAAAGAAAATGGCCTAAGCTAGGAATTTCTTGGAGAATCCCTTTTCCAAGTGGTAACTCAGTGCAGCCTACTTAGTTCGGCTGTGATCCCATCAAATTTCACAAAATAATCTGGCTACAAAACAGACACAGGGAGTGCCCTTAAAAAGTAATTCTGTACCAACACTTACCACACCATTATATCTGAAATCTCTCTATATTTCCCTATACTTTGCATAAAAAATAATTGTAATACAACAGATGCTGTGATGTGATAACTGTTGGTAAATCCTGGAGCCTTAAAACTTCAGCTGTCCTGAAAAAGAAATTTCAGATGGTATCTCTGATTCAAAAATTTACAGTTTGCAATGGTTTGCTTAGCTTCGTGTAATCTAACCAGGGCACAGAAAAAGTATTGTGTGACTAAGATCCTGATTCAGGAAAGCACTTAAGCACATGCTTAACTTTAAGCATATTCCTAAATTTCATTGACTTCACACTGCACATTGAAAATTGTGAGCAGACAAAGTAGTATTTACTAAAGAAACTCAAAAATTAGTTCCAACTAACCAATACTTTCAAGAATATTGGAATATATTTGCAAATAATGTTTAATTAAGAAATTAACGGTAAAATTTCTCAAGTAAATTATCACTTGAAAGTAAGGCAACAAAATTCCTATAAGGCACTTAGCTAATTATGCAACATTGCACATAAGTGAAAGTTTTCTTTATGAATGCTATAGACCATCATCTTACATGCTGAAGCATAAGATTTGATTACCCTTATTATTTTGGTTGGCACAGGTCAATGAAATTGCTATCAGTGGTCATACAATTAAACTAGTATAAAAATTATAGAAATTAACAAAGAAATAGCAAGTTATCATAGCATAGTAATTAGAAAAGAAAAGATAGTCTTGTGGTGAGTGAATAGAAAGTTAAGCCAGGAAGTTTCAGTTCCATGTCTGCCAATAGATTTTCTGTATAACTTCGGGCAAGTTGCTTACTCTCTCTGTGCATTGTTTCTACATCTGTAAAATGGGAATAACAATGCTTTGGGGCAGGTGCTCTCTTTATTTTTCTGCTTTGTTCATTACCAGTCACAATGTCAGCTTTGAACAATAAATGCAATAAATAGTAAAATAAAATAAACAAACATTACAGCTGATTGGGAAACTTTAGCTGAAACAAAATTGTGACAAAAAACCAGGCAGGGAAATTGCAAGGATTTTTTTAAAATGGTTTTCTTTCTGTAACCATAATCATACTTCCCTAACTCATAGTCAGACTACGAGGTTTAATTAAACAATGTTCATGGAAGATGCTATATAAGTCCATTGTATTTTCCTGTGTACACGCATTTTACAAGTAATTTTCCTACGTATTGTATACAAGGCGTAGAGATTTTCATTGGGATTAATAATTACAGAGAGCAGACTACCAAACACACTGACTTCTCATTTCTTTTTATCAACTTAACTTAAAATAATTTACCTTGTAAGATGCCAAATGCAGTGCTGTAAATCCATTTCTTGTTAACCTGGATGGACGCAACCCTTTTAGCATAAGAGTTCTAACATGGGATTTGTTACCTTTATAATAAAAATTGGAAAGAGAAGTCATTTCCTGAAAAGAGCAAGCAAATGAAGACAATGAGATAAGAGCTTTCACACTCAGAGTGTGGCTACAAATTTGTCAGTTTCTTATTATTAAGATCAGATCAGATCTCAACACTTTTATTCACACTTGCAGTATTCAAAATGCAAGCAATAGTCCTTGTAACTGATAGTTTTACTTGGATTTTGAATTAAATGGCAGATTGTGGTGGCCTTCGCATGGATGTGCAAGGGGAAAAGAATGGACTGCTCTCTGCCCTAGACTTTGCTAACTGGTCAGAGAAATGACTCCAAACTGGTCAGAGAAATGATGACACTCTCAACGTGCAGCAGGGCACCACCCCCTTATGGTACCAGTAATCATCAGGCACAATCTAGCCATTAATGGGAACACTTGTGGCACTGGGCATCTATTTGCATGTTAATCTCGTTCATATCTTTCAGGAAGGACTTTTCAGAGATATTTGAGGTGCTGAAGAGCACAAACTCTTCTTCCAGTATAAGATTCCCTCCCTCCCTAGACTGGAGAACCCTCCCAAACACAAGTCGAGTTTCCTGAACACCTACCTTACCAATTTATCCCTCCAAAGGTGATGCTCCACTCAGCATCTTTACAGTTTACTGTTACTGGGACAGCAGTTTATAGGAATACTAGTGAACCTTAGTCAGAGGACACCCTCATCTCTTGCCACCTGTCTTATTCACTTTAGTGCTGTGATCCAAATTATGGCTACCTCCTGCACAGCAATGCTAGAAGAGAAAAGGGCTCTAATATGCACTCTCCCTCCTTCTAGGGGTTCCATACAGGGTTGCTGTAATTTAGCTCACATTGTGAATAATACATAACAACTCATTTCTTAATGAGCTCTCACAGACCGTTCTAATCCTGCCTAAAACAATCCTGGTGTTCTCTCAGGTCTTCCATGCACTGAAGCTAATGGCAAGCTCCCACTGATTTCAATGGTACATAATGAGGTTTTCACTGAATATACATCTGAGCCCAGATTCAGCAAAGCATTTAAACACATGCTTAAGTGCCCTGTGGAACTGAAGCCTTAGGATAAAATTCTCTTTGATTCTGAATTATGATCTCTGTTGCATATTGTGGGACAAGTGTAAAATGCAGTGTGGACAAGACATCTGCTGTATGGATCAGAGTGGAAAATTCTACATCAGTATGTTTCTATGAGCGCCCAGATGATCTTTCTCGTGACTTTTTGGTCTCATGGTTTGCTATCTGCAAGAATCCCATCACATGATATTCTGGGTTAGAAGATCTGATTTTTATTTTATTATCATTATTATTTTAATTCACCATGTTGTAAAACATTTTCACAATATTAGAAATGTGAAATGTTATCTCTGTGGAAAAAGAGTACCAAAACCTCAATCTTTATACCAGTTTATAATGTGCATATTTCATATAGAATAATACTATTCCTTGATTACCAAATAAATATAACAATTCATTTCAAGTTAGTTGCATAGCTGTACTTAAATATGCATAAAAGACAATTGGAATTTTTGCTAGATTGAAGAATTATTTAGAAAGGAGTTCAGTTTAATCGGATCCATTCCTCCTTGTCACCGTAGTTTAGAGTATTGTAGCTAATGATTACATAAGCATCAGCAAGGACAATGAAAAGAAGGCAAATAGCTTAAAAATATAATGTTCCTGTGAGTTATTAAACAGACCAAATAACTAACCATGTAAATAACATGCTTAAAGAGTATCAAGGTTCAAATACTTACCACCGCAAATACAACATAAATGAAGAAGAGAGAGCCCATTTTCTGTGCGGTAATTTAAATTGACTTTGCTGAAGGCTTCATCAGAGCTGAAAAGAAGAGATTTTACAGATGATCACAGTTTTCAGCTTTTAGCATATTTTCTTTTCTTTGAAAAATTCAAAAAGAAGAATTTTATTGTAGTTTCATAGTGTCACCGGGCTGGATTCTGAATTTATTCACAACACTGTAAATCCAGAGGTACTTCACTGATGTCAATGGATTAATCTGGATTTATACTGTTGCAACTGAAATCAGAATCCAACCCTTACTTTTTCCTGAGCTATATTTCTATTTTGACACTATTTCTTTACACACATATACAAACAGCTACATTATAAGACTAAAGGGAGAAGAAACCCTTTTTAAAAAAGAAAAATAATCTGATCAAGCAGAATGGTTCCTTCTTCCTCCTCCACTCCGTCTTTCAAGGTGATAAAAGTGATAGATTTTTCTAATTTTTCTATGTATTCATTTCTAAAGAATCTAAGAACATGATGTCTGGGGGAATGAAAGAGACAATGAAGCTAATTTCAAAGAATGCCCATACAAAATACAGACCTTGCAGAAAAGAGTTTCTGTTCCCCAAATGACAATATACAGACAGGCAGTGAAAACCCTTTCAAACAAGTACCTATTAAGAAAGTAGTAAAAGGAACAAATTCCCTGTCCACTAGAGGATACAATGCCTTCCACTTAAGAGCGGTGGGAACTTATGGAACAAATGAGTACAAATTTTCCAACCCTAATGAGTCTCCATCTGAAAATTGACAAAAATTCATAATATTCCACAAAACCCAGACAAGCTCATTCTACATTTGAATGAAGCGTGCTGAATTTTCCAGTGCAATGGAAACTGACTATTAAAGGAGTAAATATTGTATACTACCACAATAGCTTTTGCATGTGCCAAACTCCAGTTCATAAGACAAAAGGAATAGAATACAAGGGAGAATACAATTTTGTGCCACACAGTTAGATGTTTGACTTGTTTCTACCATATCTGCCAAACGTCCTTGCTGCAAAGTTTAGTGCTACAAGGTTGAATCTGCTAATAAGCTTTACGCTAGCTCCAAACTGCACTGAAACACATTACAGATCTCACACCTATTTTATAGTATGTTCAGTAATTGTCTGAAACACATTTCTTAGCAGGAAGAGACAAATGCATTGGCACATTTTCCTTTTTACTGACTGTAAGAAGTTTAAAATAGGATACATGCTAATCATAAATGTGAATACTCTTGGCAAAAGTAGCACCCCTAACAGGCAGTGGTGTGTTAGGGAAAAGGAAGGAGTGAAATTGCATGGCCCACATTGTAGTACCTGAAGATATCATATGGTTTGTGAGACATATCACCTTCAATGATTCTGGAAAAGGAGAGAGTACTCTACATAGTGGCTTTTGCTGTATCTTTAAAAGAATCGTAGCCAGCCCTCCCAGAAAAACTCCGCCAGCGTGGGAAGTGCATTCCACAGTAAGAACCAGTCACTAAAACCCCAACTGTGTCAGCCCCTCAGAATTAAGCCAAATGTTGTTAGCTCAAGTACCTTAGATGATCTCCGTTTCTATGTTAGCACTTAGCGAGTGACATGTGAAGTTCTCTTAGGAAAGTGTTTTAATAATATTGCTAGCAGCCTTGTACTATATATATTCTTTTCAACCAACAGTCTTTCTTAGAGGCAATTGGGAATGTGAGGCAGTTAACCACGAAACTAATTCAGCTTCAAACTCCAATGGCCTACTGTATATATGTTAGCTGATTTTCACTATTACTTTTTGTTATACATTAACATGTAGGAAGTTGTGTGACTTAATGACAAGATGCTTCCCACAGGGATCTGAAGGTGTGAAAGAAACTATATGATGCTATTTCTCAAATCAAACAGTGTAATATATAGTCATTTCATTAATCCTCCATTGTAATGCATATTCAGAAGGGGTCAGCATTCAGGAGGTATGTGCAATCTGAACTCTGGCATTTCCTGACTTTTGAGCATTACCCATGCAATTTGAACATTCTCTTAATCTCAATGGGTGTGTTTTGCTTTTCCAATGTCAAAACTGAAAACATCCCTACTTTTAGTTCTGGATTCACAGCCAAAGGGAGTATGTAGACATAGGACTCTATATTGTGGAGGTCTGGGACTTGAGAAGGTAAGAAGTGGCAGGAGTGGGAGGATCCAGGATAGGCCTGAGTCCAGGCAGGGCAGAAATACTGTGAAAACTCAAAATTCCTACCCCAAAACTACCATTAATGTCAATCAGAGTTACTCATTCTTGTGCATCAACCAGGATATGGACCCCATAATGTTCAGCAGCAGCAAAGTGTGTGATTTAATAGCCCTGTTTTTCCACTTAGTTTATTGCCTTGGAACATGATATTTTAAAATCAATTTTAGAACTATTTCTAGACCCTCATTCAGACTTTTCATTAACTTCTAGTAAAATGTTTCTGGTTTTGATATGTGCAATTAAAATATAGTTTAAGCTACATCCATCCTATTAAAGACATGCAATTTCCTTTCTTTTTGCTCTTTCTATAGTAATTGCACATAAAGCTCTCAGGCAACTGACCACCAGTTATCTATTGTGACATTCAAAGCTCAGTTTAGTTTTTAATTTTCCTCTACATTTTTGGAACATCATACTATGTGTTAATATAGCCTAATGATTTTATGATGCTTGCAACTTGGTGAAATGACTAATTAAAATTAAGTAATTATTATGAATAGATTTCTAATAATATATCCCTCCAAAAAGGATGAATAGCCATTCTGATTCATTAAAAATGGCATGCAGCTTTCACACTGGATCTTTGCATCTTTTTTCTGCAAAAAACATAGAAAATACTTTTTAAAAATGTTGCATTTTTATGATTTATTGAGCTATGTTCTCCATATGTACAAGTGATCTCTTTTCCAGTTCACCACATGTCAAAGCCCCAAAAGGGAATTCATTAATAAAAATAAAGTTAGAAAAATTGGCAATGAAGTGAATGAGTAAATTAAAGCTGCCTCGTGTTTTGCAAAAAAACCATGTACAATATATGTTATAATATCACAGACAATTAGACTGGGCATTCCCCCTTCCTCCCTCCACGATAAATTATTTATATTATGGAAAGGTAGCAACCTGTGCATAGTTATGATTGCACCCATCTCCCCTTATAAAGCCCTTGAGAAACAGGCATTGTAACTTGGCTTAGATAATTAGTGAAGGCCTGGAAAGTGCTGCGTCTATTGTTGAAGCAACGCAGAATGATCAATTTCCTTCAGACTTTTCAGAAACAATCTGATTTTGAGTTACAGGTAATTAAATAATAACCCTGACTGGAAATTTTGGCTTTTGTCTAACATTTCTCTGTCTCCCCCTAGGGCAAATCATCTTATTACTACTCATTCAAACATTCTAAGTGCTTAAATCTCTTTGAAAACTCCTGTATAGACAATTCAGGCCCCATTGATGTTAATAGGAGTTTTTTGCCATTGACTTCAGTGAAATTAGGATCAGTCACTATCGACTTGGTTCAGCAAAACACAAAATATAAGATTAGTCTGGAAGTGCTTAAATCCATCCTGATTCAGCAAAGCATTTGTGCATGTACAATTTTAAACATGTGCATAAGTCCCATAGACTTCTATTAAATGTACTACAATTCCCCCTATAAATATAAAACCACTGTTAAATGAAATCAGAATCAGGCCCTGTTTTAATATATTATTCATTTAAAGTGTAGAGAAAAGCCTTTAACCCAGAGATGTGCTGAGTGTTTATTTCACCATCGTGGCTGGTGGCTTTTTGCAATGAATTATTCCATCTTTACAAAATTTTGTGTGTGTGTGTGTATGTGGAGGGGGGAAAAGACCGTGGGGTTGGCACCAGCAGAGCTGAGTGAAATTTGGAATTTCCATCCCATGAGACATTCCAACATTTCCGCATTTAGTTCCACGCCAAATTAAGTTGAAAAGTTGAAATTTTCAAAAATTTATTTCTAAAAAATTTCTATTAGGAAATGTTGAAATATGTTGTGTGGACATTTTAATCAAAACAAAATATTTCAGCATACCTAAAATAAAAGTCTTTCTTCTTTGGTTTGTTGATGTGATCCAGAATGCTTCATTTCAGCTCAATTAAACAGCATATTCCCATTGTGGTGCATTGCTTCATGGAAGCTATAGTTCAGAAACCTCATGCCTCCCATTTCTTCCTTATGGGCCAGGCTCCTTGATTAGATTACACATCCCGTGACAAACCTAGATTCATATTACACCTGTGATGTACCATGCAAAGCATGGCCAAAGAGGAAATCCACATTGTATTGTGAGAGATATAGTCCTCCAAGGAGCTCAGCCCATTGGAGAGAATGAGGGCCCAAACTAGAACTCCCTAAGGCAACGTGTTGATAGGGAAATACAAGTTGTTGTTTTACAGAACTGATCTGAAATAAAACATTTCAGGTCAGTTCAACAAAATAAAGGATTCTGATCAGGTCAAAACAATCCAAAGTGAAATATTTCATTTCAAGTTTTCCAAAAAAAAATTTCATCAGAAGCGAGATTTTTCCACAGAAAATTTCAATTTTGGTGAAACGCATTTTCCATTGCAAAATCATTCCAACGGAAATTTCGGACTTGTTCCAGCCACTATCTTAGAATGAGCTACGAAGACCCAAGTCTTTAGGATATCCAGCCTATTCCATTAGGAACAATATTCTAGTGAAAAAAGATGTGGAATTGATACACAAGCATGGAAAGCCTATTGATAAACACAAGAGCTAGACTCCTTTCTGAAAAGTTGCCTGTGTTAGTTTGAGACTAGCTTCTAGGCAAGACTAACTTTCCATATCTGTCATTTAGATGGTAGATATTAAGCATTCAGGGAGCTTGCTGGCCTTGTTTCTGTTTTCTTAATATAAACTGTTCTGATATGGAATAATTCTTTCACACATTACGGTCACATTTTTTTCCTTCAGCGACTACTCTTCAGTTACCACTTACTTTTTACTGGGGGAAACAAAATGTTTTGCTCACTATAAAGAAAATGTCATTCTTCATATATATTATAGCTCCATACGTGTTCTCTCAGGCGCAACATGATTAATGACACTGATATAAGGCCCATCTAGTCTTTCAGATTTTCCTTGAGGGCTGATTGTGGGACAGAAGCTCCAGAGGTTGAGGGTAGGGTGACCAGATGTCCTGATTTTATAGAGACAGTGCCGATATTCGGGGCTTTATCTTATACAGACATCTATTACCCCCCACACCCATCCTGATTTTTCACACTTTCCATCTGGTCATCCTAGTTGGGGGACAACTCCTTTTTGTTAACATGTCTTCCCCCCCTTTGGAATCTGTGTTTGAATACATTTTGGTGCATGCATTGAGAGATGGATTGATTCACTTGATGGATGAATTTTAAGAGTTTCAATTATGATCTTATTGGAAAATCATGTCTCCTGCTCTCCTGTCTTGAGTTCAGTGACATAAAGCAAATGGTAGCATTCAAGGGGATGCTGTCAAGTTCAAAATGTACATATTTCTAAAAAGAACATTCCCTTAACTCTCATTAATAAGACCTTATATATTACTAAAAATCTAATTTTTCCACCATCTAGGCCACTTGTTTAAATTTTCCTTTTCTCTCAACATGGAAAAGGAAAATAGATTTTCTGTTTCTCTGGTTTATAGTCAATTTGTACTCAGTTACACTTCGTGGTTCTCATACTCTGACAAATACAGCAATGATTGCAAACACTGTAAGGGAATGTTTATGTATTGAAAAGGCTTCCATAGAAATTATTTTTTAAATTCATAGAAATTTTTCCATTGGTCTTAGATTTTGATGAAACTTGTGGTTACAAAGCCTAAATTTGAGGTCCCGAGAATGTCCTTCGAATACCCTTCTGAACAGATCATTTCCTCTTTTGGGAAGTTACTTTGATATTTGCTACCCTTAGAAAAACGATGGGCTTGATGCTAAGGCACTGCACAGACACTCAGGAAATCTGGGTTCAGTCGCCAGCTTTGCAACAGATTGTTGGTGTGACCTTGGGCAAGTCACTGTATCAACTTATGCCCTAGTTCCACAGCTGCAAAAAGGAGCTAATGCTTCTTTTCTCCTACCCTTTGTCTGTTTAATCTATTTAGATGGTAAATCCTTCAGGGGAGGTACTCTCTTCTCTATGTATTTGTACAGTGCTTAGCAAAATGTGGGTCTGAACTCTGTCGGGGCCTCTAGATACTGACATAATTGAAATAATAGACACCACCAGCACCTATTTTGGCATATGAAAATCCAAAGCATTCCTTTTAACAAGTGGTGTAATGGTACACTGACAGCAAAGGGCATATGTGATAATATCAAGAACCTCAGTGTGACTAACCCTCTCATTTTATATCATAAAGCTACATGCGTCTGGCTTTAACAGAGGTGAATGTACATCTTTTGGCGGCTTGTTTCTTTGCAATGCATGTCACATAAAGTGAAATGTCCATACACAGTCTTCAAATATACCTAGATGCAAACAAGTGCCACAATTATTTTGATGATGTTTTTGAGAAACTGCGTTTAGCCTCACCTTCCTCTTAGCCACCAAGTCAGCGCACAGGAAAGAGAATGCCTTTTTAAAAATCTTTGTTGCAACTGGTATCTTATGGGGAATAATGTACTGGCAGAATGCACAAGTTTTATCACCCCATGTTTCTTCTCCAGCACTCTGAGAACGAACTTCTCCCTGGTCTTCAACCATCAGACAGTTTCTCAAAATTATTTTTCTTCCTCACTGAACAAATGTGTCCTTCTGTGTGGAAGTATTCCTACCAGCCTCATTTGATATCTCCTCAGAGGTGATAGAGCCATTCAGAATAAATATCCCATTAATACAGGACAAAAACTATAGTCTTCAGACCAGATTCTGATTTTAGATTCACATGGGAAGACTGGCCAATTCCAATGACCCAGGGCAGATGACAGAGCTGAACCTGTTGACAGACATTTCAACCCTGATTAAAAGTAAAAAATCCACTTTTGGGATGTCAGTAACAGAGGGCCCAACCCTGCAATGTGCTAAGTATTGGTAATTCTCATTGACTTCCCCAGGAATTAATAGCCCTCCCCACCTAAGAAGAGAAGGTTTCCTGACACATTTAGTGGTCCTACACTTGGTTCCCAGACAAAGTGGTCAGCTTCCAGTGGCCAGCTAGCTACAAAATGAATTATTTTCTTCTCTTTTACCTAATGCAGAAACAAAAATACACTTTCTGCTCAGTGGACTCAATGCTGCGAAGTGCGGAGCAAAGCATTGAAGTACACACTTTAAGGTTAAGTCATTGGGACTACTCACATCCTTAAAATTAAGCATGTGTTTAAGTGCTTGGTTGGCTCAGATCCACAGTGCTCAGCACTTTTCAGGATTGAGCCCAATATAATCAACTATCTGCATTTCACCGTGGGGGTTCAAATATTGGTAATAGAGCAGATTGAATAATCATAATAATAATTTAGCTAACCAATTTTGTCTTTTTTATTAATTGTCTGTGAACACAACACAATATTTTCTCAAGTGCATTTGATGTTTGAAATTATTTAGTAGATAGTTTCTGCAAATTTACTCATTCACAAGCCATTTACTGAGTATATTCATTAATCAAGTTGTTTTTAATTGACATATAGCTCACATGGTATTGTTACCTTTTAAACCTAGCGGCTAGTGGAAAATTCAGGGTCTTGTAGGTTGTTCCAGTAAGGAAAAATTGGCGATAGGTATTTCTTTAATGCAAGTTTGTTTGTTTTCAATGTCCTGTTTCCCTAATCACAGAAGGAAACAAACAGCAGGAGACATTGCCTTTGTTTGCTGTTCCAAGCCTGCCTTCCCATCCAGCACTCTGTTCCCAAAAAACTTTTTCTCTGGACAATGTTACCAGCCTTCTGGTACTGTCTTCTTGGTATTGTCTAGATGCTTCAGTTTGTCCTGTGGCACTTCAGCTTGTGCTCAATTACCCCCCTCTCCCGCCCAAAACAGTTCTACCAATCCAAGCCCCAGCCTCTAAGTTTGAAACCCTCACATGACTCAGTTTTACTCTGCTTTCCCTTGTGTCTGTATTTTGTGAGCTATTGCTATTTCAAGTACATACAAGGTTGTTACAAGGAGGGAGAAAAATTGTTCTCGTTAACCTCTGAGGCCAGGACAAGAGGCAATGGGTTTAAATAGCAGGAAGGGGGGTTTAGGTTGGACATTAGGAAAATTTTCCTAACTGTCAGAGTAGTTAAGCACTGCAATAAATTGCCTAGGGAAGCTGTGGAGTACCTGTCATTGGAGATTTTTAAGAGCAGATTAGACAAATACCTCTCAGGGATGGTCTACACCAGTGGTTCTCAGACTACGGGGTGCAGGAATGTGTCAAGAGGGACTTTGTGAGCTCTAAGCCTTTTTTTTGTTTTTTGTTTGTATGATCTTTGGGGCTGTGGAGAAGGGCCCTGCACACCCAGGAGGTGGGGGGAGGGGCTAAAGGCAACAACTGGAGCCCCGCCACTCCAGGGCTGACTCCTGGAGCCCCCCAGCCCACCTGAGGCTGACAGCCAGAGCCTCACTGCTGGAGGCTGACAGCCCAAGTCCGGCCACACAGGCTTGAGCTCAAGGATTGAGCCACACCCTCGATCTCTCACCAGAAAGCAGCCTGGTCTCAGGCTGTCCTTCCCCCCGGGGGGTTTACGATTGTCAGCACCCAGGCAGTGGGGCTCTGGTTGTCAGTCCCCTGGAGTGGCAACGGCAACACAGAAGGGTGGCAATGGGGTGCTAAGCTAGGTCTGCTGGGAAAAGTGATATTTAAATATCCTTTTCACATTGCCACCCTTACTTCTGCAGTGTTGCTGGTGCAGCGCTGCCTTCAGAGCTGGGCACCCAGCCAGCAGCTGCAGCTTTCCACTCTGCCTTTTGAGCTGGGCGGTGGTATAAGTACTTGTGTGGAGGGGAGGAAGGGCGTAAATGATTCTAGGCACAAAGAAGGGAGTGCAATGAAACAAGTTTAAGAATCACTGGTTTAGACAATACTGAGTCCTGCCTTGAGTGCAGGGGTCTGGACTAGACCTTGCGAGGTCCCTTCCTGTCCTATGATTCTATTGTTTCATCCCTGATTACAACGGTTACTTTACATTCATTCTGAATGCTAGGCAGTGGTCATGCCTGAGCCATAACAGTATGCTATCTTATTGGATGAGTAGGGCTTTTAGTACCAGGTGTCCTGACAAAGTGACTGCAATTAGAAATTTGAAATCATTCTGCCTGCATCTTTGTGTAAAAATCTGCGCATATGCCTGCCAGCAAACTTGTTTGCCAAAGTATTTTTAGAGAAAGAAGAAAAGGAGGTATGTACACTGTTAAAGCAAATACATTTAAAAACTCAAACGTATATTTGCAGTACAATTTTGGCAGTATTCACCCAACTCTAGTAATAAGCAGCCATTTATCTTGATACTAGGATGTGGGACACTGGCCCAGTATTATAAGGACTGACTCCTGAAAACACATAGCAGATATAAATAGAGAGCAGATATTGATTATCTATCTATATGTGCAACACTCATTTGACACATACATAAAAACATTTAGAACTACACCAACATCTAAAAGGTAATTATCATTTCTAAATAAAATAAATAAGTTTCCAGAATAATTTACCTAAAGACATGTTTCAGTTCTGTAAACTCCTTTTCTTTGATCTGCAGGTCATCTTCTAATCTTTCTAAGATTATAGCATATGATTCACTAACTTTTTTCTTCCATTCATCTAACAAGAAAAAGGAAATGGGATTCACAATATACTTCAAGCACTATAAAAAACTAGAACACAGATCACAATCTCCCAGTAATCAAACAACTCCACTTTCAAATTTGCCAAATTATACATTATTTTGCTACTAACATTTTCAGTTTAAATTATGGATATTTGCAGTTAAAATGTTATTATATGTATTATACAAAAAGAGTTAGGTGTATTTTCCTTGTGTAAAGCAATATACACACACATACCTATACTATACATACACATTAGATATATGAATCTTTCTGGAAAATTCATTTCATTTTAATAATGAAAAGCTTAGTTTATAAGGCTGTATTTGTTAGTTCTTAATATCCAAGTCTTAACAGTATAGAAGCACAGAATAAAAATAGTTCTAAGTTTTGTAATGTACTAATTAAATATTAATTAAATCAACAAAATAATCTAATCTAATATGATCTAATGGTTTAAAGAAATTTGCTGGCTTTTCTTCCTCTTTTTCTTTTGTAGATACTGTATGTGGTTTGAGTCAAGCCATTCTTCATATAGACCAGAACAATACAATACCTTATCCTTGAACTCAAGAGTAAATTAGCAATGAGTAAATTTTCTAAAGCTACATTTGCTGCTGGTTGATGGATTTATATCATATTGCATTTAAACAAGCCACATTAATTACCAGTGCAAGTTTGGGTTGGTCTAGATTTATAATTCCCCATTTGTTCAATATTTCTTCTTTGTTTCAGCAAAGTTCTTGCAGTAATATGATTCCTTGTTCAAGTGCAGTGACAGTCCTGCTGAAAAATACTTTGATAGTCTCTGGCTAAAAATAAACTGTGTGCCAAATGGAATGTCATGCAACAATGACACAGAGCAAAACAGTGTGTGCTATCAAGTGTAAAATAATAAAGGTAACTAATCAGTCTGTTTAAAATACAGTGTCAAAAATAAATTGCAAATGTTTCAGCAGAAATATTTGCTTCCATCTGTTGACTACTCCAACGTGGAGGGGGGGTGAGCAAACTGGCACCAAATCAGTGGTGAGGAATAGACACAGGGGACTGAACCCCAATAACAACGTGCAAGCCTATTGTGAGTAGGCTGTGCTCACCTCCGAGTATGCCTCTTTCTTACACTTTGGCAACACTTGTCCAGCTTGTTATGCCAATGAAGCCTCATAGAATTGAACGGAAAAAACGATTCACCCATTAGCTCATGATTACGGTGTATGTGTGCATTTTGTGTCCTTGTTTTCTAAGTTTCAACCTAGGGGACAGGAAAAGCAGCAGTATTGCCATCACCTCTGCTAAGCCAGCCCAGCTTGGGGTTCCATTGGAGTGTGATGGAAGAGGTTGCTCAGGAGATTGCTATACTGGCCACTTCTGTTACCCCCAAGAAGAGTGGCAGATGCAGGCTCTTATGTGGCTTGCATCCCTGCTGTAGGTGGCCTTTCCACCATCAGGGGACTGCAGCTTGACAGTTAGTTAGGTTAGTGTCTTTAAGAAGGAAGGAAGGAAGGAGAGTAGTTTATCATCTCTGAGGCTCTAAAAAAATAATTAAAACAAGCAGTTTAGGGCTTTGGATTCTGCTTACCAATGGTCTGCTTCCTTGTCAATCTGTTTGTCTGTCTCTCAACCCCTCCTTCTCGCTCCACAGTCTCTCACATTTGTTTTCTTACACCAATATTTTATTAATTCCGATCTCTGCACTTGGGAATCTTCTATTTTTAATACTGGTATTTTAAAATAAATATTTAAAGTGATATTCTCAAGGTTAGAAAGCCCAGCAACTGAACTTGACAGCTGTTCTGTATAAACGTTCTTACTTCAAGGATTCCAGTCAAGATAGTATGTGCATTCATGCATGCATACACACATATGCGCACGTGACACTTTTAATGTGCTATATCCCATCGTAAACAAACCAGCAGTCCTGTTGCAGTTTTTATCTACATGACCGCACCAGTTTATTTGCACTGTTTTTCACATAAAACCAAGGATGTATTTTTTAATATTTTGAGTGGCGTTGACAGTACACCGTGAGATATGCACCCAAATATCTGAGAAAAAGCACAGGTCTCATAACTGATACGCCACATCCAGTTGCTAAACAACTATGAGAGCTATAAACCTATCACCATAATGGGTGTCTACACTTCCCAGCTTTTATTAGCTTCATATTTATTTATTTTTCTTCAAATTCCTAAAATGCGGGCACCCATCCAAGTGTAGGTGCTGTGAATACTTAACCCATAATTTAGAAACACAACATAACACAAACAAAGGACTGTTCATAAATGTATCCACCTCAGCCCCTCCATTTTCTTAGAAGCCTTAATGAAGAGAAAAAAAAAGATTAAACAGATCAATGTCCTTTCATATTAATATAACTTCTGAAGATAGTTTGCTAAACAATCTATGTTTTAGGGGTTCTGTATTTTTGGGAGTTTTGCTATGGACATTAGTGGAAGCTGGATCTGGCCTGAAGGGGCCCAAAACTGTAAGCTACCAGACGTTTCCAGCTCACTGACATAGACAGCAGAGTCAGGCTGCAAACATCCATGTGTTGTGTTGGGATCAGTGAGTGAAATCCAGAAAAACAGCATAGTAGGGGTACTGTATGGAGAGTCAGGAGACGGGTTTTATTCCTGGCTCTGTCACTCATGTGCCTTGTGACCTTGGACAAGGGCACCTCGGTTCTTACCGTAGTAAAATCAGAATATTAATGCTCACTGGTCTTTGTAGAGTTCTTTGAGCTCTATGAAAGAAACCTCTGCCATCAAAAGAGCAAAAATAAAACCAGTGATGGGGGAACCCCAAGGGCTCAGGCCTTTAAATTTGGATTCATATCTGACCATTTACAGGTTCACCCAAGGCCTGGGTGACCCCCTCCTCTGAGTACTTCTGCAGCCACAGTACCTGTTATCTCTTCAGAGGATGTCCCAATGGTCCTGCTCCTCGATCCAGTGTGACTGAGAGTGCTCCCTCTCCACCCACTCTATAAGCTGGATTGTGCTTGCATGAAGAGTTTGTTGAAAAACTGAAAACAATGAACAAAATGGTAAAAAAATAAAAATAAATAAAAATCAGTCAGTTCACAGGTAATTTGCAAATAAAAAAAGTTATAAATGCACTGATTGAACTGTTAGACCAGTTCTAATTAACATCTATAGAGCTAGCATTAAAAAGCCAAGAGCAATATTTTTCAGTGAACATAATTCTCAAATATAATATCTGCAGTGTATTCAGCTGTACAGTTGTTTGATTAATTTTTAAAGTTTTGTGAAAAATTTATTTTATGTTTGAAAATGTACAATTGTTAAACTCAGTCTTGCAAGAGCGCTGCATGCAAAATCCACTTCCTATTTCAGCTGATACAGGCTTCTCATGGAGCCTTTACAGGATTAGGCCCTTTGAAATTATCCTTATTTCAGATTAATTCCTTCCCACTCTAAGAATATAACCATATCTACATGGAAGGGCTATAAGTCACTATTATCTATTTCAGTATTGTTCTAGTAACAGTCAGCTGTAACGCTGATAATGACAAGAACTTTAAAATAAAGCACATTTTGATGAAAATAAAATACAATGGTCTCAATAGCCCATAAAATGAAATAGGTGTTTACAATGTCTCCTCTGTGACAGTGGATTAAAAGAAGTGTTTTTTAAAAAAAGGGTACTGCTATTTTTGTTACCACAGTATAACACTGGCATTTGCAAAGGGATTAATCTTCCACATGCCATCTATTGAGCTGCCAGTAGAAAGGAGAGAGAAAGTGAAGCAGTGTGCGTTAGAGATTTAGGAACAAGAAGAGGATGGAACCACTGAGCTGTTGTACTACAGATAATTCTCTTTCCAAGTCAATAGTGTTTCTTTTGAGATCCAAATCATTTTCACCCTTCTCTGTATTGCTCTGATCAATCTCCCCTATCTTTCTGGCACTTATGTCTTTCAGGCTTTCATTTGTTTTTTCATCTGCCACTCCTGATGTTCTTCTTTAAGTGCCCAATTTCTCAGATTTCAATTTCTTGCCTAAAAGGTTACTGAAATAATACTCCCCTCTCAAATTCCATAATATAATATAATACATACAGTATGGCCAAATTTCTGTTCATTATACCATGCTCTCAAAGCATTCAGGGAAATCATTAGAATGATGTTCATTATGAGCCCTATTATTGCACTACACAGCAAAACTAATTAAATAAAGAAAGCTGACATGAATAAAATCATTAAACACTCATCTTGGCTTTCTTTGAGACTGTACCACCCTTCACAGTAACATTTCAGGATGGATGGAAGCCAGGCAGCCCTATATAGGTCTATAAATACTGTATCTGTCTAGCAACTCCAGCACATGCTAATTTAGGTCATATCCTGCATTTCTTCAGGAACAGTCCTTATTCAATGGAAAACTCTTGCTCTGTGGAATGTGAACTAGTCCTGCCTAAGTGAAGAGTTCATCAGTGGATCCTTTATACCCCAAAAAGTTGAGAAGTAAATATACTTGGAGCATCATCATGATCTAGTGGTCCGGGCATAGGACTAGGAGTCAGGAACTCTTGTTGTCTTGTGCAAGTCCTTTGACCGCTCCAGGCCTTGCTTTTCCCATCTGTGAAATGGAGATAGTTGTAGTCATCTACCTCGACGGTGGGCTGAGGAAAAAATAGTTCATGTCTGTAAAGTGCCATGTAAATTTTAAAAAAAGACAATGAGTAAATCAAGTTTGGAGCACAGTTATTCACTAGGGGCCCAATCCTTCCTCCACTGAGTTCAGTGACTGTTAGATCACACTGTAAACTGACCCTTCTTAGCCCAGGAAATTAGAATAAGCCACAAGGAAAAAAGTGTATGTATTTCCATTACACATCCCCAAGTACTGAAAATTTCTGTTGGAGAAACAGGACGGTTTCTTTTATTTCTTTTCCCTGTACACCCTTCGCCTTGGTAACTGTGTCAGATTATTAATAGCATCAATTATTTTTATTGCAGTGGGACTACAGGTCCTGAGATCAGGGCTCTATTATACAACGCACTTTACAAACACACAGAGAGAAAGTTCCTGTCCCAAGGAGCTTAATCTAAATGGACAACGGATGAGTGGGAAAACAAGCACTGAGTGGTGAAGAGGCAGAGCTAGGAATAGAATTCAGGTCTCCTGAGTACCAGCCACAGAACCACACTCCCTTATGGGCATGCTAATGATTTCTTCATCTCCTGCTCCTGCAGGGACTCCAAGTTTTGTCTCAGACCATTCCCCACTGTGGCTAACTACCTCCTTTCCTTCAAATATCCTTTTCAAACCTCATTTCTTTTGGTTAGTCTTCTGCTACTAATCTCAGCTCGCTTGATCCCACTGCAACCCATGTGTCTGGTCACATTAACATTATAGAAGTCATTATTTGTAAACCCCAATAAGTTTACATAATGTATCTCAAATGGTCATCACAGCAAACATCAATATAAGCACAGGACCAGATGGTGAACCTGTTACAAAGGTGAACACTTAGTCTCATGAGAAGTTCCATTGGATGCAGTGGCAGTACTCATGTGAGTAAACACTCATTTTTGTGAGGACTCACAAGCTGGCCCATTGTATACTCTCCCAGGCATTTGCCTTTTCTCCCTTTGCTCATTCTACTAATTCTTCAGCTCCCAAAACATGTTGATGGTGAGACTTAACTTCTGTAAATCTCTATCTGTCTAGAGAGGACTGTAAAGGCCAAAAGGGCAGGGACCAAGTGTGGTTTTATGCCTACAAAGCAATACAACACCTCCCACCCCTCCATGGCACTATGTCATTATAATACCAACAAAGAATAATCTCATCCTGAAGTGAAGATGCTAAATCCCGACACTATCATCAAAAGAGCACATAGACACTGTTTTTTTGTCCAACTCACCGCTATCTGGGGTATGGCTTTATTTGTTAACTCAAAAATGGGATCACATCAGCCTCAGAGTAAACTTTTCCCCCAACATTTTCCTCTAAGGCTCCTGTGTCCTCACTCTTTAATCTAGTAAGCCACTTCTGCTTCTTTAATGCTCCACAAGAATGCTCCACTAGCCACAACCAGTCAGTAAAGCTTCAGCAACTTTATATAGCTTTTTACCATTTGCTGACAAGGTTGTTAATAGAAGCGCACTGAACTCCTATTACACTTTGTTTCAAGAAATCATATTCTTAATGAAGTGAAGAAATCTTTGTTGCAGCAACAAAATACCATAGGTAAAATCCTGGCCCCACTAAAATCAATGGCAAAACTCCCATTGACTTCAGTAGGACCAAGATTTCAACCCAGATCTCCAGATATCATTCTTGATCAAATCTAACTAACTGCTGGCTATTTCTGTTGACTTTGCCGTAAGTGCTCTATCTTGCTATGATTGATCACATAGAACTCCCACTGAAGGGATATGGCTTTAAACAACCAAAAATATTCAAGAGAATCCAGCAGCTGGCAATTAGTAGATGCTTTAATTTTTTAAATGAACTAATTTAGATTCCTTTGGGCTTGGTCACATGTATGCTGTTATTCCCAATGCCAGCATCCACTAATCATCTTTTTTCATACAGAAATGTTCTTTCATAATTCCTTTTTTCCCTTTCTTTGAATAATGCAGTAATATCATAATATGATATTGTACATTACAATCATATCAGTGATAGTATGGAATTTCAAATAAAATTATGGGTTCATCAGAGTTACTGGGCAAAAATTTGTTCTCTATTATGACTCAGTTGAAATCAATGGATACCATACCTAAGTGCTTATTCATGAATGATGGATCTGTAACTGGTCACACACAATATGTGCATCAGCCATATATATTTATATATGTATGCATATAGCAAAACACTGCGTATAATACAATATTTATAATACTTTATTTGAAGTATTCTATGGAAAACTATAGTTTATTTAAACACAACTCTGTACGTGATTGCTTTTCAGAGGTATTACACTAAACCTAATTGCAGCTTAAGTACTAGAAACATGAAATAAATCCACAAGGAACCCCAATTTTATTAACCACAGCTCCAAATCGATCCCAATTTGCTTTCTGAAAACTCAAGGCCAAAATACATAGAGTAGAAAGCAATCATGGACTGGCACAAGCCCATAAAAATAGTCTACTCTTTCTCACCCAGTAAATGAAATCTACACTTATTCTGTTACAAAAGATCTGTTTTTATTAAGCTCTCTGCTTTAAGATTTAAATGTTTTATTTCCTCTTAGGGCAATGCATTGACATGCTATATGTTAAATGAGACTGGACATGAAACGCCTCAGTGGTTTGCAAGGGAAAGAGAGTGGACATTTTACGAATCTATTCAAAAGTGATAGGAAAATAGGAATATATCTACATATTCAGAAATTACTTAGCCACAAATTGTTCAAGGCTATCACATATTTTAAGAGATATGGACACAAGCAACATTTTGGCAATGAATGCAACATACAATACATTTAATACAGACAACTGTTTAAGCAATCTCTTTACTTTGGGAGTAACTGTATTACAGAAAAAAAACATAAAGAAGAGTTCCTGCATAAGAGAGATTCCACAGCATTTTGAAGCACAATACAATTAAGTGCAACTCTTTTGTACTGTGTCCATGGTACGTGCCACTTTCTGTCAAACTGAATACAATTATGTGGCAGAGAATAATTTTGAAATCTTTAAGTTGTTTGACTTAAAAGTGGACAAAAAAAATTTGTCAGGGTCAGATGCTGCAGCACTCCTTTGTGGCCTGCCATGGTACCATTCATCCTGCCTTAGTTTCCCTTCAGTTCTTGAACAGTCAGCCAATGTCTCCAATGTAGTTAGGTTCTGTGCTTAGTCCTCCAGCTAAATCAATCTGCGGTTCCTTCTAGGGTATCCAACGTCCAAAACAAATACAACAAAACTAAAATGGTCATCCGTTTTGGTTCATTGATGGACCCGGCCCTTCTATAAGTCTGTCTTTTCTAGTTAACACTCATCTGGGCTCCCTGCTTCAGTCTACCTTTCCTCAGGAAGGCTTTGACAGGCAGCACTCTGACTCAACTCCCAGGCTTCAGTTACTCAGTAAAAGTTGGAGACCTGCTCCCCTTCCCCATCAGCCACCAACTGCGCTAAGCCAACCTCTATGCCTGGCACTTACTGCGGGTGGAGTGGAATGGGGCTGATTTGAGCTCACAGGCTCTTGTAAAATCTTTGTAGGCTAGTGTGGGGTTTATACACCCCCGCACAGAAATGCTGACAAATTTTCAAATCCACAATCTTTTCCCAAGGAACACACTCGAACAGCTTGTGCTGTTACCTTTCCCAAAATATTCTTCTCTGACAAAAAAAAACAAATACAAAAAACAAAAAGAAAGGAAAAGGCCATGTGTGGGTTTCAAAAAATCAAATTTAAAATAGACAGTTTTATAAACTATGCAATTGCTGTCCATAATTAATACATATTAATTTCCATGTTGGGAAAAACATTTAGACACAGATTTTGAGCATATTTTGGTAACAGACTTCAGTGTAACATGGCTTGGATAGGTTATATCAGTGCTGTGATAAGTTACATCATTGAGCCTGGCATCCCACCAGTTCTTATACCAGAATGCACTATTTCATAGTTAATTCTGCTAATAAGATCCTGAATGAACTGCTCAACATAACAAGCAACTTTGTTGGGGACAATTGTTTTCTTTGTCATTATTGACAATTCTGCTTGTAAAACTAAGTAGTGGAAGCAGAGCAAGCTGTGTGGATTGTAACACAAAGGAAAAACAGAGGTAAGATCAACTTTCAACCCCGTATTGTGATTTAACAGACACCCTCTGGCTGTGTAAACTGCTGTGTTCTTGAAACCTGGCTAGCGCAGGGAAGCATACGTAAATGCCAGGAACAGAATTACTGTTGAACACAGCAAATGTACAGTGCATCCGGGCTTCCACATTCTGGGACAGATTGTGTTTCCTCTTCTGAAATGGAAGAAGAGGCCTCAGAGAGATTTTTGCTTCCTCAGGCACTTGTGCAGGGAGTGAAAGGTGAGCTACTACAGTCTTGGGGTATGTCTACACTATAATTAAACACCTGTGGCTGGCCGGTGCAGCTGGCCTGTGTCAACTGACTCGGGTTTGCAGGCTCAGGCTGTAAAATTGTTTAGACATTCGGGCTCCAGCCCAAGCCTGAACGTCTACATAACTTGAGGCACTCCACAAGTTACTAAGAAATGGCTGAGTGAGATGTGATCTGACCAAGATTCTACTTATTCCCTCCTCCCTGTTGGGAGGAGTACAGATTGCAGTCTTTTCATGAGCAGTCTACAGTTGCCACTACATTAAGGCTACCTCAGCTCTCTTCAGCTGCTATATGGCCAGCATGCCTTTCTTTCACCTTCCCATCCTCAAACACAGCTGAGGGTGCAAAACCCAATAACTGTCTTTATAGTAAAACTAATTTCAGTGAACAAAGTAGTTATCAGTGCATTATGTTTGGGGGCATTCTTCGAATAAATCTTTTTATAATAGTTAAGAATGAATGACACGTTAAAAGAACACAATTACTGGTTACCGTGGCTGTGTGTTTAAGTCTTCATATTGATGAGGCAATTCACCACGAAACCCATCTAGGAGCAAAGTTTGGTCTCTAGTTAAAAATGCAAAATCTATATGTCAAACGCTTGTTTTTCCCAGCATGTTTTGCATAACATCAGAAAAGTTAATGGCACAAAGATTATGCAAATTTGAAGATAGACTAAGTATTCTCGTGACTTCATTCTATTCAGTCTATTCTATGACTATTTTTACTTCTTGGTTTGTATAGTATTTGATTCCAACTAACACTTTATCCTGTTGCCTAAGACCTTTTCTCCTTGGCATCAGCCCTGATCCCCCTTGCAAATTAAATCCACACTTTCATTCCCCTGCAAGCCTGTGGGGGGTCTAGTTCTTCTGTACCATTCACACTCAGAAGACCTTTAACTCAAGTAGATAAACCTTCCAAAAGAACTAGTCTTGCCAGCAATATATGATGAAGGTTATGGCCAACTTTGTTACAAAATAATATTGGTGAGATATTCCATCGCCTTGTAACTGGCATCAAGAAATAGTCAGTAAGAGTAAAGAAAGCAGCCCACAAACATTTTGTTTCTATGAGATATGTCAAAAAGGCTGGTACAAATTTACCCTGATAATACTTGTCTTTGATTACAATCCCACTCACAAACACAGGCTCTTTTGTGAACCTCCTTGACACACTCACTCATATAGGTTCCCTACCTAATGAGCCAAACCTCAGCTTCCACATTATAACTCTACACTTTTCCTTCCTCTAAAATCTTTGGAGAATTCAACAAGGGATAGTTTTATTATTGATAATGCCATGATATGATCAATACTATATATACTCAACATTATTATAGCACTCAATATGTACTACATTGTTTAGTCATGAAAACTTTTGTTAAACATTCAAGATATTAGGCTCAATTCTCAGCTCCATTTTACTAGGGTAAATCC
Organism: Emydura macquarii macquarii; assembly: GCF_026122565.2. Classification (NCBI taxonomy): domain Eukaryota; kingdom Metazoa; phylum Chordata; order Testudines; family Chelidae; genus Emydura; species Emydura macquarii. Next base: position 3,201,475 of record NW_027132618.1, on the reverse strand, counting down.
AAGAAGTTCCTCCAGATTTACACTGGTGCCATAGATATCAGAATTTGTCTCTGTGCTTATGAGATAAAAATAATTAATTTTAGAAGCTTTGGGACTGACAAACATTTGAAGTCAAACATGAATTTTATATTTTTCATTAGAAATGCAGTTCTATTTTTTGCTAACATTTCCTGCTACTGAACAAATACTTTTCACTTATGAATAGCACCTGTCATATGTTGTGTTAACTCATTTGCCCTAGCATGGTGACAGCTCAATTGCCACATTCTAATGAAAAAAAGCGAAAGAATTTTAAATTGTAACTATGTAATAAAAACTATCTGAGAAAAAATATAGTGAAACAAAATTACTTTATGTACTGTACAGTTAATTTTCTCAGCACAGACACAAAATGGACAGCTACAGGGCAAAGGGATCACTTACAATCAACACAATAAAAATGCATGACGGAAAGGGTGAAATGGGTTGGGAATGTGACTGCATGTTCCCAGATGATGAAGAAGGAAGAGCAGGTAAATTCATCAACTAAGAAGTTTCTGAAAGTGTGTGAGGTCTAGGGGGCAAGAGTTGTCAGAGAGAAGACTGAATAGTTATAACAGTGGTTCCCAATCTTTTTTGATTGAGGGCCACAATATCATTTTTACAACTATGAAGGGCCACCAGTCTCTGCCAGCAGGCCTCTCCCCACCCCACTACAGTCAGGTGGAGAGTTCCTCCTTGCTGATCTCCCGTCCCCTTGGATGCAGCAGGGAAACCACGTGTCCTGTAGCCCTGTGCACACCACCTGGGTCCCTAGGCAGTGGCTTCCTTCTGCAGCCAGGGGCATGGGAGATCAGTGCTCTCCTCCCTTTGGCTCCAGCAGGGACCCCAGCACCTATGGATCCAGGCGGAGCACTTTGCCATGCTCCCTGCTACTGCCAGGGAGAGGGGAACGCTGAGCTCCCATCCCCTTGACTGCAGTAAGGAGCCTGCACCGGTCTTTTAGCCCTGCAAAAACACGCTCTGCCTGGGTCCTTAGGCAGCAGCTTCCTTCTGCAGCCAGCGAGAGGGGAGTGGCGGGCCACTTTGAAAGACCCCATGGGCCACATTTGGGCCCTGGGCCACAGGTTGGGAACCACTGGGTTATAGCATTCTAAATTCTGTGTAAGACAGCTGTTTATTGCAGTGCCACTGAACATTGTGAATGTCAGTATTATAAAACCAAAGGGGACATTATCTTGGGAGGAGAGACTGCAGGTATCAAGTGGACAGAGTTGCACTTGAGACAGAGGAGGAGGCATTACCACAGCTTGATACTCAGTTGATATTCAACCAGAACGTCTCAGATCTACTTTGAGAACTGAAGTTATGAAGTGACGGCAAGGTGTAAGAGTCCTGAGAGATACATGTGTACCACGAGGGAATTCAAGGAACTGGATAATAAATTAATGACACATTTGGTTCTGGCAGTCTTTAATCCAGAAGAAACCATGGTGCAGAAGTATGGAAAGTGCATTTACTTCAGTTTACTTATGATACAGTATTTTGGATTACAGTATTTTAGATAAATTCTTTCCACAAATTATTCAGTATTCTGTAAGAAGATATATATAACACACACACACAGAAGTTCCCACTGCTTATAAAAGCGATTACGACTGAAGTTTAAATAGATACCAAAAAAAACTTTCTTTTGCTTAAATTAAATAATGAAAAATTACCTTAACTTCTTAAAACAAATCATTTTTAAAGGATACCATGAAAAGAAGGAAATGTGATTCACTGCTATGCTACACTATGGTGCTAGAGCCAACATTCTACTTTGAACAAGTTTTAAGTACTTTTGCAATCAAACTCCTAATTAATGTTCCATTCTATATTCTTATTAAGAATAACTAAAAAAACCCACATAATGGATACAAGAAAATTCGTCTCTTAGTGTTTTCATAGATTTGAAATATTTCATTAATTCTTTCATCAAAAGAACAGTTTATCTGTGTTTTCTGCATTATTAATGTTATGCTACAATAACACTGTTAATGCAATTTCATTATTTCTACTTCAATGAAAACAGAAAAAATATGTATACTTTTTGCTTCTGGGTTCTGCAAGCTTAAAAGCAATCAATCTTCTTCATGTAAAAGAAAGGCAAAGTTGTACCAATACATCTACAAATCAGATTTCTCTTTTTGTTTTTGTAGACTGATTTCTTCATAAATTTGCTGCCTGAACTTCAACATGTCTTCTACATCTTTGTAGAAGAGCATTTCTTCAATAGACAGGAGCTTCAAACCATTCAAATTAAAAGCTGACTTGCTCTGCACAGCAGTTAACATCTTTAAAGACACTCTAACTGAATCACTTAAAGTAGAACAAACAGGGAAAATCCGAGCAGTCCACAAACCCAAACTTGTCTTGTCACCAGAGAAGAGTTGGTCTGAAACTCTTAGGTCCCAGAGGTACAAGCACTGCAATAAACTGACTCCAAAAAACTGAAGGGAATGTATGTCTGACAACAATTTCACATTCTTTTTCAAGTTGTCTTCTACACCAAGCACCACACTCACATACATTACTTTTCCATTAATCCTGATGCTCAATGAACTCACAAAAGAGTTTGGTGGTACATCTGCTTTAGCACTTATGCAACAACCACTAATAATGCTGTTTGCCCCTACTAAAACCTCAGGTCCAAGCCTAGAGTATTCAATAACAGAGGCAGGTGCTATAACACATCTTGAGTCCACTATGCTTTGAATGATACATGCTGATATTTCTGAGTTTTCTGCTTTATCTGGAAAGATGCAAAAAGCTTTAGATAGTAAGCCAAGCTCCAATTTCAATTTCCTATCAGAAGTAAAATGAAACAAATACTCTTGTGTAGTCCCAATATGATAGAACCTGGAGTTATTTAAGACTATAACATTAAGTGATGTTCCTTTAAGAAGAGAAAATAGCTTCTGCCTTATTTCTGCTAACTGTGATCCTTCTTTTGTGACATTATCTGTGTTTTTTGTGTAATCTTGAGTTGCTCCAGGTCCCAGAGCCTGGAGAAAATCACCATATGCATCTATTTCACAGCAAAGAGTGCCCAGCTCTTTATAAAACGTTAGTAATTGTTTTGCAATGTTATGATCAATGTAAAATAAACTGTCTGTGTACACATATTCATAGTCCGTTTTTGTGTCACTGTATTCGTCAGAGAAGTTTCGTTGAGAGCAATTCCTCCTTATGCATACTGCACCAGACTGATGCATCTTTTCAATATTAGGTTTATGTAGGAAATGATGACAAGATCTGTATTCAAGTTCTTTTTCTGATAAACCAGGTGAATCTAACACAAATACTCCATGAGTGGTACCAAGAGTTAAATCTGAAGGGTGAGCTAATGCAGTGAACCCAGATTTATCAAACTTGATGACCTCTGTTGTTCCAGTACTATAAAGTTCAATATCATCCGCACAGGTAATGAGAATTCCTGGATTCATATGGCTAGGAAAATCAATGTACATTGCCAACTTTAGCTCCAACATCTGGTAAATAGGGTCACCAACAGGCAAGGCTGTGAAAATTTTTCCCAGCGCACTTGCATTTGGTAAACGTTGACTATAACCACCTTTAAAAAAAAAAAAAAAAGAGAAAGTTTTATTATATACAAATTTCACACTCACTCACACACACAGTCCTCTTTAAGGATCTCACTTGTTGGTATATAAAATTAGAAAGAACTAGTTACATGTTATAATATCGAAGTGGCTATTTGAAATATGCACTTGGCTGTATTCTAGGCATGCCTTGAAAAAGAAAAATGAAGATTTAAAGAACTGACATTTCTGATGCCAGTTGAATTCTTTCAGACAGATATAATGATGGATCTGAGAGCGTCCAAAAGACAGTATGCATTAAAGAGGGCATTTCCTAATTTACTGAGTTTATCCTCTGTAGTTTGTACTCAAAGTAAACTAGGAAAAGGACTTTTTGCATACAATGAAAACAAAACTGAATTACTTCCATTTTATCTTTGATTTGGTAGATAAACCTGCTCAGTCTCCTGTACTTATCGACCCATACCACCCTTTCATTTTATATTTACTTCTCCCATCCCTTAAAATCAGCAAATATCTTGGCATAGAGCCAAACTGTGAAAAAGCAACTAGCATTAATGTCTTTCTTCTTGCTATATGTAAGCAATCCCTTTTGCAATTTCAAAGCATAGATGAGTCAAACAAACCATCTGCCCCTGAGAATGTTGCTTGATGGTGACATAAGGCTTCTTTTTCTCAAAAAGCTGAGGTTGCTGTTTCACAGCACTTCCAGATCCTGTTAGCTGGGATAGTTGGCCATGAACTGCCAACCCACATTCACATGCCATTAGATTGCCTAGTCTGCCAGCCAGCCAAATTTGAGCTTACTTAAGTGAGATCACATTTGACAACTCCTTTTCCCCATCATCACACCCACATTTTTATTCAGGGGGAAAATAAAAAATAGCATAGTGACACAGAAAACTTAAAACAGGAAAAGGATTTACCAGAATGAATTAATATGATAGTAAAACAAGTCCATTTATCACCATACATCTCTTCCAAGCATTGAAGGACATGGAGTGTTGATCCACCATTTCCTACAAAATATTCAATACATACTTAAATTAAGAACATCAACATTAGTTACATAAACATGTCATATGTACTAAAATCATGTGCTAGCAGTACTAGGGGTTGAACTGGGCTGGGTTGGGGAAGCTGGGTAAGTAAGTGCTTTTTAAGATGCTGCCCTCTTGTTCCAGAGCATAAGTTGTGAGCTATTTTTTAAATTAAATCTCTAGCTCTTTAGCCTGTAAAGATCACTTTTAAGTTGTGAACTGAGTGTCTATTGACGCAATGACATCTACCTGAGATTGCATAAAACAGCTCTGAAAGGACAGTACTATTCATCTCCATGGAATATTGCTGATCAAACTTTGCAGGAAGGAGGCTGGGCAGTCAGTCATCTTATGATGCTTTGCACAATGTACTATGAATAGCATCTCAAATGGGCAGGTCTTGGGAAAATATCACTGTCTCCCCCTCCAATTCATCCTTGAGCAATATCATCATTAAAGATCTGTCATGCATTCCAGAGGGTCATAACTCAGCTACAAAAATTGGCTCTGACATGAAATCTGTTATACAAAATTTCACTAATGATTTTAAGCACGTTTCAAAAGGACTTTTTGAAAACGTACAGTACAGAAAAGGAAAAAAAAGTTTACCAGTATTTTGATACTTATTCTCCTCTAACATAAAATATCTTCATTTCTGAAAATTAATTTTTGCAGATTATTCTATATTCTAATCAGATTTGTGAATTTCTAAACAAAACAAATGGCTGAGATACTGAAGTTTACAAAATGACACAGTGCATACTCAGTGACTACTTTTCATTAAGACTCTTGCTATATATTCAGTGTTATGGAGCTAATTGGTGTAAACATATTTCCGTATAGACTATAATGGAACAATTATGATGTACATTATGAATATATAAGTAACAATACGAATCAGAGACAACCTGCATTATGCGCTTATAATATAGAGTATGTACATATTATTAATGTACAATCAAAGTCTAAACCACCACGATATATGCTGTGAATGCACCTTAAGGGCAATATATAAATGTCACTAGGTAAATTTTAATATATCTGCTGAACTGATATGAAGTCCAAAAGGAGCACCAGACTCATTAATGCTACTGATTATACATTTCAATCAAAATACACTCCTAAATGCCATTAGAACATTTTTTGTGATTTAATTAATAAAATTCAGCTTTTAACAGCTTTCTGGAAATCTTTCGCTGTCAGAGACACAACTGTCATAATACTTTCCACAATGAGCACTTTTTGTCTGTCTGAAAATTAGTCAATTTATACTGAAACCTTAAACTATGAAACTTACCAAGTGTTGAGGTGGCTTCTCCATCACTGGAAATTTTTAAAATCAAGATTGGCTATTTTTCTAAAAGATATGCACTAGTTCAAATAGAAATTGAGGGAAATTCTATGGCCTGTGTTATTCAGGAGGATAGACTAAATAGTGACAATAATGTCTTCTAGCTTTATAATCTATTGGGTATGTCTATTTACTGAATGAACGTAGCCAGAGACTGGCAAAGTTAATTTCTATGACGGATTGTCAGAAAAAGGTATGCTATCATGTCTATAACACAGCATAACTACTATGTCATGCAAGAGAAAACAGAAAAATTAGCAATAAAATACCCACCAATTTTTGGTCCAGGGGGATCCACAAAAACATGGTAATTAACTCCAAGGGGGAGTTCCTTTCTTTTCAACTTTTCTGATAGCTGTTGCTGATAAGCCAATTCCTGTTTTTTGTCAGCTGCTGTAATTACAACAACATCCCAGAATTCTCCAGTTTGTGTGGCTTTACCTATTTGAAAAGTGAGTAAACAAGCCAGACCATCAGCAGGATATTAAAATGAGAGATTAATGACATTCTCTGTAGTATTACATACACAAACTACATTAAGGGAACTAAACTCAAGCACTCAAAAGTTATTAAATGCCCAAACTAACATGGTCCATATACAACCTTAATTTCCTCCCCAGGTTCATATTCATTATGACAGACTTGCTTACCACTATTTAGGAAATCACAGAAATCCCAAACTTCCTATTAGGAATCCCCTTGACTGGCTACATTAAGATAAAACTACAACTTACCTTCTCTACAATAAGGCTACCGCTTAGATCGATTTCTCTAGATCGACTGAGCCATCAGTGAAGACCGGCTCAGTCGATCCAGAAATTGACATATTAAGACCACCTTCAAAAGTGGCGCAGGGCTGAGTCCAGGGAAACCCGGTTCCCGTCGGCCCAGTGCAGTGAAGACTGCACCAGAAAAGAAGCACAGAAGTTGACGGGAGTTACGCACGTTTTTTGTGTAGCTTGTGTAACTCCCCTTGACTGCTGCCGAATCTCCTCCGAGGTAAGTGTAGACAAGCCCCATGCCTGCTGCGCACTAAGGGGCCATGTGGCCCCTGCTGCCCACACACACACAAACAGGCCCCGGACCCTGCAAACGGTTCCGCAGGTGCTAACTTTACTTCCCGTGCTATCACCTGAGAGCCAGGGGAGCAGCGAGGAGAGTCGAGTTCAGGAGGCGCCCACGCGGTCCAGCGCAGCCCCGCGGCTTAGGGGGCCACGGGTCGCTCTTTACCGGCTCAGGGCCTAGGCTGGCGATAGGGACGGGAATATGAAGCTGCGCTGCGGGAGGCCCCGCCGCTGAAGCGGGGGAAGGGAAGGTACTACCCTGTGTCGAAGCCCGCCGGGCAGCGGCTTCACCTCATCACCCGCCCCGGAGCCGAATCGGATCCGGTCCGCTCCGGCCCTACCTCTCAGCTCGTCAAACTTCGCCAGCCTCCGCCGAGTGGCCTCTTGGAGCAAAACATCGAGTTCTTCCTCCGAGGGCATCTTCCCGGCGCGGAGCCCAACCTACACCAGGGGCCTTCCGGGTTCGGCGGCCGGTCGGCCGGCCCCGCCCAGCTCGGGGGGGCGGGGCGCCGGGAGCAGTGGGCGGTGCCCGGTCCGGTTGCCATGGTAACCGCCAGACAAACAAGACCGCCGCTAACGGCAGCTCAGCCACCCAGCCCCCCGACCCGCGGCGCTGAACCACTCCGCCTCCCCCGCCGGCCGGGCCGGGAGCGGGCGCTGCAGGTGAGTGGGCGGGGAGGGGCGGGGTAGCTTGATCGCTCCTGTCCCGGGCCCGTGGAGGCTGAACCCCGGAGTCTCTTAACGGGCCGGGGGCCCGAGGGAGCCCAGCCCCAGGATTTCACCCAGGCGGGGGGCTAAACCCAGGGTCTCTTAACGGGCCTGGAGACCGTGGGGAGGGTCGCTGAACCCCAGGGGGCCTAAGGAGCCCAGCCCCAGGGACGGGTCTCGCCCAGGCGGGGGCTGAACTCCAGGGTTTCTGACAGACAGGCGGGATGAGTGAAAGCATGGCCCTGGTCGCTAAGGGCTAATGTGCTGGCCTGGATGCACACTCAGATTAGAGTCGGTAGCTGAAAACGTCACCCTTAATGCAGAAGTCTGGCCCTGAAACTGACAAGGTTTCCCATGGATTCCTGGGCATTTTTTGGAAGAGGCTGGTCGCCAGCTAGATTCCCGCTTGCACGGCTATGGCACAGCTCCCTAAATTCCCGCCCTGCATCTTCCACTAGCTGTAGTGTTCTTCTTCACCTCCTAGCTGCAGCAAGGCTGTATCTGGCCCAGAAGTGGCTGCCTGTCAGTAGTGGGCAAAGTGAGCCACCTGTCTTGGTTTGTTTCTGAACACTTTGTGTTATAAAATGTGATATGTTATACCTGATGGTCTGCACCAAGCAGTATGTCGCTAATTGGGCACCATTTGGTCTCTGCCTATACGAGTGCGTTTGTTGGCATCTGATCAAGTTTTTGGCAGACTTTTATATAACTTATAACTATCTCTAAGTTAAACATTTGTATTAAAAATAAAGTATTTGAGAGATATCTTAAAATAATCTTATTACCCAAATAATTCACTTCTGGCCTGTAAATATGTGATGAAGATTCAAAATGAAGTACATGGCCAAAAATAATAAAGGTTTCAAATATTTTTTCGTAATCTTTAAGCATATCTAAAGTGATTTATAATTTTGGCTTCAAGAACATTTGCACTTCTGAAGTTTGTTATTAAGTGTGAGAAAACAGCAGGCTCAGAAGAGGTAAACTTCAAGTAAAAAAACAAGTGGCACATATGGGAATGGTGTGATTTAAAAGTGAGAGTAGAGCAGTAGGAACAAAGACTCCAAGGTTCTAGTCTCAGTTCTCCCATTGACTTATTTTATATATTTGGACAAGTTAATGAACTTCTTTTTGTCTCCATGTAGCCATTCATAAAGTGAATACAATAATACTTACCTCACAGGATTCTTTATGGGTTTGATTCTGTCTTAGTTGTCTGGTTTTCCTAGAATCATCCTATTTGTTTATTTGTAGCTATCCCAGGAAATCTGTAAATCTTCCCAGGACATTAAAACTCCTTATTTTTGTCAGTGGCTGTAAGAGGGGAGCCACATGGACAGTGGTGCCTGTACAGAGGGAGATCTGGCCTTGGAGTGTCTGGGAGCCACAGGGATAGGATAGGCTCAGGAGCAGCAAGTGTGCAGAGGAACTCAGGATTGGCAGCACCCAGTCATTGCTGTGGAAATACCAGCTGTGGGGGTCACTCCAGGGTGGATGAGTTCGGTGCTGCCACATCTTGCTTGACAGGGCTGGTACTCAGGGCAGCCCTGGGAGTAGGAGTCCTAGGGGCTGGTGCCATCTTCTGTGGGTGGGATAGGGAGACAGTGCTGTGGACCTGAGGCAGGTCCCAGGGTTGTATGTGGGGGGAGGAGGAGGTCACTGTTCAATGGCAGTGGCAACCCTAATCAGTGGCAAAACTCGCACTGACTTCAATAGGGCAGGATCAAGCCCTCTGTGAGGCCTTATTATTAAAGTCTATGAAGTGCTCTGATCCTTCTTGAAAGGTGCTGTAGAAGTGCTGATTATTACTATTAATTAAAATAAGAGAAGTACACTAGAGAAGTATAGTAAAAGATGATGTGTAAATGGCACAATAACTTATCTTTAAATTATCTGGTTCAGAAATCTTTCATAATACTCACATGCACCTCAGTCTTTTGGCCCCATCTTACAACTGGATTTCCTCCAGGTTGGGGGTTTGGCACAGGGCTAACCACCCTGTCCTAGAAAACACTTGGGGTTACGGAAACAGCAACAAAGAAAATTTCCACGAACAGGTGTGATGGGCCTCTAGGGTCTCCTCAAGAGACTTGTATGAATGGAGCTCAGATGGACTGGATCTGGCAGAATGACAACATCAACCGGGGAGACAGTTTTATATTCTGGAAGAGAGGACAATCAGCATGAAGAAGGAGTAGCCATCATCTTGAGAAAAGGATGAAAAGACGCTGGCGATGGATAGGTCATGTGCTACGAAGAGAGGACGGATCCATTATCAAAATTGCACTCCACTGGAAACCAGATGGGAAGAGAAAGAGAGGAAGACCAAAGACAACCTGGCGCCGAACGGTAGAACAAGAATTAAAAGACCATCACTACACCTGGGGAACAATAGGCGCTCTGGCCCGCAACAGAAGTGGAAGGACTTTGTTGCTGCCCTATGCGCAGGCGTCACGGGCAGTAAGTAAAAAAAGTTACAACTGGATTCATGTGAGTGCACTTAAAGCACCACGTGGACATGTAAAAGTCTGCCCAAGTGGTTCAGGGCCCCAGTTTTCTGTTTTCTAGTTGAATTTCAAGAACAGCATAAGTAGATTATACAGTTCTTTCTGATGCACACTGATAGGAAACTTGGAATTTACTAAAATGTCTTCATTCTGCATTGTATCATTTATTTTCCCTTTGTACTTGCTCTTTGTTATTTATAGAAAAAGAAAGGATTGTTTCTTTTGCTATGTTCTGGTGTCTAAATGTGTCACAAGTGATAAAGCATTACAACGTTTATTCAGTTTGATTAAAAACATCTACAAGAAAAAAAAAACAAACTATGCATTCATAACCATAAGCATTCTTCAGCGAATTCTAGTGACTGCTCATACCAAATCTTTGAATAATACTGTTAAACAATTTGTATATAAATGCACCTTTTCAGTGGTATTTTGGTTATTTAATGCAAACAAGAATTATCAATTAAAAAGAAAAAACTTCCCTTCTAATTCTGTAACACTTCTAAGTAGTAGATGGACTTTGTATGAACCTATGAATGTATCTTCTCTGCATAGGCTCAAACCTATGAAGACTTTGTGTATGTCTATACTTAAAATGCTACAGCGGCGCAGCAGTTTACGTAGGTAATCCACTTCTTCGAGAGGAGGTAAGTAGGTGTGATGGAAGAATTCTTAATGCTGTCTACCCTGCATCTCCTTGTTAGTAGTCGGCAAAATTCTCATCAGAATTCTGCTGAATCACCTTGTGCATCACGTTCAATAAGGGCTCCTGCCTGTGAGACTTCAGGAAAGGACGAGGGACTATAGGGCTCTTGTTTGTAGCTTGTCAACTTCAGGAGAAATGGCAGGAACAGAACTCCAACCTGTACATGACTTTCGTTGATCTGACAAAAGCATTTGACATAATTAGTCAGGAGGGCCTTTGGAAGATCATGGCAAATTTTGGTTGCCCAGAGACATTCATCACAATGGTTCAGCAATTCCATGGTGGCGCGCACTCTTGTGTTGTGGATGATGGTGAGTTACCTGAATCATTCTCAGTCACCAGTGGTGTCAAGCAGGGCTGTGTGTTGGCCCCAGCCCTCTTCAGTATGATGTTTTCTGCCATGCTTAAAGATGCTTTTGTGACTGTGACAATGGGATTGGCATCAGATACCGGATTGATGGCAAGCTCTTCAATTTGAGGAGACTGAAGGCCAGGGGTCCCCAAACTGTGGGGCGTTCCCCCTCAGGGGTACAGAGGAACGTTCAGTGCGGTGCAGGGGGGAGGGAGCACCACCCAGCCCCACTCTGCCCCCAGCTCCACTCTGACCCCGCCCCAGCCGCAGGTTTGGCCCCGGCTTGTGGATTCTCTCCCAACTGCAGCCACAGCTCTGGCTGTGTCTCTGCTCCTGTCTGCAGCCCCACTCTCAGCTCTGGCTCCTGACCGCAGCTCTGGCTCTGGCTCTGGCTCTGGCTCTGGCTCTGGCTCCGGCTCCGCTCCCAGTCCTGATTCCTGACCGTGGCTCTTGTCCCGCTCCCAGCCCCTGCTCCTGACCGCAGCTCCCAGGGCGCGAGGGCACAGATAGATTCCATTATGGGTAAGGGGAGCTGTGACAGAAAGAGTTTGGGGATCACTGCTAAAGGCGAAGACAAAGGTTCATGTGATGGTTCATGATCTTCTGTTTGCTAATGACTGTTCCCTGAATGCAAAATCTGAGTCTGATATGCAGTGGAGTACAGATTATTTCTCTTCAGCTTGTGACAGCTTTAGTCTCACAGTCAATATCCAAAAGAGAAGTAATGTACCAGTCTGTATCAGGAAAGCCTCACGTGAGCCTACTATCTCAGTGAATAGCTAAACTCTCCAAGCAATGGACAAGCTCACCTATCTTGGCAGTACACTGTCACATGCAGTTCACATCAATGATAAAACCAACGCCAGAATTGCCAAAGCAAGTGTGGCCTTTGGAAGGCTCCAAGCAAATGTGCGGGAGCATAGAGGTATTGGGCAGCAAACAAAACAGAAGGTCTATGAAGCCATAGTGTTGCTAACTCTGATGTATGCTTGCAAAACCTGGATGTTATACCGACGCCATGCTATGAAGCTGAATCACTTTCACATGGGCTGTCTCAGGAAACTGATGAGGATAAGATGGCAAGACAAGGTTCCAGATACTGAGGTTCTCATAAAGGCAGGCATTTCAGGCATCCATACTCTGTTGATGAAATCACAGAGGAGATGGTCAGGCCATGTCACCAGAATGGCAGATGAGCCAAAAATCTTTTATGGCAAGCTAAAGGAGGAAAAGCACTCTCAGGGAAGCCAGAAGAAACATTTAAAAAACTCCCTCAAATATCATTGTGGCATTTCAGTATTGACCCAGAGTTTGGGAAGATCTCGCTCATGATCGTTCTACCTGGTGAAACCTCATCTATACTGGAGCTACAGTTCAGGAGTGGAGGAGAACTGCTGAGGCAGAGCAGAAGTGCCAGCAACATAAATCTCACAACAGCTGTTAATCAAGCAACCCATGGCAACATCTCTTGTTCCATGTGCCACAGACAGTTCAAAGTTCAAATTGGCCTGATCAGCCACTCGTGTTCACAGAAACCAAATCAACCAGTGATGTCATGGTCAACTTTGAACCCAAAGGACAAACAACAACAGACCTGGGGGTTAGGTTGGGGTAGCTACATCTCTTAGGGGTCTGAATTTTTCACACTTAAGTAAATTCCTAGTGTAGACCAGGCCTTGGGCACATAAATAGCCTTACTCACATGAGTTGTAAACTTACTCACAACCTAAGGGTATATCTACTCTTAAAACATTACAGCAGCACAGTTGCTCCGCTGTAGGCTTCAGTGTAGACACTGCCTATACTGATGGGAGAGGTTCTATCATCGGCGTAGGTAATCTCTGGCAGGTGGTAGCAAGGTTGATGAAAGAATTCTTCTCTTGACCTAGCACTGCCTACTGTGACAGTTTAACTATGCCACTCCAGGGGGTGGATTTTTCAGACCCCTGAGTGACATAGTTAAAATGACTTAATTTTCTAGTGTAGACCAAGTAGGCTGATTGGTGTCAATATATGGCAATATATGGTATAGATTGGTGTCAGTATATCACCACGAGCCCAAAAGGTGGGTTAGATTGTTTTATTCAGTACTCAATTAGTAATTTACTCTTTGTTAACTTTGTAGTGATACTGCAGGTAAAGAATATGGTCCTGATCCTTCAAAGACTTAACATGCATGGTTAATTTTACACACAGAGTAGATCCTTAACTGACAAGTAGCTGTGCACTATTGGCATTATCCCTGTTGTGCTGAGTTTTTCTTGCCTTATTATTTCCTTTTGGATGTTATGGCTCCTGATCTGTGATCTTCATTTGTTTTTCTGAATTTATTCTCTACAGGTGCAGAATATAAACAGAAGAAAATGAAATGGTGGTATCTTTTGATATAGTCTTACCATGCACAGATCTTGCAATAAAGGAAGCCTTAAAAGTAATACAGAACTACTATAAAGAATTTAGGAAACAAAGTATGTCATCATGAGAAAAGTATCCTAGTTCTGCCAAAAAGACCATTTTTATCCCCTAGTTATAAAGTGCTGAAGTAGTGGTTTAGAGAGTTAATGCTGATGGATCCTAAAATTTCAAAGTGCAACTGATCTGAAATTATGAAACTTTTTCAGTGATCCGTTAAATACAGTTTGACATCAACATAATGGCAATATAGATTGAAAAAGCTTTTTTTTTTAAAAAAATACTTTTTTTGTTCAGTATAAGTGACCCTTTTGACTCTTAGTTTTCCCACATTACAGAATAAATACAGGTAAAAGCAGGAAGTGCTTTTGTAGAATGCATACTTATTTACTTTTCCATACCCAGACTCTCCTGGAAGCCAGTGGCAAAACTTCCATTCACCTTAGTGAGAGAAAGTTTGGGTCCTTAGTTCACTGTTGCAATTATAATTATACAATTAATTTATAATTAAGGTGAATATTCCTTCAGTTTTAGGTTCTTTCATTCTGTGTTGTCAAATGGCAGAAATGTAAACTTAAGTGATTCCATTAGTTTGCCATGTTTCATGAACGCTGCATCCTTGTTCAAAAGTACATTGTACAAAAGGGATTAAAACATGAAAACAACAAATAAACATTTTAAGTAAAAAGCTAGTAATAAGTACCTCTTGTAACAGTGTAGGAACCATGTAAATAGCCAGCAAATTTGCATATATTCTATTCTCTCCAGATGGAATTGTTCCTTTAAAAGAAAATTCCCATCCTTCTGAACTGGAAAATGATTTGCAAACCTGTGTAATGCTTTATTATAAACTCTCATTGATTCAACTTTTGTCTTCCTCACATACACCTCTGCCACATGTACTTCACCTATTTATATATAATGAATAAAAGTTGAGAGTATAGCGCTGTCTGTTGTAACCAGTATGCATTATACCCTATAGAGACATTATTAATCACACTGTGAAAACCATGCATGATCATTTTACAAGGAATTTAGGAAACTGCTGAAGATACAAACTAATGAAAGGTTTACTGTCAATAATATGATTTCTGTTTAAATGAAATCTTTGAATCTATAATTGGAACCCTAGTATTGGAGTAAAGTGTTGCTGTACTTTTTATTTTGAATATTGTGGCATTATTTGAACTAGATAATTTACACATTTATGTGTGCATTGCTTATGTTAAAATAATAAAAAAATCTAAAAAAAATTGTTGAATCCAACTGTTCTTTGCAGTTATCTTTTTTTTTTTTTATTAAATATAATTTCAAGTGGAGAACCATTCGTACCTTTATCAATAAAACTTTAAAACCACATCAAATTGTGCCTGATTCCAGCAAACATACATTAAGTAGTGTTGGGTTGTCTCAGTACACGAAAAGAAAATATTCTTAGCTGATGGAGTAAGTGGTATTGGTAATTCATTAAGAAACACTGACAGGGACATTTGTACTGCTCTAGGTGCTTTCTTTTGGATACGATGTAAAACAGAGTTGTTCACCATTTGTGATTATTAAAGATTTCATAGCCGTTTTTTGTAAGAGCAGGGCTGTTACAATCTGGTTAGGACACCAGTGCTAAGTCAGGAAATTGCATTCTGCCAACAAATTTCTCCCTGCAGTTTCAATGGCTTATGGTATTCTTTGCTTTTTCCTGACTAATTTATTGTTTTCTGTTGCTGTCCGTTGTTAACATTGCCTCACCTCCAACGTGGCTGCATTTTAGCAGCTGATGAAGTCATCCCTACATAGGCCCTAGTTCTGCAACCCTTATTCATGTTAATAGGGAGGATTAACTAATAAACTCAGTACATTTATGTATTTATAGTTCATTGACTGCTTGATTGAGTACATACAAAATATAAAGAGTAGCAGAATCAAGCCTATAGTTTGCAAAGCACTTTTTGGGTTCTTTGGAATGAAATGTGCTATATACTAATAACATGCATTTACACTTTCATTTACTCTTATGTTTTCAAATTAGTCCCATAAGAGATTTTTCCCCCTGTGAATGTGTACTGATTTACAGAGCAAGCAGTGTTGTAACACACAGTTGGATATTTACTGGGGTATTTGAAGTTTTTCTTTTGAAAGTTGAATAAATGTAACCTACTGTGTAATCCTTCTTCTTTTCTTAGATTTCTTGTGGATGAACCACAAAGCAGATAACCAACCATGGAGGAATTAACTAAACACCTTGTCTCTACTTCTGAAAAGCTGCTACTTGAATATGGACAAATGACTAATCAAAGCCACGTAAAGAAGCTGAAAGATCTTGTTATAGTTCAGTTAAATGGGCTATATTTAAAGAACGTGAGACATTTGCAGTACTGTGTTTTGCTTAAAATATGCATCCTGTCTAATAATTATATTACAAATATTGATGCCCTTGAGTGCTGTACACATTTAGTTAAGCTGGATCTCCATGGAAATCAGGTAAAGAGTTGTTTTGGAGATGTGCAAAACAGGATAGTTCAATGAAGTAAATTTATTTATAAACTTGGATGTTTTCACAATATTTCTTAAAAGCAATTTAGATTTTAAATGCAGACTTTGACAGTATTGTACATAGCAATTGCTCTTCTGATTTAATATTTTAGATTTTACTATAAATTTGTCTGTTCAGGAACAGTTGGTAAAATGTTGGCTGCACTGAAAACAATAGGAGTTTTGCCATTGACTTGAATAGGGCCAGGATTTCACTCTATGTCTACCTTTTTTCTAAAACAACACCTAACAGAGGAGGGTCCCAATTCTTATTGGGGCCTCTGTATTACTGTAACATAAGTTTTAAGTGATAATAGCTCAATGCATTTACATATGAATTTATAAAGATCTGTCAATATTTATACATATAGAATTTCATTGGCTGAAGAATAATAGCATGAAATGGAATTTTTCCCAGTCAGAATTTTCTATAGCTCCTCTAATGCATAGATGTTAGCAGTGGAAAAGACCTGCTAAGATAGGTCGTTTAGCGTATATCTACACTGCAAGTAGACACTTGCGGCTGGCCCATGCCAGCTGACTCTTGATGCGGGGCTGTTTAATTGTGGTGTAGATATTCTGACACGACTGCAGCCTGAATTCTGGGTCACTCTCACCTTCCAGAGTCCTAGAGTCCGAGCTCCAACATAAGCCCAGATTTCTACCCTGAAATTAAACAGCCTCACAGCCTGAGCCCTGTGAGCCCGAGTCAGATGGCATGGGCCAGCTGTGGGTTTTTAATTGCAATGTAGATGTAACCTTAGTTTTCTCCCAGCACTGAACACTGTTGTATGTTAAAAAGTGCTTTGTCCAGTCTGATTTTAAGTGATTAAAACAGTAGGACTTCCACTATTTTCTTTGAGAGGCTGTTTCACATTATTATAGAACTTACAGTTAAGATTTTTTTCTTTATTTTTCCTTTGCCTTGTCTTCGTTTGCCTGATTCTATTCCATTACAACTCTTAAAAATATAATAGATTAGAACTGGGTTTTTGGGGAGTGTAATAGGAAAATCTGTTCTTCTTGGTTTGAAAAAGTGCCATTTACTAGGAATAAAGCCTTCCAGTGGCATTTATAATGCCACATGCCAAAATGTCTTTTCAATTCGTGGGCAAAAGTTTTCAGCTGGATTTGGCCTTCTGATCTTTGCATGCTGGAGATCTGTTGAGACAAGCCACAAAGAGAGAGATGCTGAAAAACAAAGATCAGAAGAAGCAAAGCCAAAATTTGCTGCCCAATGTGGTTTGTGGGGATTTGTGATTTGATAAATATGTGAAATTATGGCACTGTAAATAATAATTAGCTGCAAAATGTTTAACCTTTTTACATTGTTATAGCTCATAGATATGATGCCCTTGCAGGGTTATATATTTGGTAATATCCTGGTCACATCATGCAGTATCTCTAAGTCGTAATTAGGATCCAGATAGAGCCCTGGTATAGTCAATGGAGTTGCATCTACTTACACAGAGACTGAATTGGGCCACTGTGGCATTTTATAATGTAGGGTCTAATAAATTACACAATTCAAAATTTCATTTTCATCATTATTTCAGGTACAGCATCTTCCTGGCCCAGTGTTCTGGGAAGGCATGAAGGAATTAAATCTACTCTATCTTCATGACAATGGAATTGGAAAACTGGATAATGTGCATTCGTTATCTTTCTGTCCTAATCTGATAGGCCTGACCTTGTTTGATACTCCACTGAGCCTAAGAATAGCATATAGGCATATTGTTGTCAACAGCATTCTCTCACTTAAAGCACTGGATTACTATGTAATTTCTGATGAGGAAATTGTTGAGGACTGGAAACTTCCTGAAAAATATAAAGCATTTAGCCCTAGCTTTTTCCTTGATTTTTGCCCTGCTCCTAGAAAGGTAAGCAATTATGTTACATTGCATTTTATTAGATATTCATAAAAATGTTAATGTTGTTTTATTTGACTGTGTTGCACTGATTTTTATACATTTTATGATAGCTGTGTTAAAATTGTGTTCCACATTTTTAGTTAGAATAAAGCATTTATAAATATGGCTGTATTAATAAAAATGCTTAGTTTATCTATATAATACACACTCATTGGTTTGCAATTGTATTCCTATCCTTTGATCAAAAGGAAAATTCAGTAATCTGTCAGATATGAACATTTCATTATTTCAGGCTGTTTCACTCCCCACGAGTACTCAGGGTTGTGAGGCATCTCACCACTACCTGTCCTTAATGTAAAACAGTCTTGTCTGTGCCAGCGATAGATCAGCTCCCTGAAATCACCAGTCTCTGGCAGCACTAGTAATACATACCAGGCCTCTCTCTCTCTGTACAGGTAGCAACTGGTACACACCAACCCCGGAATATTCGGCGCATTCTCTGTAGTGTCCAGCCCCTTACCCACTGAACACTCACAGAATTACTAGGTCTTCCCAAAGGAACAGTACATACCAGCTTGTAAAATTCAACTCTACACCAGCACTTTATTTAATGCTACAGCACTTAGATATATTTATAGTGAAAACAAGAATAAAGAATAGAGATTTAAGTCATTTAAGTAAGCAAGAATATTGAAAAAGATATATAAATCAAAATCATAACGTGCTTTCTAGAAACTAAACTAACAAGTTACTTGTCTGTCGAAAGAAGCTTAACTTCTCTTCAGCATTTTCAGACAAGCCTGGTTGAGGCCCCTTTTGCATGATGCAAAAGCACTGTCCTTCTTCTTCCTCAGTAAAGGGTGCCAGGATGTCTTCTTCTTTCTCAAATATAATCAAGCAAACCTCTAATATACACTTTAAGATAATAAGGTTCTCTTCTCTTCCTATTAGAGCCTTTCTGAAGTTTTTCCTTACCCTCTAAATTGCATTCAGTCAAGACTGGTGATAGGGGACCCATTGCGAATGAGACAATACTTAATTTTCAAATAAACAGATATGTTCTGTCTGACAGAAAACAACTTGTTTTTCACCTTTGCTGATGACTAATACCTTGATACAAACTTTAAGAATATATTTTCAGTGTATGTGCATAACTCCCTACAATAGTACCTGTACATACATTTCACAATGACATTGATGACCAGTATGGCTCCAGCTTTGATTTGAGACCTCACATGACATTCTTTGGCAAACAAGAATGTACGTACTAGAATCAGGAGATTTTGGCAACGCTTCTGCACGCCCTTGGCAGTTGACATTAAGAGGTTCTTAGGTCACACAGGTTAAAACTTGACACATATATTTAAGAAAACCTATCGATTAGTACCAGCACATAAGACAATAAGCATTTATTTGCCATACAATACTTTTAAATATACAGTGAACTTCAATGACTATGGTTAACAACTGTACCATGTCAGAAAATCATTCATCCAAGTTAACATCTTCTAAAGTTGATGACTAATGTTTTGTAAATGATTATGTTTTACTTAATTTTATTATACCATATACTCTGGAAATATATCTGCTGCTTATGCAGATAATTTCCAGAGTCTATTTATAATCGAACACTCATTTTTCTCTCTTCAGTGTGCATCATACAGGTAGTTAGAAAAGATAATTCTTTGAAATTTTTACTTGAAAAGTCACTGAAAAATTGTGTTTATAAGAAATGCCACACTTTTATACTAGGATATCACAACATTGCTTCACAATATAAATCTGTGATGCAGAAATGCAATAATCCTATATTATATGATGCAAAAACTTCTATATCCTTTACTATTTCAATAAGACAACTGCTGTTCACAACAAAATTTGAAGATATAGTAATATAGCAGTGGCGCTCAGCCAAAACACTTAGATCTGAACAATCTTGAACTGAGGTAGACTTAAGATTCTTATCTGAATCCAAATATTATAGTTTGTCTCTTGCATTGTCTCTATGGAGCATGCACACACTTTTCCTTTTTGTGAAAATAGGTATTGAGATAGAGGATCAGACCATTAGTCAATGTAGTTCAGTATTCTCTGTCTCTGACAGCAGCCATTACTATATGGTGCATATATGTTTCTTCCTAGCCTCCATTAATCTGATGTGGATTTTTGCAGTGGAAGACAAACACGTTTAACCCAACTAAAAATATGACTATTTTCATTACAATGCACTAAAAATGAGGTGCAACTTCAAGCTGTGCTGATAAGAGATGTGTGTATAACTCATATGTACTAAAATAAAAATGGATTCTGTCTTTCTACAATATTTTTTGCCTAAAATAAAATTTATACCTTTAAATAAATTGATATATGCTATTAGTGAAAGTGGTTTTTGAAAACACAATCTTTGCTCTAAGAGGAATAACCTTCAGAGGCGATTTTTTTGGTGCTCATGAATCCTGTATTTCTGAAGTTTCAAAGGCATAAAAAGAATCCCAAGGTGACAAAATATATTTGGGTGAAAGCAATCTGGGGAACTTAAAGTATTAACTTATCTTGAGAAAAAGCATGCAATAAATGATTATAGTTTTATAATCAAACTATATTCTCATTTTTATAATTTCTTATAACCCATTCGGTTATTCAAATATTTTACTGAAGAAAGAAAATAGCATTTTTTTCATTGTCTTACAGTAACAATAATATTGTAATAACCTAGGGTTATCTTTATATTCAGAGCACTAAATGACTTTTCTGTAATTTAAAATGAATGACATTTCTACAATAAGCAGAATAGTTTCAGACAGGTGTTTATTTTACATGGGAAGGTGGGTACTGATTCTATCTTAGAAGATGGGGTTACTGATTCAGCTTTTGTTAGAAATGAGTTCTCAGCTCTGTTTCAATACAATTGACAGTTTTATTCTGCTTGTTTTAAGTTTTCTTCATTTAAAACCTTGCTCTTCCCCTTCAGTCATTAGATATGGACTGAAAATTAAAATAATAATCCTTTTAAAACACATTGCTTCAACATTATTTATTAGAACAGTACAATTTTAAGGCACAATTGTTCAACATATTTCATTTGAATTCATACAGGAAGCAACCTTTGAGGAGGATATAAATGTGGTAAAAGATATCATTTCAAAAATCAATCACACTCTAGCTCATCACTCACCGGTCGTGATTGTTCAAAGATGGATAAGGGGATATATAACTAGAAAAAGATTTGGGTATGTACGTATTTTTCATTTAATATTGTTCAGGATGCAAAGGGAGATTTTTTTTTATGCAGAAGAATACATATAAATTTAGAAAATTCTTCACCATAGTTGTAATCACTTTTTACAGCAGGTAAATATTTAAGGACAACTAAGGTATATTCAGGAATGATACGCCTATCGGTATTCCAGAAATAAAAAAGGTTCTATGTACTTACAATATACAGTATTTGAAGAATTAATTCAACAAATTCCACTTTGTTCACAAATTCCACTTTGTTGCTTGATGGCTAAAGTGCAGACTCGCTGATTGTGTATTTAGTGACAGAAAGTAGAACTGCCAAAATAGTGTTTTCACACTGCAAATAAAATTTCTAGTGAATTATTTATTTCTGTTCTATTTTCATTTTATTTTAATCTCTATATATCTTACAAGTTGATTGCATTTTCCTGTAAAAATGTAAAAGAAGTTAATTTTCATATAGAGTTGCCTATACATCACAGCTGTACAACTCAGCCAATCAATAATAATGGTAATACGAACAAGATGTTTGGTGCTTTATATTGTAGAATGTTCGCTTGGATGATTGCACCAACAATAAGTATATCAGGGGGTTTGTCATTATGCAAGTGAGCCAGGCTAATGCTGAAAGTATTCACAGCATTTATTCACAATTGTTCATTTTTGCTATCTGCAGAAATAATCTGCTTTCAAATCATACTCTCATAGTCTGATTCTACACCTGCTCTGCATCTATAATGATTGGGAATTGCAACCTAACATGGAATGTGTTTGTTTATAGAGCAAATAATACCAACCATGCACGTCTTTTTGGAAAATGGTCAAAGACAGAAACCGTATAACATGAAGCACTAAGGTGGCAGAAGTCTTTTTATTTTAAATTTGATTGTGAAATGTAGGTATTATCTGTGAAGTGAATCATATCAATATTTGCATAATGAGAGAACAAACTATTTTGATTTAAGAACTTGGTTTTTAAACATTTAGTGAATCCAGTATCTCACATCTTGGAGGACATAACTCCTTGATATGGGTCTGCTAGAGAGCCAACGCCTCCTCAGTCTTCCACAGGTATGGAAGGTTTTGACCATAAAAGAAAGAACAGGATTTGGGAATCCAACAATGCTGAATACCTGTGGACTACCACAAAGTAGAGCCCTGTGGAGGATTATTTTTTTAATTCCTTTCCCACCCGCTCCCGCATTGTTTCTTGCATTTTTTTCCACTCCCACCGGCAAAAACCTTTAGATCCCAGAAATCCCGCAAGACAGAGAGAGAGATTCCCTTATGTGTCAAAAAAACCCAAAAAGCCCCACAATGGTCGGTTAATATATATTATATATAAATGGAATTCAGACACAATTTTTACCACTAAAAGAATAAAACAATTTTTGCTTAAACCATGTAAAAAATACATTAACTCCTGTTATAATAGACATCAGATCTCTTTCTATCCCTTGCTTAAATTTAAGTATTAAAACTTTTATTTAAAAAAAAAGAAAAACTTGTTTTACATTGCTGAAATTCTATTTATGACAAACTGGTGAGAGATTTAGTGTTTTCGCGCACATTGCTGTATTCTCTTTTTACCTACTCCTACTATTATGGCTTTGGGTCATATGGGATCCTCGGGATCCCAGTTGTGCTAGAGGGTTGTATCACAGAGCTCTTTTCCATGAATTTTCCTGGGTGCAAGCATGTAGGGATTTGATAGGTGGTATGGAGTGAACTAGTTAACACTTGATAATGTGGCTCCACTGTATCCTCCACTGAAGACCAGGATCATATCAGTTTAGGAAATACTGCAGACCAGAAACTTGCATAGAAATCAAGGAGCAGCTGGGAGGGGAGGATTCTTCCTTTTGCCCTCACTCATACAGAAATCCTTAGTGCACAGTCCAGCCACTGACCTTGATTTGTAATTAGGTGTTTGGTCTATAAAGAGAACTCTCCTCCACTCCTACCTCCCTCATACCATTTTGTAATTAAATATTTATGGAAATCTGTTAAAAGTCAAATTCATAATAAAGGAAAAGTACACAGATCAAATGCAATCAGCATGACTAATCCATTACACATACTGTGCATAAGCAGAGAGGAAGAAGTATTTGAGAGAGACGAAAGATGAAGTTATGATATAAGGGAAAGAATCTACCATATAATATTTTAATTTTTTTTAAAATCAAGTGTTTTTTCAAAAGTGCTTTAATGCGTACGTGTTATGCAGACAAAGGAAACAAAATATGCACAGCTTAAAGGACTAATGGGTCCTCCTTCCCACCTTCAAACCGGATCCTAGTTCAATAATATAAAGGAACATGCCATTTTTTTTAAAAAATGAAAAGGTTCCTCACCAAACCACTGAAAAATCCTGAGCAGTTAGATGAATCTTGCAATGTTCCCTAAAGGATGACAACTTGTGTTCTGTTAGGCCATGTGAAGGAGTGACATTAAGAATCAAGAATTATTCACAGAAAATGCCCTGTTATCTGTCTGTCTCTTTTAAATCACAGTAGAGCTATTAGAGCATCCCACTGATCACAGCTTTAGTTGTATCACAGAGGGAAAGAGGCCCTCGGGCTGCTACGATCCAAACCAATTATGACTTCACATGTAAAAGCCAACACCTGAAATTCTACCAAGAAATTAATTAGAAGCCAGTACAGCTCACTTGTGTAATATATTCTCTATGTGAGGCACCTTTTAATAAATGGGCATCAATATTCTTCATGAACTTAAGTTTCCAAGCAGTGAAAAAGTTCAAGTAATTGAGATGTCGAAAACTTTTCCCCCAGTAATTTCAATTTCAGAAGAAATTGACAATGTTGTTTTTAGGCAAATGTCAATATGTATTGAGAACTTTGGGTGAGTAGTTAAAGGTTGTTAAAGACTCCCAAATTAAAACATTTTCATTAGAATTACTAGGAGCATGCAAAGTTTATAGGATGACCAGGGAGTCTTTAGTCCTGAATCAGTGAATTTACAATATCCATCGCCGTTTGCAATGGTATTTTTAAGTTCTTGAGCTAAAAATCTGCAGATGTTGTCTTTTTTTATTGTTTCCTTAAAAAAAATTGAAATAAAATGCAAAAACTATTGATAATGTATTGTTGAAGTTGGATATATCAGGTTAGGAATTTCCAAAAACTAAGCTTGCTTTTATAACGTTTACTCAGCTGCATTGCACATATGCAGTGTTCTCTAGTCCCATTTCATTTGTTAAATGTAATTTAACATTTTAGTTTGTTAATGTATACTATAATTACAGCATGTGCAACATGGCAGAGTTAATATTTTTGGAGCACTGTATATGTCGTAATTTCTAAATTTTGATATGTTCTTCAAGTTTCATGTCTTGTGGCAAAAGAAAGAAAAACAAGTTGCTAACAGAAATGTTTTAAGTCCCATTGCTTTTATTCTAACTCCACAATAATTAATAAAGGAGCTGTCTCTGGGATGCAGTATATACACAGAAGATAACAAAATATTAATGCAAAAATGTGACAAGTTTAATTTAAATACCAATAGCCCAATCTTTCGTCTGTGGATAGGGAAGGAATTTAGGAGAGCTATATCAATAGAAGTATGTGCTGTGGGAGTGGGAGGTTCTGTCTGTAAACAAAAGAAAAATAAGTTAATTTTAAAACAAAACGATTGGTACACTAAATAACCCCTTTCCCCGAACCCTTCCAATTCAAAGTGTATATACCTTACTTTAAAATGATATTCAAAGATGCCTGTTTTCTAATGGGAAAAATATTCTGTCTCACTAAAGCTTTCTGACACAAGGACATATCACCCATGATGAAGTAAACAACAGCCATCTTTGACATAGAAACGTTGATGTTTCCACAAGTATTTGTTTAACACTATTTGTTATTTTTGAATGTTACTTTTTTAGGCAGAGTCAAGTTTATTAATTTAGAATCTTAGCCTTAGGTCATAGAGCACAATAAAATACAAATGTTAAAATCAACACAACTCAATAAAATAAATAAAATCATGAGATCAACGCTTTTCTTGGAATCAGTTACATGTTTTAAGACCCCCCCATCAACATATGAAAATAAGATAACAAAAGTTAGAAATTCATTGGTTCATTTAGATTGTAAGGAAACTTTCCTTCACATATTTTGTTTTTGCCGATGATGAGGCAAATAGGATGACAGCCCATATAACCAAAACATTTTCACTATATAGTGAGTATTCTAGTTTTTGAGCTGGTGCAGTAAAAGGCTTCTAAGTCAAGTTACGGAGGCTGCAACAAAGTAGATAGTCTGGTAAATCTTCAGCTTGGCCAGACCTACATGGGCAAATACGATTTTCTCTTAGTTTCAGCATATCTCCTTTCCAAATAGGCCAACTGCATAGTTAGAAAATGGAGAATGTAAAGACCCTCCTTAACATACTGTTGTTCAAAATAGCCAAATATTTCTCATAATTATGAATATTCTTTAGATGAGGAAGCCAAAGGGACATATTTTTTATATGGAGAATTGATATACCCAGATGTTTGTATGTATCTTCTATTCAAAGCTTAATTACATATTTCATACTCTTGCACACAGTCCTAGGCCTGGTCTACACTGGCAACGGAGGTCAATGTAACGTCACTTACATTGATCTCCAAAAGCCTGCGTCTACACTGGTACGGCAGTTCTGTCGATTTAAACCGTGGCAAAAGTCGACGTAATAAAACCACCTCCACAAGTGGCGTAGAGCCTAATTCAATTTTATTGGGTCAAATTTTGCATCAGTGTAGACATAGCATAACGTAATTCGAAGTTAATGGCCTCCAGGAGGTATCCCACAATGACCCGTTGTGACCGCTCTGGACATTCGTGCTCTGCTGTTACATGGTCATGCTACCCGGAAATGACCCCTTCCCTCATGCCCTGGGAAAATTTGAATTTTCATTTTCTGATAGAGCTTTGTCACTGGACTCATCATAGCTACTGCAAGGCCCAAACGCGCTCCAGCGTGGAGTTGACCAGAGGTCTTAGATCTCATCAGTCTGTGGGGCGAGGAGTCCATTCTGGCTCAGCTCAGAGCCAGCAAAAGGAATTTGGACATTTACAGGAAGATATCCCAGGGCATGCTGGAGAAGGAACACAACAGGGACATGCAGCAGTGCCACATGAAGATTAAGTTGCTGTGGCAGTCATATCAGAAAGCCAGGGAAGTTAACTGCTGTTCTGGCTCCTCGCCAAAAACATGCCGCTTCTATGAGGAGCTGCATGCAATTCTCAGTGGCGACCCCACTATGGTGATGCCCCGCAGCATCGATACCTCCGCTAGATCACAGTCCATGGACAATGATGAGGACTCTGTGGAGGAGAAGGAGGAGGAGGCTGAGGAGAGCAGGGTGCAGAAGAGTGGAGTGTCCGTTCTCCCAGACAGTCAGGACCTATTCCTGACCCCAGAGCAGTCCAGCAGCACACAGGACAGCAATAACGATCCCGGGGAAGGCTCATCTGGTGAATTTTTTTTTCTTCTTACAAGTTCGGTCCTTTTAAAGGGGGGAGGGGGGCTGGGAAGAGGATTTCAGGCGTTTAGCTGACTTTACTGGGGGATTACCCCCGGAACAGATTATTTATGTGCAGAGATATGCTCCGAGAATCATCAATTGATATCTCAAGGAAACTTTCATGTAGGATTATCTGTTATCCTTTGCACAAGGTTTTGGGGAAGGGCAGTCTTGTTCCTTCCTCCCCAGTAGGATACTTTGCCGTGCCACGCTGCAATCAAGGGAGCCGGCATCATGGCGGAACACAGCATAGTGGCATAAGGGCCAGGCCGGTACCCTGTTGCATGCAGCAAATCTTTCCTTTCCTCATGTGTTATCCTCAGGAGACTGATGTCGCTCATGGTCACCTAGGGAAGACGGCGCATGTTTAAAATACCCGAGATGCACAGCAAATACCCTGTACCTCCGTATTCCCCATTGTAGTGTCCTAACAAGTCACTTTAATTATTTTGATTTGGTTTCAGAAGAGACTGTTAATCCCCCCTTGCTGTCTTCAGATCCCCTGTGGCCGCCTCGTGACAAAACGGTCATCCAAATTAAACCATGTTGCCCAGGCACCCCTCTAATACAGGGCATTTGAAATGAGCTTTTTAAAGATCATTAATCCTCTCTATAGCACAGTACAGTGCCTCTGGTTTACCATCTCTGTAATGGCACAGCGAGCCTACCCTTCTGGGATGTTAGGAATGGAATGAAGGTCTGGGTTTGCCTTGTGCATTGCAAGGGGAGTATTTTATACATAGTTGCAGTTGCAGTATTTTCATTTTCTGCATCTGTGCATTTCTTTTCGTTCTGTAGACACTTCGGCCTTGGCCCAACCCTCTAGAAATGCTGCAGAAAGACTATCACAGAGTAGACAGAAGGAAAAAAATCAACAGATGACATGTTTGGCAAGCTCATGAACGCCTCCGCAGCCGCAGACACAGAGCTCTGAGCGTGGCGGCTGACCTTGTCCCAGCATGTGGACATGGACAGGGAGAGTCGCAGAGCAATGCAGATGCATGATCGCAGGACCACACAGGAGATGCTGCAAATCATGCGTGACCAGGCAGACATGCTCCGGCAGCTTGTGGAGCTTCATAACGCTCCTCCGCCTATGGCTTTGCTTCCTTGCCCCACCCCCCCCCCCAAGAGGTCTTGGAGGAGAATGGCCAGGTTGCAGTGATGCACTCCACCCCGGTGGAGGCGAGCAGAAAGCAACGGCAGCCCCGCTGACAGCTGGCTTGCAAGAAACCATGCTACCCCTTGAGACTGTGAGTGAACACCACACCCTACCTCCTGCCCCCATGACTTGAATGTTCATAAATAAAAGTTTGCATCATTTCAACATGTTTCTTTATTAATTCATATCTTGTTTGGGAGGGATTTGGAGGTACTGATATCGATAGTAAGGGGGGATGTTGAGCAAAGGCAAATAACATACAGGAACAGAAATCAGTCCTGCATCTCATTGCAGAACCTGGTTTTCAATGCTTCCCTAATGCAAAGCGCTCTGCAGTTAGCTCTCAGCTTATTGCTGGCATCTGGCTGCTCAAAATTGGTGGCCAGTCTTTCTGCCTCCACAGCCCAACCCTGGGGTAACGTCTCCCCCTTCGCTTCACACACATTATGAAGAACACAACATGCAAATATCACTGACAGGAGGTTCTTTTCACTCATGTCCAGCCTAGTGAGCAGACTCCTCCATCTGGCCTTTAGACGTCCAAACACACATTCAATGACTTTTCTGCAAGTGCTTAACCTGTTATTAAAACACTCCTTGTTGCTGTCAAGGTGCCCGGTGTACAGCTTCATTAGCCAAGGCAGCAAGGGGTAAGCAGGATCCCCCAGGATCACTATTGGCATTTCCACACCCCCAATGTGAATTTTTTGGTCAGGGAAGAAAGTGCCCACCTGCATGTTAGAGAACAGCCCCGAATTTCGAAATATACATGCGTCATGCACCTTCCCAGACCGCCTCACATAGATGTTGGTGAAACGACCCCTGTGATCCACAAAGCCCTGCAGGACCATGGAAAAGTACCTCTTGCGGTTTATGTACTCGGTTGCTAGGTGGGCAGGCGCTAAGATAGGAATGTGCGTCCCATCAATGGCCCCCCCACAATTTGGAAACCCTATCGCGGCAAACCCGTCCACTATGTCCTGCACGTTTCCCGAAGCCACTAGCCTTTGTAGCAGAAGTCTGTTGATGGCCCTGCACACTTGAATCATGGCAGCACCCACTGTAGATTTACTGACTCTGAATTGATTCCCAACCGAGCAGTAACAGTCGGGGGTTGCTAGCTTCCACAGAGCAATGGCAACTCTTTTCTCCACTGTCAGAACTTGTCTCAAGCGAGTATTCACGCGCTTCAGGGATGGGGCCAGCTCCGAGCAAAGTTCAAGGAAAGTGGCCTTTCACATATGAAAGTTTTGCAGCCACTGGTCATCATCCCACAGCTGCATAACAATGCGGTCCCACCAGTCTGTGCTTGTTTCCTGGGATCAGAACCGGCGCTCCATGGACTGCAGATGATGCGTTACGGCCTGCAGCAATCGGAATTGTTCCGCTCAATGGCTGGTAGCAGGGCAGCCTCGGTGGTATCGCAGTTGCCTGTGCTTTGGCTTCTTGCTGGTCTTCGAAAATACTCAATGATAAGCCGTGATGTATTTGTGACGCTCACAATAATAGTGCAGAATTGAGCTGGCTCCATGTCTCCGCAGCAATGGTGAGTGCGCAGCATAAACAAACGGCAGGAAAATCGATTTCCTGTTTGTTTGGGGGAAGAAGGGAGGGGGAAGGAGCATTCCATCATTGGACAATGAAATTCGTCCCAACAGCCACCGCGGCTACTTGCACTGTGGGGTAGCAACCCATAGTGCACTGCTTTGAATGTCAACACAAGTGTGGTGAGTGTGGATGCACGAGCCCGGCGCAAAGAACGTGGTGTTTACACGCTCCAGCGACTTTTAAAAATCGGTGGGTGAAAGTTGACTTTAAGTAAGTTGACTTCACTCTTCAGTGTAGACATACCCCTCGTCAGGTCAAGTTCTGAGAATCCCAAGGAAAGACAGAGGAAGTCTAAGGTTTGTGTCTTGTTAAGTTGTTTCTCCAGACTATACCTTGTAAGGTGCTCTAAATTCATATGCAGAATACACAGCCTGTAAGTGCTATAAAGATGTTGAGCTCTGGTCAAAATAGCAAATTCCCTTACCTGTGCCCTAAGTAAAGCAGCTGGACTATAAGATGGGAAGCCAAGCATTTTTCTTAAAAATGGGTTTTGCCTAACTTTTAGCAATTAAGATCTCTTCAGCTCCAGATTTCCTCACCATATACTTGGGCACTGACTTCTGCCTTGAAAACTCCTAAGAGTTGTTGCAATTAAATTGCCCCCATGGACATGGATGAAACGAAGCCCTGCTTGCACAGAACTTAAGGCTCTCCTCTATATGTTTATCTCATTGATCATTCTAAGTAAAACTAATATCCAGTATTGAACTGACTTGTTCAATATAATGGCCATGAATCTTCCATTTATGCTACCAAAGAAAATTATTTTCCTTTTCTTATAATTTATGGTCAGGTGCTCTTGCTGACAAAAAGCTAAAATCCCTTAAAATATGTTTCAAGTCCAAAGGACATTGGATAGCAAAATCTTGTCATATGCATAAAGAAGTATTGGACACAAATCAGTCCAAGATTTTGAGGGGAAAATACTGCACCCCTTCTAAAATTACCACAGCCTTCTTAACATATAAATTAAAAAGGAAAGGGACCAGTAAATTTACCTGTCAGGCACCCTTTGTGTTGGAAATAGGATAAATTAGGTCACCTTTACACTGTATTTTAACTCTGGCCACTGGCTATGAAAGATTCTCAAAAGATACAGGAAGCATTCTTGTACTATTTGTATTAGTAAATAATTTTGCTATGATATGGTTTCGCCAATCAGTATTGTCCTTGCAAATTACTGCTAAGATAAAATCCTTCCCAGGAGCTTTGTTATGGCGTTTTTGGTTGATCAATATCCTAGCTTCCCTGGTGGAGACTGGGGGCCATTCCAGAAAGGAGCAACCGGTGAGGTCCAGTGAGATAGACCATAATAAAAGATTGATAGATGGAATGCCATTACAGAAGGCAGAAAAATGTGTCTCTCCCAACCATGTTTGTAGCCCATTGCCACCAGTTCCAAAATAGAGATTAGTTTTTCTCTGTTACAGCAAATTCAAATACCTTCCAAAAGGCCCTCTCATCCAACTTCTTCTTATCAAGCAATTTTTTATATTCCTCTAAGTATAACTAATTTCTTAATAGAATTGGGGGAACCATTGCTAGTAACTGCCCTTATATTCTGAACCGATGTCTCAGAACAAGCAATCAAAATCATACCATATTCTTTTATCTTTTAAAGGATGAAAATATCCCATTTTTACTGGTCAAGTCATACTGTAATGTTTTAACAGTCTTAGTAAATACTGTGTGGGCTTGTGCTAGGTCATTAAGATCCAAAAGCTGGTTCTCCAAAACTAACAAATAATTGGATTCCTCTCTGATTTTACACTTGGATTCCACTTAATTTGCCTTGAGTTTACAACTTCAGAATCAGGAGTGATACAATTTATCTGAGGAAAAAGTGGTAAAAGGGCAGAAATGCACCCACACAGCAGTTGATGATCACTGTCTGGTTTAAAAGCCAATATAAAGTTTGAGAAAAAAGACCCTTTTAAAATTGAACTGCAATATAATCAATCACACTGCTCACTCTAGAAGAGGTGTAGGTGGAACAACCTCCAGATCATTGACTTTTCTATTATTCAAAACCTCCAGGAAACATCTATTTAAAATTAAAAGAAAAATATAGTGCGGGATATTTCTCACCCTGTCCTTAGAATGTCTAGGGAAAAATAAATATAACATCCCATTTACTGAGCTGGAAAAAATTCCTTATCTCTAGAGCTTAGTTCGGCATTAAAATCTCCCCAAAGTACAAAGATTGCTGACAGAAACTTTTCCATAAGCAAGTTAATGAGAGATTCAAGCTCTGCTAGCAGACTCATTATAAAAAAGGGAGAACAAATAAATATTCAGACCTAATAGAATAGATTTATCTGGGAAAATAATACTGTAAGCCTGAAAATATGGGTTGCCAGGTGTTAACTTGCTAATTCTGACATTTAATTTACTAAAAATCAGAAGGGCTAGACTACTTACAGATCTACCACTCTTTGCATGTTTCACACCTCCTCTAAAAAGATTCAAAACCCAGTAAGTAAAATGACTTATTCTTTGAAAGCCAAGTTTCTTGCAGAAAACTGTATCAAATTGAGACAAATAATTCCTAAATTCCAAATACTGGGATTTACTTTTAAGGCCAGTAGTATTCCCTGAGACATTTTTTATAGGAGTTTTATTGGAATCCCAATTGGGCCCATCTAATCAATCCGCCTCTCTTTCTAAGGCCTCATTACAAACTTCTATATAAGGTTTGATAGAAAAATACTTGTATCTTCATGTATAGGTAATATTGATAAATGTTATGCACAACTGTTCTTATGGTTCCTGACAATGTGAGGCAATATCTAGTAACTTTTTCCCTACATAGAGCAGTTGATAATTGTGGATGCTCTCTGAAATATAACAAGCAGCTCATCTTGATTTATCGGAACTATTCAGTGACCATTGCAGTGAAGAAGCATGAATTGATTGTTGTAAGCTCTGCTTGTAGAGGAAAAGATTTCCCTGTTCTTACCAAATTTGGATTATTGTTGAAGGGTTGGGGCAGCTGTGGTGAGGCTGAGGTTCAGGAGACTTGGATTCTATTCTGAACTTTGCCACGGATTTGCTGTGTGACTTTGGGCAAGTTACTTAACCATACTATGCCCCAATTTTTTTCTCCACTTGTCAGATGGGGATAATACTTGCCTTTTTAAAGCACTATCAAATCTATTTATGAAAGCGCAGAGTATTATTATTAAAGGAAAATTCTGCCCTCAGTTACATCCATGAGACACAATGGACTTTGGTGATGAGTCTCATGGATAATTGAGGGCAGAATTTGGTTCTAAGCCATTTGACCTCTCTTCCCTGGAAAAAGAATTGTTGTTTTAAATAGTAGATTTTTTTTTGGCTTAACCACTTCTTCGTTTAAGTCTGTTATGAAAATACAGTATAATGCATCTTGGTTCTCTAAGTAATACTATATATTTTGGTTTCACTTCTTCATTGTTTGTATGTTTTATTTGTGTTTTTACAAGGCTTGTGACAATTTGTATTCTCTTGCTGTTGTTTGTATTCTTGGAACAGTCATTTTATTGAGCCTTGAACTTTTGCATAGTTGGCATTTTAACATACAGTTGTTCTTCTATCGTTGTCATGATGTAGGTTATATTCTCATCGCCTTCTAGAACAGGATTATACCTTTAAAGTTTTTATTTATCATCCGTGATGTCTGGTATAAGAATGTATTCATAGATCATCAAAGCAATATTGTACATCAAAAGGGAGCAAAACTCTTTTCCCTTGAATGTTTAGATTATATTACTGAAGAAAATACATTTATCCTGCAAGAAACATAAGGTGCTTTCAAGGGACTAGGTGCATCACATAGAATTTACTACTTGTAATTCTCACAAACTATGGGTTGCTCTTATATATTTATGCACTTTCCCCTGCCTGCTTATCTCTAGGATGAAAAAGTGTTCTCATGAGATGTTTGAATGAATGCAATGTCAAGTACAATAAACCATACGTAAGCAGTTCTTATCCAGGTCATGATTCAACAGAGAAAGACCAAAGGCAGGCCTCTATACAGTAGATACAATATTAAAATAGTGAAACACAGACAAATATGGGTTAGTTTTGAGAGTAGACAGAAAAAGTAAAACAAAACAAAACAAACAAATCCTATACACCACCTTAAATGGCTTCATTCACTAATCCTCAGCTTTGAATATCAAGACTCTGTAGAATTCCAGTTTCAAATTACAGAGGGTTCAACTTTGTTCTTCATTTTTCTGTAGTAGACAAGGTGAGTAGTGTACTCTGTGTGCAATTTTGAAATGAAACATTAAAAACTATGATTCTATTTGCTATGTATGGCCATAAAAGAGCCCATGGCATGTTTTATAAAAGTAGGGGTTTCCCACAGTAATTGTTGTTTGTTAATTATTTGTGTTACCATAGCACCTAGGAGCCATAGTCATGACAAACATGACGTAGCTAGTTTACAAACACAGAACAAATTCCTGGCCCAATTCCTTGCAATCAGTTGTACATCTGTTGGTTACTGCTGTCCACCACACAACTGTCTAGAGAAAAATGTGTAGTAATAACATTGCACTTTCTAAGACCTTGTTTAGGAATTCTGGTCTCTTTATTGCACTCTGGATGACTAAGATGATGGTATCACACATGCTATGACATAATGGAAACTAAATATATCTGTAAGATACTGCAGAGGCAGAAGGAAGTAGGATGGAGACATGAAGATATACAGGTTAAATCCAGGTCTCATGAAAGTCATTGGGAGTTTTGCTATTGACTTCCTTGGGGCCAGGATTTCACCAGTGAAGTTTATGGATTCTCTGAGTAAGACACTGAATTTGTCCTAGGCTCAGATGCTAATAAAACCCTGCATTAAAATTCAGGGTAACTTCTGCTGATATCTGGATCCAGTTAGTTCCAGCCAGAAAATAGAAGGCTTGGGAATGTCTCTTTTGGCTAAAGGATCTTAAGAGCTGGGTCAGAGAAGGTCTTGGAGGAAACCTAAGAGCAGCCAGCCTTGGGTTAGAAGTTTAGACTGTGGTATTATATGTTCTTTTACTAAGTTACCAATATAGTCATTCTCAAGGAAAAAGATGACTATGAACATGGACTCTGGTTGAGGATATGGGGGATGGACTCAGCCCATTCTAAAGGGCTTCACAGATAGTTCATTTTAAAATTTCCTTTTGTAAAACATATAATCTAGGAGATACTCATGCTTATTGTATCTGTTAAGAAATATTTTTAGGGTTTTTTTGCACATTTATTTCTTGAGAATAAATTATTTCTTTGTATCCATCAGAGTAATAACCAGGATTGATATAGGATTATGACATTATTTCTCTGGATATTGATCTTCATTCACTTATTTCAGTTTTTTTCAGTGGTATTCTAATCCAGTTTACTTGGAGATTGGAAAAACGTATTTTTGTGTTCCAAGGATAATTTTGTTGATCATCTAGCCTTATGAAGAGTGACAGGTTCTGCATTATTTGGGACATAGATCAAGTTTTTCTCTGGGAATGTGACAATTTCCCACTTTTCAACTAAGAAAAAGTCTGTGGACTAAGTATTCCCAAAACATTAACATGATGGAATTGGAGGGGTATCTATGTAAGGAGGGGGCAGGTGTGGCTAGGAGTACACTTCAGTGTCAACCATCAGGGTGATAACGAGGACTGATATAGGATTATGACATTATTTCTTTGGATATTGATCTGTATTGAGAATCTCTGAGGTGTCTTTTAGTAGGTGACTTGTATGTACGCTTAACAAATGTAATTTGTTTGACCCAACATATATCTTTAAAAATGGCCTTTTGAAAGTTTGGGGAAAAATTGTTTTAATGTGGAGAAATTTTCTCCTGTGCTGTAACAGGCCTTATTAATTTGCTTCCTGTTTTATATCATCCTATAGTTATTGGTAATCATTATATCTAGAGTAATCCAAAGTAACAATATGCATTAGCTCATTATTAGTAATATGGATGATAAAGCATATCACTATTATAAGGCCAAAAAATAACTACTACACAAGATTAGTAGTGACTTTTAATGACATTTTTATTATACTACGGCTATTAGAGCATTGTTTTAAAACAAGTTTGGGATAAATTGCACCCCATTACAATATTCTAGAAAGTAAGTTTACCAAGAAGAACCTGATACATCACCAAGGTGTTTTTATGACAGAAGAATGAATGCACATCACTGAGGACCTTATGATTAGCGAAGCATGAACAACAGAAGGCATGAGAGCTGATTTACTGGTGCTTACAGTGTGTTTGTCTAATGGGACATGTTCATCGACCCAGAACTTTTTCAGGTCCTTGGCCATCCTCTGATTCATTCTCACTTCTGTCAAATTCTATGTTAAGTCCATTTAGATTTGGGTAGTCCTGTAATAATCTTTCCCTCTTCTACCATTTAATAGATTCAAACATAACATATTGTTCTTCCTAATGTTGTCAGCTAGCATGCTGTCCTCTCAGACTTGCTTCTGCAATTATTCTTTTGTGCCCTAAACAACTCACTGATCCTTGTCTGAGTTTCTTCCTTCACTATAATTTTGGGCTCATTTATACGATGTAAGCCATTTTTAACCTTTCCTTTCTCCCCTTGGTGCCACCTGGAACTGAACCAAAAATTAGTAATATGCAAAAGCCTGTTTTCACTGATTCTGGGGTCAGGTTGTGATACCTTTGCTCAGATAAAATAATAAAATGCTCCTCAAGTAGTCCTACTGAAACCAGTGGGGCTGTTGAGATGTAAGGTACTATTCTTTTTGAGTAAAGCTGTCACAATCTCGCCTTCTGTGATGAAAAAGTTCATTACCTTAAAATAGTAACTTTTCCCCCCTCTTATATGGTCTCATTTTTAATCTAAGGCTCATTAACAACCAAGGATTCAGGGGTTATATCAGGGTCATCCAATACTTTTGACCTATCATTGGAGTCAAAGAAACTCACACAAGGCCCAGTGGCCCCCTCCCCTCTTATATTGGAGGCAACTAGTGTATCTCATGTGGACCCAGTGGACAGTGTAGACCAGGCCTCAAAAAAAAACCAAACAAACAAAAACACAGGCTCAGATCCTTAGGTGTTCCAAGCCCCACTTAACCCAACTGTGTTGGGGGGGAAGGTAGCTTAAAGCTACCTTTGTGTTCCCCCCATGACCAGGATACTTGAGGGCACCCTTATGCAAGTTGGAGCAGCCTTAAGGCTGATATTATTTGTTCTGGCTTCTGATGGCCCCTGATCAAGTGGAATTCCCAACCGCCCGTAAGACACTAATCCACAAAAAGAAAAGTGAATGATTAAGCAAATGCCCCTGTAGCCATTATGGTGTTGGAGGAATAAAGACTTTTGGCAGTCCATTAGGATCTACCAGTAAGGGAAATTCAGGGAAACTGCAATCCCAGGTACAGTACTTCAGAAAGGCTGTACCACAATCATTTCAGGAATCTCTAAGGATATTATTATTAATTATTCTGATAGCTCCTAAGAGCCCCAGTGAGGATCAGGTGCTATGCACTATATAAACATATATAATTTACTGTCACCATCCTGAAAATTCTGATGCTTCTCCTTCCTGCTGCAATGAGCTGTTGACTGTTCACTCCCTGCTGAATAACAGAGCAGCACTATGTAACCAAGGTGTCTGAACTAGCCAGCAGCATGGGGAATAGCACAGTTCAGTACCTCTTCAGACCATCAGGGGCTTGCCCTGGAATGGGGAGAAAGCAGTGGAGATACTGGAACAACAAAAGAAAAGTCAGAGGACATAATAAGAAAATTAGAGGAAAATGGGGGCAGGGAGAGACCGGAGACTTAGGGAAACTAGAAGAGAGAGAGTGATGGAGCCAAAAGTTGTGAAATAAAACTAGGGGGATCAAGGCTAGGAGACAAGAGTTCAGAAGCCAGACCTGGAACCAGCCAGAAACAGAGTGGGTTAGGATAGAAGCAGCCCACAATAGGATAATATGATAGAGATCTTGGGTTTGATTAATAGATTCTATGGCAAGAAGAGACCATTGTGATAATCTACTTTGACCTTCTGTATAATACAGGCCATAGATCTTCCCTCCCAAAATTCCTGGAGCATATCTTTTAGAAAAAGGTCTGATCTTGAGTTAAAAATTGCCAGTGATGTAGAAGCCTCTACAACCCTTAGTACAGTTTTCCAATTGTTAATTATCCTCACTGTTAAAAATGTACACCTTATTTTCAGTCTGAATTGTGTAGCTTCAATTTCCAGCCATTGGATCGTGTTATACCTTTTTCTGCTAGTTGGAAGAACCCATTATCAAATATTTGTTCCCCAGTAGCATTATAGACTAATCAAGTCATCCCTTAACTTTGTTAAGCTAAAGGGATTGAGCTTCTTGAATCTATCATTAGAACACATGTTTTCTAATCTCTTAATCATTCTCTTGGCTCTTCTGTGAACCCTCTCCAATTTATCAATGTTCTTCTTGAGTTGTGGACATCAAACCCAGACACCGTATTCAATCAGCGGTTGTACCAGCTCCAAATACAGGGGTAAAATAACTTCCCTACTTCAACTCAAGATTACCTTGTCTATGCATCCAAGGACTGCATTAGCCCTTTTGGCCATACCACCACACTGGGAGCTCACATTCAGCTGATTATTTATCACGACCTCCAAATCTTTTTCAGTCACTGCTTTCCAAGATAGAGTCCCCCATCCTGTAAATATGACCTACATTCTTTGTTCCTAGATATATACATGTACACTTAACCATTTAAAAGTGCATATTCTGTGCTTGTGCTGAGTTTGCCAAGCAATCCTGATCACTCTGTGTCAGTGACATGTCCTCTTCATTATTTACCACTCCCCCCATTTTGTGTCATTTGTAAACTTTATCAGAGATGACATTATGTTTTCCTCCAGGTCACTGACAAAAATGTTAAATAGCAAAGGGCCGAGGACCGATCCCTGTGGGGGTGCCACTAGAAACACACCCACTGGATGATGATTCCTTGTTTACAATTACATTTTGAGACTTATCAGTTAGCCAGTTTTACCCATTTAATGTGTGCCATGTTAATTTTATATTGTTCCATTTAAAAAAAAAATCAAAATGTCAGGTGGTACTACGTGAAACACATTACAAAAGTCTAACAGAGTAGCTTGTGTAACTCATGTTGACTGCTCTGCTTCCCTTCTGCGTGCTGTCTACACTGCACAGTGCCATTCCCGTTGACGCAGCGCTACGCTACTTGGGGTGGTTTACCAGCGTCGACTTCCTGATCGATTGAGCAGGTCTACACTGACCGCTCAATCGATCCAGAAAGATCGATCTGGTGGTGGCGAATTTGCCGCCGTCAGTATAGACATGGCCTAAGTATATTACATTAACACTATGACCTTGTCTCTAGGCAGGGCTTCTCCCCAGCTCCCAAACACACATTGCCACACCCAGTCTCTTATAAGGAGGTTTATTTTCTTAACAGAAGCCAACAGACAAACAGAAAAACAGTCTTTTAACTTAGTCCATACTTTCAGTTTTCAGCTCCTCCTTTCTCAGGGGCCTCTGGCAGCTTTCCAGTTTCAGCCAGCTCTGATCACACTCTGGGGCATCAGCCTTAGAGCTGTATCCCTGAGCACTTGGCCCCTGATCCAGGAGACCCACCACAAGCGTTATTTCCACGTGTCTGTGGCTTTCCTTCCCTTAGGCACTGCCTGTCTCAATCAATCCCTATTTCATTTTACATGCTAGCAGCCTTTTATAGGTCCAGGTGTAGTCCAGCCCTCTTTAATTAGCTGGATTGGACTCATTGGTCCACAGAGACTAGCTACCCTGTGACAGACCTTTACCAGCCAAACTTGTAATCTCATCAGAACATAACAATTTAGTTTGACAAGATCTATTTTTCATAAACCCATTGATTGGCATTAACTACATTATCCTCTTTTAATTATTTATTAATTGAGTGATTAATTGAGTAATTAATTGATCAGTGTTCCATTATCTTGCCTGGGACTGATGTCAGACTGACAGACCTATAATTACCTAAGTCATCTCTTTTGTCTTTTTTAGATATTGGCACAACATTAGCTTACTTCCAGTCTTCTGGAACTTCCCCAGTGTTCCAAGATTTATTGAAATCAACATTACTAGTCCAGCAAGGCCCTCAGCTAGCTCTTTTAAAACTCTTGGATGCAAGTTATTCGGACCTGCTGATTTTAAAATGTCCGACTTTAGTAGCTGCTGTTTAACATCCTCCTGAGATTTTAGTGGAATGGAATGAGTGTTATCATATGATATGATTACATCTTCTGTTTTCGTTCCCAAATACAGAACAGAAATATTCTGCCTTTTCTGGATTATTATCGATAATGACACCATTTCCATCTGGTATTGGGCCAATACTATTGTAAGGTTTCTTTTTGTTCCTAATATTCTTAAAAGACTCCTTATTGTCCTTAACTTTGCGGGCCACAGATTTCTCCTTATATCTCATGTCTTCCCTTACCAACTTTCTACAATTCCTAGCTTTTGATTTATATTCATTACTATCAACTTCCTCTTTCTTCCATTTATGTATATAGCTGCCTTTACTTCCCCTCTAAATCAGGTTGATTTCCTCAGTTGTGGGATTGTGGTTTTTTGGGTTTCTGGTAAAAATTGTTCTCTTAAAACAATTTCTAATTATCATTCATATTTTTCTGATTAAATTCTTCCTCCCAGCTGATCTGGCTCATAATTGTTTTCAGCTTTGTGAAATTGGCCCTTTAAAACACCAGCTACATAGATTACTGGTCTGGACTTCTGTTTGCACATTATAAATGTGATTGAGTAATGATCACTTGTGGCTAAACAACTATTAATTCTTAGTTCTGTGATCAGTTCTTCTTTATCTGTCAAGACAAGGTCTAATACAGAATTCCCCTGTGTTGGATGTAACACATTTTGAATTGGGAAACTGTCATCTATAATAAGAGGTGGAAAGAGAGAAGAGGCAGGGTGAGAAGGCAGCCCACTTCAGAGTTGTGCTTGAGAGACCATCCACATGTCATTATGCTCCTGAGAAAGGCCATACAATTTAGTACTCTTTTGCAGTATAATCTATCTATGCTAGTAAATACCCAACATAGATTACAGTAGCACTGCACATCACTAATGAGCTACATTGGGAGCTTAAAGCACATGCCAGGGCTGTATATTATCATTCCCATGCTCTCAAAACCTGTACATTTTTTTCAAGTCTTTGACTCAAAATGTGCTATTTTATTATTTATTATAGTTTTGTATTTTTTTAAAGTAATTTCACTCTTTATTACAAAAGGACATTGTTGTTGCTTTTGTTTACTTGCTTTTCAGCATTTTCTGCATAGGTTTTTTTACTCGTATTCTGGAAGAAAAATGATGTGAAGTGGCTGCAATGTCCTAATCATTTTCAGATAGAGACAAGCAACCCTAATGCCTAAACACATAATAGCACAGCTGTACACTTTTAAACTAATAGCTGTTCAAAGTATAGACCTTTAACATTTTTGTCCTTCATGCTTATGCATTTTACAGGTTATTAATAGTACATTACATTTATCCATAAAAACTTCAGTGTCGCCATAATGACTTGAAAACGGTTTCATTAATATGTTAATATGAAGCCCTTTGCAGATAATATTTTGTCAATCTTTTTAAAGTACTGTATGTTACGTTCAAAAAATTATATACTTATTCTTTGCACTTACTAAGTAATTACTGTGACCAGCAAGGGTTTCCTTGAAATTTGAGGATCACTTTCAAACAGTGTATCTTATCATTAAATTCTGCCCTCTACTTCTTTTTTAAAGGACTAGTGTCAAAGTTGTCAAGCCTAAAATTTCCCCAATTAGGTAAGAAACACAAGTAAAAAATTAAATCAGAATGATGGATAACCCTGCAATTACAAACCCAGTTTTTTGTTGGAACATATGAATTGCTGTACTGGATTAGACCTGAGGTCCATCTAGTCAAGTATCCTGTCTTATATGGTGGCCTGTACTAGGTACTTCAGAAGAAGATGAAAGAAATCCTGAAAGGCACAATTGTGGAATTACTTACCCACAGGAGAAGTTTCTTCCCAATTACCCATCCTTTAAAGTAGGGTTATTCCCTGAAGCACAAGGAATTATATCCCTTTCTGACTTTAAAAAAAAAAAAATTCTATAAATATAACTGGATATTCTCATTATTAATATAAATGTCCAAATCTTTTTTGAGTCTTGCTGTGCACTTGACCTCAATAACATTTTTTGAGAATGAGTTCCACAGCCTAAACAATACATTGTTGGGTTTTTTGTTTTTTTTTAAAGTTTCCTTTTATCAGTTTTGAATTTGTAGTATTTAAATTACATCATATGTTTCCTTGTTCTTGTATTAAGAGAGTGAGTAGGGGTGGTTAGTCTACCGTCTCTATAGCATTCATTATTTGAATTCTTCTCTGGTCTCTCTTATTTATCTCGTCTCTAAACAGTTCCAGTCTTTTCAGTTTCTCTTCATTTGTAAGTTTGTCCATGATTTTTATATTTTTTGTTGGCCATCAGTGAACCCCCTCTAGTTCTGCTGTCTCCTTTTTAGATAGGGTGGCCAGAATTGAGCACTATTTCAGGTGAGTGTGTACTATTGACTTTATAGTAGTATGCCTAACATTTTGTTGAATTTTGTTGTTGCTGTTGCACGTTGAGCCAGAGTGGATGAAAAAATAAACACAATTAGATATTTAATTTAAATTAAATACACTTTTCTTTTAAAAATAAATGTATTTAAAATTAAATATAAATATAAAATGTACAATTTATATAAAATTATACTATGATATAATTACCATAATATTAAAATAATTTAAATTAAGAAAAATATCAAACGGCACGTGTTTGCCGCTGAAGTTTAAAAACAAAAATAAACCACTGAGATGGTGATGGTGGTGAAACTAAATGCTAAACAGACTTTTATTTAATTTAATTAGTTCAATTCAATAAGTAGTTCATTCCGTGTTGAAAAAGCAGGAAAGCTTGTTTTCCTCTTCCAATCTATGAACAAAACTAGGTGTGAGATCTACTAGTTCTAAAATCTTGAAGGGCATTGTTTTTAGTCATCAGCAATTCAATTCACTAACTACAGGTAATGTTTCCTATCTCTCTCTCACATATAGCATCTGCAGAGCAATATTCTATAAATGCAGTTGTAGGTCCATAACCCATTTCAAGGCCGCCTCTGTGATATCGTGGATATCGCCCAATTCATCCTTGAATCCATATTTGGGGCATTACATTATGATGTATTTGGTGGCTTAGATGTTCTCACCACAGTCGCATGAAGAGGAGTCTTTGATTTTTGACTTGTTCATCAAGTAGCCGCATCTTCCATGGTTTGTTCAAATACAGTTCTGTGTGGTCCAAAGTCTGCGTGGCAGGTCGAAACCGGGAGGGCAGCTTGTTGGATCAGTAATAATGTGCTTGTTTGGAACAGTAGATAAGATCCAGACACTTTGCCATTCCCTGGCCGGATCCAAAGACATGAGGTAGTTACATGTGATCCATAGTGGTTTTTCTGATTTCAGACATTGTTGGGATATGTTATCCATACACTACTGGATGGGAAGTTCTGGGTAGTCTTTGGTATGTTTAAGTTTTTGTACTGTGACTATATCTCGATAGATAGCTGGAACTTTATTATTTGCTAATACAGAAAGCCATGGTAGAGTTGTTGATTTTAAAGTTCCCATGAAGATTCACATGGTTTGATTCAGATGCCTGTCCAGAAGTTGGGTATGGCAGTTTCTTGTCCACACTGGTGCACAGTACACTGCAATTGAGTACACCAGGGCCCAGGCCATTGTTCGTAATACTGGGGCAGTTGATCCCTAGCTTGTTCCCACTAACTTTTGAATAATGTTGATGCAAGTCTTAGCTTTAGAGGCTACTTTCTTGAGGTGGTCATGAAAGGTCAGTGTGCGATCAAGAATGACACCAAGATATGTTGGTGTTGGGTCATAATGTGCAGTTTCACCACAAAGCTCAACAGAGGTTTTTGTGTGCTTCTGTTATCAAGGTGGAAAGCAGAGACTACTGATTTGCTCGGATTTGGTCTCAGCCATTACTTTTGAAAGTACTCCATGATCTTAAGGTCAGATGTTCAGATCACTTTAAGTTCTTTAGAACTATGGGCCTGAGAATGCCTCCTGCCTCACAACTCTAAGCATAGGAAGTAGGGTGAAAATTGTGGAAAGTCTTATGCTGTGTGGACACAAAACAGTACAAGACGTAAATAAAACACACTGTGGTGAAACTACACACAAGTGTGTGAGGACTGCTTCCACAGTAAGATACAGGGGTGTGCGTCCTGTGACACTTCCTTTGTTTACCAAATCTGTTAGTTTCAAATGCAAAACATGTTTTGATAAATGTTTTTCCCCCCTTACATATTCAGCACATTCAAGGTAATTTTATTTAACTAATAAAAAAAAATTGAAAATGCTGTTTTTGTACATTTTTAATTGAATTTCTATTTCCATCCAAATGCTTGACACAAATCGTGAGGAAAGAGTAAACATCATCTAATAAATAAGAAATGCATCATACACCATTTCCTAACATAATTTTAAAAAATCTAAAAATTAAGAATCTGAATAAAGATATATTAAGCTATATAAATACTTAAATAAAGATGTGTAGATATAGCCTCTCCTCTTGGTTAGCAAAAAGAAGTATCCAAAAGAGTGTAAAGACAATATTTAGTTGCAAATCAACATGTTTTAATAGATACCAACCAATAAGAATCAGTCTTTCTTTAGGCAAATAACTAAAA
Organism: Emydura macquarii macquarii; assembly: GCF_026122565.2. Classification (NCBI taxonomy): domain Eukaryota; kingdom Metazoa; phylum Chordata; order Testudines; family Chelidae; genus Emydura; species Emydura macquarii. Next base: position 3,157,024 of record NW_027132618.1, on the reverse strand, counting down.
AGTACAAATGCAAAACAGGATTACATTAGATTTTTTAAATCAAGGTTTATTGCTTGTTTTAAATCATAATTAAATTTAGTGATTTAAATCATTTCAGTTTAAAGCAATCAACCATACATTGAGCAGAAGTGTTCATTGACCCACTCACAGTTACACCTACTCTTTCCTAAATTGTTACAGTTAATTTAGAAACCAGTAAAGTTTATGAATAGTTCAGATTTTCCTTCAAATGTGCCTCACTTTACATTTATCAATACTGAAATTCATCTGCTTATTCATCTTTGATAGGTCCCTCAGAAGTTCCTCACAGTTGTCTGTAGCTTTTACTAACTCAAATAATTTTTTGTCATCTGCAAGTTTTGCCATCTCACTACTTCCTGCATGTTACTGATCATTAATAAGACATTGACAAAAGTTTTGTGAATATTCAAGTAAATTATGCCAGCCAGTTCTTCTTTACATAGTATTTTGTTGATGTGCTTAGAAAATTCTAATAGTAAGTAGTGAGGCTTTTTTTCCTTATCAGAAGCTATTTTACTTTATTCCTAGCATATCATGTTCATCTAGATGTATTATAACTCTGTTTTTAATTATTGTTTCGACCAGTTTACCTGGTACTGAAGTAAGTCTCACTTGTCTGTAATTCCCAAGATCACCACTTGTGCCTTAAAAATAGGTAGAATATTTGCTATCTTCTAGCCCTCCTGTCTATCCGCTGATTTTAGTAAGAGATTGTTTATTTTTGTTAGCAACTCAGCCACTTCCGTTTAAGTTCTTTCAACAATCTTGGCTAAAAACCATCTGGCCTTGTAACTTGTTCCTCCTTAATTTATCAATTTGTTCTAGTCTTTTTTTGATATTTCAGTCTGATACTGCCTCCCCTTTATTACCTGAAAAATTATGTTTAGGGGAAGTATTTTCCCAACATCAGCTATAGTGAAGATATAAATCATATAACTTATCTGCAATGTCATTATCTTCCTTGTTTGCTTCCCTTTATATGTTGGCAGTTTGACAGGCCTGCACCACACCTTTAAGTGGGGGTGAAGGGGAGGGCATTGTCCAGCTTGAGGAGGGAGAGGGTGCTTTACAGATATAAAGGGAGGGGAGGTTACCTGCACTGTACACTTTTGTCTGCTGGGTAGTCCAGACATGTAATAATAAAGTTGCAGCCTGATCAAAACCATATCAAGTGTCTCCTGTCCTTCATTCAGTTTAGCTGGACAATAGCAGAACTACCAATTCTCTTGTGGAGATCGTATATCTGATATACTGGATTTCTTCTTGATTTTTATACCTTTGGCTTTTTGCCCATCAAATTCCATCTTAACCCTTCTAATTTCCATTTTACATATTGCTTTAAGCTCCACTAGTGTTGGATTTCCATTTTTATAATTATATTTGTTTGGACTGAATAACCTCTTGAACCTTGCCATGTAGTTATACTGATTTTATTTCTTGTCTCAAATTATATGTTTATATCACCTCCATGCTGGGTCTAGGGATTTTAATCTCCTTGTGCTTATAATTACCTCTTCCTATATTACACCCTTTTCCGCATTAGCAGTAGTCATTCCTACTTGTGCTATCATTTGTATTGTATAGACATCTACTAAATGCCTCTTGGAAATGTTTTCACTGCAGAAAAGTTATGTTTTTATATTAACATAGAAAACTTGAGATAGCTATTTTGTTGTAAAGTCCTAGTGTAGACAAGGCACATATAGTTTTACCTCAGTGTAGTTGATCCTAATCCCCCATTTGGGATTTATCAACTAAATACAACCTCCAGGTAGGGGGGTTTAGGGTTAACTTTGACTAGCTACATTGACATGAAGACTATTTATTTTACTTATTTTGTCTCCACTAGAGTTTTGCATGAAGATAGCTATCTTGATGTAAAAATTTACACTTTTTTTTTCTTTTTTTTTGCAGTGAAGACATAACCTTAAAATACAAACATAGGATACAAAATCCCATTGAAGTGAGCGATACTGGATGGTGCCCCCATTTGCCCTCTGTTATAAAAAGAAAACTAGTAGCAAGCAAAAGCTTGTTCTTGCTAATCCTAAAATTCAATATTAATATTAAATTTTTCCTTTCAAATCCTCTGTTCATTCCCCACAGATATAAACTAATTTGTCTCAAGCCTACACCTCTGAAATACTTCTTTTTTTAAAAAAAAGAGTTCAAAATTTTAACCCTGCACCGTTAGCAGAGGTAAAATATATTTTTTCTTGCTTTGTTCAATGCGTTAAATGAAAAACTGACAACATACCACGTCACTGGAATTTGTACAGGTGGATTTGGAGGTCTTTTCCTTGTTAGTTAGATCGGAGTTGTAAATTGACACAGTAAATTTGGATCTTGGGCTTCCTTTCAGAGAGTGAGTTAACTGTTATCAAAATATTTATTAATAGTTTAGACGTAAGATTTAACAACACTTTGGCTCTTATGCATTAGGGCTAGTCTACACTTAAAACTTAACAGCAGCATGGTACACTGTGCTGTTGTAAGGGCACTTATGTAGCCACATTATGTCAACGGGAGAGAGCTTTCCCGCTGACATAATAAAACCACCTACAGAGTGGTGATAGCTATGTCGGCGGGAGAGCGAAGTGCTTATGCCGGCAAAACTTACGTTTATATCCCTCGGGGGTTTGGTTTTTTTCACACCCCTGTGCGACAAAAGTTTTGCCAGCGTAAATGCTAGTGTAGACAACACCTTAGAAATTATCTACTATCTTCTGAGTTGTACAATGTCATGGTTGGGCAACATGGTTGACCTTTCTATGTGACAGGTAGAAATACTAAAGGGCCTGAAACAAAGAGAACAGAGCCCAATCTTTAGGGCCCAATCCCACTTAAATCAATGTGGGACCTCTCAGTTGATCTCTGTGGGAGTTGGAGCAGCTTTGGGAAAAGGAGCTCATGTTTACAGTACACAGTGGGTCTAAGTTTTATTTACATTATAGTTCCTTCACATCACACTGACAATAAAAAATATCCTTTAAAGTGACTTTAAATATAATTAGTCTTGCAAGAGTTAGAGTTTTATTAGTAACTGTCCATAAACATCGATTTTCACGATACACACAAATAGACAAAAAATAGTTTCATTGATGATAATCAAAATTTACAGATATTCAGATTTAGAAAAATGCTGCTTGAGAATTTATTAGAGTTAGATTTAAGGACATTTATTTGTATATTTTGACAATTTGTGTTAAGATTTTAACGGTTGTAAAGCTTTAACTTTTTGAATCTCAGTGTCTGTCACTAAACTATTTCTGATCCACCCCATAATTTTCCACAGCTGTGAAAATTTAAATACATAAAAATCTAAAAAGAGTTTAAAAATAAATTTTATGTCAAAATTATTTTAAAAACTCCTAATTCTGCCAAGCCTAAATATAGTTAATTAAGTATATATACATATATATTAAATATATTTAAATATATATCTATATAAATATATATTTCTATTATATATAATTTGTGAGTTGTAGACTCATTTAAAATCAGTGTAGAGAGGAAAAGCAGAAAAAAGTCAGCAATCCATTGTGTATATCAAAATATGTATTTTTAAAAGCAATAAAGTAAAGTAATTTATTTGCTTTACAAGTTTAACTAATAAAATTCAGATAATATCTATACAGATAGACTTCACTTCTAAAGACCCAAGTTTACAATTTTAGAAAGTTCTTGTCAAAATCTTGGCCTGAATGGAATCTAACAGGGACTACTAACTTGAGTTAGGCTCTGAAGCCTTTGTTTTATAGGTCTTTCTCTCTTTTCTTTCACTTCAGTCAGTCATCCCAATGCACCTGTCTTTGCTTTTTTCCCTTTTGAAGACCCTGTTAATACAACTGCAAGACTTGCATTTAACTCAAGGGTCTTTCCAGCTTTTCTTATTTGAGTACAACTCTGAATTTTGTATATCTTTAAATTTCTTATTTTACTGTATATATCAGCATGGGGACTGAGCTAAGTTAGATGTGTGAATCTTAACTGTGAATTTTCTGTCTTTTATGCCAATAACATTTCAACCTAAATATTTAATTAACATTGCTTTTGACATATAATTTCCTTTGTTTTTCTTTCTTCTTGAGTAATTATGATGTACTGAAGGAAATTATAAATATGCAGGTTCATTTAGTTCTTTAACAACAATAAAATAATCATATGTCTGGATCATTAGTCATTCAGAAGCACCTGCATTTTTATCTACGGTGAACTGAAGTAACAGAAGTTCTGTTTTTACAGCAAAATTCCTTTGAATGAAGCTCTTCTGCAGAGACATTACATCAGAGATGGAACAAAACAAATTTACAGTCAAAGCATAGTTCCAGTATGTGATAGTAAAAGCTTTATGTATCACATCATTAAATCAGAACAGAATACTGAAGACAAAAAGCTTACATCTGGGAAACAAGTAAGTGTGCTATTAAATGTTAATTTAGTAACTACTTTCAGAAAAATCTGGACGCTGCATATAGCACCAAGGATCATCCTAAATATTCCAGAAAAATCTTTTAAGAATAAAGAGCATCTATTGAAAACCTTTGTTCTTGATATTTAAGGTTCTGTTTTACAAGTCATATTTCAATTCCTACAATCTCAAAGGCAGGGTGTTTTTTGTCTGGATTTAGAAGGGGAAAAGAAGTACTGGCTCCTTTAGGGGTTCCCCCTTCCTTGGACATTGGAAGAGAGGCAGGGAGGACATCAGCTAAACTGGGGCAGATGAGTGGGGCTCACGTAAAACATAGGCCTCGGCACACCCAGGGGAGGGTATTTACACCCAGTCCTTCCAGCAAGAGCCCCACTTCTTGCATGGTACCAGAGTTATTTAGGGAGAATGGGGTATATCTCTCTGACTGGGCAGAGGGGAATATTTTTGGCTGAAGTTAGGGACAGAAATGTTAATGAACTAGGAAACCAGCTGAGGGTGGGGTGGGAAACAGCCAACCTAATTACTGGCATATCCTTGTGGTAGGTGTCCAGTGCAGGTACTTATTCCATCAGAGGACCAGTTCCCTGAATAACTGGAATTGAAAGTAGATGTAGGGCATTATGAGAAGATAGCCCCTTAACCCATATATGAGGGGAGGGTGGTGAGGTCCCAGCAAATAGCTTGGGAACATCTGTGAAGGGATAACAGCAGCCCTCTACCAGGTGGAAATGATTAAGGAAGGAATCATGAACTGTATTGTACAGGATATTGCTGGATAGTTCCCAGATGAACTAAGTTAATATAGTTATGGCCTGATTAAACCACATCCCTCACATCTTGTCTTTCTTCCTTCATGTCCAGAACAAATAATGTAAAATGCTGATGTGTGATACAAATGGATGATAGAGAAAGGAATGCTAATGTTTAGTGTGCATCCTGTAGCTCTAAATATTACGTTACGTTAATTGTTAGTGCTGTGCAATTTTGTAAAAACTACATGCCATTCAGTGCATTTCTATTATTTAAATATTGTTTCTTATCTTTTCACACAGTTTAAAGGTACAATGCCACTACTCTGTGGTACCAAAAGTAAAAAGCATTAGAAAATCCACTTGTACAAATAAAAAAAAGCTTATTTGTTTCCTTTTTGCAAATAGAATTTTCTCTGTTTTCCTGTCTTCCCTGTGCTTTTTTACTTTTGTCAGATACTCCATAGGATGCCACTGCCTCACTTTTGCACATAACTGTAGTTTTCTTCCTCATAGAAGAGAATCAGGAGACTTCTCTTTTTGGAGCTAAAACCAAAAACTGTTTATGGTCAAATAGCTTCCTGAAGGCTTTAGAAAGAAAGTGAGGTGAAGGAAAAGGGAAATTCAAAGCAAGTTCTAATATTCAAAGAAGTGGGGTGGCTGAAATCTGTGTTTGAATTGTTTCATAACCTTCTTTGTGGTTTGTTCATCTTTATGCGCTCTCCTTTCCCTCCTAATGTTCTCTTTATTCAGTTAAATATGATTTTATATTACAACTTTAAATATAATTGCTGAATGAATTTCATGTAGAAAAATGTCTTAATGTTAATTTTAAATCACCTATCTTGTTAATTTGAACTTTTAAAAAATCATACATTACCAGAGGTGGTTCCAATCATAGCTGCAGGCACCCCAAGAGTCAATTCTCAATTGTCAACTTGTCAACTGCCAACCATCTGATACTGCCTGTAAATTTCCTTATCTGATTCTAGTTTTTTGTGTTTCTTTTATCCTGGACCTGACACAGAGCTCCTTTAATAATCAGTTTTATAATCTTAACCAATGTGTTTTCCTTGTCATCTGTTTTCCAGTGAAAGCCATAGATCTAACCATTTTCTTTCTGGTCACCGGTCTAAGAGCAGTAGTTAGAAAAGTTCACAGTATTTCCATCCCTGGTTGTTTGAGATATCCAACCTTAAAATCAGATTATTCTTATTACCGTTTTACTGTTTTCTGCTGTTAGATTTTGACATGATTTTAACAGATAATATCTGATGAACATGTAATGCGGTTAATGTTTTATTGGTGTGACCCTTCTCCCTTCAAGATGAATGGGAGTTTGACCTTTCAGTCAATGGGTCAGATTTTATAACATTTGAATGATAGGTTATAACTGCAATTTTAGCTTCTAGCTCTTGCAATATTTGGTATAGCTGGTGTTTAAATAAGGGGGTCGGAATGAAGGGAAAAGCAAACAAGGAGCCAGAATAATATGATTTCAAGTCCAGTATTCTATGACTTGCCAGCACTAGATACACATGATATATAACAATGGAAAAAAATTGCCTATGATATACAACATTAATTTCTAGCTCTGATCGTATGTGAGTTATTGAACTTTAAAACTGTCACTGATCCTTTAATTCAGAAGTGCTTTTTTGCACTGGTCTAGAATGAATATCTCAAATCTCCATAGAAATGCCCATAAATAAATACAGTTCTGAACTTTGGAAAAGGAAATTTTGGACCACAGAGGAAACTGCTGCTGAAGGTAGTGTCTTTCAGTTGAGTCATAAAATTAAGGCTCTGACAACTTGTGACCGTTAAAGAGATCATGACACTTTTTGCAAAAGGAGGGCTGGTTAGTCCTGGTGCCCTGGCCAGATTCCTATTCATGTAATTATATCCTGGTTAACAATTTAAAGACCTTCTATTTTCAACAGGATAAATTATTCTTTCTTTCACCTCCAGGAATCATTATTGCATTTATATTGCTGATGCAGAATAGTTGCTTAGTTGCATCCCAGTAGTAGATATATTTTAGTGGTGGACTATATGATCCCTGTACATAGAGCATCTGATTCTGATTTATAAAAAAGTTCTTTACATCATGTTAAAGCTCTTTTACCATGTGAGGGCCTTAGTGTAAATGAGACTCAGGCCCAGAGTCTAAAGCATTTTGTCATTTCATAAGTCTATGAAAAATACTACTCTAAATGTATATTATATTTTACATATTTTTCTGTTACATAGCATTTCTTATTTTTCTTCTCAATATTAATCATCCTCAGGTCAAAATGGAAAACTCCATAAAACAGTGTGAATGTGATGAAAAAGTGCAGTGAATTTCAAGAACCCTGAGCTAATAATTGTTTCACAAGTGTTGATGAGTCAGACTCTTGAGGCGAAATTCAACTGTACTTTAAGCAGGTGGAATTGTACTGACACCAGCAAAATTGCTTCCTATTAAACTGGAGCTTAAATTAGCCATTGGAATTTTCGCTTCTCTTACAATCCTTCTTGGTTCTGCTTATGAACCTATAAATGTTGATTTTCAGAAGTCTTATAAAAGCACTGCCCTAAGAATCTTAAGAGTTAATAAAAAGTGATTTTAAGAATTAGAAACAAGGAAACGAAAACTATACCCATTTTCCTTACCTAACATTTATATTTTTAAGAGGTAAAAACACTTTTCATCACAAATGAACTATAAATATTCTTTTCTTCACAGTTAATTAAGATTGATATTTTACAGAATAATGCTGAAGGTGGACATTTTGTTGAAGAGATGTCATTTTTGACACTAGCACTGTGGAAACCTAGTATAAGATTGTACATCATTTTTTCAATCCCCTTAGCTATTATTACAACAGATCTCAGTCGCCATTATTGCAGGTGACACTACTTTTCAGTAACATGGCTGCCTCCACCACTAGTATCAGAAATGCTGATTGTTTAAAAATATATGTATTTCAGTTTATTCAGTGAGAATTGATTCTTACCCCGTGAATTTGCATTCTACGACAGTGGGGGAGGGGAATTTTTATTTAAGAGGAAGAAGGAGACATTTCTCCAGTCAGATGGATTATAAAAACTAATGGCTGTTTGAAATTGTTCAGTGGGAGCAGGATAAATCATGTATCACATTGTTGTGCAATTTACGTGGCTATCACCTCCATATGTGTTGCATACATACAGTAAGGGAAAATATTACAAAAATAACTCAACAAGAAAAATTACTTTTTGTTAGTGTCACAGGGCCCGACCTGATGGCTATAGAAGGGTGCTGGAAGGCATATATATTAACCCCAGGCTCAATAAATCCTTATTCCCTGGGTGATTCAGCTGGGGTTACTCCAGGGCAATTAGGCCAATTAGGTTAGTGAAGATTTTTGCCCGGGTGGGGCTACTCAAGGAAATACTAACGGATCAAGGGACCCCGTTTATGTCAAAACTAATGAAGGACTTGTGCACTCCCCTATGTGTACGAGCCCTATGGACTTCCTGTACCACCCTCAGGTAGACGGCCTTGTGGAAAGGTTCAATAGGACCCTCAAGGCCATGATAAAGAAGGTGGTGAGCCGAGATGGAAAGGACTGGGATGCCTTGCTGCCGTACCTTATGTTCGCCATCCGGTTCCCCAGGCCTCCACGGGGTTCTCCCTCTTTGAACTACTATACAGACACCACCCCTGGGGCATCTTGGACATAGCCAGGGAAATTTGGGAGGAGGATCCCACCCTGGGAAAGAACGTTATCGATCATGTGCTCCAGATGAGGGACTGGATAGCCCGAGTCACTCCCATTGTATGGGAACATTTAGAAAAAGCCCAGGGGACCTAGCAGGTCCACTATAACCGCCAAACCACGGTTCGACGATTTCAGCCAGGAGACCAGGTGATGATACTGGTACCCACCATCGAAAGCAAACTGTTGGCCCAGTGTCAGGGACCCTATGAAGTGGTCGAGCCCGTGGGGGAGACCAGCTATAAGGTACGATAACCGGGGTGCCAAAAGAAAGAACAGATCTATCATATCAACTTATTAAAACCCTGGAAGGCCCGAGAAGTATGTATGACCTTAACCCAGGGAGTAGTACCACTTAAACAAGTGAAGATATCCCTCGACCTAACACCAAACCAAAAGGCCAAGGTGTCAGAGATGGTAGCCTGGAACCAAGATGTCCTCACGACTAGGCCAGGTCGAACGACAGAGGTTTCTCACCACATTATCACAAACTCCAGGGCCAGGGTTACGATAAGGCCCTACCGAGTACCCGAGGCCAAGAGAAAGGAGATTAAGGCTGAGATCAAAAAGATGTTGGAGCTGGGGGTCATAGAAGAATCCCATAGTTAATGGTGTAGCCTAGTCGTGCTAGTACCTAAGCCTGATGGCACTACGAGGTTCTGCAATGACTTTCGCCGGCTAAACGAGGTTTCTCAGTTTGACGCATACCCCATGCCCCATATAGATGAACTCGTGGACTGAGTGGGCAAGGCCCGATTCCTAACTACCCTTGATTTGACCAAGGGATATTGGCAAATCACTCTAGCTAAAGAGGCAAAGGAAAAGATGGCGTTCTCTACACCAGACGAGTTATTCCAGTATACTGTCCTCTCCTTTGGACTACATGGGGCCGCAGCCACCTTCCAGTGTCTAATGGATAAGCTGTTACGTCCCCATGCCAACTATGCCGCTGCATATCTAGACAACATGGTCATTCACACCCCAGACTGAGAAACACACCTGAGGAAGGTGGAAGGGGTATTGAACACCCTGAGGCAGGCTGGCCTCACTGCAAATCCTGCCGAGGATAGATACCTCAGATACATTGTAGGGAGGAGCGTTGTGAGACCCCAACTTAACAAGCTGGAAGCTATCCAGAATTGGCCCCAGCCTAACCGAAAAAAGCAGGTCCGAGCATTTTTAGGTGTGGTAGGGTTCTATCAGCGGTTCATCCCCCCTTTTGCCTCCAGAGCCATCCCCCTGATGGACCTGATAAAGGCCCAAGGCCCAGACATGGTATGATGGACCACTGCAGCAGAAGAAGCCTTCACAGACTTACGGACGGCCCTCTGCAGTAACCCCATACTCCTCCTATTGCAGATGGTGGGTGACGAGGAACACCCAATAATGTACCTCAGCAGGAAGCTCCTCCCAAGGGAGCAGAGATATGCAGTAGAAGAAAGGGAGTGCCTCGCTGTCAAGTGGGCTATGGAAGCACTCCGTTACTACCTGCTGGGATGCCACTTTACCCTTGTGACTGATCACGCTCCCCTCCAGTGGATGCAATGGAACAGGGAGAAAAATGCACAGGTAACCAGGTGGTTCTTGTCCCTCCAACCTTTCCGATTCACCATACAACACAGGGTGGGAAGTTGCCATGGGAATGCCGATGGCCTGTCCCGAGTTCATTGCATGACGTCCCAAGTTGCCCAACCCAGTGGGATTGAGAAGTGGGGGAGGATGTGTGACAAGGCCAGACCTGACGGCTACAGAAGGGTGCTGGAAGGCATATATATTAGCTCCAGGCTCAATAAATCCTTATTCTCTGGGTGATTCAGCTGGGGTTACTCCAGGGCAATTACGCCAATTAGGTCAGCTGAGGCCAATTAAGGAGCTTGCCCCAGCAGTTAAAAACCTCCATTTTAGGCAGACAGGGGCAGCTGGAAGAGAGTTGAGAAGAGCAGAGCAGAGTGGAGTAGAGCTGCTACAGAGCTTGGTGCTATCGTTGTTGCTGCCACAATACCAGATACGGGAGCTAGGGAGAAGCCCGTCTGGGCGGGGCCGACGGTCCCAAGCCCAGAGGCCTGAGGGAGGACCCGGTTGTTCAGGCAGTTGAGTGAAGGAGTTGAGGTGAGGGAACCTCACCCCAGACAAGGGAGGATCACAGAGACGGAGAGGCTCAAGTTGAGGAAGGCGGAACAATCCTCCCCTCCGGTTCCAGGAAGTGGACCACAAGCAGTGGGGCCATGGACGGGTGACCCAAGGAAGGGAGTAGGTCTCATGGACTAAGCAGGTTGAGGCTACTCCTCGCAGGGTCCCTGGGTCGGGGCCCAGGGTAGAGAGCGGGACCGGGCCCCTCCCTGCTTCCACCCAGCCACACTACCGATGCAGCCGAAGAAAGCACAGGACCCGCAGGGGCAGTATAGGCTTCCCTTGCCACATTAGCTATCCTACTATTAAAAAATCTTACCAACAGCTTCTTGAAAGGGACTTTCTAACAATTTAGTTGCCCTGGGAAACTCAGGAATGATATAATAAGATTCTGTCTTTGCTTAGGCTATTGAGAAGTCTCTGCTCTCTTTCCTTTACCACTTAACCGGAGAATCCAAACCAGCAACATAAACTGCCAGTACTTGATTCCCAAGCCAGGGTAAACACTCAGGGTCAAATTCAGGCTTGGGGTAAAAGACTGTAACAACTATTGACCTTCTAATGTTCAGGTTTGTTTTTAGCCTTTGAATATTTTGACATCAGTTGGATTCAAACAAAAAAATGCTTTGTGCTGTGCATCACTTAATTGCTGTAGAGATGCTGTACAGATGTCTTCAAATTCAGTGCCTATCAGCAGGACATACTTTCTTTACTTTCATACCTTGTTATTCTGCACAAGTGGCATCATTATTGGAAGTTGGAATTTGGCAGTAAATTGGCACCTTTCACAAGTAATAAAACTTAGGGTACACTGAAAAAAGAAAAAGTGTAAATTTGGCATTAGTATGACTAGTAACTATGATCCTTTAAATGAATTGTGTAAAATAAACACAGGCATATGTTTCCTTGCATCATTGTCATAAGTCCTAATTTTTGTCTTGTTTTGTGTTTTACATTTGGTTCAGTTTAGGTTTTTTGTGTGTAGAATGGAAAGAAAACTAGAATCAGCAGTTCATTTATAGAAGACAGTGGAATGCATATCACTGTTGACATGACTAAACTACATTGGGAACTACATACGAATAAATTTAAATAAAATACATTGGCTATAATATTTTTTTAAATTCTAATCCTAAGACTTGAAATCAAGTATTCATCTAAAGAGACATTGTTAACAATCTTAGTGTTGAAACATAACAAAACGTGTCATAAAGTTCTGGAGAATTTCAAATGTTGTGCACTCCTAAACAGAGACAGAAATTCTGTAATAGTACTTAAAATGACATGTTTTGACACTGAGATAAATTAGCAACAATATGTGTATTAAATCATGTGTTCAGTCTTTCAAAGATCTTATTAGCTGACCTACAGAACATCATAGACCTAGTGCACTGGATAATTTAGGTTTTGTATCTCATTATCAATCCTTTTCAACTAACTGTAGGTTATTAGTTTGGATTTGGCTCACTTGAGAAGTGAGAGAAAAGTGTGATCTGATAGAGGTTTGGCTGCGTACATGAAATGAGTTTCAGTCCAATTTCCAGTTGGTTTGTATCTACATCATAAAATGCATCACCTCAGTTAGTTTCAATTGGCATCCTTGTATGACAAGTCTCAGCAAAAAAGCCAGAATGCCAGTGGGCACAGACACAAAAACCACCTCTCCCCTTACAGTTGGAAACAGTAGGTGAAGGATTAGTCACATTTGCATGACAACATGGCATGAATTGCTACTGCATATCATGTACCAGTTCTGTGGACAAATAAAGGGTGTGAGCCTTAAAACGTGTTTTATAAGTACTGTATTCACTTAAAAAAATATGAGAATGTCATAAACTGTTGTTTAGAGCTCCTTGTTTATTCACACAGCTAAAGATTAGGTGCCCTTATCACTGGCAAACTGCAAAGGAATGCATTTTGGTATAACATGATGAGTGAAGAGTTGTTTAGACTAAAAGCTGGGATTTATTCTAGGAGTATAGAGATGTGGGGTTGGAACAAGTTTTCACCTAGCTAAGCAAATAGAGACTCTGCCTAGTGACAAATAATTTAGCAAAAAAAGGGTAGCAGCTGTTTCCAAAAAAAAACAAGAAAAGGAGGGATTTTTTTGTCAAATCAGTAAAAAAGTATATAGAATATCTAATTACTTATAGGAAAAATAGTATATGCTGTATTATTGCTACAAGTCTTCATTTTCTTGATTATAAAGGCATGTTTAATTGAAATAATTTTTGTTTTGTTAACAGGTCTTATATATGAATAATTTTAAAAAGCTTCCTGTTTTATGTCTGAGAAGAAAAAAACAACCAGTTTTCTCCATTTTACCCATATTGGGAGAAAAAGAAAAAAAGAAAAAATTAGAGGAACAAAGAATTCCACCAAGGAAGGGTTAGTTATGTAATTCTTTTGTAATACTTTATAAAATAAAAACATCTAAGTACCCATAAATGAGACAAAGCTACTAGGAAAGATTTTAGCAACCATATTAGTCATGTATTATAGGTGGGGCTGGCAGTGCCACTTTTAATTAAAGTTGATCAATACTTCACATTATCAGACCCTGTTTTTAGTTGCTTATAACTTTGACAAAGTTTAATTGGTTAGGCTAACTTTTTCCATCCACAAGTCTGGCTCAGTTTGGGTTTTTTTTTTAAATGTCAATCAAAACAGTTCAGCCATTTGCAAGAATGTGTCTAGGGAGCAATACATTACCTTGCCTATGTTAAAAAATCCTGGTGATCTTTTCTTTGAATAGCTCAAGTGTTCCCATTCTTTGGAACAGGGTCTTGAATTTTGGCAGGGGGTTGGCCTTTGTGTTAGGAATGTGCCCCAACCAAAATCTCCCAGCATTTGGCCAATTTATAAGCCTCTGGAAAATCTTAAGACATTGTACTTCATACATACTTGCTAGAGTTTAACTGCTAAAATCTCTGAAAATTCCATCCTCGCTGAGCATGCTTGAGTCTCTCACAGCTCCTAACTCTGACCAGACTGCATGCGTCATCTCTACAGAGCAAGTGAGCATGCAGACATGCAACTGAACTTGCAAAAGAAACAACATTCTGGGATGTACTAGCAGGAGTGTAATAAGAAAGACACAAGAAGTAATTCTTCTGCTCTACTATGCACTGATTAGGCCTCAACTGGAGTATCGTGTCCAGTTCTGGCTGCCATATTTCAGGAAAGATGTGGACAAATCGGAGAAAGTCCAGAGAAGAGCAACAAAAAGAATTAAAGGTCTAGGAACAATACCTAAGAGGGAAGATTGAAAAAATGGGTTTATTTAGTTTGGAGAAAAGAAGACTGAAGGGGGACATGATAATAGTTTTCAAGTACATAAAGGATAGTTACAAAGAGGAGGGAGGTAAATTGTTCTTGTTAACCTCTGAGGATAGGACAAGAAGCAGTGGGTTTAATTTGCAGCAAGGGCAGTTTAGGTTGGATATTAGGAAAAACTTCCTAACTGTCAGGGTAGTTAAGCACTGGAATAAATTGCTTAAGGAGGTTGTGGACTCTCTGTCATTGGAGCTTTTTAAGAGCAGGTTGGACAGACACTTGTCAGGGATGGATAGATAATGCTTAGTCCTGCCTTGAGTGCAGGGGTCTAGACTAGAAGACCTCTCAGGGTCCCTTCTAGTCCTACAATTCTTTGCACAGACTCAATTATCAAGTTACTTCATTTGTGTACCTATCTATTGTAAACTCCTGACTAAACATTTTAATGCATAAATCACATTAACTAATCTAAACCAATATATTTTTGCTTATCCTACTAAAACTTAATTCTGTCGTCTATTCTTTGCTGTCAACCCCACTGGCCCCATCCAATTGGTGTTATCTCATTGGTGTGGCACTGGGTTCTTGCTTGTAAGCTTATCTTGGATGGCACCTGAAGTTAGCAATTCCCTTATGAATTCTGTTTCACCTTGGTATTTGCACAGGCCAAGGTTTTACAAAATAAGACATACAAAGTAGGTTTCTTGGGTTACACAATCTTGAAGCTTTTTCAGCTAAATTCTGAAATGCTGCATCAGCCGAGATAAACATAAATAGCAAAATTTCTTTATATTTTCTTATAGCACTGTATATAATATTCATTTTTCTAACATTATTTGGTATATATATTTAACTAACACAATTCATTACACAGGGTTCCAAAAGGTGACTAACCCCCAAGAAGTGGTAGAAAGATGGAAAAAATATTTCCGAAGGTTGTTAGATGAGTAGTGCAAGCAGTGCTGGCAGTTATGGGGAAGCCTCAAAAGATATCAATCAGTAGAGGAAGTAGAAGAAGCAGTTAATAAGATGAAGAATTGTAAAGCAGCTGGGAAAGAGGAGGTAACTGTTGCTATGGTCAAGGCCCTGGAAATACTGGAGTAAAGTGGCTTCACAGATTACTGTGTATTACTGGGATAAAGCTAGGATACCAGAGGACTGGAGAACGGGATGTATTGTGCCTCCTTGAAAGGGAATGGCGATGCAAATGATCCAAAAACCTGTCAAAGAATCACCTTGTTAAAACAGCCTCTTAAAGTCCGTGAGGGTTTTAGAGGCAAGGTTGAGGTGCCAGATGGATCTCAATATAGGAGCAACATGGCTTTAAGAAGGGAAAGAGTACAATAGACACAATATTTGCATTGACAGAAGTTTGAAAGAATGATAAATGGAGGGCATAACTGCTGTGTATCATTTATTGATTTTGAGAAAGCATATGACTTGGTTCCACAGGAGCTGGTGTTTGGACTATTGAGATGGAAGGGAGAGGAACATCAAGAAGTGGAGATGATAAAAGAACTGTATTTAGGGTCAGGAGTTAAGGCGGTAACAATACTTGGAATTTTGGAGGGTTTTGAGGTGATAGTGGGATTGAGACGAGGCAGTGTGCTGAGTCCACTTCTCTTTATCCTTGTTATGGAGCTGATTAGTAGAAGAAGCCTGTGGAGACACAGAGAAAACTAATGTATGTGGACAATTTGGCCCTTTTGGCTGACTGCAAAGAGGAATTGATAAATATGGTCTTTGGGCATCTGGGTTTGAAGACCATGGTTTGATGGCAAACACAAAGAAAACTGGATTTATGCAAGTAGGGAAGGTGGAAGAAGAGCTGTTGATTTGAGTTTCAGCAAAAAAGGTGAATCAGAAGAAAGAATTTCTGTATACTTAGTGCCATCAGAGAGAGATTTGGATAATTGAAAAGAACAATCCAGTGTGCATGGGTGGCAATGAATAAGGTGGAAGGAGTACTGTGGGACTAGCAGTTAAGTAACAAAATGAAAGGAAAACTGCATGATTGCTTTATGGTTTGGAAATGGTGGATGTTACAGAGATGGAAGAAGAGAAGATACAGATAGTAGAAAATAATATACTGAGGATAATGGTAGGCAATGGAGGGTAGACAGAGTATACATGGAAGAACTTAGTGGGAGGATGGACTTGGGACTCTCCATGTTGGATAGGCTGGAGAGTGCATGTTTGAGGTGAGTGGGACGCGATAAGAATGGGAGAGGAGCAGCCAGCAAAGAAAGAATGGGAGGAAGAAGACAGCAAGAAAGGACATGGCAGACTAAGGGTACAGTGGAAGGACTCTGTTTAGATAAGTAAAGAAGTCAAGAAAATGACTGGAACTCCAAAGTCCATTCTCAGGAGTGGTGAAGAATCACTTTTGATCCCTGAAAATGGAAAAAGATGTTGAGAAGTGAAGTGAGCATATGCACAAAGGGACCAATTTAACATGCATGGGCAACCTTAATTCTGGCATTTCTTAACTTTTGAGTGTTTGACTTTGCAACCATATTAATGTTCTTTTAACATAGTTTTTTATGTGTAGCATAATGCATACACAGTACATTACATACAATATACAAAACATTTAAATATCCTGATGCTTTGATTCATGAAAATATATACACTATGTTCAGTGCTGTTTGATAATCATTTCCCCCCTTTCCTCACTGTAAATCTCATTTCTTCTTAGAACACTACAGCTATTTATACGTAAATATTTGTAGGTTACATATTTCTCTGATAGCCTTTTTGATACACCATTTCCTAGTTTGCTTTTCGTTAGTACAACATTTAGGCAAATTTAGATTTTTTTGCAATAGCTGCCATTCTCAATATTTAGTTCTGTAATTAGGAATAAGTAAAACAAAGGAAAAACCCCAAAGGAACCTGAAACATTGGTTTATATGCTCAGTTGATCCATTTGGCTGAGATTTCCAAAGAAATACCATTTTTTAATAAAGGATTTTATTGCCCTCTATGCCACAAAACAGACATACAGTGTTTGGCAAACAGATATACAACTTAGTTAGATTGTAAATTCTTTGGGGACGGAGATTGTCTTTTTGTTCATTGTTTATACAGCATCTAGCATGATGGGGCCCTGGTCCATGACTGGCACTTCTAGGTACTATTGCAATTGGATTTCATTAAAAACAAAAATTGCATTTTTATTGCACAAAAAAATCTGCTGTTGATTCTCAAAGATAAGCTGTTCTAAAAAGTCTGTGTAACACAGCATGATGCTGGTGAAGTTAAGGTCAATTCATTGATCAAAAAGGAAAGCAAGGTCTACACTTATTTCACTATATAAAGATGGAAGATATTTTTGTAATATATATTACAATATATAATTACAATTACAAATATATATTACAAGCCTAGTACTGTAATGCTGGCAAATAGAGACGGTATATGGTTAGTATTCAGTAGCATTGCTGCATTATGGATGTGTCAGTATAGTTCTGTAGTCGAGGCTGTGTTCAGCTTTGGCACTTAAGGCAGGAATAAAATTCCTCTTTCTTCCTTCTGTAACTGAGTTTATTCTACAAAGATAAAACTATAGCTTTCAGCATGGCCTAGCAGTCCCTATCATAAACGGGGTAATGAGAGGAGGAAAGTTGCCACCAAAAGTGTCTGAGAAATGGATATTGGGGATATTCCACAGACCCAGTTTTTCAGTCTAAAAAGGTTTTTGGTGGTTTACCAGAGTGTATTCCCAGACTGATGAATCTCACTAGGTATGCCAGATGTCTGCAGATATGGGTGACAAGCATCTTTCGTGGGTGGCATCAAGACAGCTAGTGTGAGGGGTGTCCCATAAGCTGGAACCTGACAAGAAGGGAGGCAGAAAAGGCAGTGGATGTAGGGAGCCAGGGAGGCAAGATGTGCAGAGGCTAGGGAAGTCCAACCAATTTTAAGGCAGATTTGTGCCAGAATGGCATAAATCAGCCTCAGATGGGGACACAATTTAACTTGTAAACTTTACCAATACCTGTGTGTCTATAGGGAATATATCTTAAAATACCTGGGACCAGAGCCCAGGTTGTGGGCAAGAGCCTCACCCCTACTCTGGCCCCTTCATGCAGCATAAAAGGGTCAGAGGAGTGTAAAGGTGCTGGAAGTCTCAATTCTGACGAGGGGAAGATTCCCTAGGCTAATATTGTGGAAGGCAACCATGAGATTGTCTTCCAAGGATCCCCAAAGCCCCAGAATAGGGGGTATGTCAGGATTGGGAGATGCTTGTTGGGGATCAGGCCATTTTACACAATGCTGCAGAGATTCTGGCAGTGTTGCAGCCTCTAGAGCTGTCTAAATTATATGAGAAGTTGTTTCGGCCCCTGGAACAGCCCAGGATCAGGAGGGTTCAAAGGTGGCTTAAAACTATGATAGCTCCCTTCACCTAGGGCTGTGACTTCTGTGCCATGTCTCTTGGAGGGGAAGCACAAAATCTCACTCTGTGTATTTGAGTATGCCTTTATCTATCTCACAACCTGATTTCTGGATGCTACTGCTCCCAACACCCCTAACTTTGATAATCCCAGGTGGAATAGTTACCAGAGATACAATGTTTTCCTTATCTGCAACACTGCATCCATGCTGGCATGGTCCTGATCATTGTTCAAATTTAGCACATTGTGGCCTTTCCTTTTGAGGATAGCTGTAGCGCACATGGTGTGCATGGTTTCAAAAGAACGATTCTGAGTGTAGTGCAGAAATAGAGCTACACACACTGACAGTGACAGATATCCACAGAATCACAAAAAGCAAGGAGATCTTTGTTGTGGAAGCTTTTAGAGCATCAAAACAGGTAGAAAGGGACCCTGAAGCCTCAAGTAAGGTGTATTGAGGCATCTGAGTTGGCTGAGGAGCATGTGGGAACCAATGCAAAACCTTAAAATCCAAGTATAAAGACCTATGGCCATTGCTTTTCATGTTATTTGTCTGTCTCATAAATGGTTACCTGACAAATCACCCTAATTTCACCACAATCCCAATTTAGCCATATGGATTTTGCTAGAAACTGTACCAAGGATTTTTTTTTTAAGGAAGCATCTAGGAAATTGTGAAGTAAATAACTGAAAAACAAGTGCAGTATAATCAATAAATAGTTACACCTAATAGTCTCTCCAATATTTCCAGAGGGGTAGCCGTGTAGTCTGTATACAGCAAAAACAACGAGAGTCCTGTAGCACCTTAAAGACTAACAAATTTCTGCAGGCATAAGCTTTCTTGGGCTGCAACCCACTTCGTCAGATGCACCTGACGATGCATCCTGACCTGACCTGACCTGATGCATTTGACGAAATGAGTTGCAGCCCACGAAAGCTTATGCCCGCAGAAATTTGTTAGTCTTTAAGGTGCTACAGGACTCTTGGTTTTTTTTCTCTCCAATATTTATTACTCGCAGATATCACAAGAAGCTCTCTCCAATAAAACTGAGATCTGGAAATACAGAGGGCATCCGGATCACATTTATGCAAGTCATTTCCACTAAGTTCCTTTGAATTAGAACAAAGCAATGGCTTCAGCTTTTTTAGTTTTAAGTTACAATTGGTTGCATGCACTTTAGACCAAAAGCTTTCATAAGAGACTTGTGCAGCCACAGCAGTGTGATCATTCCAGGAAATCAAAATAATGTCTCTAATAACATCTTGTTACTGAACAAAGTCTTTAAAGCATTGTAGACATTTATAAATCTGGTATACATCAGGAAACGTTGACTCAGTAATGTGCTAAATAAACACAGGGGGCCACTCTGTCTGCCTTACATGTATGTTGGGAGTCCCTTTTAAGAATGAATAGGATGATTTTAAGAAAAAGCATTTTTGAATTCCCACATACCTCAAAGAGTAAGAGAAAATCCTAGTAAACATACTGAACTACTCCAGTTGACATAGTCAAAGGATTATTGTATTGAGGATAACAGGGAAAATATTTGAAATATGACACATGAGCTTGATCTACATTATTTGTAACAAATCTTAGATAAAACTGGTGTATTCTATCACTAACAAGTAGCTATATACTCTTTTCAAAAAGAAACAATGTAAACCTTTCACTAGTTTTCGCTCATGAAAACCCTTTTCAGCTTGAAAAGAGAGAATATTTATGCTCACTTCTTATATGATTATCATTAGAAAAATGATTTTGTAAAATGACATTTTGGTGTTTGATATTTATTCCCCTTAAGTCACTCTAACAAAATTGCTCAGTTTTCAAATCAAAACAAGATTTATTTAACTGACAGCACTTCGAGTTTCTGGAAATCAAGCCATTTTATTTTTACTCTCAGATATTGTCAACAATATATATTCTGTAGTCAGCATATGGCTTGTTTTGCATGACGATGCATAGGGCAGAACAAAATATAGCATGTTCTTGTGCAACTACTGCATATTGGCTCTGCAGTTCTTACAGTACGTTTCCAGTAAATGAAGCAGATGTGACTGGAATTCACGTAAGAAGTGGATTTGATCAAAAACAGGTAAAACAAAAAATCCTTTTGTGACCATAGCTATATTGCATAAAAATGACATTAAGTCCTTCACTCAAAGCCACAAAGGCCAAAAAATTCACTTTATGCATCTTACTATGTTGCCTGGCACTGTAAGGCTCTGAGAGAAGTGCATGAGCTGAACATCACAAAATAAATTGAGACAATGTCATATTTAAGCCTTTCTTCTGGTTTCTAATTTACTTTTATTGGTAGCATAAAAAGGTCCATGAAAAATTAAGAAATAGCTTCCCTATTACTTCACCATATCCCAACAAACCCCACCTTTCATAAGAGCCATCAAAATATATTTTAAATCTTTAATATGAAGACAGTTCATGTCACAGTTCAATATTGCTAATCGGAAGTACAGAGTCACTATGTTGTTAATGAGAATACTATCCATAATGCCTATTTAAATGCCTACAGAAAAAAGTGAACTGCACGCACTGTACCAATTTAGTTAATTGTTGCTGGAGTAGCACACCTTTTCCCCAGCTCATTATGCTGAAATATTTTAGAACTTGTTTTATCATATTAAAAAAAGCTACACTCTGAGTTACTGCAGTTAAGTCTTTGCTGGTATCCTAAAACAGTGCATTTTTGGGTAGTGATTTTAAAAAAATTCAAAATCATCTAAAGAATTTGGAAAAATACCTTTTAAATTTCAGTTCTCTTTCAGAAATGTAATATTTTATGCATATTGCATAGTTATTTGGGGTTCATTTGTGGCATCTAGCTACTAAACCACACTGGCAATGGTGTGAAATCATTCTGCCCTGTGGGGAGGGTTGGGTAGGATTGAGGTTGGGCTTTTTGCACAACAGTTGGATAAAATGCACTCTGCAATCTCCAGTTGAGAGCCAGGACTTTAACCCAGCCACCCTTGCAAAGGGTGAAGGTTGGCCAATCCTGGAATAAGCAAACTAGCCCTGCGAAAGATGCTGCAGATCCTGACTAGACATGCAACTTTCAAGCAGCTTGCTAACCAGATTGGCAACTGGCTGTGCCTGGAGTCTGTGTTATCTGTGCTAGTTTATATAAAAGACCCTCCCATATGTAGCAGGTGTCATCCCTGTGTTTTGTATTATGGGCCCTCTTTGTTTTTCTTACATGCCTTCCCAACTGTTTGTTTGTCTGTTCACTGCATTCTTTACTCTATTCCTCTTGTTTACAATTCTGTATTTTGCACTTCTTTGCTGTCTTTCTATCTCATTATGTTGCTCTACATTGTATTCATCCCAGGGGCATGTGAAATTAGATCTGACTACCACTGAGATCACAGAAATTCCTTGAAGAATTTTCTGCCTTATTGAGTATATTTTCATCATATACGTGTTTTTTTGTGTTTTACGGGAACACATGTTTCTGGCACAACTTGTTTGCTATTTATTTAGTTACTCTGAATTAGTCAATTGGTGGTGTTTCAGATACAGCATGTTCCAGGGGAGTAGCTGGATTAAGTGATCTGGCCCTGTGTTCATAGACTAGGGGGAGAGGCACACTAATTTAAACCTATTGGTATGTGAAGTATAGAGTCTTGCCATTTACAACAGATGGGGGAAGAGAGCAAAAATGTACAAAAGCCAATGGAGTGGGTTGTTGAGCCACCTCTAGGACTTACATAGCCTGTTCCAAAATGGAACCTCATTGGTCGTTGCTTGCTCTGGTGAACCAGTGGATAGGGGGCTGTACAGCCGAATAAGCCACAGGTCAAGGGAGTGTCATGATTTTTGCTGAAACCTGTGATGGCATGGCTCACCAAGGTTAGGCTGCAGTTCAATAAGGATCAGCCTGTCTAATTTAGTTCAGTTGATTTGATTCAATTAGTTATTAAATCAAAGTTTATGCAAATTTGATACCCTGTCACATATCTTTTTTCATTTACCATTTGCCCCAAATATATCCCATCCCATCCCATCACTTCTTTCTACCCAGGCCATTCCCTTGAATACTTAATTGTTTTTTAATCTGCTCTTGAGCAATAGTTCCCACTACCTCCAAGTTATGTCACTGGAACATCCAAAAAAGTAGCAGCACAAAACTATAGAATACTCACAAGGCAAGAGAATCATTTATTTTATTTTTACTTGAATTTTCTTATTTCTTACCACACAAGTAAAAGAATATGCATGGCTATGGAACCACTTGAAATGGAAGGCATTTATGGTACTCAGACAAGCTTTAGCTTCATTTTGTACTTTATTCTCTGCAGAAATAGTTAATCACCTTATATACTCCTCTCTGGTAAACGTTTTTCCATATATAAAACCATGACAGAATTTGAATATGTATTATACTCAGAGTATAAAAGGGAGGAAGAATTTGTTGTGGCCATGAATATAGAAGATGGAGTAGCCAATTGAACATGATTGATATTTAATTTCAAGAGACACAGTGAAATACAGGTAGAGCAAAGGATATATTTTTAAAATGGGAATAAGAATGGATATTATTCCTAATAGTATTCTTCAATGGTTACATTATTTTATGCTGTTATTTTGTTAATGTCAGTAAGTTAAAACACTCTGCCTTTAAAAAAGTAGCAGGTATAGGAACATGTGAAACTTTAAAAATATCATAATTTTCTTTGGATGAGTAATAGAGCAGGGTACTGATCTAAAACCTGTTAATGTGAATTGAAAGATTCCTGACTGACTTCATTGAGGGGGGGTTAGGCTCCAACAAGTATAGTAGCTGATTTTTAAGTTGGCACTTACTAATATTAAATATTTTAAAACTTTTACACAGACATTTTGACATAATAAAAAGCTGTCTGTTAGACTTAACTCTGGGCCTTTGCTTATCATCATTATTTTGGCAGAGGATAATACTGTACTGATATGTAAGATAATTTCAAGTCTTATTTCAAAGTAATCTAATATTTAATTCAAACTCACAAGAGGATAGATTGACTTAAATAGGACATCTATCATCGGTGAATATTAAAGTCTTTATTAGACTCTGAAATATTAAGAAATAGTACATTTTTATAATCAGATACACATAACAGATTAAATATTGTGTTCTTTGTATTGTAGGTTTTTTGGATGTGGAGGAACCTTATATGAAGGAGCAGCCAGAAACTAAATTTAGGCTTTCAGTTTGTAAAGCAACTTTTCATTCAGTGAAGGATAAGCTGCTGATATTTCAAAAGAAAGAGGAAGAAATTTGGCATGCTGTGCACCGGTTTCATTCTCTTGTTCATCCTGCTCCACAACTTAAAGCTGTGAATCACCCAGTAAACATAGAGAAGAGGATTTTTGCTAGAATGTATGGATCTGTAAGACTTGGACCATTTTATGTTATTGATAAAGCCTACAGGGAGAGTAAGAGGTGTGAGATCCAAACGAAAAAGATATGTAGGGTTATGCAGATGCAAATTGCCAAAGGTGAAGCTGACTACTATATTAAGGGTTTTCTTGAGGAGAAAAAGAATGGTGTTCAGAAAAGATGCAAAGAAGAAGGCATTAGAATTCAAGAAGCTTTACAACAACATCAATTGAGAAAATCAAGATTTATTGAAAAAGTAAGGAAAAGGCATGCTCAGTTTTTGGAAAACAAGAAACAAAAAGCATACGAGTATTCATTAGTTCAAGACTTCAGCATTCAGCATGCTTCTTTGACACAGAGTTTGTTTGGACTTGACAAATGGAGGAAAAATGAGGAAACCATAAAGGAAAGACAAAGCTTTGTTAAGGAAAACAAAGAAGATACGGAAAAATGGAAGGAGCTGATTACAAATTTTCAGGAACAGAGGTATATTTTTCTTAATATTCAGTGTTGTAAATATGAATGCTGCACACAAATATGGATAATTTTTCTAGATTGAAATACATCCATATATTACAATGTTTGGGTTCTTTTTTGTAGAACAAACAAACACAAATAAATCACATTCTTACTTGGTCCCACAAACTGATCGAATATCAGAGTTACAGTATTGTAAGCAAAAGTGTTCCTCTAGAAGTGGAACCACAAAATCAAGGGGAGCTTTAACTACATCCTTAATTCCTCTCTGAGCCAATCTTGTTCCTTGCACCAAATCTGGGTACATGTTCTGGGTACTTGAGGAGTTGGAGGGGCGGAACCTCAGGCCTGAAGTAGCCTGAATAGTGATTTTTTTGCCTCCCATAGGGAAAATCCAACAGATCCACAAAGTAGTAGAATTCAGAGCCCATCTCCTTCAGCTCAACCCACTCTCCAGCAGTGTGGAAGTTCCCTGTATGCCCCACTTTCTATGGCTAAAACGGTTAGGGCAGGATTTGCCTCTTTACATAAAGTGAGAACAGTGACCCATAACCACATTTCAACACAAATGTGATTTTTTTTAAAGGGAAAATTCCACAAATAAAACATTGGGGGGTTTTTTGCCTGCAAAAATAAAGCAAGCAGTGTATTATTCTTATTATGCAGCATCACCTATGTGCTGGAGTATACTGCCAAAAATCCACAGAAAACAAGAAACAAAAAGTATCAAAGTATTTATTGGCTAAAGACTTCACCATTGTGGTTAAGATTTCTCATTGTTTCCCTTGAGACTTTGCACAGTAGAAAATATATAGCAAATATATATAATAATCAATGCCAAAGCAGCTTGCTTAATGATGCCCTGTTTAGATAAGACACAACAGAAACCATTTTTGTCTTAATATGTATGCAATATCTTTATGTGCAGCACAATGCAATAATATTTTTATTAAGCAGAGTTAGAATGAAATCAGTAGTGCAAATAAATCTTTAACAGTTTTATCACCCAAAGCAATTTTGGAGCAAAAATTGAATCAAGGATGTCAGTGCATTCATTACAATTCAGCTTGATACAATTTGGAATAGTTGAGCCTCGAACCAAGAAAACTAGGATTTTGTAGATGTATGGCAAAAGTAAATTCTGTTATGCAATGTAACTATTCTGCACACATACTAACTGCATTTTTAGGCAATTATGTTATATATTTTAAAATATTTTTTCCAAAAACTTAAAGGCACCCATTCACATTAAGGTATAGCTATGCTCTAAAAGATGACTTGTAAGGTTCCATATTTGTTGGCTTTCAATGGTATGCATATGAAATATGCTTAATTTACAAGTAAAACAATGTTTTTCTCTAACTATAAACTCAATCTCCATTCTGAAAGGTGAGCAAGCCAATTTCCATCTTGTGTATCTTCACCACTAACAAAGGTTCTGCAAGCTATATTAAGCTTCCAGTTGCACCTGTGCACCTTTATTGTCTCAAATTATGCCATTAGTGACAGCTGAGCAATTCCATTGTATTCAGTGGGTTTGCACTTGTGTAACTGACAGGAAATTTAGTAAATGATTCTGTTGATGATGTACAAGATGGAATAGAATCCAGTTCTCTCCCTCTTAGTTATTGGCTTTGCCATGCTAAGGGGAATAAAAAGCAATAATAGAATGAAAAGACCAGAACTGTTCTACAGAACGATCTGAACTGCTTGGTAAAATGGGCTCATTTGAACAACATGCATTTTAATCTAGCCACTGCATACATCTAAGAACAAAGTGGTTTAGGTTACACTTACACAATAGGGGACTGGATTCTGAAAAGTGACTTCAGGGTTGTGATGGATAGCCAACTGGTCACGAGCTCTCAATGTGATGTGGTGGAAATGGTTAGGAAATGAGCTACAAGGATGATTCAAGGTTTGGAAAACCAGCCTTATAGTGAGAGGATAAACAAGCTCAATCTATTTAGTTTATCCAAGAGAAGGTTAAGTGGTGTCTTGATCGTGTCTATATGTACATATATGTGGAGAAGATTTCTGATCAGGCTGTTTAATCTAGCAGACAAAGGCATAACTATATCAAGTATATAGATGCTGAAGCTAGACAAATTCAGACTAGAAATAAGATACAGCTTTTTACAGTGAGGTTAATTTGCCATTGGAACAACTTACTTAGGGATGTAGTGGATTCTCCATCACATGAAGTCTAAACCAAGACTGGATGTCTGTGCTCTAGATCAGACAGAAATTATGGGTTTGATACAGGAATTACTGGATGAAAATTTGTTGTGTAATGCAGGAGATCAGATTAGATGATCATAATAGTCCTTTCTGGCTGTCAAATCTGTGAATCAGTAAATGCTTATTTTTGTCACTAAAGTTAGCAGATGTGATTCTAATTACACACAAGAAGTAGTTCTGGTGTTTCGGTGGTGTCAGTGAAAGGAGTAATTTGTGGCCCAGATTTGGTCCCTCTGATACCCTGGCAAAACCCAGTCACTGAGCACATACAGTACCTTCTCAGGTAGTAGTCTGTCCTTCACCCAAGACTGACCTCTTGGTACCAACATTTGTACACAACATGACTTCGGCACCTGTGACTCCAGTGCTAACCTCTAACGTACAGATTCTTCCACCAATGCTATTTTTGGTACTGAGTGATATTGCAGTGACAGTGCAACCTGAGTAACCATAACTGTCCTCAGGTATGATACTGTCCTGTGCTTAAGTATTAACTACCAGTACTGTTATAGTATCAGTGAACTCTTCAGTTCCAGTGGTAGAAGGCAGAGGAGAGTTAAGCTCACACTAGAATTCTGAATAGGGTAACCCCACCGTAAGAGGGGGACTACTTATTTTCTTCCTACCAGTCTCAGTACAGTAAGGAGGTATCCTCCACCTGCTCATCTTGTTCCCATTCACATGACTCTTACTGTTCGGACAGGGAATCTAAGAGCTGACACTATAGCCATAGTCCTGTGAGATCTTGGAGAGAGCACACATCTTGGTATCTTGGTCCTAGCCTTTTACCCTGAACTAGCGATAAATCTGCTTCATTAATGAAACTTCGTAGAGTTGCTCAAGAGGGGAGACTGCCATAGACTCTCACCATACCACAGGAAGAACAGGAAAGTGATGAACACCTGCAGATGGAAGAGTGCTAGATCCCAACAAATATTTCCTCTTCCTCATTTGAGCTGCCCTCTCCCTCTTCCTCCTCTACTGCACACTGTATCCACCTTATAGCAGCAAATTTCATGCCATCATCAAAGCCATAAATAGCCTTTGAACAATATATACCCTTTACCATCTCCACCCGTCCCCTTATTTGGCAACCATTGATATATTTTTGAGAGGCCTGGAGTGGAATCAAACCACTGGGTTTTAGAGATTGTTAGTGTGGGGTATTCCATTCATTCTTAGTCCCTACGCTCAACCCTTCCTTGTCCCTCTCATGAGATGTTGTTAAAGCAAGTAGTGGACTGCCTGCTAAATCTTGGAGTAGTGGAAGATGTGCCCATGGAGTTCAGAGGGATAGAGTTATATTTCCATTATTTTTTAATCTTGAAGAAGAGAGAGACCTGGAATCTAGTCCTAGAGCTGAGAAATCTCTACAAGTCAAAGTAGAAGAAAATTAAAATTAAAAAATTAAATTAAATTAAAATTTAAAAATTTAAAACAATTAAAAATCAGGTTTTTTTCTTTAAATTGGATTTTTTACTGAAAATAAATAGTTTTTTTTTAAATAAAATAAATGTATTTAAATGTAACTGAAATTATGACAATCTATGATAAGGATTACATTTACTATAATCTGTTACAATAATTTAAATTGATTTACAAGTAATATCAAGCAGTACACATTTGTTGTCAAATTTCAAAGAAATTCAAACCTCCAAACTAGTGGAAGTCACTAGCACCTGAAACCAGAGTTTGTTAAAGTGTCAAACCAGCTTTTGACAGCAGAAGCTTCTACCATAGGTGCAGAGAGAATATTTTCTTTGTTTCAGTTTTTTTAGTTAGCTCAGTTCAATGACTAGTGCATTCAGAGTTAAAAAACCAATTTGGAATTGAAAAAGCAGGAAAGCTTACTTTCCTGTTTTAATATCTGAATAAAAATCTAAGTCTGAAAGGATGAGATCTACTAGTTTTAAACTCTTGAACGACATGGAAACCAGAAACAATCAGTTCAATTCACTAACTACATATATTACTTCCTTTGTTTAATAAATTATCTAGTTTTGTTTGGTAATCTTTTTGTTAAACTTTTTTTTCTTACATATCCAGCATAGTTAAATAAAACAACCTAAATAATAAAAATATCATTTTAAAATTCTGTTTTGGTTTATTTTTAACCAAATTCTAATTTCCATCCAAAGAGAGCTTGACACAAATCACAAGAAAACTTGATCATCATCTAGTAAATGACAAATGCATCACTCACAATTTGTAAATGTAAAAATTAAGGAAGTGAATAAATGTTAATTAAGCCATATAATTGCTAAAATAAATATGTATAAATATTATGTATGCTTCTATATGTATAGATATAATGTATGCGTTAGCAAAAAGAAGTACCAAAGTTGTTATAAACCCTATCTTGAATTGCAAATCAACATGTTTTAATGGTTAACAACCAGTGAGAAACAAACTTTCTTTAGGAACTAACTAAAAAGTCCAAATGTAAAAAAAGATTAAAATTGATTATTTAAATCAAGATTTCCGTCTTGCTGATTTAAGCCATAAGTAAAATTGGAGATTTAAATCACTTTGATTTAAACCAATCCACTCTGCAACAGGTTCATCTGCCTTTTCAAATGAAGGATGGTAAGGCTGGCCTCTATAATCCCATCATTAGATCCCCAAATCCACAGGACTGCTTCATGGCTCTCTATTTTACAAGACACTTACTTTTACCTACCATTTCAACTGGCACAAAGAAAATACCGGAGATTCCAAGTGGGAACATCTTCCAGTACTGAGTCGTGCTCTTTGTCTTTCATCAGCACCAAAGCTATTCACCAAGTGCTTGGTAGTAGTGGTGGCTCACATAAGGAGACAAAGGATCCAGATCTATCTGTACATTAACAATTGGCTCATTTGAGGACAATCACCACAGGATTTGCTTAGCTTCACATCTTTCCACTATTCTGTTGCCAATCTAGAGAGCAGTTCATAGGGGTAGTGCTAGATTCCACAGCTCCAAGGGCTTATCTACCACATGAAAGATTTAAGACCATGGTAGGCTTCATCAGCAACTAATATGCTCATCTAGAAATATCTGGAAGAGTATGCCTCAGGTTTTTGGGTAAGGCCTCATATAGTAACTTCAAGAAGTGTTGTCCAAATGGAGTCCATGACTCTTTCCTTGCTATTCTGGAGTCCTGTAACATCTGGATTCTGCACTGGTGAAGGAACTGAGGGACGACTGAACATGCTTTCCCCTTTATGCCCTTCTTATAAATTCTCCGTTCAAGATTTGTATAGGCAAAACCCCATTGCTTTCAAGAAGAATTTTGCCTATGTAAGAATTTCAGGATTGGACCCTAAATTAAAACCAGCATTGTTCACTTCCTCTAAGATAAGTAATTATGTTGTTTTTTTAATTGGATTTGGGTTTTTGCTTTGTTTTTGTTTATTTTGTGGGGATGGTCTTTCTGTACAGCAGTGAAAAAAGAGATCTAAATTGCGTGTGAGCTGGGGAGCTCTACTTTATGCACTATCCCATGAGGCTTGATTGATCTGTATCTTTCCTTAAAAACATACTTGCATCTTTTGGAAGTGAAGTTGTCTAGTGACTTTCAGTTTGAATAAATGTACATAGTCAAATTATAAAGCACATAAATTGAGTTGATAACAGAGATACTTGCAGATTTTTAACCACAGCTAAACTGGTTAATCAAGTTTAAAAACTAGACCACAATGCAACATTGTAAATAAGAGCAAGTTTTAATAGCTTGAGCATGAGGATTCCTCATAAGCAGGACAATACCTACTCCTTTTGAGTGTCTTTTTAAACTCACTGAGGGTGGAATCCTTTCACTAGCATGGAAACCAAGGGGCTTTATGGAAATCAAGGTTTAAACAGATGAAATCCATAATTTGCAGCTTGTGAATGATGCTATTGCAGTCTTCATGATTACTTTTCCTATGGTCTGGAATAGTTAGTTGTAGTCACTTTGTGTTGATTGTGTTCAATGCTGGGTCTGTTTGTAAATGTGAATCCTGTGGCACTATCCCTGGCCTATCAATGTCATCACATTCTTCACCGGTCAATGGAATTGGTGCAGAGACCCTCTCCATGTCTGTCAGCCCTGTGTGTAGTCCACTTGCTGGTGCCTTTGTTCCTGTGCAGAATTTAAGTAGTTCAGGCTTTGTGTTGGTCTTCTGCACTGTAGGTGAACTTCAGCCTAAAGGAGTAAAAATGATTCCTATGGCCTGTCTAAATTGTATATAAATTAATTACTATGGGAAAAGAGGTGAAAGAAGAAGAGCATGGGTGTAGTGTGTCAAATGCCAAGTCTAGCAGAGCTTTTCATTATAGTGAATTTAATTAATCTAGCTTAATTGGAGAAAAAAGAAGCTAGATACAGTTGTAAAATAAAAAGAAGAAGCCAAGAGCATATTCATCTGAAAGAGTCTTAACTCTTAGAGACAAGACTTCTATCAGGAAATTTACCCAGATGATCTATGAATGGTAAACCATGGCTGCAAGTTGTGTGAATAAGACTGAAGTCTCTTCCTTTATTCTTCTCCAGGCAATTGATGTTACTAAAAGAAAACTTGGCAGAAAAAATGGTTCTGGGTTCCATTGTTTCTCAAAAGACCAATGAGAGATTACAGCAAGCCAAGGCAAAAGTTACAGCTGTAAAGGATCATCAAGCCAAAATTAAAATTATGAGAAGGGTGCCATTGAACTGCAGTGCAATAAAGCATGTATAATGAACTCCAGTGTTTAAGATGCTAACTTGCAGCATTGTAAGTGAATATAAACTAAACTGTCTATTTATTTTAATGCTAAATGTGGAAGTCTATACTCATAATTTAAACTGAATTTACAGGCCTTCATTTAGGGGGGGAAAAAAATGAAGAGAAACAGTTATGTGTGTTTACTTCTAGAATGTATAAAACAGTTATGCTAAGTTTATTTTCAACTCTGGTCTTATTTAAAAAAATCAGTATTTACTATTAGATATCACACTCTAGTGTCTGAGATGGTTCAGTACTTTCCTAACCTTAGAAGTGACTGGTATTTTAGATTGCATTGTGTGATAATTGGTGGTAAATGTTTATTTTTAAATGGCAAGCACTACAAGTGTGTATACAGTTATCCTCTGTACTTACTCTTAAAAATTAATTAATCAGTGCAACAAAAATAATAGGGGAAAAATTCACAGGTTGCTAATGTAGCCAAATAGCAACAGTGCAATTAAAATTTTGACTACAGTTATTGCAGACAGTTCTGCTGAAGCTTTGCCTCAGTGTTGCCTAAGTAACTGTACATACAACCATGCCATAAGACATTAGTTCTAGATAGAATGTATTTTCCATTTCTCTCTGGCATCCCCTGATGCATTAATTTTGTCCTAGCTGCTAACTTTCATTAACACGCTGTGTACTTTGATTAGTCTCATTAGCTGCTTTCATATGTGTTGTTAATTATGTTTCTGGTTTATTCTGCTTACATGCTTTTTTACATACTTCTGATTGTGTATGTGTACGTGCATGTGCATGTCTATATAAAATATGAGAGACAAGGTGGGTGAGGTAATATCTTTTATTGGACCAACAGACAAACTCTGCCACCAAAAGAAGATATTACCTCACCCACCTTATCTCTCTAATATCCTGGGACTGACACAGCTACAACAACACTACATATATAAAATATAGTCTTTTTTATTATTATTCTTATATCCTTCCTGTGCCAGTGTTGGCAAACAGGACAGAAACTAGTCTCTTCCATTCCTCTTCATCGTCTGTGCTGCTTCTGCACTTCGATGTGGCTGTTGGTCCCAAGCCCAGATAAAATAGGGAGGATTGAGAATGCATCTAACCACCTTGCCTCATTTAAAAAAAAATCAACAGTTATAGAAACAGAATCAGGCTACCATTCTAGGAAAAATGAACACTCCTGATTGGCCGCCCTCGGCTGACAGTAGGGGCTTCTGCTCTTGTTGACCGCCTGATGCTGAGAATGGGGGCTCCCACTGTCAGCTGCCTGGGGCTCCCACTGTCAGCCCTGTGCATAGCGGGGCTCCCGCTCTCAAAATTGCAGTGGAACCCTAATATTGCGGAATCCACAATTTCCGCAATATCGAGAATTTAGTAGGGCCTTAGTTATTCCTTATATAATATAGAAATATTCTGTAAGGCTTCTTAATAAAAGGTCAGATTTCAAATAGTCTTAAATTTTGTACAACCATTTCCTGAGGCTACTTGAAAATTTGTTCTTGAATAACATTTTTTCTAAAATCATGATGTTCAGTAGCATCAATTAATTAGCAGAACATAGAAATCATCCAGAATAGGCAGTTATAGAAAACTGAGATTCAAATAATTTATAAAAGTCATGTTTTAAGCAATTTTTAAATAATTTTGCAAGCATTTCAACTGTGCTTGAAACTTCTAAACTCTGCTTATTAACTGGTGGAAGGTAATACCTGTAATTATTGAAGAAGAAAGCAAGTGAAATACCCAAGCTAAGAAAAATGGTCATTTTAGCAGGAATGTAGAATTCATAATTGCAGTATAAACTGATTAGAATAAAAACATTCCATCATATGTGCTGTTCTGCTTTTACAGTCATTCTAGACATTTGTTTAATATTTAAGTAGCCTGTCTCCAATAGTGTTTTCACTGTGTGATGCGGTGTAACAGTTTTTGTACATCTTTCTTCATTCATCTAGATTATTTTCTTAGGCAGACAATATTTCTAATTTCTGTCTTCTTATCAGCTGATTGTGCACACCCATGTGTTGAGTTAAACTGCTCATGAATCCCATAGGGATATATTAACTCACAAGTAAATTAAAATCTTATTATAAATAAAAACAAGAGAAGGTCTGTCTCCAAAAGCTAAAAATACTCTGTTAAATAATAGAATTTACTATAAAACAACTGTGACTATGTCTACACTGAGGGCGACAAAGTCGTGCCATCAGATCGACTTATCTGGATTGACCAAGCGGTCAGTGAAGACCCAGTCGATCCAGAAGTTGACAATATTAATCCACTGCTGCAAGTGGTGTAGCGCTGCGTCGACGGGAACGTGCTTTCCGTCGGTACAGTGCAGTGAAGACGGTGCACAGAAGAGAAGCATAGCAGTCGACGGGAGTTATGCAAGTTCTTTGCATACTTTGCGTAACTCCTGTCGACTGCCACCAAATCACGGAGGTAAGTGTAGACCAAGCCTTTGAAAGCCTATTGCATTTCTTATGCATTCATTATTTGATCATCAATTCCTTTGACATATGTTATGGATGATATTTTACCTTTCTGAAGTAAAACTTGTGATATGGAACAAAAGGCCAGGCTGCTTCCTTGGAGATGGAGTAGTTTGGGAAGCCATAGAGAATGCAAGGAGTATGGCCTTCTAATTCTGTGGATGATTCAGATCAGTGGGAAATGGAAGCACCCACTCTGTGGAAAGCTTTTCCTCTCTACTACTCTCAATGTGCATGTTCCACTCTAGAATAGTTCTATAAGCAATTGGGTTGTTCTTCATCACTCACCCCTATGCCGCTGCTGTACTCTCTCTCCATGAGGAAGGGACATTAGCATATAAGATGGTTTAGTGTATGTCTGTCTATCATATATCAGACTACTGCCTCCACTTCATTTGGAGAGTACCATTTTGATTGTGCAATTATACTGTGCCTTCCTTTTTTCCTCCATCTTGGACTGAGGTATCTTGACAGAAGGTAAGCAGTGCAGAGCAATTAAGGGTCATTAACTTGGACAGTCTCCAATTCAAATGGAAGCATTCTTGGACAGTGAATTAAGTACCGCGCAGAGAAATTCTTTCTGCCAGGTGGCCTTGTACCAAACTGTGGATCTTCTAATGAGAGACTACAAGCAGCTCATATTAGTCACCTGACAAAGGGGAAAGCAACTTTATAAAAGGAGGACTCTCTCAACAATCATTTTAGAGAGAAGAGAGCAGAAGCAGGTAAGAGAAGAAGCAAGAGAGGTGGGTCTTGAGACCCTGAAAACACATTGTCCAAATCCAAAAGGGCTCTGGGAGGGGAAACCGAGGCAGGGATTTGTGGGTAGGTTCTGTTGGTTTTCCTTAGCGCTGTATATATCTAATGCTGCCTAAGAGTTAAGTGTGGGTACTATAAATTCCTTTGCAGAAACTGTTATTCACTTATGCTGCCATCTAATCCTTGAAGAGGAAAACAGTAAATCAGAGAGGTTCCAGAGCTATGGTGGAACTCTAGGAGCATGACATTGAGGAAGCTTGGGAGAAACAGCACTGGTTGCAGAGCCAACACAATTGTACTATGGGATTTCCACTGCTAAGAGGCGTGTCAGACACAAAGGCTGCACCTAGACGTGTTTCTAGAGCTTTTGAAAATTCAGAACGTATGTGTGTCTGCATGAAACATTTTATACTTTGACATATACAAAATAAGTTAAAAGAATATCAATGTTGCAAATCCAAGCACTCTAAAATTAGGAAACAACATAATAAAAGTTGCCTGTATAACTTTATCTGATCATCTTTGTGTGTATGTATTATGATAATTTTGCCTAACATCATAGGAAGTTTATGTCAGAGTCAAAGATAAAATTCAGCTCTATCGAGTTCAGTGACTTAAATGCAAGATGACATCCTTTCTCTTGTTGCAAACCTCTGTCTCATCCTGTGTGCTGAATGAGATCGGAATCTTGGAGAACAAATAATACATGCTAATGTAATTAAAGACTGTATCATAATGCATATGCACATAGGGCAAATTAAAGTTGAATGTTCACCCTTAATTCTGGCATTTCCAAACTTTTGAAGGCTTGACTTTGCAACATTAATAATGTTCTTTTAATTTACTAATTTGTATTTAATTTCCTAGCTTTAAAAAAACCACACACAACAAAAACCACCAGAAATTCCTTTATGAGGAACCATATTGGCACCCCACAAGCTTCATCTCTAAGGTTAGACACCAGGTCCTTTAGAGCCACAACACAGGCCTTTGTCACATAAGATAAAGGGGTAACTAGTAGCAATAGTAAGGTGTTATTACATATGCAGACCACCCACAAGAGGGGGAGAAAAACACCCATTTGCTCCTAACTACTAGTAGCTGAAAGCCTGTGCCATTGCATATTTGTAATTCATAAAGTCAAAATGGCTTTGCTGCTCAAGCTTATGGTTTTATGGGAAGAATGAGAGAGGGTGTGTGTGTTGTGCTGTTAAACTTTTGTTGTTATGTGTGTGGCAAATGAAAGCTGTGCGCTGCAGTGAATGATGGTGTGTTTGTGTTTGTTGTGTGGGTGGTTGTGTTGATTTGTGTGATTGGTTGTGTTGTGCAGGAAGATTTGTGTGGGTGGCAAATGAGGGGTGAATGTTGCAGTCAGGTAGTATATGTGTTTGTGTTATTGTGCTGGCTGCTTGTTTTGTGTGAGTGACTGTGTTGATTTGTGTCTAGAGGGGATTGTGCTGTAGGATTCTGTGTAGATTTGTATGGGTGGAGGGGTGTGTGCTGCATTGAGGAGTTTTGTGTGCTGAGGATTATTGTGTATGCTGCTTGTGGTGTGTTCTGTGGTTTTGAAGAGCTATCAGTTGATCCAAATACTCCACCATCTGTTCAGTCTCCTTCATACAACCAATGAAATGTTGCATGAAAATTAACTGTAGAACAGGAATGGTGATTGGCCGAGTTAGCTCTGGTGTCACAGTAGTTTAGGTCTGTTGGCATGGTGTAGATACATGCCTTGCTGTTGGCTTGATATAACTCATAAAGTCAGAAGGCTGAGAATTCAAAAATTGGATGATAACAGATCACAAAACCCAGTGATGGTTGATCCTGGCAATATTCTAACTAAAAAAAGTTCTCAGCCATGCTTGTAGCTTTTCCCATGACTGCACACTTACTCAATAGACATAGTAGGCTTCAGAGCCACACACAGAGTGACAATCGAGATATATATATATAAATTTGCTAGATAAGCAAAAAAAGTTAGGAATCCTGGATTTTATGCCTTACTCTGGAAGTGAGTATTGTCTAATGGTGAGTCACAATAGCCATCACATATATTTGACATATTCATTCAAAAACTAAGTGGATGAGTCTTTGGTCTACTATTGTAGAGACCCAGTTAGTATTCTCAACTCTGCCAGAAGTAATTTTGTGTAATCTCTCAGTTGGCTAATTTCTAAAATGGGTGAATGATAGTGCCCTGCCACCAAAGGTCTGGGTAGGAAACAGTGTTCAATAATAAGGGCTGTGAAATTCATAAGATTATTACAACTAATTATCAAGAGAGAGAAATTTATAATTCATGGTCTCATCTTGACTCCTAGTCCAGTTCACATTTCTATGGGCCAAAGTGGATGATGGCTTCTGAAGAAGCAGCATTTGCTACTCCCCCTTCCTCTGGGGCTTAATTGGTATGTGCCTACCAATTAAGAGGATCTGTGGGGGAGGCGTACTCAGTGCAGTCGGTATGTAGGGAGCTGAAGCATGCTAAAGGCTGCTTTAAAGGTTGGAGATTTTAGCAACCAGCTTTACAGATTCTGTGCAAATGATGACATTCAGAGGCTTATAACACAGTCAAATCTAAATAGGTTTTCACATGGATAGTCCTGGGGTCACATACATTATGCTCTCTTCTTTCAAAACATCAAATTCTTGCTTAAAAACATGTAGGTGTTAGAACTCTTTTAAAAACAAACAAAAACCATTTGGATTTTTTTTTTAACATTAGCAAAACATTTTCCTACAACCTCTTTCTCAGATTTCTCAGACAGGCTGAACCATTTTCACTGAAAGTTTGAAGAAATAGAGCAAACATGGACATTTTCAGCTTCATCAGCTGAAGTTTGACAACATTTCAAGCAACTGATTTTCTACTAGCCATTCCTGTAAGTATGTGTGTGTAGAGAAGGTGCAAAAAACCTGAAGGTTCATATCTGGGGAGCAATTAGAAGACCAGACATTCAGCTGGATTTTCTAATCAGATCTTTAGTGCCACTTAGGTGGTATAAAGAGGATGGAAAGTGGCCTATAATGCCCAGGAAAGAATTCCCCAGTCCTAGGGATATTACCACTCTCCCCTCTCCTACTTTTGGCCTAAAGGATGATGGGGTCTGGGGAAGCTGTACTTTAGTATGCTTATTTTTCATTGGGGAAGGGAAGATTCTGTTTAGGATCCAAAGTCAGTAGTAGAATTTAGAGCTGCATGTCAGGATCAACATGTTGTTGAAGCCAAAACTTGTTCCCTGACAGGTCCTGTACCACTCCCATGCTCAGCTGAGCAAAGTTTTGTAACACAAGGAAATCTACACAAGTATCTGTTTCTTTTAATGATATTCTCTTTCAGTAAATTGGGATTGTGTTAGTAACATTAGGTATACATGCTATACAAATGTCACTTTGGGGGAAGACCACTTCAAGAAGACTTTCATTTTCTTGTTTTGTTTAGTCTGTGGTTTAATCACTTGATTCATTAATTTCCCTGCTTTCCCTATATCTATCAGGTGCTAACAGGGTGGGGCAGTGCTAATATCAAGGGAGTAAAACATCATGAGGAAAATGTAGCAGTAAATCATAATGACCATGAACAAATGTATTTGGGTTCCTTAGATGCAATGTGCAATAGAAAGTCACTTTTCCTTATTTTATTTTTTATTATATTATTTATTAAAAATTGCAGTTTGCTCTTGGGCTTTTTAATAGGTAGGCTTGTGACTTGGTGATTTCAGCCACATATGTTTGACAGACTGTTGTATTCAATGTCATTTTATAGTTAATTTTATATTTTATTTAAACATAAGCAAACAGTCAAGATTTTTAGCCTTAAACTTGACCTCGCTCTAATTTAAACAAAAGCAACCATGGACATTTCCATTCCACTCAAAATGCAAAAATTCCTTGATTTTTCCCAACTGAAAAAAGAAAATTGATAGGAAAAAATCAGCATTAAAAACGATAAAGATTAGAAAAACAAAAGCCAGAACGATTGATTTTTTTTTCCTTTGGGCAGATCTCTTTTTAAGGCTGTGTAACCCTTGGTCCTTCAAGAGTTCTGCACGCCCCATTCTCACGGATTTAATTCTGCCCAGGGGAGACAACCTTTGCAAAGTCCACCACACCATTTTGGCCCAACATTAAGGGATTTCATAGTGCGAAGAGCCTTGATCAAGTTCTCTGCACTAGACCCCTAAATACACAATACATGTTTAAAAGTTACTCATATGAGGAGTCCCATTGATTTCAGTGGGATACTTGTTTGAGTAAAGACATCTCATGTGCATGAACGTTTATGTGGAATTGGGCTATGGTACTATTTTTATAAGTAATTATTACTAATTTTTGTAAGAAACTGGAGAATACATGGGGTGAGATTTTCACCCCACTGCATTTCCTGTCTTGCCGTAAAAAACCTAGGTCAGTCTGGGGGAGAATTCCCCAGTGTTGGCACTGGATGAGATAGCCATAGATCACTGTTACACAGGCCTCCTCACAAATCCTGGCATAAAGGTGTTCCAGAGGTGACACCAGAGGCTGGAGGGCATGTGCTGTGCGTGGAAGGGCAAAAGATGTGGCACTATGGGGATTCTGAGCAGCATCAAGAGCATTCATAGGCAGCCTGAAGAAGGACTATTGGGGGCTACAAGAATTGAAAGTGCCTAGATTAAAGCCCTTTGAAGGCAGAGTAAAAAATCTTATCTTGTTCTTAATGTGACTTTCTGAAAACATCTCCCATAAGTGCCTTTAAAAGACACTATTCCAAGTATCTTTTAAAGTCATACTGACTGCTTACTATAATTCCTTGGAAGTGTAACAATGAAATTAGTTGGGATATTTTTTTAAACCAAAATTGTTTTTTTTGCACATCATGTACAAGACCAATTTGGTACGTTCAGTTCTCTCACTAACACTGCTCTTCTAGCATTGATAGAATGTCTGCTGTTGAAGAGCAAGGCAGGACTATTCTATTGACACAGGCTGGCAGCCGGTCCAGATGGATCTCATTAGTTCTAATCTAGTGTATAAAAGGGTTTGCATGCTCTTCTATAGGGAATGAGAGTCTAGGCAGTGAAATAGGTCTTTTAGGGAAGCTCTTTAGAAACACCAACTCATGAGGAAGCTCAGGCTACAATTTATGTTTTGTTATTCTTCAGTGGGAAGAAAATAAAGCCCAAGCAAGAGAACTGGGCATTTGGATGTTAATTCAACATATATGTTCTTTGTAGAGGGTGGCCTGGGAACTCTGCCTGTTCACACTAGTATTATTGGTTTGAGTTTATTAACAGAAAATGAACACTGAGCTCTTTGTTTTGGAGCAGAAGGATGGATTATGTTTAATTTGCAATCAGATATAAGGTAGATTAAGTTTGGTTCCTGCTAACTTTGGCAGTGTCACTTCAATATTCTATCTGAAGATCCCTTTCCAAATAAAAATAAATGTGACTGACAATGTAAAATATGTTTCTTATTCTAAAATATATGATAGGACATTACTCCAGAGTAGATTCAAAGCTGTAATTCACTTGAGAGGCTCTATAACAAAACCTCAGGAGTGCAGCTCAGAAAGTTGACCTGTCTTATATCTCATCCCATATATATTTGTACATCTCTCTGAAATTGCTAGATTGTTCTGTAATTTTGATCAATACTCTCTGTAGTGCTTGCTATCCCTTCTAGTTTAGTATCCTCATATGATTTTATTTAGTGTGAAATTTACATTGTCCTTCAGATCAAAACCCTGCAAAAACCCCACTTGATACCTTCCTATATTTAGAGATGACCCCCATTAGTAATTACTTGATTCTTGGCCAATTTATTTCCACAAATATGTGTTCAAACCATACACTCTGTTTCCAACTTTTCAATAAGCTTGTGTTGTTGTATTCATGCTAAGTTGTTATTTCTACTTCTTTATTGCTTCCCAATGTTACATAGAACAAAACACTTTTAAAGGCATCAGTTGAAATTTGTTTGACAAAACCTGCTTGATATGCTTCCCTCTAAGTGCCAGCATCTCCTTTCAGTTGCAAAAGGATTTGGTTCTAAATGTTTAAATTTAGATTTCCTTATTATTAGTTCTAATATCTTACATAGAGCAGAGTTAAACTAACTGGTCAATACTTCCCCAGTTCTCCCTTCTTAAGATTGGAATCATGTTGACTTTTCTCCTGTCAGGTGCCTAATCTATTTTCCAACATTTACCAGAAGTGATTGCTAGTAGTTCTATTTAGTCCACTCTTGGGTATATCTTGCTCTATCCTGCTGATTTGTATGTTTAATTTTAATAGCTGTTCCTGTACCATCTCTTTATTGCTATTTGCTCTGGATCATCTCAGTACTCATTTAAATTTGATTATTCAATAATTAACACTTTCATTTTTGTTATAAACTGAAGAGAAGTATTATTTACTACTTCAACTTCCTTTGTACTACTTCATCTATAATTCCACCCTCAAATGTATTTAATATACCCTATTTATTTATCTAATTCTATCTTTTTTGTGAATATATTGTATTTGTAGAAATTTTCTTATGTCTTTCAGCCCTCTTCACTAGCATGACTCTACTATGCTTTTTTAGCTCTATATTTCTTGTTTTTACTGCCATGTCTTTTTTTCTCCTTGTTTTCTATATCTTCCATAGTTCTATTTCTGTTTCATTTGTATTATTAGCCTTCTTAGCCACAGTTGTATCTTACTGTTCTTTTCTTTTCTTTTACACTGGAATGCTTGCCTTTCTCTTTTTATGCTATTCCTCAACATATTTATGCTAAATTTGCCCATTTTTTCTCTGATAACTGTACTACTATCCCAGGACCCTTCTACTAACTAACTAAAAATGTCCAGTTAATTTTACTGAGGCAACTGTGCTTATGTCACTATATGCAACAATTCTGTCGGGTGTCTGTATTTTATACCCTTTGCCAGCCCCTTTGGCCTGTATCAGTTCCAGACCATGATGTTTGACTTACCTGGGGTTTCAGCAACATTTTGACAGCTAATGGACCAACTCCTCCAGTCCCATAGTAGTTATGTCACCTCATTCCATGACAATGTCATGATTTACAGCCAGAGCTGGGATAACTACCTGAATCAGGTAGCTGCAGTATTCTGGACCCTCAAAGAGGACAGACTGATAGCAAACTCCAACAAATGTCACATAGGCAAAGACAAGACAACCTACATGGTGAAGGGCCAGGTATGACCTCTGGTGGATAAGTTCCAGACCTGAAGGACCTGCCACACTCTGACTTCAAAGAAGCAGGTGGAAGAGCAAATGGGTATCAACTGGCTTCCCACAAGTTTAGGCTTGACATAACATGAAGGTTTCTAACCATCAGAGGAATGAAGTTTTGGAACTGCCTTGCAAAGAGAGTAGAGGGGGAGCAAAAAACCTAAATGGTTTCAAGACTGACTGTGATAAGTTTATGGAGGGGATGGTACGATGAGGTTGCTTACAGTGGCATATGGTCCACCTGCAACTGCTATTAGCAAATATTTCCAGTTGCTAAAGATGGGACACTAGATAAGGTGGCCTTGGAGTTATCACAGAGAATTCTTTCCCAGATGTCAGGCTGGTGGGTCTCACCAACATGCCCAGGGTCTAATTGATCACCATGTTTGATGTTGGGAAGGAATTTTCCCCCATCTCAGCTTGGCAGAGTCCCTGGCATTTTTTGCCTTCCTCTTCAGTGTGGGGCATGAGTCACTTGCAAGTTTGAACTGAAATACATGGTGCATTCTCTGTACCTGTAAGTCATTAAATCAAGATTTGAGGACTCCAGTAACTCAGCCCGGGGTTATGGGCCTATTACATGAGTAGGAAGGTGAGGTTCTGTGGCCTGTGATGTGCAGGAGCTCAGACTAGGTGATCATGGTGGTCCCTTCTGGTCTTAAAATCTATGAGTCTTTGAGGTACTCAGGTTTCTGGGACTGGTGGGATACTAGGCTGGTTTGTACTGGGATTCTCATCTATTGTGGCCCCTCTCTCACCAGTCAGCTCCAAGACTGTAGCTCAAAAAGATTCACTGGATGAAGGCCTGTGAGAGAATCTTTTAGACCCTAAAGGCTCACCTCTGGAGAGATCTCATTTTATACAACCTACATTTCACCAAGGAATGTCTGCAAGACTGATGCCTCTGATGTTGGGTTAGGAGCATTCTTGTCCCTGGTGGCCAACAGGGAACATCCTGTCCTCAACCTAAGCTGGAAATTGTTCCCAATAGAAAAAGCCTATACTCTGAGAGAAAAAGAAGGTTTAACTGTGATGTAAGCCCTGGAGGCACTCAGATGTTACCTCCTAGGCAATAACTTCACCCTAGTCACGTGCCGCTATGATGGCTCCCTGCCATGAAAGACACCAATCCCTGACTCATGATTTAAGCCATGCCTCCAGTGCAGTTGCCCATGTAACTGCAGCAACACTACTATTTATCCCCATATAACACAATATGTGTACACGAGTAGGGGAATCACACCCCTCACTTGTAGTGTAGACATAGCTGTAGCTCTTCTTTGACCACCAGTAGTCTATGGACCGCAATTTGAGGACCACTGAATTAGGGCACTAGTAGACAGAAGCGTCCTCTTAAATAGGACAAGAGGGACCTGTTATGTGCCCCATCCAGGACAGCAGTAAAAGTAAAGACATCTTTATTCTCCAATGGGCTCAAGTTATTATCCTACAGAGCTATCAGCTTTACACAAAGCAGCATTTAGTCTACAGCATGTGGCACTGGAGCGTGATCGGTAAATATCACACTAATGAAGTTGCCTCCATGACCTCTGAAACTCCTGTAGCTACATGTTTGGCAGCACTATCTAAGTCTTGGTTTGCATGTCTCTTTTACTTGCCTCGCATGTCTGCATCTCTTGGGAGATTACTAAGCAGTACATGAAAATGATTTGATTGTTAAAATACAGAGAGTGATTCTTCATTATTTGCTCATGCAAAACTTCAACAGAATTCACATCGTTTTGCACATGCCAAGAATGAAGCCTTGGGTCCATAGCTGGAAGGGATATTCTGTTACAATTATTATTCTTATTATTTACTTAAACTGTTTTAGCAGGCCATATTTGTTGCACAGGGTGCAGAACCTGAAAAACCAATAATGAAGAAAACCTCTCAGGAAAGTGGGGTAAAAATCATGATTTTTGTTTTGTATCCAGTGGGCTTTTTCCCTTTTCTTTTTTTCTTTCTGGTGGTGGTTTTGGTTTGTTTTAGATTTTTTTTTTTGGTGGCAGGGTTGTATAAATCTCTGGGGGTTGGCAGCACAGTGAGTAGGCAGGCTGAAAAGCATGAATCCCAGGTAGTATTCCTTTAACTGAAATCTTGTGTAAATATTCTATGAAATAACGTCATTTACTTATTTTTCCTAATGGGAGAGTAGATGATATATTGGTTGTCTAATTAGACTATTTTTTATTACTATTTGTATTGTGGTAGTTCCTAGAGGATGCAATCAGGACCAACCCCCCTTTGTGCTTGGTGCTGTATCTGTGCATAGAAAGAGATGATCTGCACCTCAGGGAATTTACAAGATTCCATGTACATGCAGTAGATTTTTAATTGTGTTTTTTCCAATATAATTTGCACTAATTTAGGCCCCAATTCATACATGTGCTTCTGGATGTGCTTATCTTTAAGCACCTGAGTAGTCTGATTGATTCAAAATAGCTACTCATGAGAGTAAAGTTAGGCTTGTGTTAAGTTTTCTAGTGAAAGCAATTTCAACTTTGCTTGATTAAATAGTACTTTCCAGTAGATGGCAGCATACATTCAATTTTTTTTTAAAGAAAATCCTCTGAATTTAATAACTGAAAAAATAAATGAGGAAAATCTTACTGAAGTCCACAAAACAATATTTAAGATACTGTTTGCTAAGTGTCTGTGTTTGATGTAGTCCCCAAATATTTGATATCTATTCAGTTTTAGAGATAAAAAATACTCTGAGAAATTGGTGTAGAGGACCACA
Source organism: Emydura macquarii macquarii (assembly GCF_026122565.2). Taxonomy (NCBI): domain Eukaryota; kingdom Metazoa; phylum Chordata; order Testudines; family Chelidae; genus Emydura; species Emydura macquarii. Next base: position 3,112,246 of record NW_027132618.1, on the reverse strand, counting down.
CTCAAATTCAGTGTGGTTTGCAGTAAATGGAAATAAATATCCATTTGTCCGACTCTAGATTTTTGGTTTTTTCAGGCCTGAAGCTGTGTAAAATAGTTGAACCACAAGAGAGGAAAAAGTGATCTTCAATTTCATAGATTTAATTTACTTTTAAAAAATTGACCTATGAACCACAATGTAATCTAAAAGTTACTATTCAGGAAGGATTTAATTGAAAGAGAAGCATGTAATTTGTAAACTGCTTTGATTTTTTTTTTTTTTTTTTGGTACCCTCGGTTGCAGTGTTTTTCAGAAATGTCTAAAGATTCTATTTCTACCAATCCAAGAGTGAATTATTATAATGACCTACATAGTCACCTAATGCTACTGATTAAAAACATGATTGCCTGCACTGGAAAGATAAAAATATCCTTTCTTCCCAGACAGAATGGCATGAAAAAAATTATTTTTCTGACAATAAAGTTCACCTTGGAGCAAATCCTGTGTGGTGCTGAGCACCCTCAACTCCTGACTCCACTGAGAGGTCAACACCTCACTGTATCTGGTCTCTTAATCCTTGCAATAAGTGTTAATATTTTATGTCAAAACTTTATCTTATGTGACTAATATTCTATAGTTACAGTATATGAAGAAATGTGCTAATGCAGAGAGACTCAAACCATTTTTGTGTTGCTATTAGGCAATACTTAATGGTTGATTATTTAATTAATTATTAATTACTTATTGATTCAATTAAAATGAGTGTAAAAATAAGTGAACTCTGATACCTTTTCTTTAATCTTTTAAATAATTTTAAGTTATTAATTTTTTAATTAATCCAAAGGCTCACAAACGAAGTAAGCAGCCCTGGGATAAGAGGGAACATCCTTTCACGGATCAGTAACTGATTAAAAGATCGGAAACAAAGGGTAGGAATAAATGGTCAGTTTTTACACTGGAGAGAGGTACATAGCGGGTCCCCCAAAGATCTGTATTGGGACCAGTGCTGTTAGATAAAGGGATAAACAGTGAGGTAGCAAAGTTTGCAGACAATTCAAAATTACTCAAGATAGTTAAGTCCGAAGCTGACTGCAAAAAGTTAAAAAAGGGATCTCACAAAACTGGGTGACTGGGCAACAAAATGGCAGATGAGATTCAATGATGCTAAATGCAAAGTAATGCACATTAGAAAACATAATCCCAACTATACACACAAAATGAAGGGGTCTAAATTAGCTGTTACTACTCAAGAAAGAGATGCTGGAGTCATTGTGGATAGTTCTCAAAAACATCTGCTCAATGTGCAATGGCAGTCAAAAAGCTAACAGAATATTAGAAACCATTAGGAAAGGGATAGAAAATATCATAAAGCCACAATATAAATCCATGGTAGAACCACATCTTGAATATTGCATGCAGTTCTGGTCACCCAATCTCAAAAAAGAATTGGAAAAAGTACAGAGAAGGGCAGCAAAAATGATTAAGGGTATGGAATAGCTTCCATATGAGGATAAATTAAAAAGATTGGGACTGTTTAGCTTAGACAAGAGACAACTAAGGCGGTGGTGTGGGGAAATGATAGAGGGCTATAAAATCATGAATTGTGTGGAGAAAGTGAAAAGGGAAGTGTTATTTACCCCTTTATGTTACACAAGAATCACAGATTACCCAATTACATTAATCAATAGCAGGTTTAAAAAAAACCAAAAGGAAGTACTTCTTCACACAGTCAATCTGTGGAACTCAGTTTCAGGGGGTGTTGTGAAGGCCAAAAAGGATAACTGGGTTCAAAAAAGAATTAGATAAGTTTCTGGAGGTTATGTACATCAGTTGCTACTAGCCAAGATGGTCAGGGACTCAACCCCATGCTCTGGGTGTCCCTAAACCTCTGCATGCCAGAGACTGGGACTGGACAACAGGATGGCTCACTCAGTAATTGCTATGTTGTTTACATTCCCTCTGGAACATCTAGTACCAGCCATTGTTGGAAGACAGGATACTGGGCTAGGTGAACCATTGCTCTCACCCAGTATGGCCGTTCTTATGTTCTTAATCATATAATTCCCAGTTCTACCACCATTCATCACAGTGCGTACCTTACTTTGCAACAAAAACAAAGAGAGTCCTGTAGCACTTTAAAGACTAACACATTTCTAGAGGCATAAGCTTTCATGGGCTGCATGGAAGTGCACCCACTTTGTCAGCCCACGAAAGCTTGTGCCTGCAGAAATTTGTTAGTCTTTAAAGTGCTACAGGACTCTCGTTGTTTTTGCTGTATACAGATTAACACAGCTACCCCTCTGGAATTTTACTTTGCAACTAATCCCACTGATATCATTCCACAACCTATTCTTTGGACCCATGTCTTGCCTGGCTGGTGAAGGAAAGCAGGGAAGGACAGAGTACGTTGCTTGTGGAGGTAGTCAGTGCAGCCCTCAGGATAAGTTGTCAGCTTCTCTTATACAACTTGCTATGCAGTCTTTGCCCAAGAAACTAACACTGCTGTTGCTAATCCAGCTAGCTATCATTCATTGTCTACAATTTTTATTAAGAATATAGAAAAGACTGGCAAGACAACTCAGTATTTACATGCCTTTAGTTGTCTTGACCTATGTCAATCCTAATACAGACCTGGATAGACACCAAAGACTGCATTGATGGTGTTAGTAGCTGGTGACCGCATTGCATTGCATACTGCTAATCATGAGCTGCTGTCTTACCTATGGATGGAGCTGCTCTCAGTGGTTCCATTGCATCCTTCTGAGTCTTTCCAGAGAAGGGTCTTGGGCAGTTTTTTTGATCTATATAGTTGCTGTCATGTAGTTCTAGAAGGATCTGTCCTGTCCCTCTCTTGTTCAGCATGTATAGGGTGCCATTGTGAAGGTTAGTGAGGAAGCAGGGGGTTCGGTCATCTCAGTATACTGGTAACACCCAGGTCTATATTTCAGTCTCATGTGATCCAGCCAGTGCTATTGATCAGTTTGCCCAATGTCTGGGTGCGATTGGGCATAGGTGAGAACTAGCTGGTTGCAGCTCAATCTGAATAAGTCATGATGCTCATAGGTTTGCAGCTGAAACTAGAAGACACAATTCTTTAACATACTGAGGGTTACAGATCCCCAGAGGCTGTGAGATGCCCATATAGCAGCAGTGTTGAGGAAGGCTTTTCTCCATCTTTGTCTGTCTTTAAGAATGCATTCATTTCTTTCACAGGCTTTGTTACTGTGATTTATCCCTCTGTCACTGTGAGATTACGCTACTGTAATGCACTTGACATAGGACTACACCTTAAAGCAGTGTATAAACTAAAGTTGGCATAAAATACAGCATCTCACTCAATAAGCTCTTTTTCTTGCCAAGAGCATGTGACATCAATGTTCCATGATTTACATTGCCTGTTGCATTTAACACAATGTCCTTTGTGGCTTGAGTCTGTCTATTTGAGAAGTTACACCTGTGATTAGTGGAGGTGCTCAAGCTGGACTTCCCACAGTATAAATGAAAGGAAGCTGTTGCATGGCGTTCTCTGTGTGGGCCCTCAATTTTGGTTCCTATTCCACCTCTTGCTCCATTATACCCTGAATTTGTTGACCATCAGGGCACACTGCAAGGCCTGTGGGTATACTCAGGTTTGAGGAGATGGAGGAACAAGATATGATCTGATGTTTGTGAGGGAGGGAATCAATTATTTGGTTTGTTATACTGTGATTGGTTATTTTCTGGCCTGGGGTATTAGGAGCAGTTACTGGTTTTATAACTGATTTTACTTATTTCATTTTAGAGTTTTCAACAAAGGCCTAGAGATCTGGATAAACCCATTCTGTATATATTATAAACAAACTATACTCTGTACCATAGAGGACACAAATATAATAATAGTCCCTGCCACAAGGAATTTATTTTATTTCTAAAAGATCCTCATGTAAATTACCTAATTTATCTCCACTGGGTCTCTTTGAGGTTGGGAAGTATTATTATACCCATTTTACAAATAGAGAATCATAACACCAAAATGAAATTTTGGCCCGATTGAAGTCAACAGGAGTTTTGTCAGGGAGTTTAATCCAAGAGATTAAATCATGTGTCCAGTAGCATGTATGAAGTCTGTGGCAGAACTAGGAATTAAACCCAGATCTCCTGCATCTCAAGTCAGCACATTATCCACATAACCATGGTGAAAAGTTCCAGTATGGTAGCCGTGTTAGTCTGCATACAGAAAGAACAATGAGAGTCCTGTAGCACCTTAAAGACTAACAAGTTTCTGCGGGCGTAAGCATTCGTGGGTTGAAATCCATAACCACATAACCATAACCACATGACCATGCTTTCTCTCTACAGTCTTACAGTCAAAGAGGGCCTGATCATCAGAGGCTATGTCTTCACTGACGGCAGCAAATTCGCCGCTGTCAGATCGATTTCTCTGGATCAACTGAGCAGTCAATGAAGACCCACTCAGTCGATCCAGAAATCAATGTATTAAGACCACTTTCTCAAGTGGCGTAGCGCCGCATCAACGGGAACGCGGTTCCTGTCGGTGCAGTGCAGTGAAGACGGCGCGCAGAAGAGAAGCAGAGAAGTCGACGGGAGTTACGCAATTTTTTTGCGTAGCTTGCGTAACTCCGGTCGACTGCCGCCAAATCTCGGAGGTAAGTGTAGACAAGCCCAGAGATTCAATGACAGTTTTTGTAGATACAGGCAAGACCAGACACACTGGTGAACCCAGTGGACAATGCAAGGGTGAGGGCTTTTGATTGATTAGAGTTTTTGTGTGTAGTTTTCATGAACTGACTGTCTTCTCATCTAAGACGATGTTTGGTAGCTTTGTGAGTATGGTGGCCTAAGTGAATCTTTAAGCTTTCTATTACACAAATGGTTCCCACCTTCGAAAAGCATCCCATTTCCAAAACAAACTTAAGCACATTGATTTGTCCATGGGATTTAAGACTACTAGGGTACAGATTTTTAAAGGTATTTGGGCATTGCAGTGCTCAGAGTTGCAACACCTAAATCATTTTTGGAGCCTAATTCTCATTTTCAAAAGGGTTTTAGGCAATTAGGAGCCAAAATCATATTGGCTGCTGAGCACAGCAACATCTAAATATATTTAAAAATCTGGATCTAAGGGTCAGATTTTTAAATGTATTCAGGTGCCTAACTCCTACTTCTGAAAATGAGACTTAGGGTCCTAAGTCACATAAGTGGTTCTGAACATTTCACCTGGAATCTAGTGCTGCAAGTTTCCTGTAATCCTCCTCTTCATACGAAGAACAAGTCCTGCTCTCTTCCCTCTCTAGTTTGGTTCTTTTAGACTAAAATTGGAAGGCATTTTATTTTGCGTAATTTTCCATGGGGAATATTGTCGTCTTGCCACTTAGATTTCCTGCTAACAGACAATTGGAGTCTGCTCTGTGCCCAGTGGGCTCCTTTAACTGGTGGAACCAGCATGTACTGTACTGTGTGTGACAGATAAGCCAGGTTCTTGCTGAACTGTTCTTGAACAATTTCTCTAATGTATTAAGCATAACTATTTTTGTTTCAGTGTCAGGCAGGCGTGTCCTATTCTAATTATTTTTTCCCTCTAACATTTTTGTTCAAATTGCTGCCACAAATAATAGTTATAATGTTGTCTTTCCATTGTTACTATAGAGAGGAGATCTTCTATAATTATTGCTTAATCTGAGTTTTTCTTCATTGAAAATGTTAAAATATGTATGGATGTATAATAATATATTAACCACCCAGATATTCTATTTGCAGTTCAGGTGATGTCAGGATGCTATTTGTCATCTCTTAGGCCATGTCTACGCAACAAAACTAAGCTGACCTAACTTACGTCGGCCTACAGCTGCCTCAGTAATTACATTGCTTGTGTGTGTCTACACTTTGCTCCTTTTGTCAGCGGTGCACTTCCTCACCAAGAGCACTTGTATTGATTTTACCGTCAGTGTGGGGCATTGTGGAATGGCTCCTAAAAGCCAGGAACAGTCAATGTAAGCAACACAGTGTCTGCGCTGACACTGTGTCAACCTAACTACATCGATCTTGACTCAATGCCACTCGTGGAGGTGAAGTTATTAAGTCGGTGTAGCAGGGCAGTTACGTTGGTGGGAGTGAAAGTAAGCATAAACACATCCATAGTTAAGTCAACATAAGCTGACTTGCGTTGACCTAACTCTGTAGTGTAGACCAGACCTTCGTTCTCTTGCTGTCACCTGAGCTGCTCATGTGCTCACAACACTAATAATAAAAGAGACATCACTGGATACTCAGTGACATAGCACAGACAGATGCAGGTGTACTAGGTGCTGCATTTCCCCTTCCACCCACAAAGAGTTGTGAGTACCCCGTTATCCTACATGAAGAGGCAGATGTTCTTGTTTCTTATTCTTTGGGAGATAGCTAATCAGCATCAGCCTTGCCTCTTTCTTCAACTACTCTTCAGTGGTATTTGTGTTTACACTCCTTCAAGGGACCTAATAAGACAATTTTCATTAGCACCTTCTTTTTACTCCAGGAGTGAACCATCTGCTGGCATCTGTTGCTGTGTCTCACTACTATAGTAACTAATATAACAATTTAAAACTGTACAGCATTTTATATCTACACTATGCAATTTTTAAATTTTGTTTCATGCATGTTAGAGAACTATATTTGAGCTCTGTTAGGAATGAGGGTTAATCTCAAACACAATCTGACTAATGCAGTTCACTACCCCTTTGGAAACTATATCGGACTCACTAAACCAGTTTTGAAAGCTATTTCAAAGCAAATTATATTTAAGATTGGGTTAGCTTACTGCCAACGTGGACAGGGCTTGTGTCAGACTCTGCATGGACTTGTAATGCTGTAAGCAGTTATGAGCCAGTGCCAAAGTCACAAACTGAGCAAACAAAGCCAAAAATGTACTGCAGCATCAGAAAGTGATGTCAATAACTCTATTGGATTGCTTTTCAGAAGACACTACAAAATGATGCCTTTAGAAAAGGGAGGCAGAACAGCAATGGACCAAACTGTCACACAATTGACTTTGCTATGGTTGTTTGCAGCAGTGATTGCACTGAGCTACTTCAGCCTTTGTGTGCATTTTCCCCTCGGGTTTCTGTTAAAACTTTGAAAATTCTCTTGTTTTTTCTTCACTCTACATCTCTCACAGTCACCTTCCTTCTTAAGGAAAACTTAATGGGACTCATCTTGGAGCCTGAAGCCTTGCTCATTAATTGGTACCACGGTCACCACTGAATTGTGCCAGCTACTTTAGTCTAGAAAGTAAAAGTGTGAGAACACGAATTAAACCCAAGTGTTCTGCGTAGCTCTGCAGTGCACTACCACCAGATCACAGGACTGGTCCGAATTTTTATCTTTAGAAAAGTGGTTTCCAACCTGTGGTCTGTGGACCCCTGGGGGGAGTCTGTAGACTATGACTAAGATTTCCAAAAGGGTCTGCACCTCCATTTGAAAATTTTTAGGGGTCCTCAAATGAAAAAAGGTTGAAAATCCTGTCTTAGAGTAATGGCTGTACATATGCAGTTTTCTGAACATGTCAGTAATGATGGCACTGGTGTTCTAAAACCTGTAGCTATTTTTCATCCTACTTATTCATCTGTATTAAGTCGCTTTATTAGTAAGCCAGATGAATAGATAGTTTTCCCGCACTTCGTCTATATTTTTCCCTTTTAAAGTGGATTCAACTCTGCTCCAGTGTAAATGAGAAAGATATACCTAAAATGGCTGCATGCCTTTCAATACAGACTGGACTGAACACAATGGTAGCTGCTGGATCTCCAGCATTTTTTCAATATGAAATCACTTATTTAGGTGCCTAAATATGGATGTAGGAGCCTAACTCAGATTAGATATTCTGAACAAGTCAGTAGTAATAATTCAGGTTTTCGGATATAAAAAAAAAATGGTCTTGGAATTTCTGCATCCCCATTTAGATTAGTGACTAAGACAAATGTCATGTAACTTCTGCTTTCTGGGTTTGACCCACCCGTTGCCATTCTGCCTATGAACCACAAGGGTTCTATTCTAAATTTGTTCGGTGGTCATAAATAGGACACAATCAGCAAGATCAGGCACTGGCTGGGGGAAACAGATTGCTTACTAGTTAGGTTTCCTTTGGTGTCTGATCATATCATGCTGTTTTGCATGAACTTTTTTGAAAACTAGGTCTTGCCAGATAACTAGAAGAAGGCTACTCCTAAAAAGTAAATAAGTAATGGAGAAACAATCAAAGCCAATGGCCTTGTTGTCTCACTAATCCAGTGGAAGTTACACTTTTTGCTCTTAAATTGAACATATGCTGAAGTTTCAAATGCTCGTCACTTTGTTGCTTGTATCAGAAAATTACAAAGAGGATTAATTCCTCCACAAAGGTTCAGTTGAGGAATGTATATATTAGATGTCTGAGGCATCTAGAATTACTATAAATGGAGGAGATGAGGGAGAAAGTCTTTTTTAACTCTAATTTGTTTATTCTGATTGACAGTACTTTGTCTGGGACCCACAGGGCTACAACAATACTGCATAATGCTTTGTGTAGTCAGTTTCATTGTTTCCCCTGGAGAGATATGGTGCCCTATAGTTTGACTGGGTCTTTCAAGACTGCAACTGTGGATAGAGAAACTTCTTAAAAAGTAGGGAAATGGGACTGTAAAACCAGTGGTGGCCCTGAAACTATTTTAACTCATTTTATAGAAATGGACTAGATTTCAAGTGCTGGAGTCTCTTAAACCATTTTGTTGCCATATTTTGTAAGAAAAAAGAAAAAAGTAAGTATAGTGTTTGAGGAACGAAAGCAGTGAGTGTACGTGCTCTTTGTGATTCTGATCCTTAACTGAGCTGTATAAAGGGGATTGATTGAATATAGTGATTTTCCTTTTCCTGCTGCTTCAAAATAAACATTTAAGTGACTCTCTCCCTTTTTAAAGAATGTCCTTCTAACCAACCTGAGCATCCTTTAAGTCCCAGTCCTACAAACACACCTGCATCTTGAATAACTTTGCTCAGATGAGTAATTGCACTGAAGGAACTGAGACAAGTCGCATGAATGAAATAATGTATGTGCCTCGATATTTTACAAGATTGAGCCTCCAGTTACTAGCTGCAGCAACTGCCTTTTGTTTACAATTTTATTAGTCATGCAAGAGAAATAAAAGTTACTAATACTAGAATAGAGTATGCAGACTCCTTCCTTTGATATAGTGACCAGCTCGTGTGTAATGAAAATATGCTCTTTAAAAATAGACATTTTATTGGAAATCCAAAATAAAACATACTAAGAACCCTGCTGGTAGGACAGAGCAGAGGAATTTTTTTCTTTGGCTAGGCCTGTGAAGCATTTTGATATCAACTGCTTCTTACTCAGGGTCCCACCTCCACCACCACAACTGCCCACACTAAATAAAAGTAGAGCAAATGTGTGTGGCCCAAAGTCACCAGTGACTTAGGACCCAGTTTTGCAAACGTATTGAGGCCAGTGCGACTACTTGTGTAAGCAACATTACTCAACTCAACATTGGTCAGCGTGTTTCAGGATTTGGGCCCTTGTAGTGACAATTTTAATGAGTTTTATTGACCTATTATATTTTGATGATTAACCATGAAAATCATGTTGCTGCCATAAAACACCATATTTCCATACAACAAACAGAAAATCTCTCTAATCAAAGTCATGTAATTAATATGAATGGTTCTTCAGTGTCAAGATCACATGGAGTTGGATTTTTATTTTACCTGCACTGTAACAAAGAAGATATTCCTGATTTACTCTGGTGAAAGTTAGACCAGACTTGAACACCATGGTGTCTGAACTACTTGTTACATCTACAAATTTTGGTCTAGCCCCAGGTCAAGATTGAGGTCATTGGAGAGGCAGCATGAAAGAGCTTGCATTGCAACTGCCTAACTGTACTTTCAGTGAGGATTTAAAATAAAGGTGAAAAAAATTAAAAATAAAGGTATTTGTATCTTAAGCCATATGTTTAATAAAAATGTAATGAAACTATGTCAAAATGGGTGAGTAGGCGTTAGATGTATAATTAAACCTTCTGTAATATAGGACACTGGAAGATGAAATTAATAATATGAAATTTCCTTTCCAAATATCAGATATATTGCCTTACTGAAATCTGTCAATAATTTTAGACTATGAAAACGTAAAAGAAATGGGGTTTTCAAAAATGAGAAAAAGTTATAATTCATTTAGCAATCTAATATTAATGCAGAAAAAGTGAAAAAAATCAATAAAGAAATATTATAAATTATTTTGAGGACAAGAAGTTATATCTTTGGCAGTCTCAAGACCATATTTCTTAAATGTTTTTTAGTTCTGGTGCCTACAAGGTGTTTCTAAGTTTATTTCCAAGATTTAGTCCAGTAATGATTTAAGATATTAAAAAAAAAAAAGTGAAGGGTAGAGTCACGTGATGATTGGCATTTTATATGAAACACGGGATGTTTGAGTTTGCCCTTTTTATGACATCTTTAAGTAAAAGAAAATAGGCAGGAGGAAGTCTTCACAGCTAGGATAAAGGAAATAAAAATCCAGCAAGACTTTTAAATACCATTCAATACAGATAGTTCCTACGTAGTGCAAAGAGCAAAGCAACATTTCAATTACAGGGAAAAATAAATATTTTCTGAAAGGGTTCAGCATATATCACATGAAACATGTTAATTTATAAGATTATAATTATGCCAATAATTAGAATACTGGATATTATTAAAAAGCTATTATCAAAACTGAAGTGCTAAAAATAAGTGAGGTCATACATATTTTACAGAACATATACTGCAAAGTAACTTGTCATGTAGTCATGGCAATGACTTTTAAGCTGTGCGGCTTTATGTACAAGTTCATGTTTTTGATGTAATATTTTTGAATGTGCTCAGCACTCAGCAGCTCCCATTGAGAAGGAATATGTAAATGGGCAGTCTTGCATCCAGCTGGCCACTTGCATATATAAATACCCAATTTGCTTGCACGTTGTAATTACATGTGCAAATTAGGTGTACAGTTGCATGCATCTTTGCATGTGCAATGGGACTTGTTAGGTGCTGAGCAGTTTTGAAAAGCTGTATTTTGGTATTTAAATGGGAGCTGAACTCTCCTGAAAATCTGTCCATTTATTTGGCATCTGTGGGGTACTGAGTTTTTTGTGTTTTGTTTTTTTCTTTAAATCTGGCCATTTATCTTTCTAATTGCCTCTTCTGAGTCATATAAAGTCTGCCATCCCAGGGCAAGGATTAAGCAGTCATGCAGATGTTATACAGCTGCTCACAACTTGTATCCAAGGGGGTAATGCCCCTCAGAAGCAGGGGTAGAGCACAGGCTCTGCCTTACCTGAGCACAGGAAAAGAAATGACATTGGGGAACCTGAGCATGCCTTGTCCTTTCAATGTCCCAGGCGTTCATCCTGTGAAAAGCTGTCATTGCTGCCGAGGGCTGGGGAAGGCAGGATTCCTTCCCCTTTGAATGATAGCCGGGGATCATTAAGGTAGTTGTACAGGCTCCACAGAAATCACTGAGACACCAGCTCTGAAACAGAGCTGTCAGCCACCGAGGCAGCAGAAGCTCACTTTGAATGGGGGGTGGGCATAAGTGGGCAGTGAAACCTAAATTTACTGAGCATGGGGAGCAGCGAGAGTCAGAGTAGATGGGGGACTTGGAGTGTCAGATAGGAAAGGAAGTTGGGGTGCTATGCATGGGAAGTGAGGGACAGTTGGGACATCAGAGAGATAGGAGGGCGAGCAGGATGGGTGCTTTGCCAGGGGAACAAGGGGATCTACTGAGCCACAGCAGGGAGGAGTGGGGGGCAGCCATCCCCAGGCTGGAAAGGGGGATAGTCTCAGTGGTTTGCATCTTTCTTGCTGGGGGCAGCTGTTCCCAGCCTGATCACCCTGGTTTCTACCTGCACCCTGGCTGATCCTAGGCTCCATGGTGGCTGCTTCACCCCTTCAAAGTTCTGCTGTCTCCTCCACCCCAACAGTCATGGAGCCCCATCCAGCCTGAGGGTGTGAAACAACTTGCTTAAAACCTACACACAGGAGTGGAGACCTAGTTCAACCCCCACAATATTTCCATTGCAGCAGCGCTAGCCCCCTGCCTCTTCTGGTTCCAGCACCTCTGGTCAGCCAGCATGAGTCCAGATCTCCCCTCTCCAAGGCGATTGGAGGGGTGGGCGAAGTTACAAATCATCATTTCCTTCTCCTCAGCACAAATTACAATTGTTTTTGTGCATGTTCTGTTCATTAGTGTCCCTAATGTGAACAAGGGTTAAGGAGCAGAATGTAGAGAGGGTTGGCGGGCATGTGCGAGGGGTTCATTTGCACGAGCTCCTATCTGACACATGCACACCTCAGTCAATCCCATGCCTAGCTCTTACGGATTGTATCCGTGAACCTGGCCTGACTGTCCCTAAACTAATTTCTGTGGCTGGGGTACATGTGCCATGTATGGCTGTTTCAAACAGGATTTCACCCGTTCTCTGTTCATGCTACATAAAGCTCTGTTGTGATACACAACAGTATCATTGCTTGAAGTTCAATACAGGTACCAAGTACTTAATACCCTACTCAGTTGACATTGTGAAATTGGTGTTGGCACAATGTTTAGAGTTCAACTTCTGACACAGTTGCAAAAAAGTTAATTCCTTTTGACTTCTGCCAGTTAGTATTAAACTTATGAGGCATGAAATCATCTAATTCTCGATAATAGGTTTTCTATAGAGCTCCCAGTAGAAAACATTTAAGCTTCAAACATATGTGCCTGGATCTCACAAACCACAGGCACATTTATTTACTAACATCTAGACTGTCTGCACTTCTAAGTACTCAATAACTAAATACATTTTAAAGATACCATGAAAAACCAGATTCTAATGTCACACCAAATTCAGGCCTGGTGTAAGGGACTATAGCTCTTCTGAAGTAAATGGAGGCACACTTGCTAACTTTGGGTCTGAATTGGGCCTGTACCTTTAATGATGTCTTTGATAATAAAGCCAATATAGGGTTCTGATCTATGGTTATAAGTATAAAATTCCTATTTTATATCTGTTCTTTGCCTTTTTAATTTTTGATGCCTCTTTTCTACTTTTATATTTTGAGTGTTGTCTTTGATTTCTGTGTCAAAGAGCTGATAGGTACTGGATGGCAGATAAGATCCAACTGAGATTAAAAAGTATTCTGATTTGCATTACAAAAGGGTTCAGTTTTTACATATCAGGTTTCATAAAAAGACAAGGTGGGTTAGGTAATATATTTTGTTGCTCTGATTTCTATCGGTGAGAAAGACACAGAGCTCTTTTTCAGGTCTTCAGTGCCCTGTATAAGCTTGTCTGTCTCACCAACAGAAATTGGTTCCATACAAGATATTACCTCGCTCACCTTGTCTCTCTAGTATCCTGGGACCAACACAGCTACAACAACACTGCATAGGTCTCATAAAAGGCAGGAGGGATGGATATGTTATGGATACTGAACTCTCATTAATCCTCTGTCATATATTGCAGTGAATAAATATGGCTTGATGATGGTGCTTTAAGTAGAGGTTTGGAACCCTTCCCTGTTTCAGGGTTTACCCATGTATCTTTGTTCCCTTTTCCACTTAACTAACTAACTAACAAACAAAACTCTTAGCCCTTCATCAGCTTAATTTGCAGGACATAGTTGGATCATATTGTTTTCTTACTGCAAAGTGGAATTGTTTGTCACCAAAAATAGTTTTCCATCCTTAAAAAGATGTGTTTTGCTGCTTACAGTCTACTGAGCCTCTCAGCCATTTACCTTTCAACAAAGGACAAGATCCTCAGTTTATGTAAATCCATGTAGCTCCATTGACGTCAACTGAAATATACCATTTACATAAGCTTATGATCCAGGCCATCACCTGGAATTTTGGGAGGAGCATCCCAAATGAAAGGTATTTCCAGGCAAAAGTAAACAATGGAAAGAAGCCAGGGTTCTGTCTGAGAGATAAGTCTAAGGAGAACAAGAGCTGGGAACAAAATAGACATAAGCTTCCTTTGGAGATGATGATATCCTTCATAGAGTTGCTTAGATAAGAAAAAGAACAGTTTCTATATTTGTGTTTCCGTCTTACTATTTTTAATTATATGTAGCAGAAAGAGTGCATGTTATTGGTACATAATGTTCTATTTATGTTTGCTATAATGTTTATTTAATAAATCTGTATTGCTTTATTGTTAATAAATTGCTTATTAATTTAATTAAGGGCTTTTTTTTGCCTCCTCACCTGTGCATACATTAAACTATGCCTACCAAGTTATTGCAGTGCCAAGTTTAATGACATACCGTAATGTTCATCTGATGCGCTGTGTCAGAGAGAAAGGAATGAAAGCTAGTTCTAACACTTGGAAGAGGGAAGGTGGGGATAGGGAGAGACTAAAGTATATAATTAGCTTCTGGTGGCAGCAAAAGAAAAAAAGAGAAGAATTGAGAGGTGTTTTTTGAATATTTCAGCAACTTACTACAAATATACAAGTAGTGTTACTATAGTCCATTTCATGAATGTTATTTTTCCAACGTAGTGGAGTAATTTGCTGTAAATGTTTTTTCTGCAATAGGACAGAATTAGGAATCCTATAGACTCAAAGTATTCCTAACGGTGGATACTTAAGTCACAACTTTTTCAGGGCCAGACCTTGTTACCCTGCACAAAGTTATAAGTACTTTACTACACAGGGAACCTCACTGAAATCAGTGGGGTCTTTGCAGAGTATGGTACTTTTCAATGTAAGAGTGGCAGAGTCTATCCTAAATTAAAATGCATTTATACTGAAACTGATTAAATCAATGGTAAAGAGCTAAACTGAATATATAAAATTGGTACTTTCTAACTCATCATGTGTATATTCTGTGCAGCATTTATATCCCATTTAATCCTTATTTTGAGGACTAAAATGGTGCATAGGCCTCTCTACACAGGAAAGAATTTCACCCTATATCTTCATGAGTGTCATCGAATCCCAGCTGCATGTTTTATTAACAAAAGCAAGAGTTTTTGAGATTCTATCCTGCCTTGTGCATCAACATCAGAGTTGTCATGTAAGTCATGATTGTAAATTTTTATTTCTGGTGATAAGGAACATGGAAGTTACTTGGAGAGGATACATAGGGGAAACCCACAGTATCTTTTTTTTTTTTAAGTGTCAACAGCCAGTGGGATAAATTCCCTCCCTGTGCCTGCGTGACAGTGGTGTACTGAGAGGAAAGTGATTGGGGAGTGAATCAGTTTTGTATTAAACTGGAATAAAAATGTTAGCATGGGGAAATGAACACAACAAAATAATGGAGTTGTTGCTTCTGGGTTTTGTTGTACAGTAACTGTAAAACAAAGCAAGAAACAACTTACTAATTATGGGGGGGGCAGGGGACAGATTTAGGGTCAGATTCTAATTCTGATAACTCACATTGGATGGTTGACTTTAATGGGACTACTTGTGGGTTAATATACTAGTCAGTGTGAGTAAGTGTTTCACAAACTGGTCTTTATTTGAACTAGCTGTGCAGTATATTCACATGTATGGCAATGGTTTATTGCAATGGTTCACATATTGGTTAATTTCCAAATACAAAGAATGTGGCAACAAATAGTTTCTTACAGTAGGGAATATATGTGGGAGAAACTTATTTTCACACTCAAAATGAAAAAGGCTAATTCAGGTTCACAGTTTGTTGCTAGTTATGCTTTGGTTGAAAAATGTTAAATAGTTCTAGCTAAAATGGCACGTTACTCTACTCAATGTTTCTAAAATATTAGCAATCTAAGTGTCTGTCTATACCTAAATAGCACATACCCACTTCTGGGGTAACATTACAATCATATCATTATCATAATCATAATGCCTCAAACAAGCTTCAAGGTGACATTGTAGTCACTCAGAAATTACACAGAAGTGTTATGAAGTGACATTTCATCCTGACACAATGGTGACATTAGCATCTAATTAACTTGTAGTCAATTTAACATCAGTCACATACTGTATTTCATGTACAGTACAACTTTGATTATCTGAATGTCCTGGGGGACACTACAGAAGTTTGGTTAATCAAGGTTTCAGATGATCAAGAGACTATTCAATAAAATTAATAGGCACTGAGGGACATAACTCTGTTTTGGATACCAGGAAGTTTTAATTATTTGAGGTTTGGATACTCAAGGCTGATCATAACCACAACAGCAGACCTGTGACTAGTAAATCATATGGATGTCATGTTATAATTATTTTATTTTCACATCACTGCATGGCGCACCAAAACCTAGTTCCTATATAAAATAAGGACTTAGATAAATTCCCGGATATGACCTCTCTCCCTTTCTTCTGCTTTTTTACACACACACACACACACACACACACACACACACACACACACACACACACACACACACACACACACACACACACACACACACACACACCCCCCCCCCCCCCCTTAGGCTGTATCCTTTTTTTGACTGTCCAGTTAAGTTAAAATGTCACACTTAAAATCTAGGATGCATCTTTTCATCT
Organism: Emydura macquarii macquarii; assembly: GCF_026122565.2. Classification (NCBI taxonomy): domain Eukaryota; kingdom Metazoa; phylum Chordata; order Testudines; family Chelidae; genus Emydura; species Emydura macquarii. The sequence continues at coordinate 3,095,732 of NW_027132618.1, read as the reverse complement.
CTATATATTGGATGTATTCTTATTACCTCACACATTTATTACAATGGGTCATATTCTTTAGTCCTTAATTGAACAAAACTCTCATTGACGCTACCTCCTTCAGGATAAAATATAATGCATACTTCTTCAAGCTAGGTTTCCTGCTTATAAACAGACACTCAAAAACTCCTCTTTCACTTGAGTTCCAAACAGAGAAACTGAGATTGTATATGCATCTTTTAAAATCTGGAAGGTTCTCAGTCCTAACTGTGGCATAAAAACTGAGATCATTTAACTATGAATGAAATAGGAGTTTTACTTGATTAAGGACTCCAGTATTTACCTTATAATATCCAGTACTTAGGTTATAATTGGATCACAGAAAACCATATCATTCTGCTCTCCCTATTCTTCAGGGCCATCACTAATTTTTCATCAACAATTGCCTATTTGTCATTAGTGTGTCTGATGCTGACTTGTTACTGTGAGAGATAAAGAGAAACAAAAATAATCAGATTTTGTATTAATAGATGAATAACCGTGATCGCAACCCCTGCCTGGAATCTGAGACACTAGAGCTGGTTCTTCTTATTTTCCTGTGCTTCTGCCACAATCCTAGGTTTTTCCAGTGTTGGACGCAAGATATAGCCCAGTTTATAGCCCTAGTGAGATCTTCCATGGTGCACAGTTCCTCCAAGAGCTGGCAGACCAGTATATGTTCCATAGTTTGTGTTTCCCTGCAGTCACGTGTCTGAGTCATTGGAATAGCCCCATATCCATATGTTGACTTTTGACCTGCCGTCTCTTTTTCGGAGGTAATTTAAACTTCTCCACATTGACCAATCTTCCTTTGCACCTCTGGGAAAGTGTTTGGCAATGTCAATGTGCATTTTGACGTCCTTGTTCAGTATTTTGAGCTGTGTGCACACCACATTTCCAATCATATAGCCATCGGTCATTTTTTAAGCAGTTCTGTTGCAGCTGGAAAGCTTTTCTGCAATTTCAGGCCATTAACTGCTGTGGCCACATAGCGGATGTCTGGTATCTTTGACCTGCGTAATCATTCCATTTTCCTTGTGACCACTCTCTTAAGAGCTGGTGGAGCTATTCCGGCAAGCACATAAAGGCTGTTCATGTTTCTTGGTTTTAGATATCCTGTTACGTAGCAACAGCTGTCACTCAGTGCAGACTGCAGCTTCTTTGGGTGAGTTGACCTTTCCCACTCTGGACAGGTGTATTAGGCCAATGGATAGCAAAGTGTGAGTGCAGTGGCTCTTAGTGTTGCTGGGTTGGTGCCCCATTTTGAATTTGCAGGCTCTTCGTGTGTATGTTGTTCTGCGAACTAACTTTGCCTTTTGTCTTCTCTATGTGTGATGAGTGCAGTCTAGCATCACTCCAAGGTAGATATATATTGTGGGCAAGTAATACTCCATTCCAGATGATGTTGAGTTGTCTATTGGCTTCATGATCCCCAAAATGAAGGCTGCTCACTTGCGTTTTGGCTGGATTGGCATGCAATTGGGTCTTGGTGTAATAGACTGAGAGCCCAGAGAGCACTGATATTAATGTAGTTTTGAGCTGGGTGAGATCTTTGGATTAAGCAGCAATATGTAGGTCGTTAGCATAGATAAAACTTCATGTGCCAAGATGGATTAGCTGATCATTTGTGTAGATGCTGAAGAGTATTTTTGAGAGTACACTCCTTTAGGGTAGACGGTTTTTCTGTTGCTGCCATTGGCTACACTTCCCACATAGTTTGACGTAACACAATCTCTACTAGCGAACTGGTTTATATCAGTCATATGAGGTGGTGAACTTCTATGATGTTATATATTTTAGTGAGGAGCCTTAAGAGATTCTCTGTGTCAGATGCTGCTGATAGGTCAACAAACATGGTGCCTGTTACCATATCCAGTTGAAAGCCACCTTTGATGTATTGAGTGATAGTCAGGACTTGACTAGTGCATGATTTGCCTAGATGGAATCCAGCTTGCTCTGGGATTAGTTGTTTTTTTTCAACAAGTGGTGATAGACGGTTTAAGATAAGAGGTTAGTACAGTTTGTAGAAGTGACATAGTAGTGACATAGGCTTTTAGGTCTTCTACTCCATTGCATCCCTCTCCGGCTTCAGGAGTGCCACAACACATGCTCATTACCAGATCTTGGGTACTTTGTATGTGACCGAGCATTTGCATAAATAACTTGATTAACCAGTTCTTTGTTGCCTGTTTGCAGTATTTGATTTGTTCAGTATGAATGTTGTCCAGACCAGTGGCTTGGCCATTCTTGTGGACATTACTTCTGAAGGTTCATTCAGTCATTGTGTACTGTGCCCTAAAATTATAAGTTTACTGGGTTTTTTGGTGCTTAAGCCGTATCTTGGGTTGTTCAGTGCCCTACCATTTTCTAGAAGATAGTGTGGAACCTGGTCTGCAGCAATGTTGTAGTATTGCTCTGCCTTCATTAGGTCCTTGTTAAACTTCTGGATGATTATCCATGCTTTCTTGCTGCTATGGGTCTTGTCCATGCTCCCAAGTGAAATTGTGCCATAACTTCTGTTTTTCTTCCTTTAGTCCAGAGTCCTGTTCTTTGCTGGCTACAATGGTATCCTCAGCGAATGGGTCTGCTTCAAACTTCTGCAAGTATTTTGTATACCGATCCAATAACTTGGATGTTAGATCTTGCAGAGCATTTGTTCTGCAACCTAGTGTAATATGCTTGTTTGAGACAAATTTGTGGTAATTTTGTGGGATTAGTTTGATCTTCCTTACAACAGCATCAAGCTTATTGGTGAAGCATTTACATTCTGATTTCTTAAAATTAAACCATTACCGGCGTAGTACTGCTTTTGGTGTTATAGCTGCATTGATCTGGATGGCGGTGGGCCAGTGGTGCAAATATGAAACAGGATCCAAACTAAGTTTGTTACCCGAACCGATTACATAGTTGCTGACAAATGCCAGATCAGGGTTATAGCCTCGTTTCTGTCAGCTGCTGTTGAAAGAACTGGGGAGCTTGGATTGTGAATTAAGCTCAAGAGGTGTTCATCTGCCCATTGTTCACCGTTTTTATGTTAAACTATAGCCTCTTTTGACTCTGTGACTGTTAAAGTCACTAATGATCACCCACATTTTGTCATGTTCCAGGTTATGTGGGCTGGCAAACTTGAATTGTTTGCATGGTGGTTTGTAGATAGGTGTGATGGAAATGCCACCAATGTCTATAGTCAGGACTTCAATGTCATTATTATTGATCATAGATGTGTTGATGACAAGATCAGGTTTGATGAAAATGGTGCTGCTGTTTTGCTTGTGTGGTCTTTCATGGGTCAAGTTCATCTTGAGTATCTGGGAGCACTTGTTGTTAATCCCTCTGTATGTCTTCTGAAGGCATAACTCCTGGCAGTTGTAGTTAACACATTTGTCTATAAGGTCCTGTTTAGCACCTGAAAGCCCTTTGACATTTGCTTATATTATTGTCAATGTCAGCCCTGATGAGGACCCTTTGGAATGACACTGAAGACTAAGTCGGGCTTCAGCTGGGGGTTGGTTATCCTGACGACTGTGTCTGCAGGCATTTTTGGTTATATTGTATTTTTTGGTTATATTGTACTGGTAGGTGTTCAGCAGGATTCACAGAACACTTCATGGGGCTGCAACATGACTGCTCCTGTAATGGCCCCCACTAGAGCTGGTCAAATAATGAGATGAAAATAATGAAAAATGTATACAATAAAAAAAACCCAAGTGCTTTGGATAAATAATTTTCATTGAATAATTCAACTAACTATACAGTCCTGGAGCCTTCAAATTCCAACTTTCCTGTAGGAGATTTCTTGCCCAAAAGGATGAATTCTTTTGAATAAAATTGAATTCCTCTAAAAAATATAACGCTATGCAGAGCAGCTGAGATTTTAGGGCTCTGGGATCTTACATACCACAATATTTCCCTATACTTTAAAATAGAAAATAATAACCATATCTTAGAGATAACTCAGTGTGTGGGAACTGTGGGTAAGGGACTAACGTATAATGGCAACCACTGCCTCTCATATTATAAGGCTTTCATGTGCTACCAAAAGCGAAGGGAAGCAGATTAACATACTTAGGTTAAGTGGCATTATACCTGAAACTACTGGGAGGAGGGGGAAGAAGTAAAGTTTTGTAATGTGTGCTGCACCTTCACAATGTTGAGAGAAGCAGTTTGTTTCAGTATATTTTAGATGTGTGTTAAGTATTATTATGTATAATATATATTATGTTAATAAAGCCAAGAAAAATTCAATAATCTATGGCTCTTCCTCTTAACATTCTGACTTGCCATTATCCAGAATGTGCATGGAAAATGAAAATCTCAATAATTCATAAATAATGGGTTGCACTCTGCAGAATTCAGAAAGAATAAGGGTAATGCTGCCACATAATGTGAGTTTCCTCTCTGAAGTAAATCCTTTTAGGAAGAACAAACCTTAATAAACAAGAAATGTCTGGAGCCACCAAACTCTTCTGTTACAGACAGACAACTCCCCTGTTATTTCTTTCCAGACTCATTTAATTGTTATGGTTTCTCTCTCTCTCTCTCTCTCCAAAAGCTCCTGTATCCTCCTAAAATATCTCATGCTCTTGTTGATGCACTTATTTTTGTTTTACATGCTTTGTGTCATTTTGCATGAGCTATGATATCCATTCTCTAACCTTAAATAGTGCCCCTCAGATTCCATTTCTCTAAATAAATCTGTTTACTTGTGTAGTCCTTTCACCCCTTAGTCCAAGATGCCACAATGCATTCGGAGAAACAATTTGTTGTTTCGCATGACTGCATAAAATCTGCTTTAGCGTGACACAGAAGAGTTCCTTGTAAGAAGAGTAATGAATCCCAGTAATTCTTTCTTCTAAAATACTCTCAACCATTCTTCATCAACCATCATTACAAGTTAATAGATTCCCTCTGTTGTTTGATTATGATGCGGTGATCCAATGTGATTCTGAGCTCTCTTCATGAAAAACAGTTTAAAATCAGAAACATGCTAATTATACTAGACTGCAGCTGTGTATTTTATTTCTAAATCTCATCTGTTTCTGTGCATTACCTAGAAGTACATATTGTATCTAGGTATCTGCATTAATATTTTGGTTTTCTTATTCAATCCTCTGTATTATATGCTGAATAGCACAAACAACTTAGTAAAAATTGGTCCCTTAATTTATGATCCAATGTGTTTCTGTCATTTTTAATACAGTGCCTAATTTACAATCTTCAGCATACTTACAAAGCAATAAAACTATAACAAATGACCAACTTACTTTGTTTTGCTGCATAGTTTGTTTTGTAATTATAGAATGATGGTAATTACTGAATGGTAACTTGGGTTTCACTTTATGTGTTTCTGTTTTGGGAAAGGTAAGAGCTTCTGACTCGAAATTTACTATTCAGTGAGTCACAAAAAAAAATGTTTGGCTTGGTGAAATTGTCTGCAGTCATTTGAACTGTGCAGAAGCAGAGAAGGAGTGTTGTTTTTGCTAAATTGTTTGGTTTTTCATGTGTTAAACTAATAATTCATTATTTATAAAGATGCTATTTATTTAGAGGTATGTAAGCTTAATATTTCTGACATGAGGAAACAATTTTAATAAAAGTATTTTTCTAAACATATCTGACACTTTTTGTCATCCTTAAAACTAAAATGGCCTCCAGTGTGATCAAACTGCCTTGACTGCACATCAGGGATTTGTGTGAAAGGTGGTTTACCGTTCACCCTTGCAGTCCCCTGGTCCAAGTGCTACTCTGCGCCATGTTAAAGCAGCCTGCTGGCTCTCTAACTTCTGCAATGGTCTAACAGACTGCAATGGTCAGAAGGGACTGAAGATTCAGGCAGTGGTGAGAAAGGGCTGAAGAGTGGTGGAGCACATGACTATCCAAGTCACACCTCCTTTCCTTCAGTTACCCCTGGTTTTCCACTGTTAACAGGGAGGATGAATGGCACAAATACCCCTGTGCGGGCTGTACACCATCAAAGATCCCTTGAACACTGAGATGATCCTTTCTGGATTGGTTAAGAAATTTTACAACCAGATTGTGCCAACAATAGTGCAACACAAAGTGGCTGCACTGCGCGAGAGGGGCTGAGCCCAAATGGATGGGTCGTTTGTGAAAAATATGCATTACTAAGGGCAGACATATTTGATGTTAAAATGATATATAAAGCCACAACTTTATTATCAAAACATGATCAAAACAATCCCAAAGGCAGAAGGTCTTGGCAGCTGTCAAAAACACAGGCAGCAACAGTAGTATCCCTGAAGGCCTTTTCTCTCTACTGACTCCCTTTCTCATTTCTTTCTTCAGTTAATAGACCGTTTTGATGGCAATATGCATTAACTGTTCTACTTCATACTGTGCAGCTTTTTCCATGCTCACAGGGAATGAGAGATTAGCCAATGGCATCCCAGTCATTTGAAAGGCAAGTTCCATTATTTGGGTGGAGATAAAAATGCAGGCCATGGGTCAGTGGATTCCCAGCATACACACTGCAAAGCTCCTATGTCCCAGACTGCTTGAATACAGGCTAGCAATAGATAAACCTAAAAATGGCCAACAATCAGCAAATTTCAAGATTGGCATTGCTGAGATACAGTTTCAAGTGTTCTAGGGGGAGGCAGTGGGGCCAAGTGAACAGAGCACTGGACTGGGAATCAGGAGACCAGGATGCTAGTCTCAGTGCTGCCACTGGTTTGCTATGTGATGTTGGGCAAGTTACTTTGCGGCTCTCTGCCTCAGTTTCCCCAACTGTAAAATGGAGGAGATGATGATGATAATACTGGCCTTCTTTATGAAGTACTTAGAAAGCTATGGATAAAAGTACTATACAGGAATCTCATCATTTTATTTGGGCTGTTATTTGGAGCACATGACTTATGAGGAGAGGCTGAGGGAACTAGGCTTGATGAGTCTGCAGAAGAGAAGAATGAGGGGGGGATTTGATAGCAGCCTTTAACTACCTGAAAGGGGGTTCCAGGGAGGATGGGGCTAGGCTGTTCTCAATGGTAGTAGATGACAGAACAAGGAGCAATGGTCTCAAGTTGCAGTGGGGAGGTGTAGGTTGGATATTAGGAAAATGTTTTTCACTAGGAGGGTGGTGAAGTACTGGAATGGGTTACCTAGGGAGGTGGTTGAATCCGTAGAGGATTTGAAGGTGTGGCTTGACAAAGCCCTGGCTGGGATGATTTAGTTGGGGTTGGTCCTGCTTTGAGCAGGGGATGGGACTGGATGACCTTCTGAGGTCCCTTCCCACACTAATCTTCTATGATTCTTCTGAGTCTAGTTACATCTGAAGCCAGGGTGCACAAAAATGGAGAAAAGCTATGTGCAAGAGGCAAACCAACTTCCGTGAAACGGCTTTGCCACTGATAGGGCCCTGGGCTGGGACGCAGTGAAGTCGGGAGGGCCTGCATCCCCCTCCCCCACTTCCCAAACCACCCCAGGAGGGAGTGCTATCCTCTGCATTTGGGAGACAGAGGATCCCAAGCTCTACTGGCCCCACCTGCCTGCAAGGCCAGGGGCCCCAGACTATTTTACTAGCCCTGCCTGTGGTAAGGCTGGGGGCTTCTGACTGCACAACCAGCCCTGCTCGGCTTGCGGGCCAGGGACTGCAAACTGCTTGCCTGCCCCGCCCTGCCTAAGGGCCGGGGGCACCAGACCGCTTGCTAGCCAGCCCACCCTGCTGGGGGCCGGGGCTAAAGACTTGTAAACGGGCACTGTTTATTCCCCTAAAGGAAGGCGCTGTGGTCTTCCTCGGAGCCTGGGCCCGAAGAAGGGTCACGACACCCCGGCTGGACCGTGCCACTGGCTTACAGTGCTTAATTTGCAATGAAAGAGATGCCAGGGCTCAGGCATTTTTCTTTCTTTCATAACTGACGTAGCGAGCACAGAGGTGCTGGGGCTATGAACTGCCATGACTAGAGATGCCAGGGCTCAGCCCTGGCACAAATTAAGCACTGAAGATGCAAAAAATGTAAAAAATGCGAAGACATGTGGGTGAAGCAAACAAATGAGTGTGCAAGGATGATTTAATTGGCAGAGTGGCAGGATTGGTGGATGACAGTATGGGCAGCAAACTAGGGAGGTGCAGAGCTGTGAAGGTTCTTGAGAACAAGGGGTTGGATTTGATGTGGTAAAAATGATGAGTCAATGGAGAGGCTTGAAAGGTGATTTGAACAGCTACCTTTCTGAACAGCTTCTACCTGATCCTGAATGAATCTTCTGCCATAAAATAGCAGGGCTCTGTTATGGTGTAAGACGGGTCAAAGTTAATAAATTACATACATGACTAAACTGAGCCTAGCTCTTCATGACAACTCAAGGGTGATGGTGGGAGGCCCCAAAAACTTTTGTCACTCTTCAATGCCATTGTAATAAAGGCATGCAAAAATAATTCTTGTGCTTACCTGACCGCAAGGACTATTCCAGTGTTATTCTTCTACCAATACCAACTTCCCTAGAGGTAATAGGAGGAGCTGGGGCATGGGCCCTTACTATAGGTTATTGCTCAATGCCACAGTTGAATCCCAAATTAGTAGTCATCAATGTGAATTGCTTGAGCAGTGTTAGCATATCCAACTGGCAGTTATGCACAGATAACCATTACAACAGTAAGTCTGACAGCATTAAAAGGGAATTGTTTCAAAAGAATGAGATCTTTGTTGTCTATTGTATTATATACAAACATCCCTGCAGAGCTGTAGGTACTCAGGATGTCCAAAAATCAGGCCAATGTAATATCCCTTATCTATTTTCTTATAGGATTTTGTGAGTCTTACTGTTTCTAAAGCACACAAAAGATGCTGTCAAAACAGAATGAACATGGTTTTGCATCCCTGCCCATCCTGGCTAATAGCCATTGATGCACCTATCCTCCATGAAATTATCTATTTCTTCTTTGAATCCTGTTATAGTCTTGGTCTTTATAACCTCCTCTGGCAAAGAGTTCCACTGGTTGACTGTGTGAAGGAATAGTTCCTTTTGTTCATTTTATTGCTGTTGCTTATTCATTTCATTTGGTGACTCCTAGTTCTTGTGTTATGAGAAGGAGTAAATAACACTTCCTTATTTACTTTCTCCACACCAGTCATGATTTTATAGATCTCTATCATATCCCTCCTTAATCTTCTCTTTTCCTAGCTGAAAAGTCCCAGTCTTATTAATCCCTTCTTATATGGAAGCTGTTCCATACCTCTAATTTTTGTTGCCCTTTTTCTGTACCTTTTCCAATTCCAATGTATCTTTTTTAGATGGGCGACCAGATCTGCATGCACTATTCACGATGTGGGCATGCCATAGATTTATAAAGAGGCAATACGATATTTTCTGTCTTATCTATCCCTTTCCTAATGATTCCCAACATTCTGTTAGCTTTTTTGACTGCTGCTGCACAATGAATGGATGTTTTCAGAGAACTATCTACAATGACTCCAAGATCTCTTTCTTGAGTGGTATTAGCTAATTTAGGCCCCATCATTTTCTATATATAGTTGGGATTATGTTTTCCAATGTTCATTACTTTGCACTTATCAACATTGAATTTCATCTGCCATTTTGTTGCCCAGTCATGCAGTTTTGTGAGAAGCATCTGTTAAAAATACCATTCAAGACGAGTTCATCAGTGTGAAATAATGACCTAGATGCTACCAAGGTCAGGTACAGTTCAGGTCACCTGTCATGTAAACTGAATTTGCCCAGCAATTACTGTGTATCATCAGTCTCAATGGTGCCAGTTTTCATTGGCATAACCTGTCTTTATAGAAAATGAGTTTTCTAGTGCACATGGAAAAACCTGTATTATGTTCCAGCGGCATGTAATTGCAGGAGGACAAGCATGCTCCCTGGAGCTTGTCTAAAAATGATATTCCAAAGTACTGAAAGTAGGTTGTGAATACCAGCCGTTATATCTGTCTACACACATAGTACACATGGGAGATGAAACTGTATGGTGACACTACAGACATGGGACCGTGAAATCCCTGTCAAAGTGGATCATGATCATTTTACAATAGTAAAGTTATTACACATTAGCTACACCTAATATTTTTTTAACTGTGTGCACGTTCATGCAGAAAGGGCCCAATCTGGCACTCCTCAGTATTCATATTAATGGCTGGGGAAAAACAGCTGCACAAGAAAGAACAAACATAAAGCATCTATGAGAGAACAGAGAGTGAATATCTTCTGTAATGTGTTGCATCTCATTTGAACCCAAATGACAGCTGCCTTCTTCACATAGCAGTCTCCTTCACATTTAGAGGTGCAGAGAAAATAAAATAATGTACTAGTTACATAGCTACATATATTATATGCATCATAGCACAACTAAAATTAATATGTACTAAAAATAGCTTTATTGTAGCAAGCCCAGTTTCTTTGTGAATGATTTAAGTCTCCTCTCTCTGTGTCTGCATAATATTTGCTCAGGTTATGTATTCATGAGCTCTTGGCGCAAGTGAATTATGAAAGTTAATTCTCACGAGTGGGGTTAATATCCTATTTTATCTCTATATGATCATCCAGTATTCTTTGTATTCCATGATTCATTTAACTTCAGGAATTGAAATTGTTTTAAAATATGTCAGTGAAAGAATGGCAATTATAGCAGCACAGACTGTGCTTGTTTTTCCTACTACATGTGCTATTTTGGACATTAGGCAGAATAATTTTATCAGTACGATAACTGATTTATTGAATTTTAATATACAGGGCTTACAAAATGTAGATACTAATTACACAGAAGATTTAAGAATCAGGAAATTAAACTTTGCATCTATAAGTCTTTTTTTATAACAAAACTTAGAGGTCAGAGCTTTGTTAAATCTTGCCTTCAAAGTTTCTGGTCAGCACTGTTGAAATATTTGGCTATTGGCCAGTCTGTTCCTTAGCCAATGTCAACCAGCCTATCAGTACTAGGATGTGAATGTATGGATCTCATTCTTGTTTTGTTTAAGTATTTGCTGTCATGAAGAAATTACCACTGCTTAATGTGGCTCACATAAATAGTTTTGTATGAGTAATTAAAATGCAAATATTACTTTCTTTTTATGGTGCTACCTAAGCTGTGTAATTCTCTATGGATTCAGTCTCCCAAACAGGTTATATAATATATTGCATATAAAGAATTCCTATTAAACATGTGCACAGCAGAAGAGAATTGATTAAATTCTGTAGGTTCCCAATTCAGCAAAGTCCTCTTTAACTATGTGAATCACCTGATTTTATAATTTCATATTTATAAACCGAGGTATCCAAGTGAAAATGGAATGCCACACAAAAAATACTAGAGGACAAGAGAAATGGAAGAATGAGCTCCAGCTGCTAGTCAAAAGTGAAATACTTCAGAAACTTCATTGGATACATATTCATTGTGAAATGTCACTTGGGTTTATCAGTGTTTATACATTTCATATTATTTAGTGAAAGTTACTATCCGATTATTCAAGGGATTGATTACTCTATCCAATTAAATCAAATTTAGAACCAAGAAACAATTTCAAACAGATTTACAAGTTACCCTATCTGCGTAAAGATTTCATAAGCAAATAATTATCAGCTACTTTATACTACACATTAGAGCTGGGAGAACAGTGTAAAAGCAATTTCCACTAATATTCATTTGAATTTTTAAATGACTTTGCTTTGACAAATCTCCTTTTGTGTTCACTTTGTGCAAATACTAGGAAACAAATTTATTGGCAAGAACGTTTATCGAAAAGGAAATGTTAAGCAAATGATGCAGAATATTCATGGAAATGAAATTAGAATTTAAGAATATGCTCACTAGAATCCTGATTGTAAGGCCCACACTCATTCAATCATTTACAGAATTCATTCAGTGAATAATTTCCTATTAAGAATACATTTGAGACAATCACATGGGCAGACAGAACAAGGCAAAATTAATCAAATACATTATTTATTATAAATTATTCACCTTGCTCCATTGCACATCATGACTTCTTAAAACTTCACTGGTGAACATAACTCAAGCTGTTCTGCTCCTAATATATATTCCCTTATAATTTGAGCTAAGGGAAACTCTCCGTGATTTATAATAGTATTAAAGCTTATATCCTCGGTGGTAAAGTGACTAGTCAAAAGACAACATGGTCAATGCATATCCAGTAGAGAGCAGAGTTACAAATATATGCCAACCAGTAAACCAGCCATTTCCTCCCTCCTACAAACAGATATTGGCAATATTCATTATGCTCCTTCCCCCTTCATTACCTAGAAGTAGGCAACAAAGATTACAGCTAATGACAGTCATATTCTAGACATGAGTGAGCCTCCATTTTGCTTAATGTTATCAAAGTTATTTTAATTGTAAACGAATTTTTTACAATGTCAGACTCAATATCATCATTGTCACCACCACACCTTTCCACAGTAGGGCTGCTGCTGCTGTTGAGTAACACAGTGGTCATGTGTGTCACGTCCGATAATTTAAGTCTGACATTAGAAAGATTAATTTACAATAAAAATGACCCTCAGGAGACCAGTCCAGATACAGAATGATTCATAGCTGAAAAATTGGATGGCTCATTGTTTCAGAAGTTCTAATTAACTTTTCCAGCCATCAAAGGTAGTGGAGCTAGATACATCTTGGCCATCACATGCATTTCAGTGGGATGCCCACAGGAAACCAGGAAGTCCCTCTTTCTGTTCTGTGGTAGTATAACATAACATTTGGGACCATGACTAGCAGGATGCAAACCAGACCCAGAGCTAAGCCTGGGCAGAGCTTACAAAATGTACATTTGCAGCTGGTTCACTTCCTGTATAGTTATAGCAGTGAAGGGCAAAGGATGTAGGTGATCACTATTTTTCTAATACAGATTTAAGACCGCAGACCTTAAGCTGGTGTAAATTATCATAGCTCCCTTGACTTGCTGACCTTTACATCAGCTGAGGATCTGTCCAAAGCTCTTTTCTAAACTTCTTTTTATACAGGAAACTAAGGTGTGACTCAAGCATCAGGTCCAGAATCCACCACAGTAGCCTTATTGGTGCTGCTACAGTAGATTTTCTAGTAAGTTCCTGGGAGAGTTTTGAAATTTAGGGTGTGATTTTTTTTCAAACGAGCCTATGGCTAGGTCTACTCTAGAAACCTTTGTGTAAGCTCATCTATAGATGTCTGATCCAGCAGATGAGGTCTGAACATGCATATCAGATCAGGCTCTGAGGGTGACTTTGGTGGAGGAATGCCTATGTTCTCCCATTTTTTGCATATCACTGGGGCCTAGGGGTCTGGATGCCTGGCCTGGGGCTGAAGTCAGCATACTCAGAAGCAGAAACATAGGCATCTAGGGAGGTTTTACTGCAAAAATGTAGACACCAAGTGATTTTAGGTGCCTACAGCATTCGGGGGCAACTGAGCAGGGATTTTGTGACTCCCAGTGGGACTTGATTCTGGCAATTAGTTAGTAAAGTGTCAATTAGGTGCCTAAGTCCTTTTGTGAATCCAGTCACTAGGTGCTCAAATCCAATTGCCCCTTTGAAAATGTTCCTTAGGTTTTCTTGAAAATCCCAGCCAAGGTAGTTGTTTACTATTTGCCAACAATGAATCTGTCACTGTACAAAAATATAAGATGATGTGGTGCTTACTCCGAAAGAACTTGTATCCAATTGTTCACTTTGAACAAATATAAATGACTGCACAAGGTACAAAGCAGTGGAGAATGAGAACCAGTGTAACTTGTGGATGCATATGCCTCATCAGTGCAACAGCATTGTTTGCAACAAGAGGTTTGAAACTTTTCGGAGTGTAGGCCACATGTTAATAGATGGTCCATGAGACAATCACATAATATCTCTGGGTGGCCTGATGCTGCAATTGCTTACGAGGACATGTAATGTTATGGTCTTGTAGTAACTAGAGCATAGTTAAGGTTGCAACAGAATTTTCTGTTCTGTGGGGTTTGTATCTCATTTTCCACATTTGCTGCCCCCTGCTGCTGCCTGAAGAATTCCTATATGAAGCATATTATAACATAATTATATAATGTGTTTGGGAAACTAAATCCATAGAGAATTACACAGCCACTCATCACTCCCTCTCTCCAGTTCATTTACATATTTGGGGTTGTCATGGCAACAACTGCCTTTTCTAACTGATTTAGAATCATAGAGTTGGAAGGGACCTCAGGAGGTCATCTAGTCCAACCCCCTGCTCAGAGCAGGACTAACCTCAGCTAAATAATCCCAGCGAGGGTTTTGTCAAGCCGCATCTTAAAAACCGCTAAAGTTGGAGATTCCACCACCTCCCTAGGTAACCCATTCCAGTGCTTCACCACCCTCCTAGTGAAAAACTTTTTCCTAGTGTCCAACCTACACCTCCCCACTGCAACTTGAGACCATTGCTCCTTGTTCTGTCATCTACTACCATTGAGAACAGCCTAGCTCCATCTTCCCTGGAACCCCCTTTCAGGTAGTTAAAGGCTGCTATCAAATCCCCCCTCATTCTTCTCTTCTGTAGACTGAACAAGCCTAGTTCCCTCAGCCTCTCCTCATAAGTCTTGTGCTCCAGCCCCCTAATCATTTTTGTTGCCCTCCGCTGGACTCTCTCTAACTTCTCCACATCCTTGTTGTGGGGTGGGCCCAAAACTGGACACAATGCTCCAAATGTGGCCTCACCAATGCTGAATAGAGGGGAATGATTACTTCCTGTGATCTGCTGGCAATGCTCCTACTAATGCAGCCCAATATGCTATTAGCCTTTTTGGCAACCAGGGCACACTGCTGACTCATATCCAGCTTCTTATCCACTGTTACCCCCAGGTCCTTTTCTGCAGAACTGCTGCGTAGCTCATCGGTCCCCAGTCTGTAGCTGTGCATGGGATTCTTCTGTCCTAAGTGCAGGACTCTGCACTTGTCCTTGTTGAACCTCATCAGATTTATTTTGGCCCAGTCCTCCAGTTTGTTTAGGTCCTTCTGTATCCTATCCCTATCTTCCAGGGTATCTACCGCTCCCCCCCAGCTTAGTGTCATCTGCAAACTTGCTGAGGGTGCAATCTGCCCCATCCTCCAGATCATTGATGAAGATGTTGAACAAAACCAGTCCCAGGACCGACCCTTGGGGCGCTCCGCTTGTGACTGGCTGCCAGCTAGACATGAAGCCATTGATCACTACTCATTGAGCCCTATGCTCTAGCCAATTCTCTATCCATTTTATAGTCTATTCATCCAACCCATACTTCCTTAACTTGCTGATAAGAATACTGTGAGAGACCGTATCAAAAGCTTTGCTAAAGTCAAGGTATATCACGTCCACTGCTTTCCCCACATCCACAGAGCCAGTCACCTCTTCGTAGAAAGCAATCGGGTTGGTCAGGCATGACTTTCCCTTGGTTAATCCGTGTTGACTGTTCCTGATCACCTTCCTCTCTTCCACGTGCCTTAAAATGGATTCCTTGAGGACCTGCTCCATGATTTTTCCAGGGATTGAGGTGAGGCTGACCGGTCTGTAGTTCCCCGGATCCTCTTTCCTCCCTTTCTTGAAGATGGGCACTATATTTGCTTTTTTCCAGTCATCAGGGACCTCCCCCAATTGCCACGAGCTTTCAAAGATAATAGCCAATGATTCTGAAATCTCATCAGTCAACTCCCTCAGCATCCTTGGGTGCATTGCATCCAGCCCCATGGACTTGTGTATGTCCAATCTTTCTAAATAGTCTTGGACCTGTTCCTTTAGCACTGCGGGATGTTCACCTGCTTCCCATTCTGTGCCGCCCAGTGCAGCAGTCTGGGAGCTGACCTTGTCTGTAAGGACTGAGGCAAAAAAGGCATTGAGTACCTCAGCTTTCTCCACATCCTCTGTCACTAGGTTGCCTCCCCCATTCTGTATGGGGCTCACACTTTCCCTAATCTTCCTCTTGTTGGTAAAATACCTGTAGAAACCCTTACCTCAGACTACCCTTACCCTTACCTCAGACTACCATCATATTATTTCAGAGCAGGGTCACAGGAGGAATTGCTATGAAAGCAGATAGGGTTTGGATAATTCCTGTTCTGCTCCTGGGGGTTTGTACTATGGTAAGTTATACTGTTTCTTTTCAAAAGGTCATTGTTTGTAGCTTTCCTCAAAAAGGATTACAACAAAATAAGATATAAAATTCCATCTTCTGTATAGGTTTATTGGGTACCTTTTTCTTACAAATTGGAAGTGATGGCTTTCGGAATACTTACCTGTTTAAAAAAGTGGGAAGTGAATCCCTATGCAGCTTCCTATTACACCATTTAAAATGTCGTTTAGCAGTTGCAATAAAATTGAAGTTGCATAAAAAATATCTTTAGTCTGACTACAGTTGAATGTAATTACTTTCCATATATTGTTCAACAGGGCACTGAGTGGTGAAATATGGAGCTGCACAATGCTAACAATGGCAATAAAATACACAGAAGACGACAAATGTGTAAGTAAGTGTTTTATTATTTAAACAATACACATATGTAACAAAATTTCCTTTCTACTAAAAAAACATGGAAATTCACAACAAAAAGCCTTAATTTTAATGTTAATTAAGGTTGGTCCCATATTATTTTTTACACACGGCCCCTGGGTCACTCAGTACACAGGATGGAATTGCACTGGAGATGAATTGAGGTTGTGTAGGGTAGAATCTGTTGCCTGTAGGACCAACTGCCTTATTTGTTGCAGAAGTTGGAAGATTTGTAGTGAATGAGGCAGTGGGTGGAATGAGGCAAACCCACAGCCAAATTAGGGCTGCTCGCTCAGCTGCCCCTCCAACAGATAGCCAAGGTGGCCATCCACCACAGCAAGAGTAGGATGTTGGACGCAGAGGTGCATTGCGACTGTGGGGCCTAATTCAGTTCCTCCCTTAGGTCACGTGTCTGAGCAGAGTTCCTCTGGGCCACATCCACTGGCTCACCAGATGCCTTTGAGGAGCAGTGGGCACTCTGGGGTTCTCTGCTCTGTGTCTCCCTCTGGCTCCTTGCTTTTATCCCTGTGACTTTCATGCCCGACCCTGTTTTCTCATTTGCTGTCCCCCCCATAATTAGTTGATGCCTGAGTCTGGTGCCCCTGCTAGCCCTTATGCTGCAGGGGAGGGCTTTGAGTAATGGGCAGGTGTGATCCCCAAACCCTCAATAGCTGCCCCTCCAACTGAGGTGTGGTGAGTCACCACTCAGTCATCTGGCAACAACTTAGCTGAATTAATTTACCCTTGCCACAACGCTTGCAGTGACTCTGCTTTCAGGCATGCAGCAGCAGCTTGTCCAGTAGAGCCTGGGTCAGACGACTCCCAGGACCAGGTATTTCCCCAATCCCACCATAGTGATAGGTCAGTCTGTGCAACACCACTACCCTGGCCAGGAACCTTCCTGCTGTCTCGCAGTGTATCAGATACTTGAGTTTCACAGACTGTTCTTGATCCTGTTCCTTCCCAAGCCTTGCTCAAGCCTTGTTTCAGTCTTGTCCTTGCCCTGCCCTGAGCTTGCTCCAGCCCTGTTGCTGACCCTTTCCAGCCCTGCCTTCACTCCTGACCCTCCCTTTGACTACTTGGCTTTGACTTTTGGACCCTGGCTGTGATATTGACTTGGCTTGTCCCTGGATTCTGACCACATGGCCTTGACCTCAGCTAGCATCTAGACTGTGGCTACAGTACTGATTCTGGCTTGACTGCAGACCCTGGGTTCTGACCCAGGACTGTCAACCTCTGCTTCTCCCAGTAGGCCTGATTACTGGAAGGCAGCACCTGACAGGCAGAGGATTGCAGGAAGGGAGAGGATGGCCTCTTGGTTAGTGTAGCTGAATGTGCCCTGGCAACTTGGATATCATCGCTATCTCTGCCACTGAGTTCTTTTGTCATACCAGGCAAGTCACTTACACCACACATTTTACATGCAGTCATTTCTTCATATAATTAAAGGCTGCATCATAATGCATATACACAAGGGAGCTGAATTAAGGTTGCATGGATAACATTCATTTTTGCGTGTTCTAACTTGAGAGATCTTGACTTTGCAACCTTTTATTCCTTCTTAATCCTTAACTTTGTATTTTCTATTTTATTATGGTTTTAGTTTACTGATGAGAACAATGTTAACTAACGTTAAACAAAGATTTTTGTTTATGAATTAGAAACATATTAAATGTATTTTAATAGCAATTTAGCAGCTGAAAACAAGATGAAGAGTGAACAATGACTTGCAAACTTTCTACATTTCATTAGCAAGTGCTTTGCAGACCACTGGTGTGCCCACTTGGAAACTGTGGGTTTGGAGTGCCAGACTAAAAGAATTAGGCCCAGATGACTTTCATACATGAAAGTTAGTAATCTACAAATGTCCTCTCTTCCCTTCTTTTAGATCATCCCAATTTCCTTGCCTTTTCCCTGATGATCTCCTTCATCCACTCACCCATCAAAATAGGAAAACATAAAACTCTCCTTTTAAAACCTCAAAACCATATAAGAAGACTGAAATGTAACTCTAATGCAGTGTTTCTCAATTGGGGTTCCGTGAGAACACTGTTAGGGTTCCGCGAGAAAGTGACATCGCACCGCCGAGAGCAGCTGTTCTCCGCGCCGCCGGAAAAGGGAAGATGTCCCGGATTTTTCGGCGGAGGGTATCGAGTATGAGTGTAATTTCCCCACAGAGCCTAAAAGGTTCCGCAGGGAAATTTAATTGAGAAACGCTGCTCTAATGAATCAATCTCTTCTGCTTAGCAATCTTTCTTTTTTAACTATTTCTCTACAGGTACTTCTACACTTACGGTGTAATGTACAGACACTGTATGCTCTGCTACCAGTATAAATCGTAGTGTAGAGAATGAGCAATGCAGATGGCAGCTGTCTGCTGCTGGATCCTTTTTATCCCACTGCCTCCCCACTGATGGAGCCTTTTATCACTGTATGTAGCCCCACACCACAGCGGCTAGCGTGGATACGGTCTGTCTTTTGCTCTGGAGTATAGCTACAGGTGTAGTTCCTGTACTGTACATGCTGCCATAAGTGTAGACAATGCGTAACATTTTGCTCCTGATGTCCAAGCCATTTTCCTCCTGAGGTCACCCTGCTGCATGTCTGGAGTGTTCCAGGAATATATTCTGTGCCATGTAATATGCTTGGTTTGCACACACAAACTGCAGAAAGAGGAGGGGGTAATGCCCAGCACTGTCAGAACAGCCTTTCAGCGATATACCTTAGCAGTGGGTGAAAAGCATGGTGTGAAATGTGGGTGAAGAAATTTGACCAATGCATTTCCTTCCAAGTTAAACATGTTATTGATTTGAGATGGCAGGGATAGTTCAAGAGTTAGGTTTGCTGACAATTCCTCTTCTGCAGTGTATCACCTGTTCTTTAAAATTTATTTAGCATTCGTTCCTCTTCAAATGACTGATCGCTGGCTCAGTCTTGGATCACCACTGTTAATTTCTCAAATATCATCAGTTCAAATGGGCACGGGATTACAAATAAACTGGCTGAACGTATTATTCTTCCTAGAATGTTTGTATTTATCTTTCTAATCTTCTAGAAGTCAAAAACATAAGTTAAGTTCAAATAAGTATGGATTTCCACACTGAGATGGTATTTGTACATGACTGGCTAGGATTTTTCTAATTTTGACTGTTGACCGGGCTATAAAACTCTAAATGGTGTTTAACTACCTTTCTTTCTCTGCAGTCTGCCATGGATGTTGAAGTCAGCTAGGGCACTCAGGGTAACAATCCCTAGATTCAAACGTCCAGGGGTTGGTAGCAGAGCATTTTCAGTAGAGGACCTTTTAACACTGGAATTTATTCTCTGAGATCTACCAACAGAGTCATGCTGTCTCTGTCTATCTGGTGTTTTACTAAGTGCCTATTATTGAGTTCTCTAAGTGCCACACAATTAAAGATAGTGCTGAATATGCGTTATACACTAATGGTCCCATAGACTACCTTGCTCCTGCTGTGTAAGTTTGGTTCATTATTCTTCCTGCTCCTTCTTTTCATCTTGCTGGTAGGAGCTGTAGTGCAGGGTTAATCAGTAAGGTGCTCAGAATGGATTCCAGAGATGGGGAGCTATCCCCACTGAGGCTTCTACAGCTGTTAACATCTGTGTGGCTTACCTGGTGGGATTTTTTCCTTTGAGGTAGACAGTAAATCTCTGCTTGTAATATTCATGATTGCAAGTTTCCTGTTGGCTCTTGATTGTAAACTTGGCACTGCTGAAATTGGAGGACAGACTACTCTTGTGTGCCATACTTCAAAAAGCCACAGAACAGCTTCTCTGGAAAAGGAATTCAGTAACGTGTGTCAAATCCATCTGCACATGTAAAATGTAAAATCTCTCTGACTGAAATGTAAATACCAAAATGTTATCACAAAGGGAAACACAGACTGGTTTTCTTTACACTATCTTTTTTTGAGAAATCCACAGAATTCAACTATAGCTCCCCTCACTTTACCAGTCCATGTCTATAATAAATCCCTCAGTGATCTTGGTCAGTGAAGAGGAGCTATGGCAAGATTTTTAAGGGTGACTCAAAATATATCGATTGGGCTATTTGTGCCCACCAGTCCAGACCTACCCTTGTGGGGTGTCACTAGAACTGGAGAGACCTTTGTGAGTCTTCTACAGGTGAGTGAAGAAGAAGGGATTCTTTGCACATCCGGTCAGGGCCGAGGATGGGATGCAGGCTGCATATTCTTACCTGTACTAGTCTGTATCTTAAGCTGCCATGGCTCTGCTCCTTCTGCCTGTCTGGCTTCTGCCTGCCTCTCTAGATCCCCTCACTGAGCCCCAGAATTGGGCCTCCATTCTTGTTTGCTCTTAGAGCCCTTATTAATACAAATAACAAAATTGTCCAGGCAAATGTGTTCTCTAATTGCCTTTCTCTGCAGAATCTTCCTAAGGTTGTCAGTTGTGTGTTCTCTATGGGGGTACCAACAGTCACTTAGGGCCAGATTTTCAAAAGTATTCAAAGGTATTAAGGCACCCAAAGATGCAGGCAAGTGCCTAGTGGGATTTTCAAAAGCACTTAGCTGCCTAACTCATACTAGAGTTGCTGCAGGAGACTTTGGTTTTGGTGCCTTTTTAATTTTCCCACTGTCAAAGTAGATACTATCCATAGGGAGAGTGGAAAACAGAAACCCAACAGCAAGAGAAATGCAGTTAGTTGGAGCAAAGATATGAATGGACAATGTAATAAGCAATAGAGCAAATGAATACCTGGGGACATTTGTAATCCACCAGATACACAGTCAAAATTCTTGGCAACTGTATTAAAGGAAACAATAGCTCCATGACAACATGTCTATCAATGTCGAGGAGACTCCCTAATTTACTGACAAGTCTTCTGATAGCTTCTCTGGGGGAAAAAAATTATTGTTATCTACTAGAGCACCGTCCAGTAAGCAGTGTGTGCTATGCACTGTATCGGGTGATGCTGGTGGCATTGTGACAGACAGGAGTTCCTTGCATAGCACATGCAGTGCTGAGCATCTCACTTGCTTAAAATGAATCTGGAAATCTTCCTAGATGATACAGCACATCTATTCCTTTAATTTACCCATCAGAGTTTGAGCTGGTTGAGAGGAGGCAATGAGGTGGGATACAGTACTGCCATTTCCTCTGTGTTCTAGTGTAAGGATTTTATGCCTTTCTCTTGGGACACTGAGGGGAAATTTGGCTGCTACTGGCTAGCTGGCAAGTGCAAAATCCAGCACCTGTGCTGCTAGATACTGACTGAACAGCAAGCAGCATGTATGCCTCTGTGACTGGTGAGCCATCTGCAGCATGTCATATGTCATTTGCACTACTTGGGGTGGAGTGGGAAGGGATCCATTTGAAAAAAGGTCCAGAGCAACAGTGCAATTAAGAGAGCTTTTTTTTCGCCTCTGCATTTTTACAGTTCCATTTTTTTGTATTACTTCTTCCTGCCAGGGAAGCAGAGGATGAATCTTGATGTAATATTCCATAGGCTAAACCCAGGCAGTAATTTTCTGATGAATAATTTAGGAATGATTTACAATTTTGTTAAGTAGTCCAGCAGAAATGAATAATATTTCGCTATCTGCAAAGTACAACACAAGTGGGGAGTGAGTGTTTCAGCTTATATTCACCTCTGATTAAAAGATTGTTGAAGAGTTATTGTTGATGGGATAGGGATTTCACTCTGAAGTTGTTTTTGGGTTGACAAATAATGAATAGTTTTCTTTGATAGCATTTTTATAGGTGCAAATGAGTGAAAAATCAACCAAAAAAAGAACTCAATTTTATTTATCATTAATTTCACTTGCTTCAGCAAATGTTTTCTGGGAACCATTTTAACCTGCTTAATTTATCTCTGAATAATGGGAAGCAGATACTGATCAGTCTGTTAATTCAGGATAAGTTCTTTAATGAGTTTCAATAGTTCAAATCATTACTGCTTATACAGTACACTGAATGCTAGAAGTTAGGATTTGAACATTATTAGTACATACAACCTGAACAATTGCACAGTTTCTGTACGGTGAATTTACTAGTTGTTTACCACTTTCTGCCTTTGTGTACATAGAAAGATGCAAAATATTCGCTACACATGATGTTAAATTAAGTAATACACAGAAGGGGACTATTTTTTGTGAATCATGTAATGACACCTTCTAAATATGACATAATGATAATGAATGGTCATGTAATGACTCTGCTGCTGTAATTCACTTACTCTGTTGACACTGAACCACAGGAAATAAATGGTAGCAGATCCCAGAATGTGAATTAAAGCAATGTGTTAATTTAGAGCCAACTTGTGTCTTTAATTTATTTGTTTTATTATAAATGCTGGTTAAACAACAAAAGCTTATCATGTAACCAATATGATGCACAGAACAAGATCTATAATAGGTACAACTCATCATGTAGGATATGCGTATAACCTTTCTTTTTTATGATTGGTGTTGTTGATATATGGTATAGTACCATATGTATATAGTGCACATGACATATGATATTTTTAGGACCAGTTGTAGAATCGTGGTATATGGCATTTATTTTGCAATTGTAACATTTCCCCCCCTAATAGTCACAGCTGAAATGAATTCATGTGCAAAAATTCATGTGTATATGTCTGATCAACTTTCAAACAGGCACCACTTATTTGTTTATTTACTTACATACTTTATTTATTTATTTATTGAAGAAACAACTTGCCACAGAAATGAGCCCTGCTTTTAAATCAGTGGTGGAATTTCCCTCCCCAAATTGTATTGATTCGAAGTTCAGGGTTACATTTCCTTTCCTTGACCTTGATTCTTCACAGCCTGATATTTCATGAAGCATACTGGCCAAAAACTCCTGCTTTATAATATTTGGCAGCTGTGAATCCATCCTTACCATCCTAGCCAACGAGACATCAGACCTTAACATCATAACTCTTGACTCACTGGAAAAAAAAGCAAAAAAACCTTTTTTTCTCTCATTGAGGGTTTTTTTTGTTTTGTTTTTTAAATTAACTAGTCCTAACGTTTCTCCTTTCTGTACAGTTCTGTCTGTACAATTGGGTTCATTCTTCAGGTACTAAGGCAGTTCAGCTTTATAGGCAGAGGGATACAAAAATTTAGTTCTGATGAAATGTTTCAAAGCTCTATAATTTTTAAAATGGTATATAGTGCTGTAAACATTACAGCCACATTCTGTTCAAATGTATACCCATTGACTTTTAGTCCCACTGACTGTAATAGAGTTATGGTGGCTATCAGTCAAGGCAAAATGCATCATGTTGGCAAAAGTTTGAGATGGTGAGTCACTGACACCAAATCATGTATAATATACACTCCATCTGTCTCTCTCAAACATGTATAATATACACTCCATCTCTCTCCCTCTGCTCCTTTGTAGTTTTATTTTCATGATGTTTATTGTCAGATTTGGGGGACATAATATTAGAAGCGTGTGAGAAGTGAATTTTACATTTCGTGGGAAATGCTGTGATTTTGATGGGTTTTTTCCCCACTTCAAAATGGAATGAAAACACAACTTAGCAATTTCCCAGAAAACTGAAGTTTTTAAAAACTTTTGTTTCAATAAAATGGAAACATTTTGTTCTTATTCTGACCTTTACATTTTTTAAAAAAAAAGTTCTTATATTAAAAATAATTAAATTAATTTCAAAACAGCTTTTCTAAATGAAAATTGAAATATTCCCTTCCAATGCTATACCAAGACACTGACATTATTTAAATGCTTACTTTCATTTTTTTAATAAAAATGTTGTCATTTTCTAACATACAGATTTTGATAAAAATGACATTTTTCATTGAAAAACCATTAAGTTTTTTGACCACCTCCACAGAACATCCTTAGAGTACAGGGCATGTAGACAAACCCTGCTCTGATACAATTCCATGCACTAATCTTTCAGTATTTTGAATTGTTATTTTTCATTATTTTGCTGAGTGCTGACAATATTCAGGGCAATATGGTAGTCTGGACCCCAGGGCCCAGGTCATTCTCTTCAGTATATCATTAACCCCCATTAAAGTTAATTGTATTTAGGTACAATGGAGCTGTAGGAATTATTCATATCTTGCAGGAAGAGAAATACACCAATGAGTTCTACTACTAACTTTGTCACAAATCTGCCTCAGTTTCCCTACCTGCAGAATAATCATAATAATATTTACATTTTCCTCACAGGCTGAATTAATTAATGTCCGTCAACCTAGGATGAAAGCTGTGATAGAAATGCAAATTGTTACTACAAAAGTCCATGCCCCAAGGTTTTTATAATCTAAAGCTGTGATTTGAGAGCACCATCACACAAAGACATGTTGGTAAACCTCAATTATCAGGTTCCTTTCTGGAGACCTTTACAGCCTTGTTCTCCTTCTTGGTATATTTCTATGTGCTTATTTTTGAGTTTCAGTGAACAAGCCCTAGCAAGCAACAAAAGATCTTTTGCCCTTTGCAATGAAACAATGGAATTTTTTTTCCATTAGACTATTTATGACAACATAAAGCTTCATGATATTTATAGAAGTTTGTGTCAGGAAGCAGATGGCTTGTTAGCTTCTATTTTAGTAGACTCATTCATACACATGTAATATTATATCTGTCATATGTTGGTGAATTATGCAAAGATGTTATATGATATTGCCATCCTAGGAGCCTGAAGTACCTTTGATTGAGAAACCAGGCACACTTTTGTGATTTGGAGTTGAGTACAGTATTTAAATGTCCTCGATCACAAATGGACGCAGAAGCATGTGACAGGCTATACCAGGCATTCTGTACCCCCTGCTGGAGACCCCACAATCTTGGCACAGCCTGCTTTAAGAAGGTGCACTAGTGGAAGGAAAGAGCAGCAAGTTCAAACTTTGAGAGTTTGCGTAAAGAGGCCTCCCATCATCAACTGCAGGCAGAACCAGAGAGAGTTGTTCCACTGGCACCTAGAAAGGCCAGGAGCAAATGGAGGCAAATCAGGGCCCAGCAAGCTAGATAAAAAGGGCTGGCTGCTTTTTCTAGCGGCCAGTCCTAGCTGAAGCCAGGGAAGAAGGCTTTTCCTGCCCTCTCCCAAGTCAGAGCTGGCCTGGCCAGGGGCCTACCTTGACTATATTTGCTTTGGATCGCCATGAAGGACTAGCATTGGTATTATGGACCTTAACGCCCAGGTGGCTATTTTGAGTTGAGACTTAATTTGTTTTCTGTTAAACCCAGAAGGGGGGACTAGGCCGAGAGCTGGAGGACTAGGTAATGGAGGCAGCAGAGCATGGTGGAACCAGGACTCAAGTATGGGGCTCTAGAAAGGGAGAGTCCCTGCAATGCTGCATCCTGACATGCTGGGATGCTGTGGTGGTGAGTGCACACTCTAACAGGGCTTGAGGAGGGAGAACAGTTTAGTGGCTAGAGCAGTGGGCAGTCTGTGTATATTTGAGCAAATCACTTAAGTTCTTTGCTCCTCAGTGTAAGCATCTGAAAAAATGAGTCCAGCAATTCTTACTGTACCTAAGTTGCAGGGATGCTGTGAGACTTACAGTAATTCCTAATGTGCTGTGTGATCCACCGGTGAGAGATGCTATAGAAAAGTATTACTAAATATTTAATGACTGTAAGCATCTGAACTTGTTGTTTATTGAAATGCTGAGACTTTTGAGATTCACCCATCTCTATTAATGACCACGGTTAGATTTTGGCCAAGACAGGAAGCATGCAAAGGCAAAGACATTTAAATACTATAGTGATGGGCACCCTTACTTATAACTGGATATGTGTCTGACATGGGGCAGGGTGACAAAGGTCAATACTCCTGTCATATAAAAGAGGCATATTGCTAGCCATTGGCTCTAGTGGCTAGTGTAACAGATGGACTGGTAGGTACACAGAGATAAGCAAAAAGAGGATGTTCACATGATCCCCAGCACTCAAAAGCTGGAATTTTCCTCTCATTTGAAAGACTGCACAGCCAGACACACAATGCTTCCTAGCATCACTCTGGGGCACTGGTTCAGTACCAGTAAAATTGCCTTTGTTCCTGCAGGCTGCTTTCTGCTCTGCAGGGTGTATTGCACAAGTAACACTGAGGACCTGTTGAAAGATACTCCCTTCTTGTAGAACTGTAGAAATTTTAAGGCTCAGGACTAAAGGAAGAGGATTCAGTTTCTTTTGTCAGAAGATAGCTATTAAGTAGTTGTTTGGCATGATTAGATGGTTAATCATGAGTGCTCTGCATTATAGTGAAACCTGTACTTATGGCCACCTGCTATCTGCAGTCACCAGTGTTAATAACTGGTGAAATCTCAGTCCCTATGAAATTTCCTATGTTTTACATAACACTTCACTCTCTAATAGGCAGCCACCTGCCTAACACACTTCTGGCCACCTGTAGACCTGTCCAGCTGTGTAAATTGCATTGCAATCAACCTGCTAAGGCAGCTGGAAAGGGAAGCCACTTTGAGATTGTGAATTATTTTGTAACACATTTTAAATTCTTTGACTTTGAAATTGCAAACAGTCATTTTATTTGACCTTTTAAATATTTTGTTAGAAAACTTACAGAAATGCGTTATTAATACACATGTGGAAAGTCTGCATGGTATATTTGTATTATGTGGACACCTGTTACAATGGCCAAAATATGTGGAGTCCCTATGGTGTCCATTATTAACATGTTTCACTGTAATCCATTAATGGTGTTTCTGGACAAATTCCCAGCAGTTGTATCTCTGGGGGGTAAGCACAATGACAAGCTTATGATTTCAAAAATGTATGTTCCAAGCATTCTGCAGGCATTCTATACTTTGGTGCAAAACCAGCATTTGTGCTAGTATGAACTTTTCTCTTGACAGCTTATCCAACACAATTGGTCACTACATGAATTGGTCACTATATATTCAGCTTCACTGGTGTGTACAATCTGAACACTATTTCCTTCAGCCATTCTTGAGCTCTGAATGAGGGCTGTATTTTAGCTGCATATTTCCTGATTCATTTGCATAAGGTCTCAAGGAGTTCGTGCTGTAAGTTCCTGATCCAGCAGACCATTTGAGCATGTGCTTAACTTTAAGCATTTGAGTAGCTGCACTGAAACTAACAGAACTAAATATTTTGCTGGGTGAGGGCCCCACTTCCCCTTCACAGTCTTGAAACAGCACAGGGACAAAGGTTTGGTTTGATTAGATCTGAAAGTTCACGTTGTCTCCCTATTTCATTTGGTTGCATCTTGTATTTCACTGGGCTCTTCAGTATGGATCTTGGTATAGTCATCCCATTTCTACTGTCTTCATGACACTAAAACCAAGAAAATTGCATTTGGTGTCTGCAAACTTATGTGCAGTAGTTGGACCCAGCACTTGGAAAATACTCAGCTGACCAATTAACTTTACTCATTGCATATCTGGATTAAAATATGCAGTTTTATGGCTAATTTTATTGAACAGTATTTCTGAGAATACACACAATAGTTAACTGATGACTATTTATTTGCAAAACCAGGACTCTTAAGACATTTTAAAATGCAAGCTCAGTCATAGTTTTCTCTGTAATTGCTTCATCCATTTCCTAAGGCTAACATGACCTTGATTGAACTGCAAAAATCAGAACAAAACAAAACAAATTTTCAAGGCATCATATGACACAGGTTCCAAGATGTTGGTGTCTCTGATACTGCAGAAACTAAGCATAAGATGCAAGCAACGTTTATGCAAAACAGATGTTGTGCTTACTGACCTTCACTCATTGAAAGCTTATTACTGGACTGCTGTTCCAGGCGTTGGAGGTTCACATACCATACAACTGAGTGACAGTTGCTGCCAGGAAATCTGGCTCCTTTGGAAGAAATCTGAACTCATTTTGAAAAGGAAAATCTTGCTTAAGGTGGCTTTAAATATTTGA
Source organism: Emydura macquarii macquarii (assembly GCF_026122565.2). Taxonomy (NCBI): domain Eukaryota; kingdom Metazoa; phylum Chordata; order Testudines; family Chelidae; genus Emydura; species Emydura macquarii. Next base: position 3,067,395 of record NW_027132618.1, on the reverse strand, counting down.
TACCTGTAGAATTACACTGTGCTCTGCACGGCTTGTTGATCAGTTGCTAGGTGAAATTCAAGGTACTGGTCACAGAGTACCACTCACAGAGATCATAACGAGCCACAGCCCACCGCACCATATTCACCTAGATCCTATGGGCCAGCCTGTGATCTCAGTTAGATTGATGTAAATCTGGAGTAACTCCACTTAACAGAGTTAAACTGGGGTAGGTGAAATTAGACTCAGGTCCCCTTGAAATTAGTATTCCAACCATGATGCTTTTGAGTACTGGTTGTAGGGTGATCTCAGTGGCAGGTCCACATTTCTAGAATCTCTTCCCAGCATGAACCTTGACAAGGGCAGCAAAATGCTCCCTTTTACCCAGATCTTCCCAGCAGATTTAGTCCTGGTTTCTCAGCTGACTGGTAAAGCTGTGGGCAGCAGAGGAACATGGTGTTTGGTGTCTCTAACTGGATCTTGAATGTCTCAATTTCTGATATATAAAGTGTTCAGAAACCGGTAAATTAGGATAAAGCCTTTTGATGCCAACAGATGTTAACTTGAAGCGCTAAGCTAAATCTCTGCTCTAAATGTTATGAAACTATAGGAACTGTGTCAGACATGAATATTGCTCATTAGGACTCAAGCATTTTCAATGAATAATATTAATAAATAATAATCATTTGAAGTTAATATATACAAATAGCCTGGAACCCGTTTATTAGGGACCAGATCATGAAGTTTTTATTCAGTTTTACAACTTCACTGTAAATGGTATTTTAATATGTACAGTTTTGCATTAAAACCAGATAAGGCTTTTGTTCTGGTTCATTAAAACCAGAGTTAAACTTCAATGGCAGCGTCATTTGAGTAAGGATGGAATGGAAGACTGTGGTCAAGATTTTAAAAAATGACTAGTTATTTTGAATGCCTCAAGTTTTGGTTGCCCAACTTGACACTCTCTGAAGGGACCAGATTTCCAGAAACTGTTCAGCAATCCAGGTTTTGAAAATTGGGTCCATTTACAGTGTCTCAAATTGGGCACTCAAAACCACTAGTCATTTTTAAAACTTTGGCCTTATAAGATCGATCCTTTAAGTAGATCTCAGTTTACATCTGTATCAACACTCCATCCACAAGCCAACACAATGTTAGATTGCAATACTTTGTCAGTACACATAGACACATGTAGAAAATGCACACAAGGAGGAGAAAAAGGGGATGGTTCTCCTTTATCTACCATAAAACCCCACCCAAAGAGCTTCACTACAATCAAACTGATTGTATAAACCTATAGGTACTGTCATTGAAAAATAATGTCCTAGACATTTCAAGCAACTTTTTCCTTAATAAAAGAAGCTTTCAGTAAAATACTGAAAATAAAGGAGTTGGCAGAGAAACTGTGGCAGACAGTATCACAATAAAGTAGTAAATTTGCAAAGAAAAGAAAAAAAAAACTGCTCAAAGCAAAACATAAACAGATTCCACTGCCCAAAGGACTCTAAGGATGGAGATCCCTAGTAACCCATTCCAGCTTATTGATATATATATATATAGACAGCCACTGTATAGCCTAATCTCCAGATGACTTTAGTTGTAGTTGATGCTCAGCACACTGCAGGATGGGGCTCTCAATGACCTAAGCAGATAGAGCTATATTTAAAAAGAAAAAATCACTGCCATAATCAATCCTCAAGTTGTCATGGGTCTGAAAGACTGAAAGGGGATCTTTGCAATTGTCTCATGATGAAACAGGGAGCCAGTGAAGACGCTGCATGACTGATGTAATATATGTTCATTTTGAAAGGTGCCAGAGATCACTCATTCTGCTGCTGCATTCTGAACCAAATGCGTTTTCTGTAATGATGATGCTGGCAGAACTGCAAGCAACGAATTATGATAATCCAGTCTAAATGTTGTTAAATCATGTACAACTGTTTTCAGATCAGCAAGGGGCCCGGCAAGATTTAATCCAGGCAATGTGTGTAAGATAGTAAAAAGCTGTTTCAATAGCATTTTAATATGTTAGGCTTTCAGATCTCTTTTGACAAGCATAACTCCCTGATTTTTCACAGATTTATAATATGGGAATAATAGATTATCTATGGAACTGTGTTTTAAGTAATTAATTATTACTTTCAAGTATAAACAGAAAACAAATCCTCAGTTCTACTTAGAATATAATTCTAACCTACCAGAATTCCTTCTGCCTTGAAACTACATAAACATAATGGCCTGACAAAGGAGAGATACAGAAGACAGATGTGAAGAAACTGTGTGCAACGTTCTTAAAGGTGACATAGTTAAAGTGACACCCTCGTTTTAAAAATCACACTTCTGTCTGCAAATGTTTTACCCGCAATTGCTGTAAGTAACATCGAGGATTGTTATAACAGAAAGGGAATGGAGAAAAATGTTTTTTCTTTAGACAAAACATTGTGCATTGCCAGTTTCACTGTGTTTCCTGTTTTGCTTGGAGCCTGCAACTACTTATGCACTTGGTTCACTTTACACACTTTGAGCCAGTCCCATGAATTCCAACAGGACTACTTATGTGATATAAGGTAAGCTGTGTGTAAGTGCTTCACTGGATTGGTGCCTTAGTCGGTATCCCCTGTTGTTTAGGCACATCACACAGCAGTGGGAGATAGAAAAACATTTTTAAAAAAATAGTAAAATTGTGCTTATAAAGCATGAAAATCAGCAGGAGGCCAATGCAGCAGCTGTAGTGTTTAAAGCTACTTTTAAATCTTTTTTGTAATTGACTAAATTTAAAGTTGATGGTGTGCCTTTAATATAGTAGTATTTTATCTTTAAAAATTGACTGCTAAAGTGAATTGTCAGTCACATTATAACTACATTTTTGCCAGAAAGCTGGTTAGATTATCTTCAGTCAGTGAAAAGAGAAAACCTGTTTGTAATATTCTTTCAAAACAGCAAGTGCTTTATATAATAGAAGATGTGGAAACCCTACTAACATTGACAGTAAACTAAAGCACACCCTTATAGTTTGCATAGCTGCGAAAATCCAATGACCTATTTGATTGCTGGACAACTCATATATTTGAGCTTGTAAATGAGCAAGGACCAAACTTTATGGCATGGTATTCAATGATTGATTGGCACCAAAATGTAAACAAGCAGACAAACTAAAGGGGTAAAACATAAACTAGGCCTGTGCAATCTCTGAGAGGTCAGAATACTCTTCCGTGTGAAGACCTCAGATACGGGTATCTTCAGATAGAGCAACTAGAAATGTGTAAAAGCATCTCAGCTTTGTATTTTTTAAAACATAAGTTGCTTTCCTTTCCCCTCACAAAGATAGCCTTGAAAGTATAAACTGATAGGTATGGCTGGAATGAGCAAGGAGATGGAATGAAGTCTCAGTAGAGCCAAACCACCCATTTACTTTGAGAACTTTGTTTGAAGAAGGACTTTCAGACTGATGCTTACCACATTCCGTTTTTCCTATAATGTAAAATTGACTTAAGTGAAAAATAAGTTGACTGCCAATGCTATTTCCCCGCACCTTGGCTATAAACTGGTGATTAGAAACTAACAGAAGTGTAAATAGGAACAGCCTGATCATCACACCAAAAGTAGGGGTCTAGCCAACACTTAAGACCAAGATAAGGTTTCTGTTTTCACAACATGACATCGACATGTCGTGATAACACCTCCCCTGAGAGAAGGACACATAAAAGAGCAAAATAAGAGATTGGTGAAGTAAAAACGAGACAGTGGGAGAAAGTGAACGCAGGAGTGAATTGTGGTGATAAAAAGTGGATGACAGAGCATATGAGTTTGTGGTAATTGATTATAGACATAAAATTCATATAGCCACCAAGGTAAAATTGCAGGGATTATTTGTTCAAAGAAAAGTGGAGGCCAGATGAGTTGGTTCGCCAGCTAAATTATTGAGGAGGGAGAGGCTAATTGTCACAGGTCCTAGGAATCATTCTCAGTCTTTGCCTCCCATTGCCCAATCTCCTCTGCTTTGATCTGACAGGGAAAATAAGCAGAAAAGAAGCCAAAACTAAACTAAAAAGAAGCTAAAAACTTTGTGGCACAGCATTAGCCATCAGGCAGGTTCCAGGGTTTGGGAAATAGGGCCATGAAATCTTTCCAAATTATTTTAGCTTGTTTATCTTGTCAGTGCCTGTCTATACTGTGGGCAGTTTGTGCTCATCTCAAGGTATTTGGGTTTGTTAATCTGATCAGTGCCAGTCCATTCCTGGCTTCTCTGTCCACCTGCTGACTCCCTAGTGCTACCCTTCTGGTGCTCTGTCCATCTGTTAAGAATTTACTTACAAAATGCATTAAATAAATCATTTTTAGCATGTCTTTGTGTGTGTGAGGAGTGGGAGGTCCCCATATTTCTGAAATAATCATAATAATAACATAAAATAATAATAATAAATAAACATCCCTTTAGAAATTATTCTGTTTATATCTTTAATTTTATCGTTAGCTGACTCTCACCAGCTATTCACAGAATGCTATGTCACTCAAAATACAGTGTCTTCAGATTCTATACTTTTTGGTAGTTCTTTTATTATTTGTTAACATGTTGTCCTGATATAAGACGTCATAAGCAAATCCTCAGAATGCATGGGTATAACAGTATCTGACCCTCAGTCATCACAAAAATAAATTCAGACACAGAACATAACAAAACCTTTTATTTAAATATCACCTGTTATTAAAGAAGACAATAACGTAAAGAACTGGTTGGAAATTTTGTTTCCTGGGGAAAATTTTGACTTTTTGTTAAACATTTCAGATGAAAAACAAAAAAATTGCAGTTTGGGGTTTTTTGGTTTTCTAATGGAAAAAGTGAAATTTGAGGCAAGCAGACACTTTTTATGAAAGTTGCTCTTTAACTGAAAACCCAATTTTCCATTGGGGAAAAAAATTTAGACTGAACATTTTTTGACCATCCCTAATAATTTGGGAGTTTGGGACAACAAACCCAAGGGGCTGAAATGAGGGATCAGATTTGGGTTAGAGCTATATTTACTCAAAGGAAGTAACTCAAATATATGAAACCCTACACTTCTTTTCCCCACATATTTTGGCAGAGAGGAATATGGGTATGGAGATTGTAAGGAAGGCAGGCATTCTCAAACATGGCACAGTGAAACTGCCTTATCCAACACAGTCTGGTGAAACAACTCACAAGTCTGCTGTTCCACTGCAATCAGACTGTCAAGGAAGTTGAGGGAGGGTAGCAAGGCGCAAGGCTCACTAGCTCCTGGGTGTCAGTGTGGACACGCATGGTCACTGTGGGAATGCTGCTAGCAATTTGGGTGTCCCTCAAAAACGTGGGTTTTATAAGGCTGAAGATAAATTCCAGTTCCAGGTTAGGACAATCCCAATCTCCGTAGCTCCCCTTGAATAATATGCAGAAATTCTTTAAAGAAATAGGTCTTCAGCTGCTGTAAATTAACATAATCGGCATCAATGGAGCTATTTACACCAAATGAGGATCTGCCTCTTGGAGTGTAAAAGTGCTCAGTTTCCAGTCTTTTCTATGGGATTAACCCCTATGGGGAGCACTATGACCCACTGTGTATAAGAGGCCAATGCAGTTTTATCTGCGTATTGCACATTTAAAGGCTGTAATTTGTTTAAATTATACTGTTACCTATGAAGTATCAGTAAATTTCATATTGTTGTAAAACAAAACTTAGCTTAGTTGATGAATGAATTCAGAAATCCCTTAACACTGCACCCCAGCGAGGGAGTAATACGAGTGAAAAGGAATTCTAATTCGTCTAACAAAACCGAAGACAAGACCTGAACAAAACCCAAAGGATGCCAAAACAACTAACCTAAAACATAGATCATTTTCAAATGTTAGGTAAGTTAATGCTCTTTTGGGGCAATTAATCACTATCTACCAATATACTCATCAGAGAGAGTGAGTGAACAAAATACTATGGAAAATTCCCCAAAGCTGGGGGAAAATCAGTCCCTGCAAGTGGCTGTTGTTATTTTTTTTATGTTGGAACTGAAAGGGAAATTAACATTTTGTTTCAGTTTTAAGTGTGCTTGTGTGTGTGTGTACATATATGTGTCAATGTTTCCTCCAAAAAGTTTATTTTAAGACTGTATTACAAAAGAAAGAAAGATGTTACAACCACAGTAATGGAGGAGGAAGATGGGGCAAATGCTATAAAAATAATAGCAACTGAATCAGGATCTGTATCAGTCTCATTCTGGACTTGATCCTGCAAAATACTATCCATGTTGCCAAATCGTGTGATTTTTATCATAAGTCTCTTGACATCTGGTGTCCTTCTTAAACTCTTGCAGCTGAAATCCTAAGACTAAGTGAGAATCTGTTTTCATTTTAGAAAAAAATTTCTAACCCTCCTGGTTGTGGATTAAATGTGTACCCTAAAGCCTCAAAAACCAAAAGGCAAATAAAAAGAACCCTGAATTTAATGATTTTTTTCAGACAAATCTCATGATTTTTAAGCCACTCTTGTGATTTGAGATCATGAAGCTAATCACACTAAGTGCTTTGCTAGACCATGGCTAGAATACTAAGCACCTTGTAGGAAGCCCTCTTATCACCAAAACAGAGTTGAGAAGAATAAAACCTTTTTTTTTTTTTTTTTTTTTTGCTGTTACCAACGTGACAGAGGTAAAACGCTCTAACTAAAATGTAACTAATTTACAGTTTTTGTATTCCTCAACGAAGGCAGCAATAATCATACTGTCAGTGCCAGGTCATTTATTTTACATTGCAAAAAGTAATTAACTCAAGAAATATCTGCCAGATGTTAACGTTATTGTTACAAAGTTAACCTGGATTATTGATATTTATCTTCTTATCAGAGATTTTGCTAAGAAAAGAGCACAAAATATAATAGGTAGGACTATTCTGACTATTGCAGTACATCTGCCCTATTGTCAGAATATGAAACCTTCATGAAAGATGGATTTGCCAAACAGAAGTAAACTACAAAAACTGAAACCGTGTATATCACTTGGTAATGACCTTCTTCTCTCTCTTGTGAAACAGTGGAGTTGGTAGTGCTTGCATACCGTAAATCAACTTAACTTAAGAAGAAACAAAGGAAGGGGACTTTGCATTGTTATATCTTTGTAGAACAAAATTTTAAAAAATGATACACAGGAAAAGCTCTCAGAAGTGACAATGTAAACCACTGCACATAGCAGCTATTGCTACAGAGCTACTGCAGCCCAGAGGGCTTACTAAAGGGCTTTGATCATTTAATGCTTTTGAGTCTTACAACTTATTTCTCCCACCTAATACTTTTGTAACTGATAACTGCTTCATGGTCTCTCCTCTTCTGAATGATGATAATATGTAGCGGAATGTCTGAGAGTAAATGGATTGTTTTGTGGTATTCCCATTAGATCTGAAAGAAAATATCACTGACTTGCATAAAAAGGTCTATTTTTCACATAATGGAGGACATACATCAGAATGTGTGTTGTTTATATTTGTGGAATGTATCATAGGAATATCTAGACCTCTTAAATATGCACTAAACATAACTTTAAATTAATGCTAATTCAGGAGGAAAAAAAAACCAGTACGCGTCATCTGTCGACAGTTTAATACTCTGTGATATGTGTAACCAATTGTTCTTATTTACATTAATTTGCATTGCGAAAAGCAATTTTACAGTTTCAGTCAGGCTTAATAGGCAATTTGCAACTCAGTGCCTAATGGCACAGTTACTTAAGCCTGCCCCAGGGGTGCTTTCTAGACTTGATATGAGACTAAACCTTTTAAATGTTGAATTGAACATCTTAAAAAGTCAAAAAGTCTTTAGCTATTAGACCTGGTTTGTACTTGCCTTGTCATATTTAATACTATTGCTAGAGATGCCCTTTGATTCAGATTCCATTTTGTTCCACATTGCGGAAGTGGTGATTTGATTCTGCAGAACATGATGACACAAATGAAATATGTTATCCCGCCTCCCACCCCTAAGATATTTTAATGAAACAAGGAGGTGTAAGTAACAATGCACTGGCATTATTTACACCAGTATGTCTGGGGTTCAATAGGGCTACTACCTTCATTTCAGATCTATGACTTTTCACTAAAGCAGATGAAAGCATAGTTGCGTACTTTCATATTTATGAATGTATGAACTTCTCCCATAGGAATGATAAAACCACACACTAATAAGTCTGAATACAGGCAAATGAGCTAGATTCTACACTCACTTAAACAAATTTTACTACAATGTGAGTCCATTAGGCCCAAAGTTTTAAGATAAAAATAGACCAAATTGGGGAAATCCAAAGTCATGGGTATTCTTGAATATTTGACCTACATGTGGGAAACAGTGGAGGTCACATCTTCTGTCCATTCCAGAGCACTACTTCACAGACTGTCTGCCTTCCATGAATTACGACATGATCTCATGAGGATTCCAAACATATGGCATTGCCTCTGGAGAAGTACTTCTGGAAATGGTTACAAGCAACATACTATACCGAAACCTGCAGGTTCTGATATATGTTAATCTAGCAGATTAGGAGTTTTTGAGTAGTATGAGTTTCCAAAAGTTGCAATCCTATCGTTGTAAAAAGGAATGCACTGTAAGTACTGAATATAATTCCCTGGTCTGGTTACAAATAATGAATGCAAATCACAGGCCTCCTGGAACAAAGTCTGATATGCCAGGGTTATAACTCTAAATACAACCCTTCATGGGATTAAAGCATGTCAATGCTAGTGGAGTGATTCAACGATAGTCATGACCAAAGCTATGGTATTTACATGTTATGTATCAAGTGGAAACTAGTAGTGATTTTAATTAGAACGAGATAAAGCCTTGTTCTCTCTTCACCATCATGGTATTAATTATAATTGAAGTTAATGGGTAATCAGGATTACTCATATGCTTGAAGTGACATATGCTTACACCTACCTGTCTTAATCAAGGTCATTATTAATGTTGTAGATCAACAATCACCCTCCTCCACATTCTATAGCCCCAAGTTAATTGATTCCCAACAAATTTCCTGATCTTTTTGGATATTTTTTTCTCTCAGCTGTCTTGATGGTGCTTAGAGATCTACACTATGCAACTTGTGACAGGATTAAGAAAAGTGATATAAGCGTGTAGAATGTTATTGGATTTCTGCCTTTGAGGTGTAGAGCTTTCACAAAGAGTTTGCCAACTGCCATTTTCTAAAATAGAACAGTGTGCCATGCTAAAAATAACGGAACCCCTCTGCCCCTCTTTTCAGTTTTCTTTATTCCTCAAGAAGGGTTTTATTTCAAAAGATGTCACAATTCACTTCACAGTGGTATACAAGAGAGGTTCCAAATAAAAAATACTAGAGCTGTGTGCTACAGGCATATCTTGTATTTGCAGCACTGTGCAACAAATGGAAAGATACAGTTAAGGAAAGTTATATATCAAATCACCCCAAGACATAATGGAAAAAGTCCTTTATCTATAATACGTGCAACACATGTTAGTCTGTGAATATTCCATTTAATTTAGGAAAAATAAAATAAAATAAAGCTCCTATATTGGTTTTCAAGAAGACCTGGTTAGTTACAGTCCAGCTGAATTTTGCAGTGGGGTTGATGTATGCATTGAGTAGCAATCTAGTGGCTTCTATATATATCTGTGAATATCAATGGGATAGCCTATTTTAGTTGTTTGGTTGGTTTTTTTTTTAAGGTGCTCATTGCTGTAGTACCTCACTTTTGCATACGATTATAGAGCACAAAAGCTCAGAACCCAAAGGTGTCATAAATTGAAAACAGGCTTTCGATATGGCATATTTAGGACATATTTCCACTTTCTGTACATTGGCAGCAATCTCAACTACTTATCAGAGAGTCACCTGCAACACAATTTTAATTTTTCAACATTATATCCAAAAGGTAACAATTATGGTTATACACAATCCTAAATGTATTCTGCAATTCCATGGCTACAGAATGTGCCATAAAAATCTACTCCTTGTTGCAGAATTGTGCTCAAGAATATAAATTGTCATTATTTTTGTGAAAAAAACCTTAAAATATAAAGCAATAAATGGCTGTTGCCTGAGACAGTCTGACACTATAAAGGTTTCATCAGTCCCACTTATCTCAACAGGATGCTAACTCTGAACCCTGAAGAGGACAGTTTAAATGTCATCATTCTTAACTCTTTTGCTACTGATTATTTTAACAGAAACATCTAATAATCCTGAACAGCTTTCCCATCAGGGCCCAAGCATAATATTTCCGGGCCCAGTACAAATTTGTAACACGGGCCCCCTCCCATACACATACCCATGGGGGTTGCAACCTGGGCCAGGCCCTCAGGGCCTCTGGACTCTGGTAAAATGTACCCTTTTTGCCTCCCCATGTGGGGGCCCTGCCTCCCCTGTTTGACTGGGTGGCAAACTCCCAGCTGCCCTTGATTCTGCTGCCAGAACCTCCAGCTTCCTATAACAATGTCTGTGATGGAGTTGTGTGTTGTGCATTCCAAAATCAGTGTACAGTGAAAACTTGAAATACAATATCAAAATCAAATTGAGAGGTTACTGTACTGGTGTATTATCTATTTTCATATTTCATTCAATAAAACCATGAATTTGGAAAAAAAATGCACTGGCATGTTACAGAAATAAGGGGACTTTCCTGAAGAATTTAGGGCCAGTGCAGTTCAGATCACATGGTGCTTTTGCTGTATATGATTGACCCAATGCCCCAGGGAAATGTTCATGAGAGATTTTGAAAATACTGTGTGAATGCATGTATACAACTTTCCAAATGTAAACAGAAATTCAACCGAAGAGATAATGATTACACAATTCATGCAAAATATTTCTGAATAAAACATAGAAAAAACAATCATTTAAATGGTCATTTAATTTTTTCATTATTAAGATTTTATGTCCATAACACAGTTGGATAAAATCATTTCCTCTTATAAATTGGTAGTGTTATATTGTTACAGAATACTATAGAGATGATGGCCAAATCAAACCCTATTGTTAACAAACACCAATCTATTCACTAGGATTGAATCTGGCTATAAATCGTTTGTCATATAAAAGCTTATTTTAAACAAACAGTACACAGATTTCCCTTATAAAAAAACGTTCCTTTTAAAATACATGCTGATAACATAGTATATTCATTACAGCATACAGAATAAGTCAGCAAATCAATTTTTCCATTAAACACTTGCATGTATTATAATGACCTTCATGCTTATATCTCAGAGTGGTCAGCAATGACAGCCTGAATGGCGACACCAAAACTAATTAATTTTGAGTCTAGTTAAAGATGCAGAAAAAACTCTATAAATAATCTGATTGTGGGAGGAATGGAGTTCTACGAGGAATAGGCCTAGCATGCAAACAGCCAGACATTGACAGAGGGTTTTGCCAGAAATAAACAGCTGTGTGGGTGTGGTTGAATGTACAGATCAGTGAGATATATAAGGAACCAACAAATCCCTTGGTCTGGCAGCCATGGCTCTGAGGTTTGGCTCTACAAATTTTCCTCTTTGCGCTGTCATTCAATAATATGAAACACTGGGTTCTAATCTGTGTACAGTCCAGCCTCCTTTGAGACGCTATAACTCTTTACTGAATGATTCAACAAGTACACTTTGGGAGTACATAGCTGAAAGTCATTAACAGAATGAAATAAGGGATGTCGTTTTCGCTTTAAATGCTGATATCCACAGAGAGATGCAAATCTAATATTTTGACATATTGAAATTACTAGCTACACAGATTATTCACAGCTGATTTGCATTTGACTGTTTCATGTCCTGAGACCCCTTTACTAGGTAAGAATGATCTTTGAGGCAAATGGGAAATCAAATGAACAGAAATGTATGTTTTAAATGAATGTATCAACAGTTTAAAATTGTTTTCTGAATAAAACAAGTGAGAATGTTTATTCAACAGGAGTTATGTACAATACCATGAAACCTCTTCTGCAATTAGTTCAACAGACTATAAAGACCCTTCAAAAAACAAGACAAACAGCAATAAGAAAATGATCGGTTCAAGTCAACTTTTTTTTTCCACCTTGAACCTCATTGTCCTCTAATAGTGAGGAAAATTAGAATAACTCCATTGAAAGCAACTAACCATTGTAAAAGAGATGAGAATAAAGCCCATTAGGTGCATCAAATATCAAACATAGTGTTCATGAGATAGGGATTTCATACACTCACTTTTATGTTGAATGTGGACCTGGGCCATAAAATCTGAACTTTCCCAAAGCTCCAGGGTCATCTATCTAGTTCTGCAGAAGTATTATAGACAGCCAAGAAGAAATGGAGTCCACATATGTGGGTTTTTTTTTAAATAATCTACTTAAAAGTCATTTTGAAAAGAAATGTTGAAACATTTCATTTTTAAACTTTCAGGTTTTTTTCTAGCTGAAATAATTTATTGAATTCAACTTGATTCAGGTTGTCCTGAAACCGCATTTTTCTGCAATTTTCTGTCTGACCACTTAAGCATAGTTCTAAATTTGCTTTGTGCAGTTACAACAACCCAAGTTGACCTTATTGGGCCTGAGGATCTAGTCCAGAGTCCTAAATAGATACCTATTCGCTACCTACTTATTTCCCATAAAAATACTTAGGTATTAATGTCTATTTCTGAACCATTGAGGTCAATGAGACTTTTGCCATTGACTTCAATCCGAGCAGGGTCAAACCTTTAAATCCCAGTGAAACTATTTTTGTAGAACATTTTAAAAATATAAACCCACAAATGAACGAAAGATAAACAAACAAACTGTAGCATATACAGGATGGTGTAAGTCTGCATAGCTCCATTTAGCTCAGCTCGGGATTTGGCCAATCATAAGGAAAAGTGATCAAAGGTTAAAGTTATGATGAACAGCTAGACTGTCAGACAAAGTATGGAGAAAAGCTGGTGTGGGCCCCTATGAAAAAAGTCTGCATCATCATGGATTGGTGCCACTGGATTTTGCACTGATGGTTTGTTGATTCATCATTTGCCAGTTGGTAAAGCCATTGTCCCATGTTTAGTCCCATTTTACACTGGGTATGCATGTCTCAAAAATGATTTACAGAATATTGAGGGAAAGAAGCATGTAACAAATATGGGAAAAAACCAGGAAAAATATATGAAGCAACATGTCTACAGAAATAGGAATGTAAATGTGTAAATACATTTACATAGTGTAAATACAGAATAAAAGTCAAATAGTCCTGCCACATGCATTTCTGGTGCTGCTTCTGTATGGCTGATGTCAATTCTTAATTATTTCAAGGACTTTTACTTACTTTGCTGGTGTGACATAGCCTAAGTAATATTTGTGTGATTCATTTTTTATACAAGTACTTTTCATTTAATTTTAAATGAAAGATATCCTTATATACTGGAGATCATGATCTCATTGAGTTAAGTGGCTTTTGGATTATTTTTATGTAAATGGGGAGTTCCTTAATAATCTACCTTCTGAAATTAGATATTTAAGAATATATAGACAATATAAAGGCTTGGCTAATACTAGTTTTCTCTATCTTATTTGTATCTTTTTAGCAATATATTCCCCAGTACACTGTAGCTGGGGGCCATACTGAACTACCTGAATGCTATTGTGAAGAAAATAACATGCAAATAAGGCATATAATTCCAAGCTTTTATCACTGATCTCAGAACATTTGCATTTGAACGGTTTGTCCAGGTTCTGTAGTTTTTATTTAGTAATTGCTTGGGTGGTTATTGTTTGACAAAGGTATGATTAATGATTGCCTTTGTTTGCATGTCTCTTATAAATGAGTTACAAATTGGCTAAAGGTAAAAGACTACATTTTACATCAAAATCAGCATACTTAGTGATATACTTTAGCAGATGTCATGAGGCCAAAGGCTGTGCCTTTATAATTTATTATAAAAGCCTTTTATGTTTTATTTTAATTAATTTGCCAAGCGATTAGCACTCCTCAAGAAGTGCTCATATAACATGGTGAGGGGTGTGGTTTAAGAACCAAAATTTAAAAAAAAATAAAATAATAGCAGTCAGCAGTGTAGTGCAATAGACTTGATATTTAGTCAAGAAAGAATGACCCTCAATACATCTGTGGAAAACTAAATGGTAAATTATGGTACTTTTATTGTAGATAGGCCAGATCCTCAGCTGGGGTAAATCAGCATAGCTTTACTGAAGTCAAGAAAGCATTGCTAACTTACAAAATGGTGCTGTGTCAGTATGTATCTCCTTATGATGTGTGTGTGTGTGGGGAGGAAGGATATTTACCATTTTTTTTTATATTCTACATTGTGAGATTGTACACTGAGTGAAAGTCTGCAGTTTGCTGTGGGTGACGTGACATTGACCCCATTGAAATCAATGGAAGTTTTGCCGTTGACGTGAATGGGGCCAGGATTTTACACTGTGAGCCTGCCGTGCCATCTGATGCATGATGCCATTTTGACAAACAGCATGCAAGTTATTTCTAACTGTCTCTGTACATGTGTAAGTTTCCTGCACAAATACAGACAACGCTACTGCATGCTCCTGTCACAAGTGACATTGCGTGTAAGGGGTTTCGTAGTGCCTGTGTTGGATGAGGAGCAGCTATGTATTAATCTATGAAAACTGAAATGTAATAATGGCATGAATATTGTAAGTGTCTTGGTCAGTGAGGTAAAGTTACTGAACAACTGTGGTGGGTTATTAGAATTTTCTGTATGAATGCATTGATCTAACTTAATAGGGGTCTGTGGGAAGAGCAAACAGGAAAGCCACCCAACAGATCTTGATAAGTGACCTCAAGCACATTCTTGGAAGACAACAGGGCAAACTATTAGCTTTAAAAACCCCAGATCCTATCTCCAGCAAGTTGTAAGCCTCGTTTTGACCAAAGCTAGGAGCCTGGATGTCAAAAGAACACTAAAGAATCAAAATGTTCTTCTAAAAGGAAGAAGCTGTCTAGGGAAACAGGCTGACATAGAGAGACACCCTCTTGGGAAGCAGTCTACATAACTTGGGTATTTCCAGACCCTTAGGGAAAATCTCACTATGCATACAGTCTGCTTTGTTGTTAATATCTGTTTTCTCTTTCTCTTAAAGGTTTTGGTTCTAAATAAATGATACTTCGCTTTAAGAAGGCTGTCTGGTTACTGTATTAACCACTGTCATTGGTCTCAGAGGAACAGAACTGCAGGGTCTGAGCCTAAGTCAGGCCTGCTGAGGTAATTGTGGTTAGTAGCAAGGTAGCAGGGTCTAGGCTGAGTGTGTGTGAATAGTGTGATTCCACCTGGAGCCAGGTAATGGTGTCAGCCCTGAGACATGGGAGGAGGTGTACTTGATGAGACCAAGAAGGGTCAGAGGTGCAGTTAACCTGGTAACTGTGGCAGAAGCTATTCACATTCAGTGTGCTGCATAGAAGAATGGACTGAGGCTTTCCAAAAACAATGTATTATTAAGGCTCAGTCTTTTGTTCATTGTGCTGCTGCTCCTATTGCAGCATAATGAAGGCAGAAAAAGGGGTCCATGATAAAGTTGGCCCTAAGGTGCCAATATATCAGCTCGTCCTTATTCAGCAAAGCATTTAAATACATGCTTAACTTTAGGTTCAAACTGAAGTCCATTGGGACTTACGCGCATACCTAAAGTAAAGCAAGTTCTTAACTTGTTTGTTGATTGGGATCTAAGAAAGCTTTAACTTCCACTTCTTCCATTCTGCCCAGGGACTAAGGCAGATATTGATGGTGTTGTGGGGACCATTACTTTTTCAGAGCCTTTGACTAACTGCAGTGTTGATCATTGACAAATGTAATGCATAACTCATTTGTTATTTGGATGTCAATATGATTGCCTAGTGACATTGTGCATATATTGAAACTTTTGTGCGCTGGGATACACATCTTTCTGAATTCAGATATATCTGAATGTGAGGGCACTGTGGCCATGATAGGCTTATCTCTGAATATGTTAGGTGTTATGGATGAGATTCCTGTTCACTTCTACAGTGTTGCTAGCTTTTGTGATTAAAGGTAGCCATATGCTACGTTTCCCACAACACGTGCCTCAAAGATAACACCATACCAGAGCAGATGGGTGTGCTCCAGTACTGAAGAATTGAATCTTTCTGTGCATCACAATGAGCATGCCCTTTATTTTCAGGTGTTTCATTTTTGCTTAAAAATATCCATCAAATTTATCAGCGTGTATTAGAAAAATGTAAAAATGGATGAAAATTGTTGCAAAAAATTAACTTTACAGTTTTATAGGTAAATATTGGGATTAATATTGGAGGTGGGAGGACAGAAAAAAGCAATAAATGGAGAAAACTAAGAGTATTGAAAGTAAAAGCTATTTAATTAACTGTACATTAACAGTATGTACCCATAGGCGTGTGTGTATGTATCTTCTACTGCATTGTCTTACTTTAACAGACAACCTCACATTTACACTCAGAGTTATTTCTTAATAACATAAATACTTCCACCTCATGTAATGGATTGGATTTTCATAACATAATCGATATTTTCATATACTTGAGTCCTGGGCTCTGCATTGGGGAAGGAATGCCAGTTGTAGCCAGGTGATCTATCCCACCAGGCCTGCTACACTGAAGGAGAAGGGACTGGTAGTGGACAGTCATCCAGGTAGGCTTAGCACAACCCAAAGATTCCCCTGTGTGAATCCTTGATGGTTTCTGTAGAACAGTCAGAGCAAGGGCCAAGGATTAGCTGATTGTGTGTGGTCAGTTATTTCTTTCCTCTTCCAAACAGCTCATGGAGTTCATATTGAACGGTAACTTCTGCTCTCAGAGCTAACCTTATATCCATGGAGGTCCCACTCACATCAGCGCTTGATATCAGGAGAGATCTGTGCATGTAGGGAGACTGGCTGTGCGGGATTGAGAGGAGAATTTTGCATCAAGTTTTTCATAATGGCACATTTGGACGTTTGGAAGCCTTTTGGCTGCTGACCGCACAGGTTGAACTTTTATTTTCATTTTTGCTAATTTCACTGGTTTATTTCTTGCAGAGTTTTCCTTCATGTAGTTGTCAGAGAAGATACTAGACTTAATTGCCCACTGTTCACTACCAAAATTGTGTAACTTTTGCTTCCTACTCACTTCCTATTTCTATCTGATTCTAAGAAATCTCTGGCAACACATAAGAATGAACCATTTAAGTTTTATTTTTAAAAAGACATGAGTTCTTGAAGGTGATTATATGACAGAAATAGCAGAATGACATTTGGGAATGGGCCTATTTGAAACAATCTTCAGTTCAGTGGGCTTAATTCTCCTCTCACTTGCACTGCTGTAAATCAGCAGTAACTCCATTGAAATAAAAAGAGTTATATGGAGGTAGAATTGGCAGAAGTGGTAGAAAATCAGGCTTCCCGCATCAGACATGTATTGTAGTATTTTAGAAGGTATTATTCAAAATCATATCTAAAAGATAGAAGCTTGATTATATATCTTCTGAGGTTTATGTCTTTGCTACATAAAGCAATGTTTTTTAGAGATGTAGCTACAGGCAGGGAGCCAGAACTTGCGCTGGTGCATATTGTCATAGTGTCCCTGACCTCCATACTATTTTCTTAACTTCTCTGGAGTTATTCAGGTTTAAACCTACTGAGGTGTGAATGTCATGCTTGTGACCCAATGGGTTTATGGACTAGTCAGTGTATATATATTTTTGTTTTGTTTAAAAAGATATGCATGATATACCAGGACCTTCTGTAGTTTTGTTTGACCACATCTGATATACAACACTGCAGTTATTTTTTTTATTCTAACTATATGAAAACACTGAGATACTTCGATGCAGTTGTAAATTGTGGGTAAATGAAACTGGGTAAATGTTGCCTTTTACCGATGACGACTGAGGGCTTGAGTTCTGTGGAGTATGGTGTACTGTTCAGGGGGCCAGAGCCACAAGTGGTGGAAATTGACATAGGTCCACTGATTTCAATGGATCTGCGCTGATTTACACCAGCTGAGGATCCAGTGCCAAGTGAGTGTGTCAGAACTGGCCTTCTATTTGTATATGAATTTTGGCTCCCAAGTGTGAAAAAAAATACAAATAGGATGTCATGAGTGACATGGAGATCAAATCTAATCTCAGCTACCCTGATGTAAATCAAGAATAATGTTAGCATCATCAGTGGAGTCACTTTGGATTGTCACCAGTGTAACAAAGATCAGAATCAGGTTCAGTGATATTAGCCTGTGAGTACAGCTTGATAAAATACCAAAAAAAGGCACTTTTACATCACAATAAAGCCAGATGATTCAACCTTTCGGGAGGGAGGGGGAAGACCTTGGAACAGGTCGTTAGCTGGTTTAAATTGGTATACCTCAATTGAAGTCAATGGAATTACACTTAATTTACACCAACTTTGAGCATCTGCCCCTGTTCTTTTTTTTAAACCGCACTCTGAAAATTGACATTTTGTGTGTGTGAGTTAAGGTCAGAGAGTAAGTTACCTGAACTTTTAATTATCTGCCTTGTATCAGTCTGATCTGTGTGGTAAAGCTTCGTTGTCATTGTAGTTGCTTTAAAATTGAATTGTAACAGATGTTATTCAAAGACACCCAACCATATCAAATGATGATTTTTGTTTGTTTGTTTGTTTTTGGCCTTCAGATTAGTGTCCTCTTCGTAATGCATCTTCATTTGCTACTTCTATTACTGTTAAATGCTGAGCATAGGACTTAAATAGAATTTTTAATGGCTGGGCTTCAAATATAAATTTAGCAACTACCAGTAATTAGACTCACCAGCGTGCGGTGTAGGGAGCAGGAATCTCTGCAGGAATCAAAGGTGCACAGTCAGGAAATGAAGCAAAGCTTTGCTTCCCCAGTCAAATAGAAGGGACTCCCTTGAGTTTGCTCTGCATTATTATAATATATTTAAAGGCAAAGGCCCATTATTTCTGACCTTTTTCTGCATATCAGACTGCAACTGTTGTCATTTAAGATGGTTTATGGGCTTCAATCCATGCTGTAATAATCAGCAAACCATTTTAGCATTATCATTAGTGGATGCTGGTATTTGTATGGAATAGAAGAATACTTAATGGCAAGTTTAAGTAAGATTCCTTTAGTGTTATTTGCTGTTCCATTAGTTGATGCCAAATGCTAATGTTCATTTGTGTACCATATACGATAATTAGATGAATTTCTCAGATTTCTCATCTTCTTTCAGGCAGCTAGAAAGAAACAAATTTACTTCATGCTGTTGTTTACTGGGAAAGGACTAATAATTGATGACAGTTTACTCAGGTATTTGGAGAAACTGGCAAAATAGGGTGTTTTGATCAATGTTTTTAATCTTGCCACTTTATTTTTTAAAAGTTAGTTGTCAGGTGTATTGCGGCATCCAATTGACCTAATTCTGCTCTCTTAACCTGGGTGTAAATGAAGAGAAACTCCACAGAAATCAATAGTTATTTTGGATTTGCATGATGTAAAGGAGAACAGAGTTTCTTATGATGTGGATAAAAGAGAGCAAGAACTAAGAATATAAGTCTAGGGCAGGGAAAGCAGAGAACAGTCTGGGCTCAGAGTCAGATTTCATAGGACTTTACAGAGTCTGAAAATCATGAACCACCCAAACTCAAAGCCTGGACATTAGTGATGATCTGGATATCAATCCTGTTTGCTTCATGAATTTGCCAAGCAAGTTAGAAACTACCTAGTCCCCATCATGTCTATTGCTTAGGGCAGTCCTAGTTCTTCTTCTCTTTCAAAATAATCTTTAAGAAATATATCTCTTCATTTGAACAATGGCATTTGATTTAATTTTGGTGTAATACTGCTCGGTTTAGGAGCAGACATATGAGAATTTGACAATGACACTGTTAATAGTCATGGAAGTATACACTTAAGGCTAGTGGCTTGGACTCGTGTCCAGTTTCCTAAAAAGCATTCTGGTTTAGTGTAGAGAGAATGTTATGTTGCCTTTTGGCATCTGCGCCAGTTTCTACAGTTCACTTTCAGTCCATGTTTTATATAAACACCGATTGTGGCAATGGGCATGGCTCAGTTTACAGAGAGTGTCTGGTGATTGTACCAGAGAACTGTGCATTAGGACTCATGAATTATATTCCTTCATCAACCAATAACTCTCTTTGTGAACTTGGACACTGCATTTTTCCTTTTTGCCCTATTTGTTAAATTAATTAAAACAGCTAACTCACAGAATGGCTTGAGGATTAGTTTATTAATTTTTTAAGTGCTTGGTAGCCCCTGATCCAGGGAAGTTCTATCTATATAAAAGCAAAGTATTGTATTATGAGCACTTTCCCCCCCTTCATCTGATGTTTCTATTAGCGAGCAGTAGTAAATATTTATATTATGGTAGCACTCAAAGGTCTCAATCTGGAACAGGGCCCCATAGTGCTGGAAGATCTTCTTGAGTATTTTCTTTAACTACAATAGAACTACCAGCATAACCTTCAAAGTAGTCTTATTCTTATCTCCAATATCATAAATAAAACAGTTCTTACAACATTTGCTGTAGGCACTAACACCAGATGAGTTCTCTTGCTGCAAGCGGCATTCTCTATCCCCATCTGCAGATGCCCCAGGGACCTCTCAGATTCTGTCCATCGAGTAGCAGACCCATGCAGCAATATTATACATAGTGCTTCTCTACCTTTAACCCTTTCCTGCAGGACCAGGGAGGAATAGATATCTCCCTTCCTTGAGAACTGTGCACACTCTGGACTCAGCTAGCTCTGGGTTTTGTTTTTTAACTCTCTCTCTTTCTATATACACACACACTATATACTACACACTGTAAATGATCTACATTGTACAGTACAGTGAAATTGATCAAATATTGGTATAAAACAGAATGGAGGAGGAAATATTGTTACTTTTAAATGTAGCTAATTTAATGCTTATAAAAGATGCCAAATGTTAGTTTAGGAAAAATGAAATTGTCCAGTTATCCAGGGTAGAAAAACAAGACAGATAGTAGGTGTGCAACCTTCCCCACACTGCCTTAGTGATGGTTCATCCCTTAATCTCTAGCAAGAGGGTAATTCAACCCTGGTCCACACTCACCTGGTGATTTGGCGGCAGTCGATGAGAGTTACGCAAACTACGGAGAGTAGCTTGTGTAACTCATGTCGACTGCTGTGCTTCCCTTCTGCGTGCTGTCCACACTGCGCTGCACCGACAGGAACAGCGTTCCTGTCGACACAGCGCTACACCACTTGAGGGGGTGGTTTTACTCAGTAGACTTCCTGATCGATTGAGCAGGTCTACACTGACCGCTCAATCGATCCAGAAAGAGCGATCTGGCGGCGGCGAATTTGCCGCCATCAGTATAGACATGGCCTCACTCTCCGTGCCCAATTAATCCTTGGCTCCTCTCCGGAGATTGACAGCAAGGGTAGTAATTGTAAAAGTGATTTTGTAAAATGGACATTTGTATTGGAATTAGTGGTCTAGCGGAGAAAGGCTTTGTTCCTAATAATAAAATGACTTAATATCTTGATTTATTTAGCACCATTCAGCTTGAAGGATCCCCCAAAACATTGCAATTAATAACAATAAAAAAATCTTTACACAGGGTTCACTTTATCCACCATTTGAGTGAATTGTTTGGCAATTGTAATAGTAGTTTAGGAGGGCACATGAAGCACATGTTATCCAATCAGTCAACTGTATCAACACTAGAGTTTGTCCAGAATATCAGGTTAACATCCATATTCTTTGAGAAGGTCCCATAGGGTAATTAATATCCCCAATTGGTCATGTTGTCAGTGTTACATTTCATCCAAAAACCAGCAGGTGAAATCCTGGCTCCACCGCAGTCAATGACAAAGAAAGGTCTTCTATCCCAGCCTAATCCTGCTTAGTTTATGAGCCATCTACTCCCTCTCATCCAGGTTATATAGTGAGTGATACACCTGAACCTTCTTCCAAGTTTCTCTTCTACCCTCTCCTTTTAGTTTCAATCCCTCTGCTTCTGTCCAACACCATCAAGTCAAAAAACCCTTTGCACATTTTTTTCAGCTCGTTTTTCCTATTCTGCTTCACACTTCAAACACACTAGTGTTAACTAAACCAAATATCCATTAAGCTAGTTAAGCTCTTTGATCATATCCCCCATAGCACTTGCTTTTGTGAAAAGATCAAGCTGGACAGTGCAGCTGTATTTCCTATTCAGCCATATGGCACTAAGGCAAGAACTTGTTACTAAAGTCAGATGAATGTGCTAGGAAACGTCAATAAAAGATATATTTTATCATTCCTACGTATAAAGTGGCATATTCAAATATCCTGCACAGTGTTGGAGTGCACTAAACTTGCTGCTACACATATGATACTGATGAAGAGGTAACTTATTGTCAGTCTAGTGGACTGGACAGATTTGAAGTTCATTGATGAATGAGAGCTGCATTTCAAATAGATGAATGGCCTTGAGATGTCAGAATAAAAAATGCTAATTATTAATGCAATCTAGGACATGGAAAATAGAAAGAAAATCAACATAGAAAAGATGTGAAAAATATGTTCGGACAGAACTTGCAAGTTAGTAATATTGAAGGAGAGCACTGGGAATCTATAGCTGGCAATCAAATGATGTGATGATAGAGTAAAAAACAGAGTGCCCCTGTTTTGAAATAACCATTGGTATGTTTGTGAAACAAAATGCCAACTGCATCTACAGTCCAATCGAGTGCATCAACCTGAACTGCACCTTTGCCCAATCATTATTATTAGGCTGCATTAGTGTGAGAATGTGTACTCTTTCTGTAGCAGAAAGGCTGGCAGGCTGAAGCTCAACAATGAAACAGATGGACAAACTTTAGGACAAATGTTATTAAAATAAATCTCTCTGTTCAGTGTTGAAGCAATTGACTTTCTGTCACATGGCCTAGGTCACACACAGCTATGCAGCCAGGAGAGGATAGCACACCACAGAACTCACATCCGGGGGGGATGAGGGGCTGAGGCAGATCAGAGCCACCTTTGTGCCCTCCATATTGAGGGTGCAGTCAGGAGCCAGAGTGGACCCTGAAGGGCTACTAAGTTAGGGCTAACCAGAATGCCCCTCTTACGTCCAGCTCTGCTCCTAGAATTGTCTTTACACTGGTGTTTCTGAAGAGGTCCTCAGAAGATACCATGTGTCTGTCTTCCTCATTTTCAGCACTGGGGGAATTCTTCCACAGCTAAATATGGGGCTTTTAAAGCCCTTTTATGACACTCAATCCTTTAATCAGAGATCAGGGATCAGAGTGGGGCTGAGGCTTTCATCCACAATCTGCAGTCTTACCTGTTTGGTTACAATATAGGAACCATGAGCACCTTTGACCCTTCAGTGATTTACCCATCAAAATGTATTCTGAAATTTATATAACACAGAAAATGCATATTACAATAATCAGTACCTACCTTATTTGAGTCTTATAAACAGCCACTCGAATCATTTTAATTTTAATCATGGCTTTTCTCTAGTTATTAAGGAGTATTATGCCATTTACAGTTGATTAAACTTTCCAAATGAGTGTGTTTGTTTTTTATCCACTAAAGTGAAATGCCTAGGGGAAATTTGTTCCTAATCCCTTGAAATGAAATACTGGGAATCCCTCACATCCCAACAATAAGATGACTCTCAAAGAACAAGTATGCTTTTACCACTGAATTTATTTCAATAATTTAAGGTCATTAAAAAGATTCCTTAATTATTTATAAATTACAAGGAGCATTTCTAATGTTATTTTAGAGTACAATGAAAGTAAATACATCTATTTTGCCAGACAGCTTGAAGAAAACCTATTTAGTTCAATCATTAGGTCAATCCAAATAAATTTCTGGCTTCTTCAAAGAAAATTGCTAGTGAATGTCTAGGCTGAAGTGATTTTTAACTTCCTTGACACTGAAGATTTAGTTATGTGAGACAATAATGAACAGCTGAAAGATATAATTTTAGATGTAAAGAGAGTGCAGCATGTACACATTTAAAAATGAATAACTCTTTCATATAGTGCCCCATACAAATTGTGTACGTAAGGCATTAAATACCAGAAATGGTAATGGATTCAAATGCTGCTTTCATGTAGATTTGTTACAATTGACACATTCAGCTATTTAACAAGAAAAAAAACCCAAATACTGAATTCATTCTTTCCATCAATACTCCCTGTATTGTAGTTCATAGAACATTTTGGAAAGCAACCAAAAGCTTCAGCTTGTGCAGAATGCTTCAGCCCATATCTTGAGTGAAGAAGGCAGCCACAGAATAAGCATATAACACCAGTGATTTGCACTCTGCACTGGTAACCTGTTCAATTCCAACAGCAGTTCTAAGTGTTGGTTATTCTCTATAAACTTTTAAATGACCTATTATCTGAGAAATCTCTTGCTGTGTCCTGCTGTGGAAGTAATGATCTACTGGTTTCCTCAAGTTGTCAAATGAATTCTCAGGGTTAATTCAGAGTGCATTCAATGGAGCTCAGTCCCTCTGAAATGTAGGGCTTGTCTACATGGGGACATCCCCAAAAGTTTATCTAAATAAAATAAAGGTGTGAATTTGAAGTGGGTTAGTTAAACTGCCTTAAATCTTTGAGTGGACACTATTATTCAGAATTAAAGTGGCCTTTGGTTTATCTTAGTTCACTTTGAAAGTGAATTAAGATAAACCAAATTAAAAGCCACTTTAATTCTGAATGAGGGTGTTCACACAGGGGTTTAATGCAGTTTAACTAATTCACTTCAAATTCACAATTCCTGGATGTCCCCACATAGACATGCTTCTAATCTGTTTAGAGTTCCAGAGGGGTATCTGTGTTAGTCTGTATGCAGCAAAAACAACAAGAGTTCTGTAGCACTTTAAAGACTAACAAATTTAATTTCAGCAGGCATAAGCTTTCGTGAGCTTCAGCTCACTTCCTCAGATGCAGTTGGTAGAAATGATACAGCAAATAGGAAACATATATAGAAGGCAACATATGCATATCCAGGGGCATAGATAACAATGGGGTAGGTGGATAAAAGCCAGGTACTTGAGGCATAATGACAACCATTGCCTAGGAGGCGAGAATGGGTGAACAGAGCAACTTACTTCTTGTAATGAGATAGCCATTCCTGAAGTTTAGTTAATGGTACAGAATGGAATTATAGAGAAGGGAGTCTTGCTATTGGGCATTTTAAGTTGAAAATGTTATTTTGCATCTTTTTGGAAATGGTTGTTGTTGATGTAAATTGCCTAGTGGCCTGGGTGATGGACACCAGCAGAAATACTGGCTACATTTTTGTATATGGGCCTATTATAACACGTTTTTAGAGAAGGTGCTAATTTTAAATTTCCAGAAATGAGGACCAGATATTCTTAGCTACCTGAAAAGTTCCTGCTCCTAAAACCAATGTAATTTTTTCCATTAAAGCCAGTACCAGCTCTAGGATGTCTGGTGATTTCCAGTCTCAACATAATAGTCTCTTGGTAACCACAGATGCTTCTCTTGAAAGATTCATTTTTATAATAGTTTGAGATATGATTGAGCATGTAAAATGCCCAAAATAAAGATGTGAAAATCAAAGGAATATAAAAAAAAAAATGTTCTGAGTTTTGGTTAAACATCCAAATATCTGGATGAGTATCTGAAACTTATTCAAACCTCTTAACTCTGCAAAATCGGTAACAAGCTATTTCCTCCCTGCTCTGTGACAGGAAGTCTTGGTATATGAAGTCCCAAATTACATTGACCGTTTTTGCTGCATTTTCATATATAATTCTCTGTCCACTCCAGCCGCTATACAGGGCCCCCACATGAGGGGGAGGGGGGAAGGGTACACTTTACGGGGGCCCAGAGGCCCTGGGGGACCCCCAGCCCAGGCTGCAACCCCCATTACCATGAGGAAAAAAATGTTCATGGCTCATGAGATTGTATGTATGGGATGAGGGATTGTGGTATGTGTGTGGAAGGGGACCCATGTTACAAGTTTGTATTGGGCCCAGAAAGATTGTGCTTGGGCCATGCCCCAAGGTCTCTTTCAGCTTTCACTACCTTTACAGGTTTCTATCTCCTACTCAATATTTGTAGATTTTTTTCTATGTGTCCTTCCTCCCTAACCGCAGCAGTGTAATAGTTTTCATTTTCCCCAGTTGAGTTTCTTCTGTTTACTCAGAAACACAGGGATTGTTGTACTAAATCAGCCCCAGCACTCCAAGAAGTCTGCAATACTTTCTCTGACATGTAAAAAAAAAACCAGCCTCTAACGGACAATTATTAAACTCCCGTCAATTGGAGAAATATCTTCCTGGCCACACTCCCTAGCTGGCTTATGTCCTATCTTCACATTATTCATCTGCATGTCTAATTCTTTTTAAAATTCTATTAAGCATTCAGCCTCAATTATAGCCAGTGGCAATGAGTTCCACAAGTTTATTATGAAGGTTAATTGTTGCCTTCTCTCTATATTTATAATTATTTATAATTTATTATTAAATTATTTATAATTTTTGAGACCCCTCAATATTATTTCTCTATCTGAGCTGGTGTTCACAATGTCTTCTAATGTAATGAATATGAATTTCATTGATGTGTGTTTACCCCTGTCCTAGAGTCGGAAAGAAGAAACCAAATAAGATGAAACCTAGTACAGATCCCCAGAACCTGTACCCTAATTTGTAAGTGTGTCTCTGGCAACATTCCTGTTGTGGAATCTGCAAATGGGATTATTTGCCTCTTTCATTCTGCATTTTGTGTTAGTCTCCTCCTCCTCTGTCTTGTGAAGCATGCAATGCCTATAGTAACTCTCTAAGTTAAACAGCTCCATACATATTTCCCTTCTGCTCTTCCTATAACTTCTAAACTTTCTTGATGCTGATCCTTTGTTTTACATCTCTTTCCTGATGATCACAGCCTTGGTCTCTTCCTATTTGTCTTCACAATATAACCTGCCAGAGAACCACATAGTGAAATTTCAATATAGCTAATATTTATAATCAATCCTATATTAGAGAAAAAATTATATATGTTATAGATTACACCAACATTATAAATCCAGCATTGCTGTAAATTAGGAACCATAGGGAAATGTATTATTTAATACAAAACTCCTGTGTTATCTGTGTGGTAACAGCCATATATTATCTGGAAAATGTGTGGTAGCATCCTACTGTCAGTCCTTAGTCTGAACTCCCATTGAAGTCAATGGGAATTTTCCATAAAGTTAGATGGCAGGATATGAACTCTATACTGTTCATTTGCAAATAAGATCTGAAAGCTCTCTTCTATCTCTGAGTTCCTCTAGCCCATTATTTACACAAAATGAATGCAGCTTGAAGAGAGTGTTCCTGGTAGAGAGGGGAAATAGCTCCTCACCCAGATAAGTCATGTAAGTTCTGCTTTTGCACAGATTGGTCTTTTTTGTTTTCAATGTTAATTTAACAATAAAAATTAGATGTACCTGCCTGTACTTACCCAGCACTTTGTCTGATTCCTTTTATTTATTTTTTTAAACATTGTAGGCTTGCCAATTATGCTGGACTGGTGGGAACTTTGAAAACATTATTGGCAGCACTTCCTGTCTCTTATTTAGCTTTCTTTCCCATTGTTGGATGTTTTTGATCTGTTCTTGGGATTTATCAGTTTAATTAATCTAATCTCTGCAGTAGCATCCATGCTCACTGAAATGATTTCTAACAATGTTTTGTTGATCCCTGTAATCGCTGAATGAGAATAAAGATATGCTGTAGCATATGGCAGTATTTCTTATCTGTGAGTCTTACATTTAGAGTTTTAGAATTTTATTTTCCTTTTAATTGGAGCTATATTTCTGCGTAGTGATAAGGTCACTTTTGCATATTTTCTCTTTGACAAGGCTATGTTTTAAATGCTTCATAAAATCATACTTTGTTACTGTAGATTATTCTGGGGGAAAATTCACTATAGCAAAATTATAGTGGATTGCTACAATAAAACTTACAATAGTGGTGATGCAGACATTGTTTTCTCATAGTATTAAAACTTGCAAATTAGTTTAGATAATAAAACATCATTACCCCAGTATTTGCAGAAACAACAAAGCTAGTGAACAACTATCTTTGCCTAGATTACCCAGTGTTGCTCCCATTGATCTCAGTGGTGGAGAATCAGCCCTAAATGACTACTCCAAGCATGTTGCAATGTTAATGCACATTTATTTATAAACTATCAAACCACCTTAGTCTGGGGTTGCTTAGAATTGTCTTGGCTATGACAGGATCTTCTTCTAAGGCATAAGCTGAAAGACTTTGGATTTCATTGTCTCGTATTTACACAGGGATTCAGTATAACAGACTGCAGTTTGCATAGTTTGGTAAATTGATTTAGATTGTGTTTAGTATGAAACACCAGACAGTATTTAAATATAATACAATTTACAATTACATTTCACTTGTGTCTAGGGCAGAGGTTCTCATCTTAGGAATCACAAACCCCATGGAGGTCACAAAGAGGGGTCAGGGATCATACTTAACCTGCTTTTTATTCCTGTTGCTAAATGGCAAAGGGCTACTCTCTATATGAAAGAGGGACACCAGGAGTTTTCACTATGGAAAAAGTTGAGCATCACTGGTCCATGATGACTAGCAGATGAATATTTCAGCTACAAATAAACTTTCACAACTTTGTTTTAAGCAATTGTATTTCTAGTATTTTAAAATATTTAAAAAGTATATGTTTACTTTGTTTTATAAACAATAACAGTTGTTGTTATCCTACAAATCTGATTTAATCATTTACACCATTCCCTTGGCAAATAAAATGTTAAGTCATCTTTATTAAGATGGCCTTCAGTCCCTGTATGCCCATCTTAAGTATAGGGAATACTGAACATATGTAGATAAATAGCTAGTCTTAAGAGTGTCCACTATGACTCTGGACAGGCTCCAGAGACATTCTGAGTAGAGCTCAAAGGGAAATGGTTTTCCCAGTCTGTGAAAAATGTTAAGATTTTGAAAAATTTTCCTGTCCTGAACTGAGACAAAAAAAATCAAACTATCTAAAATTTTTGTGAACCAAAACTCTGAAATCTGTTTTGATTTGGGTCACAAGCAAACATTTTGTTTTAATAACTTCATTCTTTTATTTTGATAATTTATTTTTAAATTGTTTTTAATCTTATTAACTTAAATTTAAAAACAAAAAGTCATTTTGAACTGGAAGTTGGAATTTTTCACTTAAAAATGTTGAAACAAAACATTTTGACAGATTTGAAACTTTTTTCAATTTGAGAAATTTGTTGAAACTGGCCCTTTTTCCACAAAAAATTTCAGTTTCAACAAATCAGCATTTTTAAAAAACAATACATTTTTGTCAAAAATTTCACAACCAGCTGTGCTTCTGACTTCTCCTGATCTACTGTCTGGAGAATTTACACCAAAGAAACACTTGACAAAGACTGGCATGAAATAACTGTGCAGCTGCAGTTTGGGCTGTGTTTTCAACAAAGGTTTTGGAATCCCTAAAAGTCCTGGATTCAGGAAAACTATCAGATAATATCAGAGGCTGACAAGTGCATCACCATCCTGACCTGTTCTGTGCATCAACTGGAAGTGCTCCTTTGACATAACTATGTGTAGATACAAAAAACTATAGGGTGGGATTTTCAAAAGCAGTTAGGTGGGTTAGGTGCCCAAATCACGTTGAAAGTCAATGAGAGTTGGGTGCTTAACTCCCTCAGGCGCTTTTGAAATCCCACCCAGAGTAAATATTGCAACATAAACAGTTATAATGGGAGGAAGATGGCAACTTTCTGCATAGTCAATCTCGTGACCAAACACCAATCAATGGCTTTGCATTCTAAAAAGCAACTCAAGCAATGATCTCAAGTGAAATTATCTTTTCCAGGGCAGACATCAAAACATAGGCTCATATATACTTGTATGTCAGCTCAATGGAGATGTTGCTCTCTTAAAAAATGGGATTATTTGACCAAGCTTCTATGTAAACAGAAGATTGATGTTCTTGTGCTCAAAAAATACTCTCTTACTGGATACAAAAACCATAGAAATGTCACATTATCACTCAGCAGCAGGCCAACACTACCCAAAACATGGACTGGCACCAATAATGAAACAGGAGCTCTGGAACGTCTGCTCTGTGGACTGGAACATTTCAACACGATGTGCTGTCACATCAGTTGTTATAAAAGGAGGATAATAATCATACTTAGCCAGTTATATTGCTACTTCCACATAATAATCTCAGGGCACTTTACAGACACTAATGAAATAATTGGTATGCAGTAGAGTACATATTTCATTCAACTATGGTCAACAACTGAAGTATAATCAGCAAATATGGCCTTATCCTGAGTGGCGGTGTTCATTTTCAACACCCATTGCCTTCCAGTTGATAGGAATTTAAAGACTTCAGGATTTAGCTATATCTATTTTTAATGTAATCATTGACATTTTACTGTGCATTAGAAACACCATATCCTAACAGGAAAACCCTCCAACGTTTTGCTATAGCATATTCTTTTCATAGTAGAGCTCTCAGGTAAAAATTGTAAAGTTACTATGCTTCCTGTAGCATGTAATACTGTAGCTATAGATCAGTGGGACTGACTTCCCACTGCCTTGCTACTTGGGGAGTCATTTACATTTGTTCAAACTGACGTAAAACTCTGCCAAATCAAAATGGCATTTTACAGCCATTTGCACTCATTTAACTCAGTTGTGTAAATGAGCACGCCAGGCGGGAGGAATCATGCCCACTAATTTTAATATAATTATTTACTGGATTGGGACAATTTCTCTACATATCTTCCTTTGAAAAGTATGAGGGGCCCCACAATATTACATCCTGATATCAGGTGGTAGAAACAGCCTGAACAGCAGCTTCCTTTACCCTTTGTATTGAAATGTTCAGATAGCTTTGCAGTGCTCTTCTACCATTTCTGAAAAGAAGCTTTTATACATATTGTGGCCTGTGAATGTGATTTGATGGACAGTACTACTGGGAAATGTACTAGGATGAAGCAAATTATTACCCTGCAGAAACTCCAGGCAGAGTGGATGTAGGTTTTTTGGTTTTGTTTTCTATAGAAAACTTAGAATTCTCTAGATCTAAATTAACCCTATTGAAGTGACCTTCCTTTTATGCAGCTTGTTGTTTGAAATTACATATAATTATATAGCATTAAAAAAAGCCTTTTTCACTCCCTGAGTAAAGGTCATTTGTTGCGTTTCTCTTTTCCAGAAATGCTTTAAATTGTTTTGTAGCCTGTGTTGTTACCCTCAGTGATGACTAGAAAGGTGGATGCTATCCCCACCCAAATTCTGCACCTTGTTTGAGCTCATTTAGTTTGGGATGGAAATTCTCTACTTGGGTAAATGAGTGAAACTCCATTAAATTCAATGAAGCAGTGCCTATTTATTCCAACATAAAATTTGTTTTTCTTGATTTTCAAAGTTAAAAGTGGGGATTTAGATTCACTAATCCCTTTGACATTAATAGGATTCCTAAAACCAAATCCCCATCTATCATTTTGTTAGCGTAACTATCTCTAGGACCTATTCTGCCATAATTACAAATAGAAATCTCTTTGAATTCAAAAGGATTTTAACTTGAATTGAAATTAATGCAATGTATGGTAGAGTGCGCCCAACCACTGTCAAAAGATTTACATGCATATTTACTAATCTGGTCAAAAGTTTTTGTGTTTAAAAAAAATTGCTTTTTTTTCTTTTAGAGTAATGAACTGATTTTTAAATTTTTGTGCTTTTTTAAAAAAATATTTCAAGACAGCTATCTTTTTTATCTAAAATGTTATTGAAAGAATTGTAAAAATTATTATTTAAATTTTTCTGTTGTCAAAAACTTTTTGAAAACAAAATGTCAGTAACCATTCGGATAACAGCTTCTCTAATATTTTTAATGAAATTATAATTACTTTTTTTTTTTACAGAATATAGTGAAAAACCAAAAAACTTCAAAATTTCAATTTTTTTCCACAATTTTTGGAAAAGTTTTAAACCTAGTTCTGATATTTACGCACCACAAATCAGTAACATAGTAAAAGAACATAGCCAACATGTTCACACTTGGGTGCTTAGGAATAGGTATCTTGGTCCATACTTAAATACCTAACTATTTCTGCTTGATTTCCAATTGTGGTTTTTCAGTACTTCTGAAAATCAGGCCACTTATTTAGATATCTAGTCTGGATTTACTTGCCTAACTTTAGGCATACGTTTTTAAATTCTGACTTTTCTTTTTAAGGAAAAAGATATTTTCATAATAACCAGCTGAAATACATTAGTTTGTTGGCAGTCTACCACCTTATATTATGAGTCAATTAGATCATACAAACTAAGCATGTTCACTGGATCTGTACTTGAAGAGGGAGACATCCAAGGAACACCTACGTGGTGCTGGTGATTGAATAGTGGGCACTCTCACCTTTGAATCAGTACTGAACAAATACCTCAGATCAGTGCTGGAGAACCTATGTTGGTAAGGTGCCATCTTTTGACTGAGTTCTAAATCAAAGCCTTCATTATTTGTGGTCATAAAAGATTCCACTTTCTGTCAGAGTAGGTGTGTCAGCTCTTCTGTCTTGGGGATAGTCCAACATGAATAATTATATTCAATAAAGCCATAAAACAGAGGGGGACAAATGAAAATGTTTAAAACAGTTTTCCCCGCCCACCCCTTTTTATTGTCAAAATATCATTTTTGTCAACATTTTCCAGCTGGCTCTGCTCATTAAACTGAAATTGTCACTGTGCCTCATCAACGGTGAGAGAGATATGGTCAGCTTAACTCATCAAAGTAAGTCATGTTCTCAAGAGGCAATACCCTTTGATTATCCCATATCCTAACAATTTTTAGGTCCCCAAGCAAGTTAAAGGCCTTTTTTTTTGTCAGGAATGTTTTGTCTTCTACTATTTTTAGAAAGCTAAAGGGGAAAAAAGGACAACCATATCTGCATGTGTTTATGCACTTGGACTATGTGCTTGCAGCAAATCTACCATTGACTAGCAACTGGTGGGTGACAAGTTGAAGACTAAAGGAGCCCAAACGACAGTATAGAGTGACTTCTTCAAATGGAGGTAAAATAAGAGAAGGCACGATTCCACAGGATTGGCTCATACTAGCTGTCAGAAAATGGAAGTGTTTAGAAGGAGTCCACCAAGATATTTATTCTTAAAGCTACAGAATCTTCTGCGCTCAATTATCCACCACAGACACAACACTCAGGATATATATGTCGTCATCATATAAAATGCCATTCCCCTTTCCCTTGTGTAATCATTTACACCAGCACAAAGTGTGTGTAAATCATTACCATTCTGATGAGGCAACATTTTACGCCTAATTTGCACAAATATAAATGGCTACACAAGTTTAGGGAAAAGAAGATAGCCTTACAATCATTAATTAATTACTTGCTCATATTAGCTTCAATGGGAGGCAGGGCCTTACAGTGTAAGAAGAAAGACTATGACTTGTTCACTCAGTGAGACTACCATAATTGCATGCTAACAAGTAACACTGTTGGCTTTGGCTCTGTGGCCAACCAACATGTCAGCTAAAGTAGATTTGATTTTGAAAGGTCTTAGAGATCCCAATAAAGATCAGCAATCATTAAAATTAACCACAAGCTGATTTAATCAACATATAGCTTTGTTAATTACTAGCTCTTTCTTCATGTCCATCTGTTTTTAGGGTTTTAGTGAACCTGCAGCAGATGTTCATGTAAATATAATAAGTTGGTTGCCATGTGAATATAACATTTTCAAGAGTATTTGTGTAACAGCCTTTCAATTTATGTATGCTGTTCTCAGTACCATGTTAGTGGCTTAAATGCAAAATGGATAACATTGTTAAAAGCCCCATTAGACAGTTTCTGCTTTAAGGCTTTTTCACCCCAATTTTTTGTAATTTATTTTCAGTTGGACCAGACCCTTGAGATATGTCATAGCATTTATAAGTGTGTCCTGAGAAAAGCAACATAGAAATGAAATAGAATTATTTCATTCACACTCAGTTCAAAAGTATAAAAAAATAATTAACAAGATCACTGTAAATATGATTCATTCATCTTGAAATATACAAGTGAAAAGTGGTTCATGTAGATAAATGTTTCCGTTTTGGAACAATCATCGCTATTTAAACATTTCAGTCTATCAAGGAAACTAATTAATTGAAGCAGAGTAAGAGTAGCAACACTTACCAATTTACTTGAACAACACCATACTAAAAGTTAAACATTGTTGTTGATCAGAGTGAAATATGACTGAATTGGGCTGGGGTAAGATTACATAAAACAAATTATTAGTCTTCTTAAATCCTGAAATTGCATTTTTTTGAAGACTACACTGTAGTAGAAATTTAAGAGAGATTTTATTTTTCCCCCAGGACGTAAAATGTGTGAGCTTCGGTGGTCAACAATGTCGTACAAATCAAACAGAATCGTAGCTACAATGTAAAAAAAAAAAAAAAAAAATGTACAAAAAAGTCTTATAAATGTCAGATGAAAGTGCAATTCACAAATGAACATTTATTTCATATTAAACACGTATGCAAATAAAATTTAGGACACCAATTATAAGATTACTAGCTTTAAGACCTATGAGGCAGGCACCGCCTTTTTTTTTCTCCCATATCTATTCAGTGACAAGCACAGTGGGGCTCGGATCCATGACTAAGGCTCGTAGGTGCTACTATGATACAAATAATAGTAAAAGTAATAGATTTTTCACTCAGCAATCTGAAGTAAATGTATAATTTTGTGTGTAATTTCAGTGTTTTTGAAGGGTCCTGGATTGAGAAATTTGGAAAATGAAGTCCTCTCTTTATAGAAAAGGGGTATTAGAGGCAGTGGAAACAAAAGCTTCCCCACAGTAGTTTATTCCTGACCCTGAAGGGACCATATCTAGCAGTGATAAGATAGTTCTCTATGCCTTAGTCATTGGCCTTTCTCCTGAAATTGCCAGCTAAAGTGCCAGTTGTGATAGTGGATGTTAGGAACTGGATGGATGCCAAGAAACTCATTTTATGTTGGCCAAAAAGCAGTCAGCAGATGATGATAACTTTCAGGGAGTACCAGGTTGTACTGTACTATGTATATATCCCATTGTCAATCCCTTGGGCCAACCAGTTACCAATGTACCTGTTTTCAATTCTGATTCAGTAAAACACTTAAATACATACTTAAGTGCATCGTTATTCAGGATAGCATAAGCAATGCTTCAGTACTGCCCTGACTAAAGATGTTTTCTTCAATTGGAGCCTTAATGGGGAAAAACTGAATATAATAAGAACCAACATTAACTCACAGCTGCATTTCAACCTTAATCACAGCAGTTATCACTACAATAAAATGTGCATAAGAACAAGTGGAGTTGTGCTTGCTACAGCTAATATTAAGTTCCAAATTTCATTCTAACTTGCCTTTTTTAGCTGCCTATAACTTTCTGAAACCAATTCATTTGGGGCTAAGATATGCCATACTTGGTCTCATTCCAAGGATATTTTGTTATTAAAAGTTTGAGCGATATTGGCAGTGACTTTTTAACTCTATGTGTGAGAAACATATTTTGCCATTAAGTCCCACCTTGGAAATTGTGCTCAAACAATTTTTAAAAATGCCAGAAGTTGAGAAGTTCAAAATTAACTTATTTTATATATTTCATTGTGCACTGAAAAGCAAGCTAAGTTTGTGACAAAAACAGTTTACGGCTTTTAAAGTTATGTAAGATCAAAGTTCATTTATGTCCATATGATTAGAATTTTCCTATATTAAAGCATATTAAAGATCCAGTTAATGACATTCATTTAAGGATGTCCTGCTCTGCTGGCAAAGTTTGTTTCCACTTGCCAGCTCTACAAGCCAGGTAACTCTGATTCAAGGAATCTGCAAGATTGTAAAATCTGCAGGTCAAATGGCTTCACATCAAAGAAAAAGCTTAGTTAGGATGGTTCCATTCAAGTCCACTTTGTTAGCGTTATTAGGAACATTTAACAAAGACACAGCACTCAAGCACTTGATTCAGATAAGGTACTTCGGCACAGACACAAACTGAATAGCTTTGAGTCAAGCAATGTACACATTTTTCTCAAAAGGCAGTAGACTTTGTAATTTTTTAAAGACAGTTGGCTGTGGATCACTCTCCCCCACCCTGCTCCCTTTCTTCTTAAAAAAAATGCAGCCCAGGGAAATTAAATACAGGAGTTTGTATTAATGCAATGTAAAGATTAAGAAGCCAAGTACCACAAAGTCTTAGATTGTAAACCTTTGGGGGCAGAGACCTTCTGTTTGTAATGTGTTTCTGCAGCATCTATCACAATGCAGCCTTGGTCCTTGACTGGGACTCCTAGGTGCTACCATAAAACAACTAAACAATAATAAAGAGAAATCAGGATATTCTTTCCTCTGAAGTTACTAGAGTTACTCTGGATTTACACTGGTGTAACTGTGTGCAGAATCTGGCCCACTATCCTTAAACTAGAAATTGGCAGAAATAATTTCCTTTGGTCTGAAACTTTACTCCGTTACAGAGAGACTGGCTTACAGCTCCAAATGCTTTTAGAATATAGAGAAACAAGACATTACATTCCAAGCAGAATATTCTCTACCCATATCACACCTCATATTGATGATATCTTAGTCATCAAAATAAGTCAGACAGTTTTAAGGGCAAAGAGGTCATATTTTGCCACCAATGTATGGACAAGTGGTCAAACAGCTTTTCAGTTACAGCACACCTGAATAGCTTTGAGGAGGTTATTATTATTAACACTACTTCTGAGGATGGTATTAGCACTGCAATCATTACCACTGGAAGGAGACAGCAGGCACATTAACAACACTTCCCGCCCCTCAAAATCCAATCTTTCAGGACTAGTCTCTCTTTCTCCTCCTCTGCATTTTCCTTTCTCACTTTGTTGTGTTTCCATCACTTTAAATTAAGAGCCGTGGGTGGTGGGAAATCATTGTTCTCTGTGTGTAAGAACCAATTTGCAAACTGGACAGTTAGTTTTCCTCTGTTTGAACTTGTTTTGATTAAAGTAATTGTGTTTATTTAATGCAAAGACAGAGGGGCTCAGTTTTTCTTTATGAGTGAGACAATACCGTTTGATCCTTTAACTATGAGGGTATAGTAGGTTTAAGCTATTTTTGTACCTGCAACATAGACAGATCAATCTGATGCAGGGAAGGGTCCAGGTTTTGGTGGGAGACAGTGGAGAGATCTTACTTTGAACAGAACCTTGAAACCTTTAAAGTTTATCCAGCATTCATAAATTTTAGTATGTTCGCTTGACCAAACAATGTAACATCTGTTTTCTTTGCATGCATCTTTTAAGCCCATTTGGCCTTATAATACTAAGACTCAAGTTATTCATGATGTCTAACAAAGTTGTTCAATAAAATATGTAATAATCTAGAGTTCCTTCCAGTTTTTAAATAAAACAGACTCTAAGGATGCTTTATCATTGTTTTGGCTTTTGCAATCACATAGGTTAGGTATAAATTACAAGAGCCAATATCATTGGAAGAATTTCACTAGTGAGTGAATTCCTCCTGAGGTCCAAGTGTTGACAGATCCATTCCAGCCGAGGAAAGCCTATATATCCTGGAGATTTGACTCAAATTTTTCCAATAGTCTAGGGAATGTGGGCACATGTCCAGAATATGGAGGTCTAACTATGTTAGCAACCAGGCAAGGGAGTTGTTTAAAGTGACAGTGACCTTTATTTTTTTTCTAATGCCTTTGGCCTCAATACTGCAAAAACACTGGCTTCAGTGGGGCTCCTCATATGCTTGAAATTCAGCATGCAAGTGTTTGTAGGATGAGGGTGTTAGCAACCATTAGAGCTGTATTGCTGATGGGTGAAAAACAGCTTAGTTTGTTTTAGGAAATTAAAAATACCAACACACTTTCACTGGCTGTCCTGCTGCCGCACATTCACAGGCTGTGTTCCAGGAGAGGGGGCAGCTAATGGGGTGCTCTGGAGTTGGGGGTAGGGGAGGCAGGAGCAGTAGATTTTGGATGAGAAGGGAGCAATGACTGAGGTGGTCTGATACAGAGAGGGAGCTCCCCTTCCCTTTCTGCAAGAGTAATGTCCGTCCAAACTGCTTGTTCCCTCCTGCCCTTCTGCAGTAGGAAGTGCGTAGCATTGCTCGTAATGCTAGAGGCCTTACAAGGGCGTATCCTGGTGAGATCATGATACCCAGGATGACATTGCTATGGTGAATGCTGGTTACATTTACACAGGTGTGGTAATTAACACTTGGTACCACACTTTCCTCCATGTATATCAGGTATTGTCCTATGTAAAGACATAACACCTCCTCATAGTGCTACTTAGGTGATGAATCCCATTTCAGGCACATATCAGCCTCACAAGAGACACCACTGAGTCTAAACCAGCAAATATATTAATCTAATTTATATAGATTGTAAACTCTTTGGCAGGGAGCAACTTTTTCATCTGTTTGTACATTTTGGGTCCTAGTCCATGTTGGATGTCTAGGTGCACACAATTCAAAGAAACAATAATAATAATAATAATCAATCATCTCTCAGGTTAATATGTTGAACAAAGATAAAATTCTGACCCTACTGATGTGAATCACAAAACTCCCACTGACTTCAATAGAGGCAGGATTTCACCCCATGAGTTTACATATTTATATCTTTAGATTCATCAGCTAATCCTGGAATTGTAGCTTCAAGAGAAGGGCAAAAATCAGATAAAATATGGAAAAGGCTGGTTCACAAATTTCACTTGACAATGGCAAAGATAGAAAACTATACACCCTTTCTTAAGATGTTTAACCTCCAAATCAAAGCTAAAGACCTCTTTATGTAATTAACTAATGGGGGTTACATCTGGAAAAACTAAAATTTTAAAGTGTTCCATGAAATAAAACATTGGCCCATTGCTGCTCCAACCTTAATATCCACTCCGGGTCAGATGAAAAGAGGAAAGTTACAATAAAAGCTCTGTTATCTCTTGGAACAGAATCTGGCTCAGAAACTTCCCCCTATATCTATTGGTATCGATACAGAGTGTGTTGCCAGAGGAGATCACTAAAAGGGATTGAACATCTGAACTACTAGTGGGGCAGATTCTTAATTCATTTTAAAGCCTTCTTTAAAATAGATTTTAAAGATAATCAGAGAAGATTTGTTCTAATGTCAGCTGGAGGCATAATGGGAAAACTGACAAAATGGTGAATTGCACATTCATAACAGTTTTCTAAATTTTCCATCTGCCTTCTTCAAAAATATTTCCTCTAATAAATAATAGAGCTTCAGCTGGTGTAAAGGTTACTTTATTCTCCAATTCATTATCTTCTTCTGTCACTAGCGTGGTTTCTTCCTCCAACAGCTGAATTGTATTCCTGAACCCCCACACGCAAGCTAATATTTTGGGGCCGCAAAACAGCCTCCAAATCTGCAGGACCAATTAAATACCTGCAGCATACATTTAAGGGATAACTCCCCAGTCTCCAGCGACCTACATTAACAGGATAGATGGGAATTCCCTTTGTACAGGAGTATGCCTAGCTGATATAGATCCAGAATAGCTGGCTTGGCACCCCATCCCTTAGGGTGGTGTGGTCAGCAAACCTTGGCCAGCACAATGACCGTGGGGGGCTGATGTGCTGGCATAGGTTACAGCAGCTTCGACGTCTGATATGGATGGTAGAGGTGGATATGGGTTTGATGCTGGTAGGAAGAAGAAAAAGGAGAAAATGAGAACACAAATGAGTAGGGAATGAGAACACAAAAGAGAAGGAAGAACAGACAGGAAAGGAAAGGAGAACAGATAATGGTGGAGAAAGGAAGAAGACTACACGAAGGAATGGGAAAAACAGAACAGAGAAGTAATATAAACTAAAGCAGAGAAAGAAAAGCAACTAAAATAAAAAAAAAATATGAGGAACCACAGTCCAAAGAGAAGGGGAGGAGGAAGAAGAAAAAAAATAAGAGGAAGAGAGAACAAAGGGGAAAACTGGGGGTGGGGAAAGTTATAGTGTAAAATAAGTTCTTGCTGTGTGGTGAGTGAGAAACTATGTATCTGGCATATGTTTGGTTTAAGAGCGGCTTTCTTTGGTACCATACTGATGCCTGACTTGACTGGTAGTAGTTGGTAACAGCCTTGAGCTGGAAAGCATGTAATGTGTGAGTGTGTAGACCACAACTTTGTTTCCTGTTGTTTCCTGTTGTGTCAGTAGACACAATGGCAGTTGCATAAATTGCAGCAGCATTTCACAATCCCTGCAAGTGTTGCTTTTACATGTCTCATGATATTAAAGATGTATTTGACCTAAATATTTAGTATACTTTGCTATTTTACCTTCCACCAGACCAGTTCTCATATGCTTCCTGACCCATCCACTTCTCTGTGTGAAGCCTTTGGCTCAGCTCCTCTGCTACAGCCAGGGTGCCCAGCACAGCTCAGGAGGGGATGAAATATAATTATGTCGCAATAAAGCAGTGACTGCATACTTTGAAGCCATGACAAATGCTTCGTTTATCTTACTAATATTATTTTGGGGTTCTCTACTATCCATCTTTATTGTATGTATTGCGGGGATGATCCCAAACCTAAGCCTCATATCCAAATACTTCTGAACTTTGTGGGAAATGATGAGGGAGTTTTGAAATCCAATCCCAGATCTAAATGTTGCAATTATCCTATATTTACAGTTGACTGACTCCAAATCCCAGCTAAAAACAACATGGTAAGTGTGCCTATGTTCCAGATACAGTGGTTTAGTGGGTACAATCAAGTTTCCCGCTAGCGGCTGGCTCCATGCCTGGAAAAGGCAGCTACTTTTTCCTCTCTTTAAAGAGGTAATTATTTTGCTCCAGTGCTAAAAGCTTGGGATTTTGGTGCAGGAAGTCCTGGGTTTGATTCCTACTAATGACCATCTTCCTGTGCATACATGGTCATGATTCATTAGACACTGACACTCTGGATGGGACTTGAACTCTTACGGATTTGAGGTGCTTGGGATAAACTTGCCTAACAGAGAGAGCATATAAGAGCCCACTGCAGTGAAGCATGTGTGACTATGCATGTGAGTAATTCCACCGAAGCCAATGAACTACTTACACGCTTAAAAGCTTTGCTGGATTGAAGTCTAAACTGTGATTTGTGCACATGATCATGTCCCCCACCTGTTGGCTTTTTCCTGTGACTGTAATAGCCTACTACACACTCAAAGCTTAGTTAAGCAGTGAATAAGTAGCAGGCTGTTAAAGTAATTTAATGAAGCCTCTGAGGCAGACAAGATCACATGCACTAAACCAGTGTATTACATCAATATGCCCCCATATTGTGTTTCAATCCAGAACAAAAAATTGAAACCTGGGGCTCATCTCTTTTATGCTCATACTGCGTGAATGTATTTTGTATGAGCATTATCCAACAAGTGATCTTATACATCTATTGAAGATGACTTGAAAAATAACACTTTTATTCTGGAGGGACAAGAGAGAAAGACAGAATCTTAACACTGAAAGCTTCCTGCAGAAAGCTGAATCTGGGGATGTCATTTTGGATTGAAAAGAGCTCTACTTTCTGGTTTGTCCTCTTATTTCTTAGCTCTGAAGATTTTGGTCTCAGATATGCATTGGCAATTAGCTGAGGGGCCAGGAGAGGGAGACAAGGAAGTCAACAAAAATCATTAAATGGCTCTGTTCAGATGGCTTTTGATCTTTTCAGTTCCTACTCTGATTGGCCAGGTAGGCTAGTGCTGGCAAGCACCACTTTAGCAGCTCAGACCATTTGTGAAGGAAGTAAACACAAGAAGCCAGGAAACTATCATTAGCTGAAAAATCCCAAGAGTAGAACCTGCAGTACTTGACGTAGATTTTTCAGGATGTACATTTATTTTTTTCAGTCAAGCAGGAGCAGCATTGAGGTCAGCTCCAACCACAGCTTCTCTCTTTTTTCTAAGAAAAGTAAATCAGCTAGTCTAGAAAAATTAAACAATCATAAACAATAATCATTGTAGGTGAGCCAAAGTTCATCTAAACTAGCTTCACTTGATTATATACATAAGTATATTTTTACAATTGATAGCAATTTGTGGATTCAGTTTATTAACATTTCTGTTACTTGTCAGATCTGAAAAGGATCCCTCTTTTGAATACGAGCATACCTAATAATAGGAAAGCCGCTCTTCTCCTCCACCTTTGAGTCTTACTGTGATCAAATTATTAGATTTAGAAGGACAATGGAAATTAATAGCAAGAATGAAATCTTATAATTGAAAATGAAATAAAGCTGAAACTTGTAGATAGAATACTAGTTTTAATTGCAGTCTGAGTATCTCAGGAATAATTGTGCCATTTAAGAATTCATTGGATCTTTTTCAGAAATGTTTTTGAGGTGCTATACTATTCATTTTCATTATTCAGTATGCTAGATTATGATATATTTATGGGGTTAAATCTTGAAGTTCTCTCTTTTTTTACTCCCCTTTATCCAGGGAAACTCCCACTGGCACTTTAGGATATAGCCCATTATTATTACTAGATATAGCCTTATTTACAGTACTTTCAATTTTATTTTAAAGATGATATAGGAGCACAAAACCCCACATATGTTTTGAAGTGCTTAAGTATGTTCACTCCACTTGGCTATGTGTCCATATTAGCAGATAAGCAAGAGGCCAAAAAACAAAACAAAACCCAAGTCTTCTCTTTCAACCACCAAGGAAAACAAGGAACAATATATTTTTTCTGATAATTGTTTTGGGATCAATGATTGAAACATTTTATTGATGTTCCTAGTCCTGAGCATCATGAAATGCGAGACCTTAAAACATGCATTCTGACTACAATCTTTCTTTCCCTAACACACACATTTAACTTCTGACATTTTGTGGCCAATATCTTGTCATTTGCTGGAGCAAGAGGGAAAGAGAAATTAATGCTTTGTGTAAATATTTACTATTACTACTACTACTACCACTAATACCAATTGAAAAGTAGGATAGTCAGCTTATACGAAGAAGTGGTTTTCACCATTACTATTATGAGATAGTAGGTATTAAAATCATGTCCAAATTGAAATGAATTAATTTAAGCCAGCAGTCTGAATGATGCATGTAATTTTAAAGTCCTTGTAATCTGCCAGGCCTAGAAACAAATGGTTTATACAATTATAAACCTTGGCATCCCAGCTGTAAAGGACAAACAAATAAGTAATTTTTCATGGTCAGGGCTAAAATAAGCAAGCATGGATGCCTAAAATAAATCACATTAATCCATATTTATGCACCTAAACATGTAGCTGGATTGTGACATACTTGTTTTGGCTATGTATGGGACCTAACCAGATTCTGCTCTGATTGACTCAAAATCAGTGTCAATCTGGATTTACAGGATGTAATTAGAGCAGAATCTGCACCTTTGTTTTTTTATTTGTAATTACGTATGTGATGTTTTCCAAGCTTCAAGAAATTGCTTATGTAGTTGAAATAACATGAAAGAGGGTCTGCCCACACTATTTAAAATCCCATCTTAATTGAGACTGGCTTAGTTGTTATTTTGACTTAATAAATGGCTCCATGATGCAATACAAAACAGAAATCAAATACAAGGTAAATAATGAGGCATGTGGATTTATTCCGGTGCCTGCAGCCTTAGTGCCTGTTAAAAATAACATGGTACCATCCCGATACATGCAATCCATACATTTTAAGTATTTCCTGTCCTTTAAATTGAATAGCTCTAAGTTCCTTAGAATGACTCTCCCTTCCTAGAGGAAAGATGGAAATGTATGGTCCAGGACTCTAGG
This sequence comes from Emydura macquarii macquarii, assembly GCF_026122565.2. NCBI lineage: Eukaryota > Metazoa > Chordata > Testudines > Chelidae > Emydura > Emydura macquarii. The sequence goes on along the minus strand of NW_027132618.1, from coordinate 3,023,663 downwards.
GGTATGTTTACACTGCAATAAAAGACCTGCAACACAGCCAGGGCTGGACTGGGTTAGCTGACTCAGGGTGCAGGGGTAAAAATTAGCTTAGATATTCTGGGCTCTGAGATCCTCCTGGCTTGTGGGGTCTCGGGGCCGTGCCTCGAGCCCAAACCCAAACACGTACACGACAATTTTATAGTCCTGTAGCCTGAGCGCCATGAGCCCAATTCATCTGACCTGGGGGCTGAGACTTGGTGATGCAGGTTCTTTAATCACAGTGTAGACATACTCTAGCTGTCTTCCATAGAATGGCAGACTAATACAGGGTGGGGGCTGTATGGCTAAAGGTATTGAGAATTAGCAGAAGCCTTTCATATCGTCTCTAGAACACCACTCAATCCAGCTCAGCCCACAGGAAGATAATGATTACTGTTCCACAGCACATATGAAATGATTTTGATGGTCTCAACTCAGTTCCTGGCAATGTAGTCATATCACACATCATCCTTACAAATGAAATTAATTGGCATTTAATTATCAGTGAGGCTAAGCACTGAAGTGGCATGTTGAGTGACCTATTGGTTCAGCCCGAGAGGTAGTCCCCTCCAGCTCAAGTTTGCAGCACATTGCAGGGAAGTTTGTTCTGTGGGCAGAGATCTCCAGTGGATAGAGGAATTCTATGTCTGCCAATCTGGCAATTTCCACAATGCTAAATCCACTTAATTTTCAAATATTAACACAAAAGAAGAAGACCGTGCAGCAAGAACATAAACAACCTGAAATTTGTTTCTCTGAAAATTACTGCTGCCTGGAGGCTGTGGTAATTTACTGGTCATCTGAAAAAAAATGATATATTTTAATAGAATATTTATATTTCATACACTAGATTCAAGAACTTCCTTATTTCAGCTGACCCTCTTCAACTCTCTTTCTTTAGATATTACATTTCTCCTGTGTGTATAATTCGGAGATGGCCTTTAATATCTGGAAAATAAGAGATCTAATTAAATGGAAAAAGTAAAAACAAAGCTTTTTCAATTTGCACTTTTGTTCTGAGTAGAATACAAATCAGATCGAGAAATCCACTTGTTACAAATATGAACTTTTTTAATAAATAGGCCCTCAGGCCCAAATCCTGTAAACCATTTATGCATGTGCTTAACTTTATGCAAGTGAATAATCCCACTGAAGTCACAAGGATAAGTGTTTGGAAGAACCAGACATTAGGTTCTGTTCTAAAGCCCACTGAAGTTAATGAAAGTCTTCATTCATATTTCTATAATATCCCTTAATTTCCGCTAAGCTTCTTAAGTGCCTGTGAAATGAAGAGACTCAGTTTCTATTGTCACTGGTTTCTTATTGAGATGTGAAATATGTGGTGCTTCCGTTAATGATCCATGTGAACCTTCACATTCTCCTTCAAAAGAACTGTGCTTATGGACAGAACAATCAGTAAAGTAAGGAGTATTTTTAAGTGACCTGTTTATCATTGCAAATTGCAAGAAAGGGACATCAGAGAAATGTATGTGAGCTTAGGGTGAATAGTTTATAGTAGGTTTATAGAAAAAATATATCTTAGTAGATTGACCCTGGTATTAAAATGATTAATTGATACATTACACCTATGCATATACTAAATCAGATTCAAATAGTCAAATATAAGAATTTCCTAAGCCTCATTTATAAAAGGAAAGTAAGACTTAGAAAACTTTTAGTCAATGATATGAAATCACTGTAATAAGTGCTTAAATGTGCTAAGTAATTTCATAAACCGAACTCAGAATTTAAGATCTTTAAATGGTTTTAAATACATTTTCATGGAGGAAAGGAATTATAATCTACATGTTGACATTTCTCTCTAGTTTTAATATCTTCTTTCACTATTGTCTCCTAATGTATCCTGTTATCATTTGTCTTTAGTAGACGCAGGCTGCAAAAGTTCTAGACATCAGAGTGATCATTTACTTGCCAATACAATTTCCAAATCATGTGCACCAGGTAACCCTTAGATGGCATGACAAAGCACTGAAACAGTGGTGACAAATGAAAAGTTGAGTGTTTTTCATGAGGCACTGCTGGTTCTATGAGATTTTTCTCTGCAGAAAACTTTGTTTTTAATCAGAGATGAGCGAATAGTGGAAGATAATTGTCCATAAGCACTCTTTGAAATTCAAAAAACTAATTTTGATTTGACCGCATTCACCAACCTTTCATGTTTTCTTCCTGCACATATCTGAGTGCTCAGGCACAAATATACACAAAGAATTTTTAGGCTGGGTGCCTGAATAATTGCTGAATGCAAATTTTAAACTGCTTATTTGATGGCAAAATTCACAAATAATTTTTTTATTTTTGTTGTGTTGGTTAGTTATGTAAGTTATCCAGCCAGAAACATAATGGCTCCTGATTTTCATATCTAAGTAATACTGTGTATGTACTGCAGAGTCCGACTAAATTGGAGATTGCAGACAACAGCTGACAGTACTATATACTTTATGAACATATAAATCTATAGATTTTAAGGCTAGAGGCTTTATGATCATCTAGTCTGAATTCCTGCACAATGTGGACCATTGGATTTCTTTGCTCCAGAGGTTCAACTGCTTAATAGCATTGATTTTTACCATAGATATCGGGACTCCATTGATTGTTACCACCACAAAAGCACAAAATTAGATGAGAACAAAAATGCTTATAGCAGTTCCGAGTTCTGACACAAATCGCCAGCCTGCTTCAGGTTAGACGCTTGGGCAACTAGCGACCCTTTGCCTGATCCAGGGTATTCTCATTTGTTAAGATGGCAACAGGTTACACTGCCCAGACTACAGAATACCAAAGATTCTGTGGCTTTCTCCTGAAACACACAGGTTCCAGATCTTTTGGCCACGGAAAATGCTCTAGCAGTTCTTGAAAGGCTTTCATGTCGTAAGGTGGGGAAAGCAGCTCATCAGCAGCCCATACACCCCTCTGGAGAACATGAGGATAGTCTTTCTGGCTCAAGCACATCAAATTATCTCTACTATTGTTGACCCCTCAGATGGTGATGGCAGCTGTGGGGAATGATAACTGGTAACAGAGGAGGAGGGCTAGATCTCATCTTACTGACTGGAGATCTGCATGAAGACAACATATTCTCCTTGTTGGAGACTGAGTACAAGACTTTGAGTGCCAAGATTGTAGGGGCCACGTAAGGTAACAATCAGGGACCCATAGATCTGTGTGTAAAAGGTGGTCCAGAATGTCACTATGGAACAGAAGGACACCACTGATGGATCAGGAAAGGACCCCTGCTGAAATCTGAACTGCTAATACTAGGGGGAATAAGAAGATGTGGCTGTGTCCATCCCTAATAGCAGGGAGACCAGCATCAGTGCTCCTGTGTGACAAAGCCTAACTTCCCCTATGAAAGCACATGTGCTGAAGCTTAGAGAAGATTAACTCGGGAAAGCCTTCTACTAGTGGAGGCCAAAGAAGAAGAGCTAATATCAATGGAGCTGTGAACAGTCAGTTCCTCCCCTCTCCCAGTGGCAGAGGGAGCACCAGCGACAAAGATGTCGAGTCTTCACATTGAGGGACCTTCATAGATTTCCATGAGCAGACCTGCTGGAGGAAGACCAAGTCTTTGTGCAGTCCCTCATCACCCACCTCTACAATAAGTCAGCATGGGGGAACCTTCAACACCATTGTCATCTTCTGATTATTCAATTTTTCAATGTCAAGAATAGGAACACAGTCAGCAACTTGAGCCCACTGAGAGATGAGCTTGGCACAAAGAAACTTTAGTGATATAATTGACAATTGTACCATCTCTGGAAGTAGTGTTCCCTGGGAAATTACATAGTTCCCTGGAAAATGACTATGCCAACTAATGTTCTAATTGTTTTCATGAATGGTTTCACGTATGGCAGTTCCTAGTTCAGAAAAGATGATATCATTACCCTAAAACACACAAACACTAATTGCTATAGGATATCTGATAACATAGGGGCACAACAGTACAGATTGTGCAACCCTAGCTATGAATATCCCAGTTCAGGAAAGTGTATCTCAATAAACTATCACTGATGTGCCTATTGCAGTATATAGCATAGTTGCCACAAGCACTAAACTGTAAAATGACATAAAGGGGGCCAGATTCTGTTCTCAATCATGCTGGCATAAATTTGGATGTATACCAGTGTAAAAGATCAGTCATGACAGACAGCTTCATGACATATTTCTTTGTGTATGTCATCTGTGTAGTAACCAACACAATACACCAAAGAACTGAAGTAGTATGACATTTAGCATTGCTAAACTGTTACAAACATTGTTCAAATTGATTCTTCTTTGTTGGTAATAACTGAGGTGGCTGATTCTTCATTCATATTCAGTAACAGCCATTAAAAGTCCTTCTTCTTGGGATTGAATAAATTATAGCAGTTTTGGTGTGTATTGCCAATTTCAGAATTTAATACCATAAAATGTGTCCAGTTACAATACTGATTTAAATAAATAATGCTTCTTACCTAAAGGATAGATATTAAACTAAATATCACTGTATTGATAAACTCATAGATTTTAAGGCTAGAAGGAACTATTATGATCACCTAGTCTGACCTCCACTATAGCTATAGCAATTCACCCAGGAATTCCTGCATCGAGCCAATAAGTTCTGGTTGAGCTACTTTATGTTTTTTAGAAAGCCATCCAATCTTGATTTAAAGACATCAACTGATAGGACAATCTACTCCATCCCTAAATAAGTGGTTCCAGTTGTTAATTACCCTCACTGTTAAAAATTTGCACCTTATTTCTAGCCTGAATCTGTCTAGGTTCAGCTTCCAGCCACTGGTTGTGTTGTGCCTTTGTCTGCTAGTTCAAAGAACCCTCTGCTGGAAAATTTCTTACCTGATAATTTCCTTTCTGCTAGCAGCATCTCTTACAGTTCTGATACTAATGTGATATTTCCCTCCTGTCTGCAGTTTCCAGAGGTGATTCAAAGCTGTAGCAGAGTCTGTGCATGCCATGCCCCCTTCTTCTGCTTGCTGCCAGATGATTCATTCCAAAACTGAACAAATTCTTAGAAAATTACTAACAATATATTCAATGCCAACTAATTAACACTTGGCCAATGCCTATACAATAATGATCCAAATGAAATGCTGACCCATGGCCATCCACTGTTGGTAGAATTGTGGGAGATGCTACTAGCAGAAAAATGATTGGGTAAGAAATTTTCCATTCTGCACCCCAGCATCTTCCACTATTCTAATACATATGAGATGTAGCAAGCAGTGAAAAGGAGGAGGGAGAGATAGAAAAGTGAGCATAAGAAATAGGAAAGTCCCTCCCTTTTTGAACTGCTCAAATGGTCAGGTTATGTCTGGACTACTGCCTACAGCACCTTCCTGCCAAAGGAGGCCTATGTGGAGACAAAGTCCATCTTACCGTGCCTGATAGAGGTGTTAGTTGATGACCATATGGCTGCTCTGCAGAGATCTGCAGTGGAAGCGCACAACCTTTTGGCCCACTAAGTTGCTACAGATGTTGAAGAATGTGCCTTGATTCCTTCAGGAACAGGTGCACAGGAGAGCTTGTATGACTCAACAATACATAGTCTGATCCAGCTATAAGGGATAGTTTGGTATCCCTGTTCATCTCCTTTCATCCTGAGGTGCCAAGGGCTTGAAATATCCAAACACCTTGTGGAGTCTGTATGCTTGATACAAGTCTTTAGTGCTCTTCTGACATCAAGGATTTGCCTCTGATTCTTGCTCAGGTCCTGTGGCCATGGGCAGAAAGAAAGAAGTCAGAAGTTCAAAGGGAGAGCAGTGAGGACTTTCAACACCAGTGCTGGTCCCATTTAGGAAAGATTGGCCAGACCAGCGATCAGACCTATCTGATTACTCTGGACACCTGAGGGCTCTGCCATGGATCCGGAGAATAGGACACTTAGCGCTGACACCTGGCATGCTGCAGTGCTGGACTGAAGGCCCTTACCTGCACCTTCCTGAAGGAAGTCCAGAATTCCAGGATCCCTTGGATCTGCATTGTGCTTTCGGCACCCTGAACTGAACTTGGTTCAGATGGGGAATAAGTGTTTAGTGTGGAAACTCTCCTGGGCGAAAGCAGGCTTGATCATTTTGGAAGATGGGCAGAGTACAGCTAACTTGTCAATGGCTAGGCTGTCAATTGAAGGCTATGTGGGTCTGGCTAGAGGAATGGGCCTTGGGGAAAAAAAAGATGCCTGATCTCATCAGAAGCTGCAACAGTGGTTCCAGTTTCAGAGAGTATTAGATCAACGAAGCAAGGTCTCCTTGTGCTAATTCCATATTGACCAGTCATCCCTGCCTCTTTTGGCCTTGTCTTTTGAATCACCTTCCCTAGCAGTGGCAGGTGTGGCAATGTGCACAGCAGTCCTTGTGGCAACTGTGCAACAGATCTGGCCCCATGGGCTTGGGGGTCTGCTTCTCAGGTGAAGCATTCTTTTTACATTCTTGTGATTAGCAAATAGGTTGACAGAAGGGAGACCGAACATCTGCAAGATCAGAGAAGACTTCCTGATACAGGCATCACCCCCTGCAGATGACTGTCTGCTGAGCCAGTCTGCCTTTAAGTTCATCTCTCCTTATGTGCGTAATCGCCTTTAGGGAAGGGAGAGTCTTGTCTGCACATTCTGTTGTTTCCATCACTTCTGCATGTATGGTTACACTCCTTGTTCCCCTTTATTTAGTTTATATAGCAGCATCTCTCACAGTTCTGATACTAATGTGATATTTCCCTCCTGTCTGCAGTTTCCAGAGGTGATTGTCAGATTTGGATCAAGATGCAGTTGACCTAGGTAACTGTGGAATCTCAGTAGAGCTAGTTTGACTTCTGTGAGCTCCAAAAGCTTGATGCTATAGTTCCTTTTCCTGCAGCTTCAGATACCCTAGGTTGTTTTGGGTCGCAGAAACGCTCCCCATCCCTTAAGATTGGCATCTGTTGTGAGAACCTCAGGCAGCAAAGGCATACGGAAAGACCCCTGAGGACCTTCTCTGGGACTATTCATCTTAGGTGATCCAGCATCTGGTTGGGAACTAGTACCTATGGAATGGTCCCATACTCTTAGAAGAAAGGCCTGGATACATCAGATATGTGACCTCACCCATGGGGAGACCATATGCATGAAACCAGTGGCTAGAGACACTGAGGTATGGTTAGCTTCATGCATTTGTCCTGGATCCTACATCATCTGGGATCTGTCTAGTGATGGGTAGATCTTCGTTGTTTAAGTGTCTATCTCCACTCCTGGGTGAATTACGTTTGTTGAGAGAAGCAGAGCACTTTTCCTGGTATTATTGCAAAGCCATAAGTTTATAGTCGCACTGCATGTTGTGGCCTGTGACCTGTGCCTTGCTGTGACCGCAACCAACTGTGGCGCAGAGGATGGATGAGAAGGAAAAGTCTGTATCATGCTGAGGAATTTTTTTTGGTTTGGAGGAAAGTTAATCCAGGTTTCCCAGGAAGCTTCTGCTCCAGATTTCCTCTCCCCCACCAAGGTAACAGTCCCTTCATGGATAGCCTTGGTGTGAGTAGTAGTGGATTGCTATGTTGGTTTTGACAGAGAAATCTGAAGCCTCTAGCAATCTCAGCTACTAATTTCTCAGTCCCCCCCCCGCCAATAGCTATTCATCCGTGAGCTTGGATGCAAGATGCCATTCAGGATAAGTGATGATTAGTCATAGGTACACATGACATCTTTGCAGCTACCAACTTAGAATCCATTGCTTGTCACAAATCATAAGAGGTTTGACTAAGGCAGACCCCAGATCTCACTCCAAGCAAGGATCATCTCTCTACAAGATGAGGCAGTTGTTTACTACAAAGCAGGCTTTCCCACTAAGTATATGAAAAACATTTAGTATGGATAGCTGTAGCTGAGGATTTGAAATTACTACGCACTGTGTCACTCTTATGGTCTATGAAGTCTTGGAAGGAAGTCTGCTTCTGAAAGGGTGACTGTCTCACTGGTGTGACACTACTGCACTAATCTTAGGCTCCCAAAGTTTATGAAATTCTGGGTGTCTTCCCCTCAGCTGACTCAAAATCCTGCCAGAGCCTTCTTACTCCCTCCAGGCATCAGTAAGAAAATATGTATTGTAATAATGTTTGAGAAGATACTTTAATATTAATAAGTTTCCTGCGGGCCCTTGACTGACATGCTGTCTCAGAAAAATTCAGTAGGGCTTATGTTTGCATGCAAAAAACAAAACATAGTACTTCATCCCCTGGCTGCTTACAGGGAAAAGGTAGTACACTATTCATCCTGCTGTAGGGACCACACAACAGTGGAGCAGTACGAGTACATATACCTCAATTGTGAAAGTAGCTTGTTAGCAGTCCCCAGAAACCTGGACGACTGCTCCCCCAGGCTGGTAGTAAGTAAATACCGTCGAAGCAATCTGGTACCACTTGCAGCTTTACTGGGGAAATCAAGATCATTTTGAACATGGGAAGGTATTACTTATTTACCCCTCTGTAATCCCACGAATGTGCAGCTTCATAGGGAGTGGAAGCCTCAAGTGCTTCTGTTCTGGTCAGCCTCCATGGAGTGCTCAAGGCTTTAATGTGGAGCCAGCATGTGGAGCTAGGGAGAGCTGGATAGGGAGCCCCCCCCCATCCCATCCTTCAGCATCTGAGCCCCTTCCTCCAGCAGGGCAAGGTCCATGGGCTGAAAGCCAAATGAGCATAATTCTCAGTAGGGTCCAATGCAGCCTGAGCAGGGCTGCACAGGAGGTTCGGGCTCTCTGCATGCTCAGGGTTGCTGCAGGGCGGTGTGCATGGTACAGAGCATTGCAAGAGAGATTCGGTGAAGGAGATCGCTCCCAGCGAACACTTCAGGAGAGAAGGCAGAGGAGGAGGGGTTTAATCCCTGATTTTCACCTCCAGTTGTTTATTAACAGCAGCAATCATTGCCTGGCAAAGGACACACTAGCTCTTGCCTCTTTGGGACCTGGAATCTGTGGGTTTTGCAGGCCTTCCTCCCACTGTGAATTGGGGATGCTCATGATATGTGGGGGTAAAGGGAGCTGTGAAGATCAGCTTCTCTCCCAAGGGATTTGAGGACCCACTTTGAGGACCTATGGGGAGGTGTCATGGGGCTGGCATACCCCACCACAGGTGTCAGTTCATGTAAGCAGGAAAGTCCAGGAAAGCCATAGAGCCACCAGTTGGGTCTCCCATTCACAGCCCCACATTTTCTCACATGGTAATACAGCTCAATGGCCAGTGTCACTAAAGCAGCCTTCTTGGGCAGGGCAGGGCAGGGCAGCGCAGCAGCCAGTCACTAAAGCAGCCCAACTCCATGAGATAAGGTGGTCTATTGGCACATGGGGGTAGTGGGGCATCACCTAGGGATGTGCCCTGGATAGGCAGACTTAGACCCTCCTGGCTCCTCCAAGCCCCATCTTGGGGCCCTGGCAGTGGTGGAAGTATATATACCACCATGTCAGCAATGAATCTCCCAAAACACACTGACTGGTTCTCTAATCCTTTCAGATTAGCACTAGCACCATCCCAATCCCCCAGGCTACTTCCTACCCTGTTTCCTGCAGCAATGGTCTATAGTTCTCCAAGGCCTCCAGGTCCTCAGCTGGTGCCACTAACAGTGACTCAGTCCCTTTCCCACCTTCATCCATCAGCCTGGAACTCACCTGGGCTGAGCATAGTTTAGCACTAGGATTGCTATCTGCAACAGCCACTCCCTGGAAGAAGCAAACAGTCTACCACTCCCTCTTCAACAGCCTGCCCAGAGTAAGCTGGGTTGCTTCCTTTTATACCTGACTTCCAGGCTGAGCATGCCCAGTAGAGGAGGAGAGGTGTGGTCTCCTCAGTCTTCAGTGCATTGTTAACCCTCTGTAGTCCAGGGCAGAGGTGGTATGCCCTGTCACAGGGGGTCTGGTAGCCTGGAAAGATTCTTATCTTTATGGCTCTCTGTTGCTCCAGGATTTAACCCTTGGATCAGCTGCATGAAGTTTTCCATGTCCTCAGAGATTCTCCCTGTTCTGCTCTGTGTCCTCTTCTCAAGTTTTTCGGCAGTTCACAGCTACTTGGGTGGGTAAGGCCCCACCATGCTTGTCTGACTCAAAGCCCCATGCTGTAGCAGAGATAGGGTTAGCTGGCTGGGTGCTATCATTTTTTGCTTTCTGCCAAGCCTAAGAAAGCTGCCTTGTAAATCTTTTGGATTTTGCCTGGTGCTTGTGTGTCTACTCGGTCATGCTCAAGAGGGAGCAGAGGAGCTTGCTGGGGAAGTGCTGCAGCAGAGGCTCTGTATGGCTGTGACCATTGCCTTGCTCTGATCTCGGATCAGGAGGAGAAGAGGAGGTTTGCCAACAAATAAAAATGCTTTAACTGTCCAAAAATGGATACAAATAACTAATCTATAAAGAAAAGGATGGGAGCCAAACGAACCACCCCTTTGCTGCTGCAGGGGCAGAAGATCTGGCAGCAAGCAGGATGCTGTGCTTTGAAGCACCCCCAGAAACTGCAGGCAGGAGGGGAACAGCCCATATGTATCAGAATTGTGGGAGACTTTGGGCTGCAGAAATCTTTTCCCAGTATAGGTTCGTAGAGGCTACATCTACACTTGGAGTTGGAGGTGTAATTCCCAGGTCAAGTAGACATACTTGCATTAGCTCTCCTTGAGCAAATGTGCTCAAAATAGTATGCAGCTGTGGTAGCACAGGCAGCGGCGAGGAGCAGCACAGGTTAGCCACTGTGAGTATGTACCCACAGGATCTAGGCAGGTTTGTACTTGGGGCGGCTAGCCAGCGCTGCCCCCTCCCACACAGCTATTTTTAGCATGATCGTTTAATGAGAGTTAATGTGAGTATGTCTCCTTGAATTGGGAAACACATCTCCAGCTCCAAGTGTAGACACAGCCAGACACTCTCATCAAGTCACCTCTTAGCCTTCACTTGGGTAAACTAAACAGATTTAGCTTCTTCGGTTTGTTAGTGTAAGGCAGGCTTCTAGACCTCAAATTATTCGTATAGCCCTTCTTTTCACTTTCCAATTTTTCACCACCCTATTTGAAATGTGGCCAACGGAAGTGGACATAGAATTCCAGTAGTGCTCTCACAGAGAAACAAGACTTGGTTTTATATATTCCTCTGTCTTGATAGGGGTGAAGAGACAGTTCTTCATGGCTAAACCTTACATATTTCTGTAAAATGGATATCAAGTGTAGACTGGAGTTCAGGAATTTGATCCACCAAACATGGTAGCATATAAGTTTGGAATATTTCAAGCCAACAAATTATAAAGAATACAACAAAGAGGCCTGCAATTTCTTAATCAGTGTTGGTTCTGTTTTGAGTAAGTAAAACTATAGAAGAAGTGAATAAGAACCTCGTGATTTGCCCCATTATAAGTATCTTAAATGAATACATGAATAGACTACATAAAATTTGTGTTTTATAATGGTATCACTACAAACTTTCCAGGAAATGTGTCTTCTCTAACCCCATCTCTTCAGCTAAAAAAAATGCAGCCAAGAAATAGTAAAATACACTGTATTTTTTTTTAAATCTTCATAAAAGATAGTGGGCCAGATCATCAGCTGATATAAACTGGTGCATACAGTATATTTATACCTGCTGATATCTAGCCCATCTAATATTATATCATTTATATTTCTTTTTTACTTACTGTATGTACTGGCTCTTTTATCTGTATGGTTTTCTGTGTTGTTCTTTTGAGTGCTGCAAAAATGCTTTGCTAAGTAAAAAAAAATCTGTTCTTGAAGATATTTATTTGTTAAACATGGAGCAATTTGTTGAGATCTGTCTAGAGGAAAATAACTTTGAAGAGCAGGTTTCTATCTGCATTCCATTTTCACTCTAAAGGAAGGTGATGTTGCTTTACTCTGTCACTATTATCCGCCCAGGGGTTAATAAGTGGGAGCAATCTTTCAAACCTACTTGTGTTCTTTATTTCTCTGTTTTGGAGGTGCTATATTTTTTCTCTCCATATGTGCTTTTCCACTACAATTTGTTGTGCACTCAAGAAAGGGATAGCCTCAGTTTTTTACCTCTGCCTGGCTTTCCTTACAACCGAAGACCTTGAAGGAAATACTTGACTCCATGCTTCCTCCAGGAAGAGATGACAACAACCCTTCTTTGCCAATTTTCATTTTTCTCAATAGTTTTATTATCGGACCATGTTTCTTAAAAACCAGATGTACTTACACATATGGTGCATATTGTGTGGTATCTCTTGTGCCATATTTGCTTACCTCAGCTCAAGTCTCTGACAAAATCCAGTATAGAACCACACTCATAAACTACCCCCTGTGTTTTATATAACATTAGATTATTTGCAATGTGGTGAGGAGCAAAATCTTATGTATCTTTGGATCATTGGCTAACCCATCATCCAGTAGCAAGGACGGTACTTATATAGCAGCTTAGACTTTCAGGAATATCTTTTCAGAGATTCCAAGGCCAGAAGGGACCAGTGTGATCTTTTAGTCTGACCTTCTGTATAACACAAGTCATAGAACTTCCCCCAAATAATTCCTTTTTGAACTAGAGCATTTCTCATGGCTCTTCTCCGAATTTTTCTCATTTATCAACATACTTCTTGGATTGTGCACGCTAGAAATGGATGCAGTATTCCAGCACCAGGGCCAAAAAATAACCTCTCTACTCCTACTTGAGAGTCCCCTGTTTATGAATCCCAGCCCTTGTGCATTAGCCCTTGTTTTCCCATTTTTGCTGCTTTTTAAGATGTATATGTATCTCAGGAGTCTATGCCATTGACAAAGCTTTTACATAAATACTATGGGCAACACCATAAATCAATGTCAGGAGAGTTGTTACTGTAAAGAATAAACATATCCAAAATATCTGACATGTGAAAAGTCTCCCCACTGCCAGAAGTACGGGTTTGAGCCTTCCTCAGGCAAATACACACAAAAGTAGCTGCACCTCCTTGATGCAAGTTACCCATACAGTTTCCTTCCCCCTGCCCCCTCTTGGGTCTTTATTTAAGCTGGGCAAGCTAACTTGGGTCTTCAAGTAAATAATACAGAGGGAAAAGGCAGGCGCGATTCTGCAGATGGTTTTTATGCACAATTCAGGGGCCGGACTGTGTTGTCTAACAGAACAAACACCCCTAAACTGTGCTTTTTCAGAAGATCTGCCAAAGAGTTAAGATGTAGATGAGGGAAGACTAGAAATACAATCTTCTTTTTCCAGCAGGGAGATGGGGATAATAACCAAATAGCACATCACTGTCAGAAGAAGCAGATCAGAACACAGGTCTATTGACCTCTAGATCTATGCCTAAGCCACAGTGCATTTCTGTTGGCTAATTCTGTTGGGAGTTTAAACACTCTGGCTTCCAGATAGTAAGGAAAGAGTTAATGCAGAGACCAGGAAAGGGGCAGCATCCCAGCTAGACCTGATTACAGCTCCCATAAAGGCTGCCTTCTCAGAAAGCAGAGGGCTGGTTGAAAGAGGGGGGAAGAGGGTCTGATTAGAATAGTTTGTAGTGCCTTCTACCTTTCCAGGGAGATGTTCCCAGACAGTAAATAGACCCAGTCTGGGCTTGATTGAAGCAAGCTGACCCCACAACTATGAGGCTATTAATGTTTGCCTGGCTTCCACCATTTCTTTTTCCTGACTTTATTCTGGAGGGGCTCTGATTTAGTAAGGGCCACTCAGAGCTAGAACTCCCACAGCAAGTCATGCAGGGCCAGATTTATAAAGCTGGCTTCTGTCTTTTCTTGTAGGGAATTGTAATCACAAATGGCATATGGATGCAGATCAGGTCACAGATATACTGAATTAGTATTTCAGTAGTGCCCTAGTGTGCCCTGTTTGGGTAGGTATTGTTTAAACACACCCTAAGGGATAGTCTTTGCCCTGAAGAGCTTACAATCTAAATAGACAACACAGAAAAAGGGTGAAAGAAAAGAAGTTATCCTCATTTTAGTGATAAGGAACTCAGGCATAGAGATATTAAGGGGCTTACCTGAAGAGACACAGGAAGTCAGAAACTGAGTCTAGACCTCCCTGCACAAGTCTTGGCTGCAAGACCATCCAGCTTGACTGCAGACACAGACCTTTCCACATTGCAACACTAAAAAATCCTCTAGACTTTCTAAGGACAATCTCTTATGTTATGGGGAAAAATATCCATTTTATAATATCATTCTTGATGCTATCTCAGTGAAGATATCTGGTTATCTTTCTCAGGTGCATTTTGAAGTGCCTACATTTCAAAATTCATGTACCAAATTCCCTTTTGTTAGTTTATAAAGCAAACAAGAACTAAAAATGTTCTTTCTTTCTGCCTGACTAATTGCATACTAAATTGCTTTACAAATGCATCAGAGAAAAGCCCATTTACTTTTTACTGAGTGAAAGATCTTTATCTCTGGATGCTGCCCAGAAAGGAATTTTCATAACAAGACACTATTAAGAGATGCTTACAGACTTCCAGGCTCTCTGAGAGGTTACAGGAAAAAAAAAAAAAAAAAAAGATCTGAAAAATGGTGTGACTTCATACACATTCCAGCTAAAGTATCCGTTGCTATAGCAAATGAAGGAGCATAACTAACCTCTAATACAGCCTGCTTTTGAAAATCTGTTGCAGCTTGTTAAGACTCTTTTGTTCTGATGCATTCATTTTTCCTACAGTTTGCTAAATGCTTGCAAAAAATTAGAATTTACTTTAGAAATGGGAAGTTTTGTATGTTTGTGAAATTAAAAATAAATTGAATAACATTAAAATAAGAATCACCTGTATGGTATTTGTTAATATACTAGAATTAGCTGTATTTGTTAGGAGACTGATTAGATTATTTTTGACGCTAACAATCGATCACATGTAGTGGAAATAAGTGGGAAACCACTACAGATATGGCAGCTAAAAGATAATGAAACAGAAAATATATATGAAATTAATATTAAAGGATTTGATACTACTGAATTTTAGAAAGTGAAGTCCAATTCATTTTCTATCTAGCCCACCCAACAGAGTATACAGTGCCAGCCACTGTATCAGAAATCTTGCAAGATGCTTCTACTTAAATATACGGAAAATTCAGGAATAAATTAATTTAAAAGTAGCAGTCACTATAGTGCTCTGAATTAAGTACGAGCTTCAAGCTCAAGTGAATGTGATTATGGCTCAATACACCTCCAGGAGGGTGAATTTCCCTGCACACCTATAATATAATGTCCTATGCAGATGATAAAATTATATATATTGCCACTATGGTATCACCAGGTGTTATAGTAATATCCTATAGGTATATGGCTTTATTGCATTGGCTTAGGAAAAAAGATGAGTAAAATAGGCCACCAGAGTTGTGAAGAAATCATTGTTAATTCTCTTCAGTAGCCCACAAAGAAGACACACACACACACAGAGAGAGAGAGAGAGAGAGAGAGAGAGAGAGAGAGAGAGAGAGAGAGAGAGAAAATTAGTTAATGGTCTTGTCATACAACCCACAATTAATTTAAGCCCATGTATTCAAAATGGCAACAACCCATTTTTCTAGTTTTGCACCCACAGCCAATCATGGGTTCTAAATAGAGTTCTAAGTGACTTGGTTTTCAGGTTCATCTAGACGTCTACGTTCTGGCACTTAGTCAACTGATTGTGAGTATTCTTGGAGCTTAAGACAACATTGCATGTACAAAACCAGAGACTGTAATCATGGCCATTAATGTTTTTTAGAAGATTAAATGGACAGTACGTGTGAAAGAAGACTTTTGTAGCCCACAAATTATTACCATATTAGAGGAAAAGTGGGCTATATTAATTCACAGTGTAATTCTTTTATAATGCCAGCAATGAATTTTACCCATAATTCAGATGCATATTCAGGGCTTGTCTTCACCTACCTCGGAGATTCGGCGGTAGTCGACCGGAGTTACGCAAGTTACGCAAAAAACTTGCATAATTCCCGTCGACTTCTCTGCTTCTGTTCTGTGCGCCATCTTCACTGCACTGTGCCAACGGGGATAAAGTTCTTTTTCACATTAACTCTCAGATTGTTTACAATGCTATTTTATCATTTAGAATGTAAAATTTTTGCATTCTAAAAATGAATTCAGCTAAGTGCCAATGAATCATAATTATACCCATTAAAAGGTTTTGTAGTCACAATGTTCAGAAAATCACACTTCTTTCTGTTTAAAATATTGTGTTTATTGGGAATCTCTGAAGACAAATAAGCATTTGATGAATACCCTTATCAATGCTATAGGAATCTTCCATAGCTTTGGAAAGACACTGTCTTGGCGGCTCTGAATTTATGCATTAGCTGTCAGTATGCTATATGATGTCTGTAAGCAGCTATGAAGTTCCTCTACTGAAACAATTGAGCTAAAGTTGAAGCAGTATTAAATTCTGACATTTTAAAGGAGTAAAATAATTTTTAAAAAGTCACTCTTTCACTGTAGTCTGAGCAGTACATGCACATCTCTTAAAGTTTAAGTGTGACAGTAACCCATATAAAAAGAGATCTCTTAGAAGTTAGTCAATAGAGAAATAAATCACAAGTCAACCTTAAGTAGGAAAATAATCCGTTTGTTTGAAAATAAGCACAGTGTATCAACCCACATCTTTAAACATAGGCTAATCATAACCAGATATATTGAGATCTTAGAGGCATAGCATTTTATATAGAAAAGGGCCTGTTTTCAAACAGTTTACAATCCTAATTAGGGTAATATTTTTGTAACCCCCACAAAAATTACCCTGTTTTCAAAACACCATGTGATTTGACATAATACATCAACAAGAATATTTGCTGTGCCATGGAGAAAGTGCATAAGTCTAAACAATGTTGAGCAAAGAAAAAGGGATCTAAACAAATGGAAAAACATATGAAAGGCTATACTGGGTCAGGCCAATGGTCCATCTCTAGCTTAGTATCCTGTCTTCCAGCTGTGGCCAATGCCAGATGCTTCAGAGGGAATGAATAGAACAGGTAATCATCAAGTGATCCGTCCCCTATCGAATAAAAAAAAAGAATATTAATTTATAAACACACCATGCTCCAAAAATATAGTAGATCATAGATTAAATTAAGCTGCACTTCTAAGGCTGACACCACATATTTAAATTTATCACTCCACCAAGGCAAGAACGGACTATCAGGGCTATATTCCATTTTCAGCCTAACGTGCTTACTACTGTGCTAACACTGATTGGCTATCAGTGTTTGCAAAGAGATAGATCCCTTTGGATGATTCAATCCCAAGTGAACTTTTTTGTTGCCAGGGGTACCGTATGCAAATACTGGGTGAAATCTTATTCCTTCCTTTTGTTAGCCGGGGACTTACTAATAGGTCACATCTGTCATGGTTTTCTTTTCTTGTCTTTCTTTTTTAATATATTTCTTTTTCGGTTGTTAATGTGTGTGATTATCTCGCAATCTTCCAAAGAAATATAAAAATTACATGGAAAAAATCATACGATACTAAATCCCAGTAGACTTAATTGGAAAGAACTGATTCACAGTAAACTTCCTTTTTTTCTTTTCTTTTTTGTGACAGTGATCGATGCATGTAACAAAGAAAACTGAGGAATGTGTTGTACTGCACCTCTGAGTGTGCATATATTGTGAGTGTGAGTGAGTCATTAAGCAACCTCCTACCCTCTTCACCCCCAGAAAAAAAACTCTGGACTTCAAGGGATACTGCAATCAGCTGCCTCCTGATATTATAAACCCAAACAGTGCAGCTGGAGAACAAGCATTTGAAGTCTGAAAATATTGTGCCTGCAGGACTAATTATGCTTTTGTAAACTTTATAAAAACACTGCTGCTTATTTAAAGTTATGCAGCACAAGAGCTCCATCATAATGAATGGCAACTATTATGATGCATGCATACAAACAACTATTTTCTTGAGAAACTGGCAATTAAGGGTTTATAATGAATTTTAGTCATTTTAATCTCTGCAAGGGCACTGCAGAATTAGAGACACTGCACATGTAAAGAATGCTGAAAACCTGTTGCCCATTTCCACCCAGCAGTAGAGGCAGCTCTTAGTCTTTAGTCTGCTGTATGAGCATTTTAACACCACTGACTTTCTCTTGCAATTTTGAAACAAGTGGTGGCTGCTGCCACTATGCGAACTTGATAAAAAAACCTGAATTGTACATATCTCAAAGGCCCCCATCCTGGTAACATCTGGCTACAGGCCACAGACCAGGAAATCCCAAATTTGGATGATTTATGAAAATGGGAGTTTAAAATAATCCTGTTGCTACAGCATATTCGGCACAGTGCACTAAACTATATTGCTATTGTATATTTGCTTAATGTTTCGCACTGGGAGTTCCATTCTTGAAGGCCCAATTCTGTGAAGTGCTGAGCATCTCTAACATGGTTTAGGGCATTCTTACACCTATTCATGTTAAATAGCACTGAGGGCACTCCGCACTACCCAGGAAATGCTCACCCTCTTAAAGGATTGTGCTGTGTTTAAAAACTATCAGTCTACTTATGAATTGCATTTCATCATGAGTATTTGCCCTGTTAAGTTATCACAGCACAGTATCTGAGTTACCATAGCTATTTCTTATCCCAAATACTGTGGAATATTGGGATATTTCAGATCCCACCATGTGGTTTTCTAAGTGGTCTTTTTAACAGTGACCTCTGTATTAGTGCAAAAAGTACATAAGCTAAGCCTTCCATGGTGAAGCGGTGGAAGAAGCATGAAGATAAATGCTTACCCTTAGAAATACATACTATTATATTAATATTATATTATATTATATATTGTAATTCTTCAAAATAGTACAATAAATTTTTTTTTTTGAGAATTTACAGTAGAATACTGTAGTGTGTTTATAAGGGTACCAGTATTCGTAACTAGCCTTCTGTCCTACTCCAGTGGTTAAGCTATAAAGTCTGTCTGTCTGTCTAATACAATATTTTAAGACCAAGAGCTCCTGATCTCAACACCCAGAGATTTGCTACATCTTTTTCCTTACTTAAAAAAGACAGAAGTTTTCCCACTGATGTGCTTTGTAATAGCTATTTGCCATTAGCAGATTCAGTAGCGTATCCTTCATAGACTGTACCTGGCAGAAACATCCCAATTGACCAGATAAAGGTCATTCTGTTCTCTTGGTCTAAAATGGTGATCTCCCTGTGGACTAAACATGGTGGTAAATCTTTCATCTACAGAAGTCATCAGAGTGTTTTTGATATTCAGAGTCATGAACAATTTATGAATCGATGAGAAACAAACAATTATAGAAGGGCTGGTGAAGGCTAAGGACTATGCACAATACAATGCTGCGTTTTCTTGCTCTGAAAATAGTATGTAAGCTGTGTTTGAATTCAAACAGCAGGATAGCCTTATGGACAAGAATCAGACCACAGACATGTCTTCAGGCTAAAGTATTTTTCTTTTTTTCCCTGCTTTGATTATTTGCAAGCAGAAAATATTATAACTACCTTAATGGAAGTAACTCTTCTAGCTTATCTCTGCTAGAAAATTCTTCAAACAGACATTTTCAGACTCTGGATTATTTTGATCAGTATTGAATGGGCCTAATTTTACATTTGCATAAACACTTTGCATCCCACCGAATTTAGCCCAAATGTGTCAATTTACATATATCAGAAGGCCTAGTTGCTATGGTGATAGATGTTCTTGAAATGCATGTAATAATAACAATAATTAATATACTCATGAGTGAACTGGGCTTTTGAGAGGAAAGGAGGTCTTCTGATTCAGGCACTGAACTAGAACTCAGGAAATCTGGGTTCAGTTCTTTGCTCTGTCATAGACTTCGGGCAAGTCACTTAGTCTCTTTGTTCCTCATTTTTCCCATTTGTAAAACAGGGATGACAATGCTTTCTTTCTCTTTTTCCCTCTAGTCTAGTTAGATTGTAATCTTAAGAACACAGAGTTTTTCCAACTATGTGTTTGTACAGCACCTAGCACAAGGGGACCCTGATCTTGTTTCATTCCCTTGCTTAGAATGATGCCCTTGCTTGCTTGGGACCCTGACTTCCCTGGGTCTCTAGAGGATACCATAGTACAAATAATTATTATTATTTTTGGAAGGTGGTGCTATGTTTTGAGCTGCACATCTTCAGC
This sequence comes from Emydura macquarii macquarii, assembly GCF_026122565.2. Lineage (NCBI taxonomy): Eukaryota > Metazoa > Chordata > Testudines > Chelidae > Emydura > Emydura macquarii. The sequence goes on along the minus strand of NW_027132618.1, from coordinate 3,003,576 downwards.
TCTTTTATCCATTACAAAATGTGACCAAGAATTGTAATCTGAGTAACCCGCTTTAAGGATCTCATCTCAGATCTGACCTTGAAATGGATCCATTAGCTGACTAATCTTTTTTCCTTGAAAATATTATTATTTTATTATTATTATTTGTATTGTATTAGCTCCAGTCAGAGACTAGGACCCCATTGTGCTAGGTGCTGTACACACATGATTTATTGAAAGCGAGTGGTGTGGCTTCAGTACTACGATCTCTGGGTTATCATAGTTTACCAGAGATTCTATAAAACTGTAAATGCTGGGGTTCAGTTTTTTATTTCCTTTGGGTTTTGAAGTCCTTCCTTTTTACCTATAGTAGCAAGAAAGGTGCAAGTTGCATGGGGTTCAGTTAAAAGAATTAGGGCTAGGTCCCTGCTAGTGCAAACCAGTATACCTCTATGAAGTGACACTGATCTGCACCAATCGAGGATCTCATCCTTCATTTTTGGTTGAACCAGTACTTGTAATATTAGCCGTTTGATTTCATATGAGTTTGTAAGCAGATAGGAAACACCAGGTCATCTGCAGCTACCAGGATTCAGATCAAACAGACATCTCCCATCAGAATTTTTCCATACCAAGATGGCATTTGCAAATCCTGCTCATATAAATGAGAAACAGAAAAAGGCTTTTATTTTATGAATTTACGATGATGATTTGACTTCTACTCAGATTGAGGTCACAAGTTGTGCCCAACCTGAAGCAACAAACAATGCTGGCAAACAGTTAAAGAAAAAGGCTTAATAGTGATCAACGTAGAAAAAGAAAATCTTTAAGAAAGAGATTTTATAATTGGTTTTAGGGAAAGATATAAACTCATCTATCTTATAATTTTCTCAGTATACTTTTTAACCTCTCGTGGTTACAAGCTGTCTATTATATTTATGAAAGTTTGAAATTAACTATTATACCCGAGTATGCATTTATGACATTATATCAGTATTATTAAAACTGAAAACACACTAAGAAATCAGTTTTATGATCAAAATAAACACCCTGAGCATCCATACCAGATTGGCTACATTTTTCAAAACAAGTATAGATATGTGACAATAATGACACAAAGTTCATTGAAAAATTTATATTCACATACAGTTTAAAAGGCAAATTTAAAATAAAATCAGGAAAGAAATCCTCATACCCTGTAACTTCACTGAATAATGAGCTATAACTAGACATGGAAATTCACTCACATATTATGCAGCTAATCTAGGAAAGAATGAAGAATGAAAGACACACATTTTCTCTGGAAAAGCTATAAATGTTTCATAAAGTCAGTTTTTTCAATGTCTTCAATTCCTGTCCTTTAATGCCATGTAGGACTTTACTGAAATCTGGTTAATAGATTGTATCTTGGAGGAGATGAATACCACTCAATATAAAATTAACATTTTGAACCTATATATTTTATGCATATAACGTTCAGCAAACCATGATGAAAAGTTTAAAGACAATGTCTTATAACATGGACATTGTCTTTTGTGTGTGTGTGATAGTAGGTATCAAATAGCCTATAGAATACTCAAAGAGAGACATTCTCTATATCAAATTGTTTAAATGGAATTTAATGGAGATAGACACTTATTATAATACAAGGAAAGTTTTCATTTTTGAAACATGTACTTTGTCATTCTGTTTATTGCTATACAAATGGAATCTGATCTTTTAAATCCTCCATACATAGAATTTCCATTGAAATCAGCATCCCATTGCTAAGTCAATATTTAGGAGTGGAAGGTGGATGTGTGAAAGAGAGAAGCACTGTATAAACTTGTGTGAATTGCTCCATCGCTCTGTGCCTCACTTTTGCCATCTGTAAAATGGGGATAATACTTATCCTTTGTAAAGTACTTTGGGATCTATGGATGATGAATGTGTGTGTGTGCGCGCGCACATGCACATACACACATATGTACCAGAACCTGGGCTCGCTGAAGTCAATGGCAATGTTACCATTGATGTCCACAATTCAGAATTATACCCTAGATTTGCTATTATCAATACTAACCCAATTTAATAGGACTTTCACTGTTTATAATAGGGGTGGTTCTGAAATGCCAGTTCCAAACATCTACAAACTTTCTGGAAGTTCATCTCTGGATTCAGATCCAGACTTGAACTTCACTGCTGGTCCTTGCCTAATGGGGGCAAACCAAATCCTTGAGATTTGAACACACCAAAATATTTAGGAAATTCAAGATCCATATCTGTATTCAAACTATGCCGCTCTGGCCACGTCTACTTTTTATACTTCTGAAGCACATACTGCTTTCATAAGCCTCCCCACTCTTATGTCTATCTTAACACCTTACAGAGTCTTGTTTTCTATTTTCACCCAAATTTTGCTTTTCAAGTGGAAAATAAGCAATCCATGGGAAATATCAAATACCCAAATGAGTAACAGAAATGCATGAACTCATTGCCAGAAATATGCGGCGGGGCCTGGAGGAGGCCCGTGGGAAGGGAGCGCCACCCATTCCCACTCTGCCCTGGGCCCCATCCCTGACTGCAGCCCTGCTCCTGGCCATGGCTCCAGCTGCAGTTACAGCAGTTACTTCCAACTGCAGCACTTCTCCCAGCTGGAGCCCCAGCTGCAGCTTGGGCCTCAGCCCCTGCCTCAGCTCCCGACCACAGCTCCTGGGGGCGGGGAGCGTGGATAGATTCCATTATGGATGGGGGGGCATGACAGAAAAAGTTTGGGGACCACTACCATAGGACATTCCCAAACTATTTTCTAGAGCCCATCTTTTAGAAAGAATAATCCAATCTTCATTTTAAATTTGTCAGTGATGGAGAATCCATGACAACCTTTGGTAAATTGTTCCAAAGGTTAATTATTCTCACTATTAAAAATGTACATCTTATTTTCAGTCTGAATTTGTCTACCTTCAACTTCCTGCCATTGGATCATATTATACCTTTCTCTGCTAACTTGAAGAGACCATTATTAAATATTTGTCCTCCTGTAGGTGCTTATAAGGTGGGTACTTATAGACTGTAATCAAGTCACCCTTAATCTTCTCTTTGTTAAAATAAATAGCCTTTGCTAAAATAAATAGTCTATCACTGTCAGACAGGATTTTTGTAGTTCTTTAATCATTTTTGTGGCTCTTCTTTGAACCTTCTCCAATTTTTCGATATTACCTTGAATTGTGGACACCAGAACTGAACACAGTATTCCAGCAGAGGTTGCACCAGTGCCAAATAGAGGTCAAATAATCTCTGTACTCCTACTCAAGATTCCCCTGTTTATACATCCAATGATCACAGTAGCCCTTTGGCCATTGCACTGGGATCTTACATTCAGCTGATTATCCACAGTGATCCCCAAATCTTTTTCAGTGTCACTGCTTCCCAGGATAGACTAGTATGAGAAAAATAAAATCAAGAGGAAGGGACTGACAGACCAACCAAATACCACAAGGGCAGAGATACTGGGATATACTGGGCCATTTCGTGCTCTTAAAATGTCTCATGTTAAAAAACAGGCACTATCAGACCACTCCCAGCCACTACATGAAGCACATAGTTTATAAACTATTTGAAGATCCAAAGCACCCCTGGAGGAGACAACGTTAGATATTGACATGGGCTGCAAAGTTTAGATCCAGACAGAAATTTCCCCCATAATGGAGTGGGAGGTTGAGTCTGAAGGACTAAGTTCAAGTCTATCTCTAATGTCAGCGTGGATTTCATTGATTACCTGTAGACTTTGTCAGGATTTGATTTCCCTTCCTGATAGCCCTGCTGTGAACCTGCACCTTTCATCTTTCTGTACTATAGGCAGAAGGGAAGAAACACAAACCCACCACAAGCAGCAAATGGAAGTAGTACATATGGATCTTTCCTTCTCAGGAACCAATTTTCTGACAAATAAATTCTGCAAGCACATTATATTCACCTATCAAGACTGCACACACAAGCTGGGAGATGTAACTTGCAGAAAGCATTTGACCATTAATTTTTACTAGTTTGAAACTTCTGAGATCATTGTCCAGGATAACTTTATGCTTTTAAATGGACATAATAAATATTTACAGTGTAAAATAAACAAATGCTGTAGCTGTCCCATTTTGCTTACTCAAATCAATCCTTTTTAACATCCTTGAGAAGCTAATAGATTTAATTGTGCTTACTTTATTTTATAGAGGGGTTCATAGATGAGATCACTTGAAATTATTTCTTCAGGTAAAGCATGCATTCAGGCAGGAAATGTTGACCTTCTTTTCTAGATAACTGGATACAGTCATCCTGCTAGTTGATGACTCTGCCTAGTGGTAGCATCATGTCGATAAAAGGCACTACCTGCTCATGCCTAGAAAACCTATCTATATTGCTACACCTTTGGCCTGTGAGCTAGGCAAAGGACCCTGCAGGTTGTTTCCATTAGGAGTAGAAATGAATGATGTGGCCTGGTATATTTGATGATATCCTGTTTATTTACAAAGAACGTACAAAATCCAGTTTCCATACAGCCAGTAGCTATCAAACAACAGGAGACAAGGTTTTTTTGGCCACAGCCCCCAGCTCCTGTCAGCCAGAACTAAACCCAAAAGCACTCTCTCTAGGCTTTTCTCAGGGCCACGCTCCCAGTGCTCAGCAGGCTGTGTTTGGCTTTCTGTTCCTTCTTTCTCTGGTATTACTTCTGTCTCACACACACACACATACCCCTACGAAAATAATACACAACAAAACCCACATGAGGTTTTGTTTTGGGCGGTGCAACGTGCCAGGTTTGGGGTGGAAGTTGGTATTGCTTCAAAAAGGAGCCTAACTGTTTCTTACAAATAAAGAGTGGCAGTTACACACATCGGCAATGAGGCTTGACCCAATCACAATGATATTATTACACTGTCATCCTCTCTTTCTACAAAGGGTGTTCATACATTTCCCTCGATGAGGCAGAGCAGTGAAATGAAAGCAGACAGTTCTTTAATGTAGCAGACGACAGCAGTACAAGAGCCAATGGGTGGAAGCTGAAGATGGACGAATTCAGAGTAGGCACAAATGCCTGAACAGTGGGCGAAAATAGCCATTGGAACAATTTACCTAGGAATGTGGTCAATTCTCCATCAGATAACGTCTTTTAAAATCAAGAGTGGATGTCGTCTTCTACAAGAAAAGCTCATCCCAAGCAGAAGTTATGTGCTTGATACAGGGGGTCACTGGGTGAATTTCTGTGGCCTGTGTTAGATAGATCATCAGAATGAATCTCTTCTGGCTTAAAATCCTGCAGGGACTGCAGTGTTCACCAGGTGTAAATCTATTTGTGACACCAAAATATAAATGTTTCTCATAGGTTACTTGAAAGCAATGGTGGGCTTTGTTGACGCCTTCGTTGTATTCTCAATTCCCCATTGGCTGTATAAATGTATAACCCTTGAGCATATCTCATAGCTTCTCTGTGCCTTATTTTATTTATCTGCAAAATAAGTAAAATAATAATTTGCACAGGACCTGATCCAACGCCCACTGACATCAGTGGAAGGATGCCCATTAGCTTCAACAGGCCTTTTATCCAGCCTATAAAGTACTTTGAATTCTTTGGAGAGGTGCTACATAAGTGCAAACAATTGCTCAGTCTTATTATCATTATTATTATCAATAATAATAGCCATTAGAACAATTTACCTAGGAATGTGGTCAATTCGCGGTCAGATAACGTCTTTTAAAATCAAGAGTGGATGTTGTCTTCTACAAGAAAAGCTCATCCCAACTAGAAGTTATGTGCTTGATACAGGAGTCACTGGGTGAAATTCTGTGGCCTGTGTTATTATCAATAATAATAACAACCCTAACACTGCCATATTTTCTCCTCTGTTTAGAAAACCAAGTCTTTTTCCAGAGCTGCTGCCTCGAGGCCGGGGCAAACTCACCATTATACCTCCTGGAGAAACAACCATATGAATTCAGTTACAAACTGAGTACATTCCTGGGCAGTAAAAATTCTTACTGTTGTTTTCTCTCTTTTGTACAATTCATTTTGAGTAATTAATTAATAGCAGTCATTTATACTGAAAAAATGGCCAACTGTTTGTTACGCAGATTATGTAGTTCTCTTAAACTGTAGCAATCTGACAGTTAAAATTACCATTCCTATACTGTGCAGTTAGAGTACTTTAGACTAGAAGTCAGAGATCTCTCCAAGTTAAAAAGAATTCCCTGCCATGAGGATGTGATAAAGTTTAAGTAGAAAGTTGATCCCCTCTGCATGAATTCAGAGAGACATCTTGTGAGTTGTCAGACCTTGTAGAATGCAGTTTTTGGCCTTGTGCTTTCAAAGTGATATTCTGCCCAATATTCTGATCAAGCCCAGCATCATTTTGGTTCTTTTTTTACACTCCCCTATTTAATTATTGAGCTGTGCTTGAAAATGGTCTGATTATTTTTGATGTGTGGCAGCTGCTTGTGGACTGCAAGCAAAATTTGGCTTTGGAAATCAGATTAAAGAAAATTCTGGTGGAAAGACTGGATAAACCATCAATTTTCTGTAGACAACAAGAGAGTGGCTGTGTATGCTGTGTCTTCCCTGACAGAGTATGTTGCTATAATATGCTGAACTTTTGTGTTTTCATGTTATACAGTGGACTAAAGTGGTTCACTAGAACAGAACATTCTGGAATGATGGAAACATTTCTTTGACAGGGTTACTGGCTTGGTGGATGGTGGGAAGCAGTAAATGTGATATATCTTGATTTTAGTAAGGCATTTGTCACAGTTCCACATGACATTCTCATAAGCAAACTAGGGAAATGTGGTTTGAATGAAATTACTATAAGGTGAATGCACAACTGGTTGAAAGACTGTACTCAAAAAGTAGTTATTGGTTCACTGTCAAAGTGGGAGGGCGTATTTAGTCAGGTCGTGCAGCAATCAGTTCTGAGTCCAGTTCTATTCAATATTTTCATTAATGGCTTGGATAATTGAGTATACTTATAAAATTTGCAGATGATACCAAGCTGTGAGGGGCTGTAAGCATTCTGGAGGACCGGATTAGAATTCAAAACAATCTTGACTAACTGGAGAAGATTAAATTCAATAAAGGCAAAGTTCTTCAGTTAGGAAGGAAAAACCAAATGCACAACTACAAAATGGGGAATTTCTGGCTAGGCGGTAGTACTGCTGAAAAGGATCTGGGATTATGGTTGATCACAAATTGAAGATGAGTCAACAATATGATGCAACTGCAAAAACGGGTAATATTATTTTGGGGTTTATTAATAGGAGTGTTGTATTTAAGACATGGGAAGTAATTGTCCCGCCTGACTCGACACTGATGGGGCGTCAGCTGAAGTACTGTGTCCAGTTCTGGGTGCCACACTCTAGGAAAGATATGAACAAATTGAAAAGAGTCCAGAGAAGAGCAACAGAAATAATAAAAGGTTTAGCAAACCTGATCTACGAGGACAAGTTCAAAAAAACTGGGCATGGCCTTGAGAAAAGAAGACTGAGAGGGGACCTGGTTAATCTTCAAATATGTTGAGGGCTGTTATAAAGAGGACAGTGATGAATTGCTCTTTGTGTCCACTGAAGGTAGGACAAGAAGTAATGGACTTAATCTGCAACAAGGGAGATTTAGGTTAGATATTAGGAAAAACTTTCTAACTCTAATGGTACTTAAGCTCTGGAATAGGCTCCTAAGGGAGGTTGTAGAATCCCCATCAATGGAGGATTTTAAAATCAGGTAGGAGAAATACCTTTCAAGGATGGTCTAGGTTTATTTGGTCCTGCCACAGTGCAGGGGGCAGGTCTTGATGACTTCTTGAGGTCCCTTCTCGCCCTTCATTTTTATGATTCTATTATTTAAGGCTTTAGAACTCCTACTTTCTGTAGCAGCCTTAAGAGATCCTTAATATTTATCCTTCTGCAAATGTATCATAGCTTTTGTGAACAGCATACTGTAAGCATTGTACCGCTGATAGCTGGAGGAGTGATAAATCAGGAACATGTCAGGGAAAGTAAGACTGGAATGATCTCATGCTGCCTCCGAGGCAGCGAGGAGTCTGTGATGGATATCTGACCTTTCAGATATAAGGGAAGGAGAATATATTTTTCTGTTTATACCTATTAGAGTTTATGATAAAATTTATATAAAATGTTTTAGGCCTTATGCTCTGAGGACTCAGTTTGAGAATATTATTGAAGCAGTTCATAAAAAAAATACTTAATACAAATACCATGATCATTTCTATGTACAGGCCTGCTAGAAAGTTAGAGCCTGATCCAAACCTTAGTGAGTTAACTGAAAGACATCTATTGACTTTGGTTAACTTTGGATCAGGGCTTTAGAAAGCAATTTGGACAGTGAGGTGAGAAATTTGGAATGACCAGTGTGTCAATACTATGGACGCCAGACTTCATTCTTCTCGCTTCAGTTCACATAATAGATTCCAGCCCAGTCCAATGCTAAGAAATACTTAACCAAACGCTGCCAAGGCAGATGCAGATACTAAAGGGTACATTTGTCAATGGGTATTTTAAACACACATCTCCAGTGTGTTATTTTTGAACATTTATCCTTAATTTGGTCATGAATTTTGAGTTACTATCCTAGGGTCCTATTCTGACAGGACCTACAGCTATTAGATCCAAATGTAATGTCATTTAGATGACTGAATGGTGGAAACTAACAGGGTACTCTACTGAATACCAGTGTAAAGTAAATTACAATAACCTAGGACATAAATCACAGTAGTAGTCACAGTGATGCTGTGTGTAAGGGTCTTGTTCCAGAGTCATGCCTCCCACCCCTTTTTTCCCTTAAAATTTATCTTCAAAACTATGAGCCCACTGAGAAAAATATTATGGTTTGATGACCTTTAATACCAGTGGTTTCTTTTCTGGGTCATTTCAAATTATCTTGATCTTCCTGGCACGTTAGATGTTTGAGAGTGTGCAGGGCAGGTTTATGACATCAGAAACGGCAGCAGCAAAAGTAAGCAGTTACATTTCATGTATAAATATCAACAAGCTTCTTTGAAACATAGCGTCTGCCTACGGAGACTACCGCATTGTTACTGCAATGGTAGGTTCACAGTTCACGCTAAAATGTACATTGTTCTCCAAGTGAATATTCTCCAGTAAAGGGGAATTCCTGTGCTGCTGTATAAAATCACCCAAACCTCAGTTCAGTGTGTGATATATTTTATTACACAATACAAACTCACCTCTTCCCTCACGCACAGGAGACAATGGATATGTACAACTGCCACCCATAGAAGGCAAACCTTGTACTGGCCAATATCAGAGCAATGCCCCGGGGGGTGGTAAAAGTAAATATTGAACATTTTAGACTTGTCTGTCATCTGTTATTGAATTACTGAATAATTTAGGGTCCAATTATAATCTCAGATACACAGGCCGTTAGAGTCAGATTCTGAGCTTGTCAGCAAAATGGTTTAGACTGTGGAAGAAATTAACTAGGTGTACAAAGTGGCAGGCAGACTCTTTATCCACCGCTGACCCAGAGTATCCCTGACCCTACTTGCAGGCACTGTGTATATGGGAAGGGGCAGAGGATGTGTCTGTTGCTCTTCTTTTGTGGATTTGTTGCTTTGTGGATATATGTGTGGGGATATATGGCATCTCCCAACATGTCCATGCCATCTCCACAGCCCACAAAGTCAGCTGTGTAGATCTCTTCTGCACTGGGAGTTCCCATTCTTTAATACACCTGGGCAGGAGACCTGCAGCTTTTAAGCGGCTTTTGGTGCTTCCATGGGTGCCTAAGGACCTTATTTTGCAAGTACCTAACTGCATATACATTAAAAAAATTGACCGTACAATATGCATCCACATATCTGAGGTCAGAATTTGGTTACTGATTTTAATCATTGTCAACTAAATCTTTCACAGCAACTTGACTGGAGCAGCATTTGTATGGCAAGCTTACCCAGTTTTGTTCATATCTTGAAAAGCAGATGGGAAGCATCTCACTGAAGCAGCTCAAAGACAAACTGCTTGATTTCTAAGTCCTGTAAAAGCCAGGATCAATTCCATATTCCTGTCGGATAATATTGTACAACTTCATCATCATCTGCCATCATAAATTATTTCTAATGTTTCATCACAGTTTGTCTTTGTCTCAAATTTAATCTTGTAGAAAAAAATCTTGCTCTTGTCACTGGCTTGTAAATTAATGGCATGTATGCTGGACAGTGTCCCTGTTCACATTTGATTGTTGCTGGATGAGCTGCTTGGTGAGACCAAAGTGGTTGTGAGAGATGATGTGACTACGCTGTCATAACAAGAAACATTGTCAGGATCATCTAATAATATTTTACAAAACATCCACCGATGTGTTAAAAACAAGAGAACCTTTAATTTAAAGATAATAATAATTAAAAGAAGCTCTTCCATCTGTCATAATAATAGAGTCACCAATTATTACCATGATGTCATCTTTTAAAGGAAAACAAATGCACCAAAAATTGAATTACCAATATGTCAGTGTTCTGGATATTTGTTAAAATTAATAATAATAATAATAAATAATGAGAGGGGAGTAACATATTCCTGGGCAACTGTAATAATCCTGCATGCATGAAAGTAAGGAAGTGGTTGAATTTGATCAGTTCCTCTGCAGAATAGATATGGGATTATCCTTTTCATTTTGTACGGACATACATTATTGGATGGGCAATTAAAATAAAGGTTCAACCTATCTGAATAGCTTTACACAGGCTGGAATTATGTTAGAGACAAGTTAAAATCGCAACATTCAAATTCAGATTTCAGAACTCCCAAGGTCAGAAGGGCTAGTGTTTGGAACTAGTGGTGTGATTCAAATACCGTACAGAAAGCAGTCAGCCTCCAAATTTGGATTTAGCCCAAATTTTGTAATCTGATTCCCCTACAAACACATGTACATGTGCATTCAGAGTAAGAGGAGCATTCCCAAAGGTCTTTGAAATTAATGAGTGCTTAACTCTTTATTCAAAGGAAGCAGAAGTAGTCCAACGTAAGTGTTTTGAAAATTCCACCCTCCATGTCTAATTCATCCATGAATTGGAAGTCAATGGAAAGTCCTCATGCCCCTATATGACATTAGCAGCAATATGGAAAACTCCCATTGTTTTCAGAATTTTAAAGCTCCAATTTCATAGTAACCAACCCAAGTGGAAGAGTTATTTTCTTGCAGCAACAACTGCTTGAGGTGAGGAGCCAGGATTAAACCAGTGGTACCTCAGAAAAGAACAGGTAACACTCCTTAAGGTTGGGCCTTATTTGAGAATAGTAGAAGGGTGAAAGATAGCTCATGTTGGAGGGAAATATTCCCATTGCATCGAAGGAGAAAAATGGGAAAACATGTACTGACATTATTTTCAGTGTTCCTTGTACACCTATTTGCTACAAGAAAAGTTTGTCCAAGTGTTTTTCCAGCTGAATACCCCACAAGAGATTAAGAAACAAACACCAGGAATATTCAGTGACCTGCAGACAAAGTAAGGCCACATTGGTTTCTATTTTTGTTATCGTCTTGGAGCCTTAAAATTACACACGTCCTGCAAGAAATTTCAGGTGAATAACACTAAGGGTTTGTCTTCACAGCGGAGTTAACCTGCACTCTTATTTGGTTGTTTCCAACTCCCATCCACACACAAAACCCTGTGACCAGAGTTTAGTGCTGCTTTCTACCAAAGCTAGCTGGCCTCTTCTGGGGTTATAGGATCAAGCTGGAAAGGGCTTTTATTCAGGCTGGTATTCCACTCACGTTGCAGAAAGGACACAGGGTAAATCGCCTGAGCACTGATAGTCCTCCAGTGCCTTTCCACAATTCCTCCTTCACACCCGGAAGGACAGACATGTTCTCCCACAGTTAACTGGGAGAGAATCTTAGAGCAGTTCATCTTGCTGCAGCACAAACAGCCATGGGATATGCCCTCAGAAGTCCTAGAGGTTCACATGGGTGAACACAGCATCTGGGAGGACACAGTAACATGGATGCGTCTTAGCAGTGTGGCTGCTGACATCCAGATTAGGCTAATTAAGCTGCTGATCACATGATGACCTCTGCACTAAAGACATACCTTTAGATCCTGTATCAAATACACTCCCCCTTTGGTGCAGAACTGTCACCGTTTTAAAGCTCCAGGACTGTAGTTACTACCCATATGGAGAAGAGGATATTTTAATACACAGAGAGTTCTCATGAACCCTTCAGCACCTCTGGCATAAAGTTAAGTAGATTATGAAATATGTCAGTTTTGGTCTGGCTATCATTTATTTAATCATAAAGCTTATGAGCAGTACCCACCATTTAGAAAGTAATGGCCCTTAACAATGTATATTACTTGTAAAGACCATGATTCTGTAGTGTGTACCATGCAGGCAGACCCCTGCATCCACACAGAGTCCTATTTAGCACCAGATTTTCAAGTGAGCTCAGCTCCCATTTAGCCACCAAGGTAAAGTAGCCATATTTTCAAAAAAGTTCAGTATATTGAGTTGTCTTTTTACAACCTGGCCTCTAGGTACCTAACGGAAACTGAGCTTGTTTGAAAAGCAGGCCTCAGCTGGGAGAGCTGAGCTCTTGAAAACATGGCCTGGAGCAATTTTGATAATCTGTCCCTTAATGTGTACATAACACAATCAAAGCTACAGTAGGATCTATAATACTGAAGCCTTAAAACTGCTACTCTCCCAAGCAAAAGGAATGTCTTTGTTCCAGGATCTCAATATTATTCAGCGGGACTCCACATGGGCACAGGAGTCAGCCTGCATACCTCTCATTGCAAGATCATAGCATAAAGCGACAGCATAAATGAGACTTTCCCGGCAAAACATGATGGTTAACTTCCCAGAGAACATTTGCTGCAAACTCTAGTATGTGGTCTTCATGAGCTTTCCTGGAAAAATATTCATCAAATCTTACAATGAATAGCTTTCAGCTTTACTTATGCACTGGTTTGCTATGTTCCTCTGCTCAATACTTAGAATATTATGTTCCAAAATCCAGTGTGATGCTAAACTGCACTTCCACCTTGATTGGGCATCATGCACATGCACTAAAATGGAAGACATGTTTTGTAAGAAAAGTAGGGAACCTGAAGTTGAGCATGTGCGAATCTGTAAAAGTTAATAATATTTTGGATAAACTACATTGCGGTTATGACTTTTTTGGTAAACTGCAGTTACCATTGGATGTGGGTGGTTTATTTAAAGAAGCAAAGGACAAACTGTGGGCCTGATGCATCTGATGTGGCCGTTTAGGACCCAGATCCTGGGTTGAGTGGTGGAAGAGTGCTCAGTATAGCGGCCCTTCTTTATGATTCCCTGATCCTGGAGTTGTCTTGGTGTTGGTCCAGTTCCTGGCTGATTATGCTGCCCCAACTTTACTAAAAAATTGGGCCCAAATTATTTTACACACATTGAAATGCTCTCTGTGATTCTCTTGCTTTCTTACTGTGGTCTTTAGAGATCTTCAGGGAACCAACTAACTGTCCATCTTGAAGGAAGTTTTCTTCTTAAAGAAAAACAAATGCATTATTTATTTCAAAACTGAACATTATAGTCAAATAATTTATTCCTATTTTGCCAGCATCGGGAAGCATTAGGGTCTGATTTAAGTCCATCGTGCCAAATTTCTTTTTTTTTAACTTGTCAGGTACAACTACATGCAGGAAAGATGGAACTTTTACAAGATGGAAAGTGGCTTTACAATCCTAGAATAACAACAAATACATGTGTGTGTGTGTATGTGTATATATATATATATGTGGATATGATTTTAAAAATATAATTATTCTGAAGCTGACAGTAATTGCAGGCAGCAGCAAGAAATATCTATTTAATGCTATTGCTTTAAGTAGACACCGCTATTTATCCGGTCTATTAGCAGGGAAAAATAAATAAATATTTTAAATTCTCTCAGTACATATCATGATATGAGGGAGATATATCCATACATAACTTTGCATGATTAAGAACAACCAGCAGAGCAAAGATAACCCTTATCATAATCAAAGCTTCTTTCAGGATACTGCAGAATGAAATCCTCCACAAGTTGCCATCAAGCAACTATGGGCCAAATGTGGACTATGTAGATCCACTACTAATTCATCCCCCTCTCTGACTTGCTAGATATCCCCAGCACATATGCCAGCTGTTGGTTCCATTCTGACTCTTGCTCTGTCCCTTGCACATTTGCTTATTTTTCTGTTTCCAGTCTCCACTTTACAACTTTTAGCTTCCGCTCAATGGGTAGTGCTCATGTTTCTGTTCTAGAAGGCCAAAAATAAATTGTGCCCAAAACATTTTTCACACACACCAATTTATACACATGAAACCTGCATTTGTTCCTACAAATGTGCATTGAAATGCACAAATCAGGTTAATGCCTAGTTAACTGTAGTACCCATTTTTCTGTGCAATTATTTTCCGGGGAGGGGAGTGCAGTCTGAGTCCACTTTTGAAAATGTGGTGCTCTCCCATGATTAGTTATACAGATGTGTCAAAAACCCATTCCTAAACAATTTATCCATGGTGCCTTCTAGCTATCAAAGGATTTCCTTACATCTTTGTCTTTCCTTCATCTCACCTTCTTAGCATGGAACTTGGCCTAGGTCAACACAGCACATTCACAGCTTCTGTAGTCTGTTATTTTTTCTCCCTATTTTGTGTTCAGGATGCTTTTTGGCCTTTTTTGTATAATCTTTTTGTTCAGTGCTCTAACCATAGTTCTATTGTCGGTGGCTGACAAATCTCTAGAAGACAAATTTCCCTGATCTCATGATGCTGTTAAAGAAAAATGCCACTTTCTGGAAACTATTATACGTACATTGAATAGGACAGGTGTTTGCAGTCAAAGGGAATATTATTCTTTTGTACTGCCGTTCCATATTCCTGCTTGCTTTTTTTCTGGGTTAAATAAAATACCAACAGTCTATCAGCTTAGAACCCAACAACAAAGAGCTATCTAGTAAAGTATTGTGTTCTTAATTGTATTTTTATTTTTATTCAACATCAGTAACTCTGTCTCACAAGAGAGAATTTTACTTTTTACTCTTTTTCCAATATGTTTTCAGTCTTATCCATTCTTAGGAAAAGTTAACACCTAGTCCCAACCTAAATGGCTTTGTTCAGACTCCAATCTCCATCCATCCAGCATAAGCTTTTTCACTTGCAACAATTTATTGAATAAAGGGGAAAAAAATAGAAATTATAAAATATATCCAACACAAATTGTCTTTATATAAGTGAGGACACAGCTATTACCTCCAACTAGTATTAAAAGAAACATGTTATATAGTCAGGAATTTGCCTTTGAAAGCTTATCAAACCCTAGTACACATCAATTTTATAAGAGTTTTTAAAGCAAAATCTAACTCTAATTTATAATACATGCCAATGAGTGTATTTTAAGATATAATTTGCATTCACATTTTATCTCCTCTAAAAATAACATTGGTATTAAAAAAAATAAAATTCAAACTTAACAGTCATGTATAATCCAAGGAAATCAAAGTAAAAATGCATAAAGGCAGAAGGCAGTCTCTTACAATGTTCTGTTGGACGAAAAGAAACTGTTTAGTCTGTCCAGTTATACAGTAAGTATAAATAGATTGTAATATCACATCACTGAAAGACCTTGTTCCATTTTCATTTCAGACTCCATTCATTATCGTTGGGTATTGCCACTGTCCAAATGTTCATATCTGTTATTTTTTTACATTTGTGGTTTTGTTGTTGTTGAGGTTTTATGATTACAATATTAGTCCCTACATTCAGCAATGTAGTTAACTACAAACCTCATTTTAAGCATATAAGTACTCTCATTGACTTCAACATCAATAATGATTTTAGGGCAAGGTGTTATTCCACATGAGGACAGGTGTCACAATCTGGCTCATCAAATGTAGAACTAAATAATTTACAAGCTAGAGTCCTTCAAATGTATCAAAAGAACTTGTCCTCAATTAAGGACTCAGACCCCCAGTTCTCCTTCCACTGAAATCAATGGCAGAACTTCCATTGCCTTTATGATCCAGGATACAGGCCAGATATCCATAATGCTTTTGATGTTTTAAAAAGAAGCTGGTTTAGGTGTATCTTAGTGAAGAGAGAAGACAAAAAAGCAATGTTGAAGTTTTCTAAGTGACCATTTTTATAGATCAGAGTTTGAAAAATGAGTATATTTTTTTCCAAACAGCATTTTACCAAATTTTCTGAAAACAAAACTTACCCTTTGGGCTGAAGAAGCAGAATAAAAAATGACTTATTCTACATAACGCCCAGTTCAGATAATTTTACTTTCAGGAGATGAGCACATTTTGACAATATTCACACAAAAAAAACAGATACATTTAACCTTCTATTGCAGAAGAGATTCTTTTGTAACAAAGTCTGATTAGTTGTGACATAAACTATGTTTTCTATCTAATTAAGTGACCTTGGGGGTTAGCCCATTTTGGGAAGATGCTCTGACCCTTAATGACAAGTGAAATGAGGAGAGGAACTCAGTCTGCAGGGGGATATAGAGTCTCCTTTTCAACCTGCTTTATGTAGTGGAAAATGCTAATAATATCTAGCTCTTATATAGTAATTTGCATTTTCCAAAATGCTTTATAAACATTGACTAATTATTCTTCACAACATTACTGTGAAGTAAGTGTCATTAAGTAGCATAATGCTTCTGCTAAGTTACAATAAAATGTCATAGACTAAGTATTGCTTTACTTCTGTGTTATTCTATTCTAGTCTATATAGTTTCATTTACTGCACTCATCACAATAGTACCTGAGTGCCTTCCTGTAGTGAATCAAGCAATGTGATGAACATCTGTCACATTTGTTCTTCAGCCTCTTCCTAGGGGGAGAAGTGTGTGTAGCGGAATGTTGTGATTTGGAAATTTTGTATAAACTATTAATATATACACTCACACATGACGTTATATGTATATATTAGAGAAGGAAAGATCAAGAATTCATGCATGTGTGCTGATACATTCACTAAATAAAAGCGAGAAATTTAGGGATTCTTTTAGATTAGATTTTCCCAAACTGGTCTATAGATAACTTGCTGGTGGTTCATGGAGAGCTGGCTGGGCATATGAGTCCCAGATCAGAGAAAACTGAACACATGGGAGGAAAGGGATGAACTGAAGAGCCAAGAGAAGTCAGTGAGTTATGCACTAAAGATAGCTAAAAAGTTCACAAATAAATATTGGCCAAATAGGTTAGTGAGATAATTTTTTAGGCAATAAGTTGTTCATGAATTCTTCTCTTTAGACAGTCTCTATTCATTATTTCTGCAGTGCAGTTGATCACATGGTATTGTTTGTACTCCCTGATTGGATGTCTGAAACTTTTAAAACAGAAGAAAAATAAATAGAATAGTGCAAAGTGAATAATAACATACAAATTCTATTATGAATTTTCTAATTTCACATTCAATTTGTGAAATTCTTGGAATTTGCAAACATTTCCAGCCATACTGAATAATTACTAACATGAATCTTAGCAAAATGAACATGATACAATTGTTCACTAAAATATTACCAAGTTAATGTTTTTTATTATTCAGTCATCTCTAGCATTGAGAGCTAGGGGCTTATTTTGATGTTAGATAGGCATTTGAATTATCCAAAATATAGATCATTGATGTACTTGAGAGGCTAGCAGATGCCTCTGCTGAAAACTGCTGCCCAGCTTGGATAGTGCCATCTGCCAAAAAGTCTAGTAAAACAGATACACGTGTAACATTCCTGATGTTAAAGATGCTCCAAAATAGGAGGTTTTAGCTCTCTGCATCCGTTATGCATATGCTACCATTAGAAACAAGCACATCAGGATCAGTATACCCCCTGATAACATTCTTTTGTGTATGACTGCCTGGGAAAGGGAGCAGAACTGGATAGCTGCATGCTATTAAATATATATATATTAGTGTGTATGTGTACACACACACACGTTATACAGCTGCTAAGGGGAACCACTACTTTGAAATAAGAAAGTAAGAAGCAAACTCCATGACTACCATGCAAGAAAGGCCCCTGATGTTTCCATGTTCCAGCAGCTGATAGTGCTGCCTTTCTCCCAAATAAGAACTTCTGAGTCAAATTCTGCTTTCAGGTGTAGCCATACAAGTAAAAAGGGGTTGTACATGTATATCTGAAGGCAAAATGTGGCCTAAAATGTCTATAAATGTACCGTACTCATTTATATCCTGGGCCAAAACCTGAGATTCTTACTTAGGCCCCAGTTCAATAAATCATTTAGACACATGCCCAAGTCCATTCCTACTCAGTGTAGCACTTAAACACATATTTAATGTTAAGTATATACTTAAGTCCATTGAAATCTCACAAAACGCTTGTCAGTTACTATTCTGGCCTACTGAACTTGGTAACGTAACATCATGTTTGGGCTTGTACTGCCTGAATGTAGCACACAGGGACACATTTTTAGAGATGGACGTCCTAGGTGCATGTGTATAATATGTGGTGCAATAGCCACCATAATTAGAGCTGTGGAATAACTTTTTTTTTTTTTTTTGATTCAGTGGCTGAACAAAGAAAAAACATCATTTCGGGTCAACCTGCAACAAAAGGATGTAAGAATTTTCAGTGAAACAAAAAAGTCAAAAAAATTTCATGTCAAATAAAATGTTTCTTTCAACTGAAAACTAAATGCTTTGATTTAGTTTTACGGTTTGATTACCTTTTTTATTAAAAAAATTGAAGCAAATTTTTAAATGGAAAGTTTTACATCACAAAAGCAAATTTGACATTTTTGGATTTATTTTATTTTTACTGAAACAATTCAGTGAATTCAACACAAATTCATGAAATGTTTTGGATGACCCAAATCTACATTTTTCAGGAAAAAATAGTTTCATCTGCAAAATTTCACCCAGCTCTTCCCTTAATTAATAACGTTATATATGTAGTAGATAATAGGCCTGAGTTCTTTGGTACAGCTGTTTTCCTATGCATCACAGAGGATGAATTTCCAGGACTACGATTTTCAAAAGTGTGTAATAGCTTTAGATGCCTCATTATTTGAGGCCTTAAACTTGATGCATTTAAAAAAAACCTGATTTTCAGAAAGCACTGAACACCTACCCTCCGAAAATCAGGTCTTTCTAAGACGTCTGGGTGGGTTAAGTGCCCAAAATCACTAGTCACTGTAGAATATCTTGGCCTTGGGGTTTTTGTGAAGAAAGAACATCACCTCTTCATTTCTGTGATCTGGTTTACATTGAAATATGATAGAATGTTGATTTCAAGATATATTTAATTTATTACTATAGTCAAGAAGAGAAGGGAATTAAACAAATTCTTCTATTAGAAATCAGTCTTATCTAGGAAAAGACTGATTAAGTCTGAGAAACTCTATCGGCATTAAGGATAAAGCATTCTGAATACAAATGCCTTGAATGAAAAAAGTTGGTAAGAGGAAGCTCCATTCCTAGGGGATCATATCAACAAAATATAATGAAAATGTATTTTTATTTTAAATAAGAATGTTGATTGATTAATACATGCAACAAGTAAAGGTATCTATGGGACATCAAAGATAGGGCTAAGCATTTTTAATGGCCTGGTTTTCAGAAGTGATGAATGCTCTCAGCTTCCAAAGAAGTCAATGGGAAATCAGGCTGTTATTTATATGTTGAAAAGCCAATAGGAAGTGAAAGTCTTCAAGATGAACCCAAATAAAATGTGTTACAAGAACTAGGGCCTGATCCAAACATCTTTGAAGTCAACAGAAATAAAATTGTTGACAGAGCAATTCCGACCTAACAATGAAAATAAGACTGCAAAGTTAGCCAATAAGTTTATACCACTTCAGACAGCACAACATCATGGAAGCTTTGCAAAGAAAGTCCCCAGAGCTATGTATGGAAATAGTAAAACAGAAGATCAAAAGAAAGGGTGCTCTGAGTTAGTGTCCATTGATTTCTTAAACTGTTGAAGTTCTGACAGCAGAATTGTAATGTCATGCCATGACTTTTGGAAATGAATGTGCAATATAATTTGCACATGAAGAGTACAGACCCATGGGTTCTGGCAAGAAAACCTACAAGAATTACAAATATGAAACCACCAAAGAGACACACAGTTTTCTCAACGAGCTTTTTAAAGGTGTTACATTAAGCACAACTCATATTCTGATCCTGATCACTTCAAATAAAGAAAGGATTGTATTCTGATTGACTCACATCAGTGTTTCAAAAGGGAGCCAGTTAGTAGACTGTCTATTAAAATAAAAATGAAAGAAGCTTAATAAATGAATCAGATCACTTCCCATAAGCCAAAAAGACCTGGACAACATGAGATCAAAGGCTGGGTTTTTTCAGCTAACCACAGAAGATCCCTCCTACTGGCAACTGCTAAGACTTTATCACAGTTAAGCACCTTGTCTATTCTCTTTCTTTTCAGTCTGTAAAGGAAGACCACAGCCATCACAGAACAAAACTACAGCTATAAGCCTACCTTGAACTAATACTACCTTTGAAATGAACTGAAGTTTCTACCTATTTTGAGAAAGCAGCCATTGTGAACTGTCTAAGACCCTGTCTACACTTACCTCTGGGATTTGGCAGCAGTCGACGGGAGTTACACAATGTACACAGAAAACTTGCGTAACTCCCATCAACTTCTCTGATCCAGAGCAATCAATCTGACAGCGGCGACTTTGCCGCCGTCAGTGTAGCCGTAGCCTAAGTGATTTGAAGACTATATTTACACACTAATTCTGTTTTATGAGCAACAAAGACTTTTCTATATGTATTGTACTGTATTATTCTAGCCCCTTTCCTGAGGCGTGGCTCATGCCTTCTTCGTGATCCTTGCTAATCAAAGTGGCTTTTTCTCTCTCTTCACATGGGTCGGGTCCTGGGTTCTTTCTTGATGCCTGGAGATGCCTCCTCTCTGTGCTTGCAACACAACAGGTGCTGTCCCTTAGTAAAATGACTAATACTACTCCTTTTAACAAGGAGTATAACACAGTACACCAGAAACAAAATACAGCAATACAAACCCCAACAAGTGAAATGCCTCTACCAAAAACTAACAATATAGCAAAGGGGGACTTCATTGGGGATACCAAACAGAAGTTACATGAGCAGACACCTCAAACTGGTGGTACATTAAATCTTACCAAGCCAGTAATAAAAATGTACTCCTGGATCACTATACAGACAACCTCCTTAGGCATTCCAAACCCTTATAACCACACAGACAAACTGGACTGCTGTGATATAAGGTTATTAAAACCAAAAAACACCACAGATTAAGTCAATGGATACTGTAGGTCAATGGATATTGTAGATCACACACCAGAAAACACGCTGATAGCCAATCTTTTAGTAAACTAAAATAAAAGATTTATTAACTAAGAAAAGAAATGAGAATTATTAAATGGTTAAAGCAGATAAAATACATTACAGTTAGATCAGAGCATAAAATACAAATTAATGCAGGGATGTTAAATCTGCTAGTTTTCTATTAGTCTCTCTGGGTTGCCTTGGTACTTTTGTTCAAAATTCCCGTGTTAGAATTTGCCATTCCAGAAATGAGGTAGGAAAGCGGTGGCCCAGGGCCTTTGTTTTCTCCATTTATAGTTTGACTCTTTCTTCTGGAAAAATCCTGGCTGCATCCTGGGTCAGGCAGTTTCATGGTGTACATGCTTGGCCATCAGTCCTTCTTCCTCTGAATTGCAGGTTCCATCTTACACCTTTGCCTACATGCCAACTGAGGCATCTGTGGGGACATCATGCAGACATCCTTGTTTACAGTTCCTTTGTTATTTCTAAAGAGCTAACCTGTGGGTATTTTTCATGTTTCAGGTACAGACACATAGCAAAATTTCATATCTCCACACACAATGTCGATATACACATTATAATAAGACAATAATATTAATTAGATTACAACTTTTCCAATGATACCTCACAAGGCATACTTTGTACAAGATTATCACAGTTTTGTAACAGTTGTGACCATACTAGTGTAGACAATCACCTTCCCTTAGATCTGCATTATAGGGTCCTCTCCTGGCAACCAGATTAGGGGACACATTGCATTGCATGGATTGGATTAGCCTAAGAACTTCTCAGATAGTAGTGACTTAACATTTTAATAAATGAAGAATAGAGTTATAAATTATCTGTCATTACATCTACTGGTGAATTTCAAGAGAAATTATAAATAGTTTTGAATTAAGTTTGAATTAAGTTAATTAAATTCATAAGTAAATTATCTTTATGTGGGAATGAAACTTCAGAATGAATAGACATTTCAATAGTTAACTAGTTGTTTAAATTCATAAATTCTTATTTTAGTATTACTATTGATTGAACAGTAATAATCACATAACTTTTAACAGATCTAAAGTTTGATTGGAAAACAGATAAGTCTATACTGAGGATGAAGAGTACCATATTGGTACCAAAATCACCAACCCAGAAAACTATAGACTCAGAAAAAGTTGATCACTATATCTTAAGACTTTTATTTACTATGGTTTTGTCTATTAATTTTTGATAAGTTTTAACACATGTTCAAATCTTTCATTTAAACTCTGTAAATCCTATCATTTTGATTTTAATTTTTGTTATTTCATATTTATCTTTAAATTCTGTTTTGATTATAAGACATATATTTGTAAGAGTTTCAGGTCTATACTTTAGCTAAGCAACTCCAAATATAATAATTTCATGAGGAACATGATATGGGAAGAGCCTGAGTTGGGCTGGTATGCAACATTATCAAATACTGGGATCTCTCCTAACTATGCTTCTTTTCTAAAGTCTCAATTTCTTTCTTTCTTAGAAAAAGTGAAACTCAAGCAGATATGGATATGAGGGAAATTACCTGACCAATGTGTTTTCTATTGCATCCGCTTTAATACTCTTAGATTGACTGTGATGGTGTGTGTAAATCAGGCAGCTGTGCTCCCAAATGGCTGCACAGCCTCTTGCATTAAGAGGATTGTAGTTCAGTTATTTGTGTGTACAGACATAGTCCTTGCAAGCGCAATATGCATATCTTTAGGTGCAGCTCTTGGACCTCCTCCTTCAAATATTTGCCCCATGGTAGACCAGAACCATGTAGATTTAACAGAAGGACTTATGCATGGTTAAACATTCTCTAAGCTATTGTACTTCTATAATTTCTTTCTCTCTTCTCACTCCTGTTCTCCACTGCCACCCCACTAATATACGCAGAAAATGCAGATGCAGAATCAAGATTAAATATTGTAAATGTTGTGATGGAAACTGGCAGAAGGAAACTCGAAGTTCAGGCTCAAGCTTTCCTGAGCTCATGCCATTTGTGCCTTTTTTATAAGATAAGGATGGAGTGTCAGTCTTATCTTTGAATTACATTGCTTTTATCAAAAATCTCACAATTCCAAGTTTAAAAAAGAAAAGAAAAGAAAAGAAACTTACATTTTAAAAAGGAAAACATGCTGTCACTCAAATTTGTTTAATACATATTTATTCATCCTTGATTATCTATGGGTAGCCATATAGATCCGCTGCAGAAAAAACTTACTGTTTCTTATGGATCTCTTTGTGATTTTATTCTACACATACCTCTATTTATTATTTTCATTACCTTTGTTATTGTACATATTGTTGTAATTTCCTTTCAGATTGTTCTTTCTCCTGCCTATTTTTTTAAAATGAAGCTCCATTAGGGAAGTGTTCACTGCTTTCAACAGAACTTTTAATGAGTTGTGATGCCAAGGCTCTGCCCTGTGCTTTCTGAAGTTTTTCAGTCATTCCATTGACTTGATGGACATTGGATCAGTCAACTGATTATTTCTCAACTGATATCCCAGTTCTAGTACGAAAGTCCAGTACATTATAGTCAGAGTTCATGCAGTGATCACTTATTTTTCTGTTAATTTTTAGAGGAGCTGATACAATTGCTTCATTGAAACTGTTTCTTTCTAACTCAGCCCTCTACTTACCATACTGTGGGTGTATTTGTCTATGAAACATGGCAAATGTACGACATGCCTCCTTTCCCTCCATCACTTTAATTTGATACAGTTTTACTTCTGGACTTAGTTTTTTATTCTTGGATATAAAGTTTAGTCCAATTAAACTTGTGCAAAAATGGCTTACCATGCTAGCTTCGGTTGCTAAAAGAATGTATTCTCCCAAAGTGAAAATCCACAATTCCACTGGACATAGCAAACTGCTTTTGTTATTGTGGTGGGCTGGCCAATTCAGAGGGTGTCTGCTCTTATCAGGCGAATTGAAAGTCTCCAGTGTAGGAAAGATGTTTTTCCATATTTCTGCAATGTATTACTAATGCTCCCGTGTCCTGTTGCTGTGAGTTTGTATCATGCTAATCTGTCCTTGAAGACTCACAAGTTAATAGCCAACCAAAACTAATACTGCATAATAGAGCTTCATTGAGGCTGCGTTTAAGCATTCAGATAGGTCAATCACTGCATCTAACCCTTTCCTTTTCTCTGCTTTTGCTTTTTTCTTTTCTTTCTGAGAGTTTTTAAACGTTATAGTTATTCATAATAGGTAATATTCATAATATTTTTATGAAGGGAAAGATTAGTCCTTGTTTGTGTCTTCAGCACAAAAATATTAGGCTGAAAACCTCTTTCTTGTGTTTAATTCTTTCATTCCATGAACTACTTATTTAACTCCCCAATTTTTAATCTTGGTGGCCACATGTTTCCGCTCCATATATGTGTGGGGGTGAGCAAATAAGATGCCAGAGACCTTATTTTTTAAGGGAAGAACTGTTGGGGGAAGTATAGTAAAGGAATAAGAGCTGTTGAAAGATAAGATCTCCATCACATATGCAGCATG
The DNA here is from genome assembly GCF_026122565.2 of Emydura macquarii macquarii. Classification (NCBI taxonomy): domain Eukaryota; kingdom Metazoa; phylum Chordata; order Testudines; family Chelidae; genus Emydura; species Emydura macquarii. The sequence continues at coordinate 2,978,757 of NW_027132618.1, read as the reverse complement.
GGAAATGCGGACGAGTGTATGCAGATGGAGTGGGGAGACAATAGAAGACGAAGCTACAGAAACACTAAAGAGCAGAACTGTTAGGAGGGGAGACTGAAGAGGGCCCTGAGAGAACTTTGGGAACAATGGAATTCTCCATAAAGTGTCCCTAGCGATGACTTTCTGTATGGTTCATGCAATAACACAAGAGACACACAGAGAGCCAGTTGTATTTGAGAAACCAGTTTTTCTCAGGATCACCCAATTGTCTCATCAATTCATATGCCATTCAAGCAGAGTAGACACACATAATGAAATATAGACCCAGATGAAAATGAGGAGATACTCCTGGACAAGGGGGTCATGTCTTTGGGAGTCACTTGATGGTTTGTGCATCTTATTCATGGAGTTTCATTGCCACTGGTGAGACGGGTACATCATTTGGTGAGCTCTGACTCCTGACTGCTCTCTCTGCATAGACTCTTAGACTTTAAGGCCAGAAGGGCCAATTGTGATCATCCAGTCTGACCTCCACATTGCAGGCCGCAGAACCTCTCCCACCCACTCCTGCAATAGATTCATAACCTCTGGCTGAGTAACTGAAGTCCTCAAATCATGATTTAAAGATTTTCATTAATAGAGAATCCACCATTTATGCTAGTTCAAACCTGCAAGTGACGCATTCTCCAGGCTGCAGAGGAAGGCAAAAAACCTCCAGGATCTCTGCCAACCTAACCTGTGGGGAAAATTCCTTCCCAACCCCAAATATGACAATCAGTTGGACCCTGAACATGTCAACAAGATTCACCTGGGAAAGAATTTTCTGTGGAAACTGAGTCCTCCCCAGCTAGTGTCCCCTCTCCATCCATTGGGGATATTTGCTACTAGCAGTCGCAGATGGGCCACATGCCATTATAGCTGTCTCATCATATCATCCCTTCCATAAACTTATCAAGCTTAGTCTTGAAACCAGTTAGATTTTTGTCCCCATGCTCCCCTTGGAAGGCTGTTCCAGAACTTAACTCCTGTGATGGTTAGAAGCCTTCATCTAATTTCAAACCTAAACCTTGTTGATGGTCAATGTATAACCATTTCTGCTTGTGTCAACATTATGTCAACTCCTCTCCCTTTCTGGTATTTATCCTTCTGATATATTTATAGAGAGCAATCATATCTCCCCTCAGCCATCTTTTGGTTAGGCTAAACAAGCCAAGTTCCTTGAGTCTCCTCTCATAAGGTAGGTTTTCCATTCCTCTTATCATCCTAATAGCCCTTCTCTGCACTTGTTCCAGTTTGAATTCAGCTTAACTAAACATGGGGGACCAGAATTGCACACAGTATTCCAGATGAGGTCTCACCGGTGCCTTGTATATCTTATTTCCTTTCTCTACTGGAAATACCTTGCCTGATGCATCCTAGGATTGCATTAGCCTTTTTCATGTCCGCATCACATTGGCTTATAGTCATCCTGTGATCAGTCAATACAGCCAACTCTTTCTCCTCCACTGTCGCTTCCAACTGATACATTTCCAGCTTATAGCAAAAATTCTTGTTATTAGTCCTTAAGTGCACGACCTTGCACTATGTACTATTAAATTTCATTCCATTTCTTTTACTCCGGTTTTCAAGATCCTCCAGATCTTCTTGTATGATCTTCTCCTCCCGCTTCTCCTCCCATATGGGCAATACCTCCCAACTTTGTCATGTGCAAATGTTATTAGTCCACGCCCACTTTTTGTGATTTGCATGGAGGCCTGTTTGACTATTGTTGATTAGGCTTCCTTTGAAATAATCATATAATACAACAGGGTCATTCACTTTTTCCTCTGAGATGGAAAAAGGAATACAGACTGATGCAGTGGGGACTGCAGCTGCTATAATGCTTCCTGATCAGTAGCCTTTCCCAAAGTGTGAAGATGAGTGACTGGCTGTTGATTTATCATGGTGATGACAATAACAAAATTTGACTACTGCACATTGAAAGGCAGGAATACTCTTGCTCTCTCATTAAAAGCGTAAACTACCTCCATCAGTAATAGAGTCAGTGGCTTTCCTCTGACCTTAAGCAAAAGGTGTGGGTCCAAAGTATGGCAAGTCATACTGAGTGGCAGAGCTAGATATCAGTAAAAGAGAGTCTGAAACCACTCTAACATGTTACCACAATGGGGGAATCAATCGTCTTTCAACCTACTCTATCCTCAAAGAACAATGAAATTACAGCATAGCCCTAATCTTATTTCAATTACTGATCTCATATAATAGCGTGTTTGTGGCAAATCTCATATCTAATCTCATATCTGCCTCCTGAGTACTGTGCAGCCACTAAACTTCAGAATCAGGATGAATTCCGGAAATAGGAAAGAACATGTTCTTGTTTGTTTCATTTGAATTTCTTTTTTAATGTGTCAGTAATAGCCGCAGTGCCCACTGCTGATGTAATATAAATCTAATTCTCAGCTCATTTAGTTACTGTCTCCATAGGAAAACAATGCCTAGTGGGAGTGATGATTAAAAAGTAACAACAGAGATGTACGAGGCACGGATAAATGAAATAAATTACATAAAAGTTACTAATGGGATGATCTCTAGCTATGTCAGTTTATGCAGTACTTTTTATATACACAATATATGCCTTTACTTTTTGAATGATAGCCATGCTAAAAGGGAATGAAGAGGAGGAAAGCAAGAAAGAATGCAAAACACACTCTCTCTTCTAATGTCATCAGAGCATCAAGGATGGAGGAGACAGAGTAATAAAAATAAATCACATAGAGCATGCCTCTCAAGCTGTTAGCTGTTATTTATAAGGAATTAGAATGAGCTAGTTATTCCATATGTTCCAGAAAAATAGGTTTATCAGTATCATGCAAAATTGCATTATGACATACTGATTCCTGATTTCATATCTAGTTTACTTATTTGAAAACCTATTTATATGCTTCGCATCAGCTGCCAGGCACTGAATTTTTATTGTACATTACAGAGAAAAATCTTGTTTCAGTTTGCATCCCACTTGATTCATTGACATGTAATATGTAATGCTGGTCTTTATGTGACTTAGACGAGATCTGGTCAGAGGATCTCCAGTTTAGTGCATACATGCAACTTTCATTAATGCCAGGTGGAATTACACATATACATTCAGAAAAAATATGCCATTCTCTGTCTATTAGAAAGCTGAAATGAGTCCTTGAGAAATCATCTAATTTACAAATGGGTTCCAACAAACTGTACATGGTATACTGAAATAGATAGAAAAATTAAACATTATGAATATTCTCTGGAACATTTGGAACTCATGGAAACAAAATGTACAAGATACTCTTTGGTTTTGTTCTCTCCTATTTTTGACAGCTACACAGTCCCACAATGGGCCAGATCCTGGAGCCCAGCTCCATCCCCTTTGCACTGCTGCAGGTGACACCTATTTTTTTCTGCCTCCAGTCCCAGCATATGGGTGTCCCTGGGTGGTCCACAGTCAGAGTCAGAGGGAACAGACCTACACACCAGAATTTCACAGATGATGGAGTGATATTCAGGGGACTGCATTAGCCAGCATACATTTAGCTACTTAAAGCTGTTCTGAAATATGGCTGGGGTTGGGTCCAGGCCATGGCCAGGCTCAGGAACAGGTACAGAAAGGTGTCCTAGAGCTACCATTGCCCCTCTAATCTCAGGTCCTGCACCAGGCTGTGCTCAGTAGGAAATGGGGATCTGGCCCATTATCCCCTAATTCATTACCTGATTTATATATAAAAAAAAAAAAAATCACATATGGTGATTTGCTTTGCCTTCCTCTCACCAGTGAAGAATTCTACCAGATCACTGTTTAACAAATAGATTGTGAAAAGAAAGTCTTCTTGATTTTAAGAAATTAGATAGAAAGACGGTCTTCAAAGTCCGTGAGAGCTGCCAGTGTTCAGCTCTCTGAAAATTAGATTTAGAAGTCTGATGTCAGCACCCAGGTTTGAAACTTTAGCTTTAGCTATATAGGACCTGATCTTTCTCACAGTGGGCCAGATGATGACACCCTCACACCTGTAGGATAGCTGTAAGAGCCTCACTGACTTCAATGGGAATACTGGTAGAGTGCGGTGTTACTCATTGTGAGTTAAGTTTTGTCAGAAGTTTGTTTACTGAAGGCAAAGGCTTGTCTAATTTCAACAGGATTATGATGCTTATAGTACATACACTGACACATCCAAAAAGAGAAGAAGAAAAAATGTAAGCATAGCTAGACTTTGTAGTAGCCAAATGTTGTACCCAATTATATGGTATTCTTAGATTTATATAACGAGATTCTATTAAACTATCAACTGGAGGCAAAATCCTGGCCATATCGAAGTCATTCAATGGAGTCAGGATGTCACTGGATCTGAACAGAGCAGGTGAAAAATATCAATGACCTTTTGTAGGAAATTGTGAACAATTTTAACATGATTTTGTTCTTGTCAAAATTTCCTGAACTTTTTCTCATTTGTGAAAACTTAAAACTGTTTTCAAAAGTTTTGAGTTTTGAAAATCATTTTTGGTAAAAATGTTCAGTTTCCTTTTTTTTCAATGACAAAATGGGAAAAATCCACTAAAAATGAAAATTTTTGACAAAAGGAGCCATTTTTCAGCAAAAAGAAAAATTTCAACTAGTGTATTGGGAAAGTGAATTCCAGAAAATCCTTCACTTAGCCACCAGATTCCTCCCATTTAACACAGAGACTGTAAACTCAAGTACTTCTGTAGAAGAAAATTGTCTCGTTAAAGCACAGAGCAGTGATCTCTTCTAGTACTCCAGTGGTTAACATTAAAAACCTAGAATTTGCAGATTAATGGGGGAAAACTGATATGTCAGATAATACTATGTGTTAATTGTTTGCTTATCTTGATTTAAATAGCAATCTGCATGTAGGTCCCAAACTATATGGGGCTGAATATATCACTAAAATTAAATACTCACCCTTTTATCTCATTTCCCCAATCTCATTGCAGTCCCTCACCCAGATTTCCTTCAAACATGATTATAAAATGGGATTAAAATGAGAAGGGTAAACAAAAATGACCACATCTGGCTATTTTAATTATTATAACCCTGGATCCAAAATAATAAACAAATTTAAACAAATGCTTTTCATGTTACAAAAGCTGCTGTGAATCTGTAAAGAAAAGAAAAAGTGGTTTCCCTAGGAACAGGGAACCATGTGAATTGAAAGCCCTTAGAGCAATTCTCCTCCCACCCCTTCACAACTCAATGTTTCTTTCAATTTAGCAGCTTGCATGGAGAATCAGGCACCTCATGTTGTCTAGTTCAAAATTGTCAGGCGAACTGCACAGGGAGATAATGGTGTATGTGCCGTCAGAGAGCAGCTCATGCACAACCTGGGTACAGAATCCTTGTTTGCCACTGTTCAAATTAATTTTAAAATCTTCAACACAGTGATCATTAAAATTGCCTTATTTTCTATTATTATTGAAGTAAACAAAAATGCAGGTGTCACCAGAGGTCTAAACTTCTCTGGTCAAAATAAAACCTATGAGCAGCTACATTGCTGCCAATTGCTGACTGGGGCTGCCTGTTCATTTTTTTCCTCTGAACCAATATGAGTCAAATGAGTCAGAGCTGGTCAAATGACCTAATTGGGGTTTAAATGACCAGTGGCAATCAATCAATCAATCAACCAATCACCGAGCAGCATAAATAGTGTTGAGTGGCAAATGGTTTAAGGGAGTTTGCTGAAGCAAAGTACTAATTATTCTTATAATACATTGTCTGACTGGTGCTTTCCCTGGAGCCCTCACGAAGAAGAATTTGTCTGACCAATGTCGTCCCTGGTGCCCTCATAAAGAGGAATTGTGTATCTCATGTCATGAGGCTATCCTAGTAAGGAAAATTTTAAATAAATACAGTCCTTAAATACAGAGTCAGACACTATTTATCACGGTAATTCATGTAATCCTAAACTATTTGCTGTTTTCAAAATGGGCTAGATTTTCCACAAGGCCAAGCTTTCCCCATTGCAGCTACAATTTGTACATGCCTAATTTGCACTCTCAGTTTACATCTGTAAAAATTAATCGAAGGAACATTTTTGTACACACAATTCAACTGCAGGGCAAATCAGATGACTCGTGTTTCTCGCTGTGTGATTTGCACCCACAGTTAGGTAACTAGAGGTGCAAATATGCCAATTTGCACCCACAATTCATTTTTGAAGGCACAAACTGCTCCCAAAAAATGAAAGGGCATTTGAAAATCTGGCCTAATCTTTTTTCTCAGCATCTGAGATTAGGGCATTCAGATTTCCAGAGCAGAAACCCTAGACATCTTGTTCAGCCTTAGGAGACTAGCTCTCTGAGGTGTTTCAATTCCAGACTGGCCAGTTCTAAAGGTTTGGGGAAAACAGGAAAAAGTGGGGTGGCAGGAAGGAAGGACCCTTTTCTCCCCCTTTCACATGTATATGGAGGGGGAGGGGCAGGAGCTTCTGTGTGATAGCTTCCTTTCTCTTTGCCTGTGGGCAAAAAGAAGATTTCTGTTTCTTTGACATACCTTATCATTATTATTTGGATTACAGCAACGCCTCCATGCCCTAACCAAAATCAGAGCCCAGTCCCTACTCTCAAAGAACTTATATAGACAAGACAGAGAACAGATAGGAGGGGAAACAGAGGCACAAAGAAGTGGGGTGAATTGCTCAAGTTCATGCAACCAGTTAGTGGCAGCACAAGGAATAGAACCTTTAGGTCTCCTAAGAACCAGGCAGTGTCCTATCCAGAGCTGTGCAGAGGATGAATGTTTCATTCATGAAGATTTCAAAATCTGACTTTGCTGTGAATTGGAACACAACTTGAAAATCTGTAAATTCTCCTGAAAAGAGAATCCTGGAAAAAAATTGTTTCAACTTGCGCAAAACATTTCATTTTGATTTTAACCTTTTCGTATTATATTAGTCACTTCAAAACAAACATCTGAAAACATTTCATTCTGAAAATGTTGAAATGTTATGACTAGAGCTGGGTGAAATTGTTGAATGAATAGTTTATTCACTCAAGTGTGCAATTTTGCTCAACCTGAAACTATTGACAAATTTGCTGAATAGTTTTGGCCAAAAACATTGTTTGGGTTAGAATCACAGAGCAATCATGATAAGGGGATTAGATGCCATTCAGAAAACAGCTGGAGGAGATGGTGCGAGTGCAGATCCCCATATCACTTTTAGCCTATTGGTTAGGGTAGCCATATAGGATATGTTGGAGATCCAGGGAGTTCTCCATGTTGAGTGCCCTAACCACCAGGCTAGGGCCTACTCTGGCAGTAGACCTTTCTTAATCTCTCCTGTTGAAGCTGATATATTGTGTGTAAATAATGAAATATTCATTAGAAGAGGGATTTGAATTTGAGTCTCCCTCACTCAATTTTCTGGAACTGCCACCAAACTGAAAAATCAGTCATTCACCCAATTCTGTTCATGACATTGTCAAAAAATATTTTCTCCAGTTTTCTTCCAAAATGAAATTCCAGCAAAAGCAACCCATTTTTGCAAAGCATTTTGATTCCAGCAGAAATGAATCTTCCAACAGAATATGGTTTCGTTGAAATTTCTCGAATCAGCTCTAGTCCTATCTACTGCAGCATCCAACCTCCCAGTGTAGTACATTTTGTATATATGCATTTTAAAATCTAACTTTCTAGTTATTTATTTTCCTCTTTGTCTCACTTTCTGTAGCAATCTTAAGGTGTCAGGTTTTTTCTGGGAATAACAAAGGTGTCTCCCTGAACGGTAACATGTTGACAATGAGCTTTAACAGACAGATTTCAAAGCTGTCAGGGAAATGGTTAACAGCAGGATGAGAGAGACACACACACACAAGACTTTAGAAACATAGCCTCAGCCTGGAGGCTATTTAAGAACACTGCGTTAGGAGTGCAGATGGTTTCTATGCTAAATGTATTAATGATTCGGGGGAGGGAGTGGATTGTGAGTATGGGATGTTTTCTGATGAAGCTCAGTTGTTTTGTTTAGTAAAATCTATGGAGCATAGGTGAGAGATTCCAGATGTATTTAAACATGTTGAGGGATTTGGCAGAATAATGTAATTGGGATGATTCGCTGTTGCACAACATTCTTCACACCACTCCAGAGCATAAATGCTCCTCAGAGAATACCCCCTGCAATAGGGGGCTCCCCTGTGATAGTCCTTCTCCCAGGGGGGTATGTTGAGGATAAGCTAATGGTAGAAAGGGGGTGAGGCTAGAGTACTTTGCAATCTGCTACTCTTTGCTTCTCATGTCCCATGTGGGGCTCTGGGAAGCATAGCACAAGTCATAGCAGACCTGAGAATAGAAGAACAGGGTTACCGCCAGCAAGCCTTTTCTTAAATGGTTAGTAATGATAACTGGAGACAACTATAAGCAAACACAAGCAGAGAGTGAACAGAAAGCATCCCAACCTGGGGTTCAACCCAGTCCTAAGATTGTGGGTGTAGAGCCTGACGTTCCCAAGCATTCTCATCCCTCCACCTTCGATGCCGCCACTTCACTCTTATAACCCTTACCCTGAGAATCTGGGTAAAGGGGAGGAGAAAGGTGAGCTAAAGTTTACACCTCATTCAGAGCTGAATTTTGCAACATATATCACCCTATTGGATTCAGTGTCACAGCAGCTCATCTAACCAGATTATTAGGACAGCTGGAACTTGAAGTAATATAATTAAAGATAATGACAGTAATCAAATCTGATGCTATAGGATTTCAGGAGCTCTCTCCCACTTACTCTTATTTAAAATATATGACAGTATCCTACAGTAATGCTATAAAATATTGCTTTAACGCTATGAAATGCTGTACTGTTTTGAACCATTATCATAGAATACTGTAATAATATGCTTACGAAGATTTATAGCGTTCCATGGCTAGATGGTGTATTTCGGTTATTTTAGTACCTTGCTCTGAATTATCACCAGTAGTAGAGGGACAGGAAATAGAAGCAGATGGATTAATGGGTAATGGTTACAATGAGAATAGCAAATGCTATGAAACATACTATGCGTATCAGTTCTGAACTTTACAACTGATCATCTGCTTGAATGGCCTAATTTAGATGATGTACCCATATGGTAAATATAATTTTTGGTTACATTTTTCTCTTTCAAGCTATTCTTTGAATTAGAGGATGGAGACCAAATTTCCCTCTGTCATTTAACATTCGAATTCACCGAGTTCAGTGCAGTGCAGCTCCCTCATCTCCTGTCCAGAACTTCCTGAGAGACTGAACACAGAGGCTGTCAGCCCTACAGCTAGCCTGTACACAAAGCCCATTCACTGGGGCATTGCACAGGAGTCAAGATATGGCCTTATAGCCATGACATGATGTAATACCTGGTGCTCATTGTCTGTCAACACCACAGTGACACAGGATTTAATTAGCATCCCTTATCTTATAAAATAGGAGACTGTGTTGCTCGGATGCTTGAGAGAGAGTCTGAAACCCATCAAACTGACAATGGGAGGGATTTCTAACGTTTCCTATTCTCTTTTTTTGCAGACTTTGCCACAAGAAGTGTTTTCATGATTTGTTTTTAAGCAATCATGAAAAAGAAGTGTCTGGATTTTAAGGAATCCTATATTTCCTGAAGGAGAACATTAAAACTACAATAACTTGATGTATTCAGGGTTCTGTAATTTGAGTTGATGCTTACTTCTACTCATTATTTAAATCTCAATAACCTGTGAGGACAAGGTAAATTGGAGAGCCAGTCAAAACACAGGCTATTTTAAAGGTGAAATATGTGAGGCGTTACATATTTCTCTCAGTTTTCAGACAAATATTCTCAATCATGGGTTTTGGTTTTCCAGTTTAGTCATGCCTGTCAAACCAACTTAATGAAACTTAAACTCAAAGCTCCATTGCAAGCACAAAATTAGAACCAAGACTACAAAGGGCCAAATCCTGACCTGATGTAAATCATCAGTGTAGTTTCATTTACTTCAGTGGAGCCATGCCAGTTTACACAAACTGAGGCTCAATCACAGCTGCGGATCAATCACACCTGAAGACCTTATGAGGTCACAGATGAATTGAGCGGATCCTCAACTGATGTAAATTGGTGTACTTCCAGTGACTTCAATGGAATTTTGCCAGCTTATATTTTATCAGCTGAGGCTCTGCCCCACATATTCAAACACATGGATCCAATCATGAAATAGACCTTATTCATGAGAGTAATTCCATTGACTTGAATGAGTAATGATTTGCAGAATAAGAATCTGTATGATGATGCTGGTCAGTAATCCTATGTGTCTAACAGAAGATGAAATGCACCTGGATAGATTTTTGAGTCAACAAACATGACAATGTCCTTTATATCAATCATATTATCAATGAAGGAACATTTAAGCATCAAAGAGTGCTAATATTTAAGCTATTTGCCTTTTCTGCATATACTTTTGTCTTCATTTTGTTAGAAGTTTAGATCCTCTGATTTAAGACTCTGCTCTCTTCTGGAACATCTGTACACCCACATCAGTATAGATAGTAATATAATATTACATTTAGGTGGCCTAATTCTCCGCTATGGTTTCATGCTAGGGTAGCTCCTTTAGAATCAAAGACAGTGTACATGAAGAATCAGACAGTCATGGAAAAGATCACGCAGCTTCTCCTTTAGGGTTGGATCGAGCAGAACTTTAATTGTGACAAACACACAGGAAGCTATAGCTATAGGGAAGCCCAGACAGCACATCCCTGTGCTGATCTCTGGAACTTCACCTTGGTACAAAATACAGGGGGCTTATATAGGTTTTTAAGATTCCTTTTTACATATAGATCGTATAGTGGAGTTTCTGATACTTAACAAGTCATTTACCGCACATAGGGTACTTATAACACACAATGGGGGTCTCATGGTGCCAATATGTCCCGGTGATTCTTTTGTTGCCAGTGAGTCCCGAGTCACATATAGTCACTTGTTATCTATCTGACAGGGTATGGCTGGGTGCTTTTACAAAGGTAGTTAACATCTTACAGCATAGACCAACGATTATGCATTTCTATTGTAGTTCTAAGACATCCTGCCTGAATTTAGCATTTCTATCACAGTTTCAGTTTAAGGCATCTTGTTTTCTATCACTGTTCCAGTCTAAGGCATCCTGTCTGAATTTTTGTGATTCCACAAGACCAACGGTCTATTTCTCATTGATACATTAAAGAGTTAATGAACTAAATTCATCCCGTGTGTGCCTCCACTGAGTTACACTAAGCTTAATAAAGAGTATTTCTGCTAGCTGACCTTATACACCAATGGAAGGAAAATACTTCTTATTTACTAGTGAGCTAATTTCTTTTTGGTTACATACGTAATGAGCACGTACATTCCAGGGGAAGTCAAGCAACACAAGGTGACACCCAATGTAATAAAAGACAACAAACTTAAAATTGATAAAATGAAATGCTTCTTTTGCAGAAAGCATGGTTAATCCTTAGAACTCACTGCTGCAAGTTCACTGGAGTCAAGAGTTGGACAGGATTAAACAAAGATAAGACATTGATAATAAATTACAAGAACATCCACATTTATTTTAAATAGAAATATGTAGAGAGGATTTAACCCCTCAAACTTCAGAGCATAATTAACCACTATTTGACTATAGCTTCTTCTATGCACAGGCTAGTCCACAACTGTCCAGAAAGGGGTTTTGGCATCTTCCTCTGAATCATCAGGTATTGTTAGAGACAGGATAATGGCCTAGATCCATTAGGGGAATTCTGATGTTCCTATGAAGACTGAAAAAATTATGGGCTCAATTTAACAAAAAATAAATGTAGCATGATACATAGAAATACAAAACTGTCCCATTCTGCATCCGTAAACTGGCATGACACAAAATCCCCCAAGCAGATTTTTTAAAGATGATATTGAGGTATTCAATGTCTTCGACTTCCACTGAAGTCAACTATAGTTGGGGACATATGTGGGTTTGTAGAAGGTGCTTTACACATGACAAGATTGTGCCCCTCAAAACAATCAGCACTTCAAAGATTAGTTAATGCTTTCTTTGAAATCACTGTGGTTTTGGAGGCTAGAACTAAAAGTATAATATTTTTCAGAAACAATTGAGATTTTTAATATTCTTAGTGCTATAAAAAGACCACATTTAGTGAAAATTCAGAAACAAATGATTTCCTCATTTAAAACCATTCAGTAACAACAGCTCAACCATTTAATACAGCAATAATTGTTATGCCAGAACTTAAATAAACACGAACCTGCAAGAATCCCACAAAACTCATACATTTGCAGTTACTAAGCCATGGTGACATACTTTGTCATACCTAGCTACTGAAATTGGTGTGTCCTAAAGGCCAAATATTATATAGAAAAGTCCAGAAGTACAGAAATGTGTCAAACAGGAAACCTCATTTCAAAAGGCAAATTGTATGCATACATAAAAGATGCAGAAGGCTCTCATACTATACTGCCATATCACAAATTATGTTTTGTAATAAGGTCTTGATGCCAGAAAAGGAAGAAGAAAAGTTCAAATTTAGCCTCACATTACATTCCCAGCTCATGGCAATGTGTTTATTGTTTCCACAGCACATAGTGTAGAGGGGTCTACTAAGGCCACAGTCACGATGGGTGAATCTCAAAGGACCAGAGCCTCAGTTGCTTTAAATTGGCATAGCTCCTTTGACTTTGCAGATTTTGAGTGCTCAACTGAAGCAGGTTCTAACCTTTTGAGGTGTTCTTCCCTTCAGTCTCCTCCAATCCAATCCAATCCAACTCAACCCAATCAAATCACTTTCTTCTCCAGCTGTGAAGAGAAGCGGAATTCTGTTTCTTAGAGGATATTGATCTTTTGAAATTTGGTTTCATGCTGATTTGGAACAAATCCCCAGAATTTTGAAATTCTCCAGGAAAGGGAATGGAGCCTGGCTCTGGGCAGTCCACCTCCTGGGCTGCCCTGGAATCACAGATCCTGGAAGCCCAAGGAGCTTAAGCTTCCAAGGAGCCATTAGCCTGGGAGCCAGGGCTGCCCAGCAGCCTGCCAGCTTGGCTACTGAAGAGCAAGGCTGGTGAACTGGCAGGAAACAAGGAAGGTTACAAAACCTGCCTGGTAGGCAGGATTCCAATGGGACTTGAGATCATTCTGTCTCTGCAAAATGCTTTGTTTTTGATGAATCTGCAAATTCACCACAATTTTTTGAACCAGCTTTACTTTCTTCCTTGACCCTCTTCTTCCCTTGTCTCCCTTATCCATCTGCACTACCTCAGGGGGAGCTCAAGGAGGGATTACACCTGAGAGCTTCTTCATTGTGCCAGATGAGATTTTTACTTTGGGATTCTCAATTACCAGATCTGATTATTAGAGGAGCTGAGCAGCCTCAATTCTAATTGAAGGCAACAGGAGCTGTGGGCTCTCAGAATCTCTGAAAATTCAGACCCCCGGTGTCTCAAAGTTGGGCACCTAAAAACTGAGACACCCACAGTAAGACGCCATTTCTGAAAATGTGGACCTAAATGACTTGTCCAAAGTCACAGAAAAAGTCACAGAGATGGTGTGGGAACTCATGTCACCTGACTTCCAGTCTAGTGTTTTACCCATAGGCACCTGCAGGGGTTTTGTGTTTCATCATTTACCTGTCTTTTTTCTGTGCATTGGACAAGTAATAGAAACATCCTCATTTTGTATTGTGGTTAAGAGTCAATATCTTGGGCCAAATCTTGGGTCAATATCTTGGGCCAAAATCTGTTCACAGTTACCCTGGTGTGAATCCAGAGTAATCCATGAATGCCAGTGGAGTTACTCTCAATTTTCATCATTATAACCACTGTGCAGCATTTACATTTCAAGTATAGCAATTGGAATTATTTGGTGAGTAGTGAACTCCAATGGGAAAATGGTGTTTAATAGAACCTTGTTCTGTTTTTCCTATATAATGTCTGTACTATTTGGGTTGTTGGTGAGCAGGATTTCCATCAACAGTATTGCTACTTGTTTTGCTAAGTAACAGCATAGCACCATAATAAGTTTACCTTACAGTAACTCCATTAAAGTACATAGGACAAATATTTAGACAAAGCATTAAAACTATACAAATAGTGTACTGCCAGTATAAGGGGTATAATGAGAAAGTGGTGTGACTATTTTCATAGCTAAGGCAGAAGTGCAAAAGAAGTGATTGCAACATTTGTAAATTCTGCAGTGTTGTGTGAAATGTTTTGCAAGATACTGGAATGTTTAAGGGTTTAATCTATTGTTTTTCATCACATTTTATATTACCATTATTTCAGGTAGAACAAATATAGTGACCTATCTGACTCCCAAATCTCAAATTTTAAGCTACAAAAAAGCACGCTGTTTATTTTATCTACCTTTGTAACTAGGAAATCCTCAATGCAGTGATATTTCTAGATAAGCTTTAATAGCATCGAGTATAGTAACATTTTGTATTTATAAATTCTTTTATTTTTTCATGAATTCAGTAACTGTATACAATAAATCTGACCTAACTGTGACAGAAAATAAGAGAATTTTGTATTAATGCTTTATAATGGGTTTATACTTAAATAAATTTTATGAAAGCATAGGTGTCTCATTGTTATCAAGCCCATTTCCCCTGTAGCAATATTCTCACATGATTAAGTTAGAGATCAGATAACCTTCTTATGCAGTATATACCCAATAGCAATTTAAAAATTCAATATCAGCTGTATTATTCTAAAGACTCATTCCATTCAATGCAAAATGAATACAAAATAAAGAGATAAACTAAATATAAAATGTAAAACATGGAAGAATTTATCACTTGCAAACATAAAAGCAAAAAGGGGTAAAAGAGAGAACAAAACCCAGACTATAAAAATACAGCAAAATAGATAAATCTTTAGTGTTCCATTTTCCATATGCAGTTTAGTTGGATTTTTATTAAGGCACATATGCTTTAGTACAGGAAATGTGAATTCGGTATAATCATCTCCATAATACACTTTGCTGCTGCAGACTACATATCACATTAATTAATGCCATTCTACAAATTTTCAAGTCCACTTGATACAAAAGAAATGGGTGCATTAGTCTAAGCAGTGAAGCAACCTCTGGACCAGTCGCTTACTCATTGTACAAAAGAGTTAGTAAATATGTTCAGGAGATGAATATTTAAATCTTAGGAAACAGCAGAATAATTTCTGAGAATAAGAATGCAGACTCATGATAGATGTTCATATTGATGCGACTATAAACTCTTCAGAATGTCAGCTACTGTGAATCAACCCAGCTGATAAAGGGCTGTAGTAGCTCATGTATATTGTGTTATTGGACCAGAGCCAAAATGTATTGTTTTATGTTGGAGATCACTTCAATCACAACAGAATTACGTGGCTATTCAGTGATTTCCCACAGAATATATAGGAGTCAGTCAGAAATTGATGCAGCTCAGAATTTCCCCATGCTACTTATTCACATATCAGCACAAAACTGACATTATAGAGTCATAGGACTTAAGGCCAGAAGGGAACACCAGATCATGTAGTGTGACTCCTGCATGTCACAGGCCAGAAACATCACCCAGACCCTGCACGTTACACCCAACAACTGAAATTAGATCAAGGTATGACAGCCCTCAGGTGACTAAACTATTGTGTGCTAAGGGTGGAACAGAGATGTACCAATGCCTGTGGTCCCTGCAATGGGAAGATATTAATTCAGTGAGATATACCCAGAAGAACTTGGAGTATAACCCAAACCTCACACTGCAGAGAAAGGTGAAAAATCCCCAGGCCACCACCAATTTGACCAGGGGGGAAATTGCTTCTTGACCCCACATATGGTGATCAGTTAGACCTTGAGCATTTGAGCAAGAACTAACCAGCCACACACCTGAGAGAGAAATTGTTCCATACTTCCTCAAAACACCAGCCCACGCCATCTAGTGTCCCATCTCCAGCTGTGGCCATCTCTGGTGTTTCAGAGGAAAGAGGCACACACAAAGCAAACAAACAAATAAAAATAAGCAAACCACCACCACCACCACCACCAACAGAATACATTGCAGGAGGGAGGGTGTGGGGGGAAGGAGGAAGGAGAGGAGGCCTGTCCTGACCCCTGCATGTGATGGGCTGAGTCCTTAAACATGAGGATTTAGTATTCCTAGGGACTGTCATTTCACAGTTGGAGTTTAAGGCCTCTCGGCTACGTGATGAAACGTGTCCTACTTTACAACCTTGGCAGAGCAGAAATAAAATAGAGGAGAAGAGACAGACATTTGAAGTATCAGCGATTCCCCCAACTTCTTGTGCAAATAGCTACTTCTTTCACACATAGTCTATCTTCCTTTATTTAACACCAATGGAGGATGGCCCTAGCCCTTCTCACCAGATTAGACAGAAGGTAGAGAACTAAGAACACATCTGCGACAGAATTTTAGAAACTCTTTAGAAAAATGTTTTCTGAGTTGACAGGCATATTTCACTGTTTCATCTTTTTCCATCCAGTTCTGGCTCGCTTTCTGTTTGGGAAGGCACAAAGTCAGCTTATCAATTTAGGGATAAAATCCTGAGAGTGGGTGAACAGAACTAACAACAGTTGCCATCAGTAGGAGATGTAGGTGCTTAGCCTTCTCAAGGCCTTATGCAGGGAGAAAGGGCCCTAGGGTAGAATTCACCTCTCCCTGCACACAACTAGAATACTAATGATTTGGTTAGGAAAACAAGAGCTGGGAGATTAGAATGTAGCACCCCGCAACCTGAATGCAGTTTTCAGGACTGCACCGCCAAGGCTGCAGAGCTGTCTATGGTCTGGAATAGTGACTGCTGCCCTCCGCAGTGGTATGGGACACTAGCTCCATGTCAGCATGAGTTCTGTACCCCTCTTCTTAGCTACTCCAATGGCCTGTCCAGTGCCAATGTTTTTCGATCTAGTGTGGAGTCTCTCTCAGCAGCATGCAGGAGGCTCTCTTCTTTGGCTTCTTTGGCCTCTACCCCATCCCATACAACATAATGGGGCTTAAGTGACATGATGGAAGATCTTTCACATGTACTTCACTCCAGGGCAAATATTACCTTTGGTAAATAGGAGAACATACGTATATATATATATATATAGAGAGAGAGAGTATCAAACATTTCTTTTCATTTACTCTAAACCTTTTTGGAAGTAAAACAAAGAAAAGTGCTTTTGAAATCTGTCAACTTATAATAATTTGAGGACAAACTATAGTGTGTATATGTTAAACAGAAAAGAAAAGTTAAGGTCCACCATGCTTGGCATCTGTCATTGAAGATACGAGGTACAGGGAAGTCTATGTTTGAACTATAGAGGAGTTTTGTGGCTAATAAGACTGATAAGAATAACCAGAAGAGCCATCTGTGATTATAATGGCTGGCTGGTATTAACTGCCCTCATCTCAAATATGTCTGATTGCCTACAGTATTAAACAGAATCTTGTATTCTTTAATTCATTTAGTAAATACATAACAGGAACATGTGATAATGGAGTGTGCAGAACTTTCAAGTTTATTTTTAACTCTAATACCTATTTACAGTAATTCTGCTCTGCTGTTTCCCAATGTGACAAGTGACTTCAGTTCAAAGAGATACTATTTTAACTAAGATGGGTAATTTCCCCCCATATTGACATTGTCTGTTTAACATTCTCCGCTGTTTAGTTTAAATCCCTGAATCTCATCTCTCAACTTTAGCTTTCCACAGAGAAAGCTTGTCTGCTGGAAGAGGCCCAGCGTCGAGGTGCTGTTCACATATGAGCTTTGTGAGGTTCTGATTTCACCATGCCATGTTAGGATTTGCTTTGCTTACGAGTTGTATTAAGATACAATGCTTGTATGGCTAAATTCATTCCATAAGGAGAATGTGGGTAGATAGTGAGGAGCCTCAGTTTGGGGAATGAAAAGTTCCGTTTGCTGTGAAACATTAGGAAAAGGGAATGATGCTCTATTCCACAGCAATATGAGCCAAGCTTGGGCCCAACTTGGGCAACAGACAAGGAAGAAGAGAGCATTAGTAGATTATAGGTAGCAATATGGGGGAGAAAGCAGCCTCCATGAGGCTGCTACTTCAACTGTGCATATGTAGAGAGAGCTTGGGTTCTGCTCCTCAATGCGTGGGCTAAAATAGCTACACTGGTGCTTGGAGGGAAAACCGGAAGGCAGATTGTGACTTTGCCCTTGCTTATGGCAAAGCTACCATTTGAACCCTGTGGAAGAAGGCATTATGCCAAGTCTTAATAATACCATGTACCACTCTGTGCACATCACTTCTTGCTGTTCCTAATATCAACCGCATGCTCCCTTCAGCCTTTTGTTGGTGCACTTTGTGCACGTGTGTGTGTATTCTCTCACCCATTCCATGGCCAGACAGGCCCTCTTTGGCATCGTTAGGGCCCAATCCTGCACAACTGAAACCAATGGGAGCTTTACAACTGTCTGCAGTGGGTTCAGTTCTTGGCAATGGCTGTGAAGCTAGCAGGATCTCTTCTTAAACTCCCTAGCACCTGCAACAAAATGATGGCTGCCTCTTGCATGGGTTTGCTAGGAGACAAAGAGGTTGTATGTGCCTTTTCCCTCTTTAGCACACCCATTCAGGTGGCAGCTAGAACCTCTTGCTGGACAGATATAATTTGGCCCTTACTGTGGAAATATTCTGGTTGTGAATACCTTTCAGTCTCTTAGCCACATGATTCATAAATATACTTAATCACAGAGGCAAATAAAGAATTTAATATGTATGCATTCATAAATTCCTGGCTTGTAACAGTAAGTCAGTTTTTAAAAATTTACATAATGCTAAATAGTATTGCTCACATACCCTTGGATCTTGGTGGCTTGGTTGTCATGGATACCAATGCATACCTTGTTTTCTTAGAGTGATCTATCAAATATGTGCATTTGAATGCTTGGTATATTTGCAGTGGTGTTATACGCACATTTTTCCAATAGTAAATAAAATTAAACATCTGTGCAATTCATGCTGTAAGAATAAGTACATTTTTGCTCCATATTTTACTAAATCTTTTCTTTCTGAAATTTCAAATACAAAACAATCCCCAAAACAAATGTTGTCTTAGTCAAGACTGAACATGATTTACAAGAAACTGTTGGGTTTTCTTACAAGACTATATTACACAGAATGTAGGAAATCATCAAATAGTAGAAAAAAAAAAAAGAGGGTACTATAAATCTATTTATTTAAAAAACTGATTGATTTGCTGCCAGGTACTGTTTTCAATAGATTAATTTGATGGTGAAGATATTTTTAGTCTAAAAATCCAATATACTTTCTCTCTCGCTTCCTAACAACTTCACCCTCATGTGTTAATGGATGCAATGAAAAAAAATTATGCTCTTAGCACTTGTAGAGTGGAGCTTAAAACAGGATCTGTGGGTTTTATTTCTCTGAAAGCCATTGTCACAAAAGAGGAAGAGCTATAGAAGTACAGTACACATTAGATAGAAACATCAAGTCCAGGCTTGTGCACAAATACAGATCTATTATTTTCTCTACCTCTCTGCCTACCCATCCATCCCACGCTCATTGCCATGGTACCTGAGTGCCTACTGTCATGAAGCATATTTTAAAATAATACCTTGCTAACAATACAACTTAAATTTCTACTTTAACTTGTAGTGATGAGAGATCTTAATGCATTTTGCAAATAATATTAAAATATTGGCACAGGGTTTATCCCTCATGTTTGAAGCCAGCAGAATTGCATATGGAATGCATTTGGCTTTGATGACTTCACCCTGCCGAGTCAGTCAAGTGGAAGCAAGTATGTCTTATATTCAAAGTTCTAGGCAATGAGGCCTACAAAACAGGTTGTGATGTGTGACAAATCCCACACTGGGGAACATGAGCTTAAGGAGCTGCTCTGGGCTCAGCTGCTCTACTCTGCCACACCTGTAAGAGATGCACAGACTGGAAGAGGATTTCAAAGAGAGCAGAACAGCTCATTTGGGAGCAACCCAGGAGAGAGAAAGGACCTTTACCTTGCAGGTCCTGAGGAAAGGGCTGAGGCAAGTCAGGATCTCTCCCATCAATGACTTCCTGAAGGTCCCTCCCTGAGGGAAGGCAGGAGTTGCTTCTGTTATTCCCAGAGAGGAGGCATTTCCCCACTCTCACACATTGAGACAGTTTGTTTGTGTTAGTTTCCCTTTTTTGTTTATGGACTACCCTGGAAGGGAAGAGACTTAGAACTGACCTGGACAGAGGGCCAAGGCATGAGAGGGAGGCAGCTGCCATCTGAAGAGGGAGAGAGTTACCTGCCACATTTGGTTGAGAGGAGGTCCCAAGTGGTGACCTGGCCCCCTTCACCCTTTCCTGTTACAGACTGTGAACTTTGGACACTAGAGGAGTGGTAGCAAGTGGTCAAGGGAGGGAAGCCTTAAAGTGCTCCTGAGTGTCAGACCCTTTGGTCACCCTCACAGGGCTCTGGGCCAGAGCCCAGTGCAATGGGAGGGCCCAGGCTCCCCTACCAAAATACCCAGCTCCATGATGAAGGGCTTAATCCCCTGACCACTAGGCAATGCTCCCCACAAGTGACAGTGATTACACAGGTGTATTAATAAGGACTAGATCTTCCATTTATTAGAAAACCCCATGAAAGGGCAGAATACTAGTGTTCAACTGAATGAGGTTTTTACAGCTGCATCTCCATCTCACTGAATATCAGGCTTGCAGAAACAGCAAGAGATAGGGAACTATGAAATCCAGAAAAGCAAAGAATCTGTTTGGAAATATTGAATCCACCTTTATGGTTCCCCTACCATTTTGCAGAGATGAGCTGTCCGTGAACCTCTCCTAGTGATCTGAGATATAATTAGCCCACCAACTCAGTTTCAGCAACAGTCTTCATCTAAGGTGCTGTGCAATAATGCTAGCACCTAAAAAAAATTAATAAATATAGCTGTGCCCCATAAATTCAACATCGTTTGTAGCTAACTGGTGCTAAAAGACAACAAGTGAATAACTATTAACATTTTCTGTTGGCTGTATGATAAATTGGAAGGTTTGTCTTTGATCTGTCAGGTTGAAACTGAATAAAGATAATTCTGACTGTACTAAGCAGGAAACAGTGTATTGGCAAAACAAAAAAAATATGTAAGTCCAAAGCTACTCAAGCAACAAAAGATAATGGGGAGTAGAAAAGCCAGAAATCCTTTCTTCACTAGTATCTTGAAGGACCCTCTTGAGTCAATAGAGGTAAACTATCTTAAGAGTCTGCTGCTGAGCATGAAAGCATCAGATCACCAAAGCCAGAGCAGACACTAACAGGACATACACAGCCTGTGGTTATTCTTAGAAAACAGCATGTGTCAACACTATTCATTGACAAGAGGCTGATCAGGTATGGTGCAGTCAATCGTCTTAACAGCTAATCGTTCCAAGCCAATGACCTCTCATCCAGCATCTGAGAGAGAAAAAAAAAGTCATTATAACAACACTGGGCTTTTTGTATGTTTAGGTGTGATTGTAGGCATATCTACAGACTACAGTATTGTAATAGGCAAAGAAAAGTAGGGCTACACTGAGCCTCTGTTTAAAATTAATGTCTTGACTAAAGCTCCATAACATTTTGAGCATGACGTCTGCTTCTTTAACAAGGTCCTTGATTAGCAATTTTCAAAGAAGGATCAAAACCTAAGTAAAACCCAAATATTTAAAAGAGGCTGGTGTCATTTCTCTCTTTTGTACAAAAGAGAATCAGGAAATGTAATTCTCTTTCATTTATCCATGCATGAACAAATTAGTTTTAGAAGCAATTTTACAGTAATTATTACCATCTCCAATGGATTAGATTTTTCAGAAATATTCAGTCTAATGTCAAGATCACAACTATCACATCCTGATTTTGCTATTTGATGTTACAGTGATTTAAGTGTTCCAATAATTTGAGTGCATGACTAGACTAGAACAAAAACATATTTACAATTTATAAACTTTGTGACATTGAAAATTTTATGGTAAAGTAATTTTGACCTTTGGAGGTTATGAAAAAATTAGTGGTAACATGATCTTTATCTTTTCAGCGTGTTTGTTGATATAGTCTGTCATTTCATCTCATATACCGTGATAATGATGTATGTTTGATCTGTTATATCTGGTAATACTTTGAGGGTCTCCTAATTATAAATTTATTGTTAATCACTCTGATAGTACTGGTATGAGAATTCATTTAGATGGATGTCACATTTCCTTTCACAGGTGGTACATTGTGATTCCACCAGGGTGACCAGATAGCAAGTGTGAAAAATCAGGACACGGTGTGGAGTAATAAACGCTTATATAGGACAATGCCGTGAATATCGGGACTGTCCATATAAAATTGGGATATCTGATCACCCTAAATTCTACCCAGAATTAAAGAACAATGCTGACTTATTTTGTCTAGTTACATGTGGATTTTAATGTAAATAAACTTATGTTTTGAGATACCTTGCAAAGAAAATATCTACTACTTATTTTAATGAATGGTTACTGTGCTAGACACCAACACTAACTGTTGTTTCCCCTCGGGGTTCACTCAGAGGCTGGGATAAAATGTGCTGATCAGAACTATACGGGTGACTGAATTCCTCTTTAGAAAGTTGTGTACACATTTATGGTGGAATTTTTTTCAAAAGCACACAATAATGGTTTAACTCTGCCTCTACTGAAGTCACTTGTGAAATTCTCACTGACCAACAGCAACAGAGATAAATCAGTTCTACAAATCCCATCCTTACATTTGAATTCTGGCACTTACCTTGCAGAACAGGGTCAGGCCCTCTGTGAATATAATCATGGAACACACATATTTGGTGAAAGTCATATCTTTACATTTTAAGCACTCCACCTGCTACTCTGCATATCCTTATGGAGGTACTTACAACTTATCTGCCTCTGACGGATAACCATTGTTTCACATCAAGTGATCTGGTACATTAGTGCTACACTTGGACACTGATAGGGATAAATATATGGAACAATAACATGGACACACACATGTTGCGTGTGAATGGTTAATTCAATATTTGTGAGGTTGATGACACTGATGTTTTTATTAGACTTACAATATTTATTTCTATTATTTTGAATACCTCATGTGCATGAATGATGAATTTTCACACTTTATGCACCTAGGGACTTGAATGTCTTTATTTGTATATTTTTTTCCAGTTTGATTAGTCTGGATAGTATGTCTAAGATATTTCATGCTCATCGGGGGACTAACAATGAGAATTACTGAGTGCTCTCAAATCCCAGTGAAGTTAGCATGAACTAAGGGCATTCAGGTTTGAACAGGAGATACTCATCACTTTTCAAAGTCAGACTCTTTCTGTGATGACAGAGCAGTCTTAGTATTACAGAGGATAATATAAGTTAAGAAATAAAGGATGAAGTAGCCACTACAAATCTCTATGAATTTTCACTCTTGGAAATAACAGCAGATGAATCATCTTATAGTAATTGCCATACAGTGTAGTATAGACGCATCATCTCATGTAATACATATGTAGTACAGTACCTGTTGCTATCTGACTGGAATTTCACCCACTTACACAACTTCTGAATATGTCTTAGATCACTTGCAAGTTTTGTTTTACGTCCCAATAAGCTGTAAACTCAAGTGAGTAGTGTTTGATATCTCCTATCAGGAGATGTCCATAACTTAATGTCTTAGTTGTCACATAAGCCTACTGTACAGTGAGAAATTCCATAATTTAGTCTCTTCTGTTCCTGCAATACTTGTTTCCTTCAGTTTGTGTGCTAAAATCAGCAACTGTAAATGTTCTACTTCTTTGTTCCATGTGATATCATTAGTCAGTTCTAAGTGAGTCGAAGGAATATTTAATACGTTTAATACAGCCAACATTTCCACAGGATTTACTATGAAGTCAGCATTGTCTAATGCAATTTATCTGATTTCCTTCTACTGAAAGGATGAAGGGGTGGGAGGATGAGCAGAACGAGACATTTGAGCGGAAAAAAGTTTAACTGAAGTAAAAGAAAATCTCATAATACACATAGTTCAAATATGTATATATATTCCCTCTTTCTCAAATACCTTCTAAAATCTCACCTTGATGAAAAAACAAACTGACAATCAAGATCACTATAGGTACAATTAGAACCTTTTTTCATGAAAGACAATTGTAGTAACTTTAAACCATCTATAAAAAACCCAAACAAACTACTAACGAGTCTCTCATCTCTCCCTGTACAAAGATAAAGAAAATGATCTGACAGACAGAGATAAATGTATATACTATACCGCTATAGGCCTGATCCAAAACCCTTTTAAATCAATGGAAAAGCTGTCATTGATTTCAGTAGGTTTTGGATCAGGCCCATGGTGCCTCTGAAGGACAAATATAAATCAGTTGTCATTTTGGATTTGTATTGCCAATGATTAGCTTTCTGCCAGTTGGCTATCTGCAGTGGAACTGGAAACAAATGTTCTGCTACAAATGTTCTCGCAAAAATTTGGAAGGTAGGCTGTCCTTGTGGCTAAAATCCAGGATTTAGGATTAGGTAGTTAAGGTTCTAATCCTGGCTTTACAACAGACTTGCATGATCTTGGGTGAAGTTAAGTCACTTACACTTTCTGAGACTCAGTTCCCCTGTCTGAAAAACAGGACTAGTAATAGTTACTGTGCCTATGTCAAATGCATGGTTTGAGGCTAAATTCATTAACGCTTCAAAGCACTTTGTGATATTCTTGTGGATGGCACAATAGAAATACAAAGAAATATTAGTTAAGTGTATTATAGCAAAGTGGGTACTGTTTGCTTTAGGATTATACTAATTAGGAAAAAAATTCTTCCCCTACTATCTAGAATATATATAATTTGAGAATGCAGCTGTGAAAGTTTGTTACAATGTGAAAGACCAATTACAATAACTAGACCCATTCACAATAGCAAAATGCACCATTTATAGATATCATAGATATCATGACTATTTCCGCTTATCCCAGGAATACTCTAATTTATATGTATCTGGTAACCCAGTGAAAGGAAAATGGGAATGAGTTGGCAGGTGGCCTTTTGGATTTAAAGGGCACAAGGCATACTAGCTGTTTGTTGCTTACTCACCCTGAAGTACTAAAGATGTTACACAATATGTTATTCCTTGCAATTTTTCTTCTTCATTGTGATAAATATTCTACTCAGAGTCCAAAAATAGGCATAATTTTAAAGTTGACTTAAATAAGTCAGATCCATTTGTGGGTATTTGATGTGTATATGTAAGATACATTTTTTTTGTCTTAATGGTCCATATCAAATCTGAGGCTAGATTTCAGTATTGGAGTTTATGCCTTTATAATGCATATAAATTAGAGTAATTTTTTATTCTACTTCTAAGACATGGAAAACTAAGTTAGTGTTACTTCCTGAGGCAATGACCTCAAAATAATGTTTCTTTTAACACTGGTGAAGATCTCACTGCAAACACCCCACTTCCCTTAAACTAAATAATATTTGCTAATATTTCTAAGAAAAAGTATCTAGGCATAAGAAAAAATAGACCGAGAACCCACATTAATGTCTAAACAATGAATTATTTAGACACTGAATCAAAATGAAACAATACAGAGTAATATTTCAGTAGAGCTCATTTCTCAGAGTTTATGACTGCATGTGTCTGCATGTAGATTTCACATCCAAACAAATGGAAGTACATTAAATTCGACCTTAGGATCTTACTATGCTAATTACACAGCAAATTAGTACCAATGATGATATCAACTGTCAATCCTTGTTAACTTTACCTGTCCAAACTTGCTGACAATGCTCTCCATTTCCCACAGACGCAGGCCGAAAATACATCAAAACAGTAGTTCTCTTCTGAAGCCCAGTATCTTGTCATATAGGTAGCATATGTAGCAGTGCCTATAGTGAAAGTTGTGTACTACGTCCCATTATGACCTTCCTTTTCAATTGCTTATAATTTTGCCAAGCTTTAATTGCTGGAGCTGAAATTTTTCATGCTTGGTATCTGCCTCAGGTTGAATACTTTCAGAAAGTTTCAGCAAAAACAGGTAAGTATTGATATTCATATCTATATTTATAAATACATATTGATAAATGGAATTAGATTGTTGGCCAGTCTCTGATCCCAGTTACATCAGTAACTCCATTAAAATCAACAGATTTACTGCAGATTTTAGTTATGTAACTGAGATCTGGATCTAGCCCAGGGTGTTTGATGTTTAAAACTTTTGTGAACTTCAGCACAATTTCAGAATACAAATCCAGAATCTGAATAGGTCAGTGGGAGTTTTGCCTGAGTTAGGAATGTAGGAGAGGGCTACAATAAGGAATCAATCACTGATGGTTAGTTAGAGCTTTTATTGTAGGAACAATTTAAATACACTTCCTAACAATTCTCTGAAAAACTTCCAATGCAGTATAAAGGAAAATTCAGCAGGAAGAAATGGAGTACCCAATCCTACTTCTATTGAAATCAATGGGAACGGCAGCAGATCTGAAGCTAGTCAAAGATAACGTCCCATTATATGTTTAGTACTCATTTGTTGTAGCAGTTGTATGTTGGGATACCAGGATGTTGTCTGATGTATATACATTTGCTGTGATTATACTTAGCCTATAAACTCTAAGATATGCCTTATCTGCGGAAGTGTTACTTTAAGGCTAATTTCAAAGGAGCTCTGAATCAGTAAATCCCTAATGGTCTTGCCAATAGATAATTATGGTGTGCAAGCAAATCACTGCCATTTCCTATGGCATCTTGTGCACCATTTGGTATGGAGAGTAGTATGTGAGGAGTGGCATTTCATTATGCCAGTTAAACAGAGGACGCCTCAGTGTTCCAAGAGAAACTGTGAGCGGCTTCGACCTAGCATGTCCAATCTGGAAGGTTTATTACACAAGACATTGGTAAGTACTGTTACAGTCATCGGAGAAGATTTCTAAAGTGAGGAATAGCAGAGGAATGAAACAGAGTGAGGCCCAAGATTGAATCAGAAGTTCAGATTGGAAAAGACAAACCAAAGGAAGAAGCTGCAAAAATGGACCCTGAGCAGGAAATCCCCCCTGCCTACCTTCTCCCCTCCCCAAAAAAACCTGAAAAACTTGGACATTTAAAAACACAAATGGTCCTTTTATGTGAAGACAGCACATAAAAACCACTATAAATGGGAAAAAATAACACTGTAGTATGTAGACTTTGCCTAAGTGTTAAATTTGTTAGTCATGAGCTACTGCTCTCTAAGGTGACGAGTGAATTTCAGAGTCACAGTTTTTAATCATTAGGCTAAGTTAAAATGGGGACTGTCAGCCAGAAAGTCACAGATGCTTGTTCAGTGGCTGATTCAGCACTGCGTACTAGAGGTGGCACTAGAAACATCCTTGGCAATGAGTGGAACCACTTCATAGAATGTACTAATACAATATTTATAAATGGTTGTCTGCAGCCCTGATTTCTCTGAAACTTTGACTCCAGTTCTCCCTCGGGTACCATTTATCTGTTGCTAGTGATGTCTTATCAAAGGGCCAACAAAAGCAAAAGATCAGGCAAACACGTGAAGAAAAGGATTTGAGGAAAAAGCCAGTGTAAGAAGAAAACTTTCATTTGTTTAATCGTTTTGGGGTTTTGGGACATAATAGATTAGGTCAAAGGAGCAATGAAGCCTCCAGTGTTCTGGATTGATAACCGTCAGTCTTGACAGTGTGGTGTCACCGATTTCCCTGTTAACCAGATAGCAGATGCTCCTTTCGCTCTGCAGAAAGCCTCCTTTCCAGATGGAACTGGGGGCATGAGAACAGCCTTTATTCAGGAGATGGAGCTAGGATGAGGACTATTCTAATTAAATAATATATTATGGTAGAAAGGTTGCTTCATGAAGCCTCTTTTCCCCTAGTCCCCATTATTCATTCTACTTGGAATGAAATCACTTACAATGCTCCTATCATGTGGAGAATTCAATCTTTGATCAGTGGCCTGTTTATGAATGACTACCACCTCATGAGGCTTCTCTTCCCATAGGAGGTTTGAAGTGCAGAGAGTTTGATATAGTATTATGTAGAAAATCTGTCAGACAGGCTGACAAACGTTTTAGACAGGCAGCATTGTCATTCTAGGCATTCCACCCCCAAATGTATTTTTCTCATCTAAAGCTGTAGGCATTTTTATGGGATACCATTGCCAAGCGGGAACATTATCCTATGTATGGGTTACTGTCTGTGTTAATTTTTAATGTGAGGAATGTCTGATACTTAATACATTTCAGGGCTCCTTGTCAGTGTAAAACAGTTCAAAAATGTTACATTTCAAGGGATTTTCACAAATGTGGTATAAAGAATGGACCGTATCTGCATACCATTTTCAATTCTAAATATTATGTTAGAGAATTTGAGAGTCTTGTAACTGTGTCTGTCATATACTTTCATGCAATAAATAAATAATGGGTGATTATTTGTCTTTCATCATACTCATTCCAACTGATAGGCATATAGTCCAAGTTATTTTACATGCCATCAGAATGGGTATGATTAGTCATGCACTAGCTAGTCATGTGTAAGGGCCAGATCCAAAGCCCATTAAAGTTAATGTAAAGACACCCAGGGACTTCAATGGGGGTTTGGATCAGGTTGTAACTAATTTACCTGACCCACAATCAGAGTCCAAAAATGTTCCCCACTCTGATGGTTTCAGAAGTACAACCATGAGACAGAACCCAACGGTGCTTTTTCTCCTTACAGTGCAATGGTTTCTCTCTTTTGATGCTGACAACTGGAGCCAGGAGAGCTTCAGAAAATCATTCATGCTCTCCCTGCATGAAAGCCTACGCAAGCTTAATTAAAGTCAAATTTCAAGCAAAGGCATAAAAACAGGGCAGCACAAAATAATAGACTCTGGGTGGATTTTCAAAAATGTCCAGCATTGGCTGAACTCTGTTTCCACTGAAGGCATCAGCTTCAATCGGGTTAGGACAAATCTGAGTGCTTTTCAAAACCATTTGTGAGAAGAATGAAGTTCCTGGGACATGGAGAATGGGTTTGCATGTGGTATATGTCAGGGGGGGATTTAACAGATTGTTAGTTCCTTTGTATCTCAAAGTTTGATAAATAAAACCCTGTCACTGTGTTTCATCTGTTTTACTTATGATTCTTTGTATCATTTTACAGCAATAATTAAGAAATAAAGAAATAATTCATTCAACAATGCTTAGGAAGATAAACAAGCAGAAGATGCTGTGGAAAGATTTTTGTTTTCATTGATATTTTTTGTTTTCTATTCTTTGTTTTCTTATGATGATGCTTATTGGTCTATATCAATAAATAGCATGTTTATATCTTCTAAGAGCATGTTTGCAAATTCATAATATCAACAGGAAATGGAACTTGAAAATTGTCTTGACTTTGGGTCATGTTAAGAAGCTTGAAGTGAGTGGGACATTCTTCCAGGTTGGAAAATATTATTTCATCTTAAAATATGCTCTAGCAAATGTTCCCCAGCTTCGCCTTTCAAAACCTTGCCAAGATTTTTCTCAATGTGTTTCCTAGAAGAATGGTTAAGGGCAGTTATCTGAGTGATATCAGCCTAGTTTTCACTAATACCAGACTATCCAGAGGTGAGTCTATGCAAATCTAAAGGGAAGAAAAGTCAGTTGAAGTTACACTTTCTTCCACTCCACTCAGTATGTCTTTATTTTCTTAGACTCCCGTCACACTTATTTAGGCTATGTCTACACTGCCCCACAGTGGGCACTGCGGGCATGAACTAAAAAGTTCCTAGTTCGCATTAATGTAATTCTGTTTGAAGAGAATTCTATTAATGTGAGTTAGGAATCCTTTAGTGTGAGCACACAGCGTCCACATGGGGGAGTTACAGAGTAGCATTTTGGTGCGCACTGCTATTCACACTCCCATGGTCCAGTATAGACAAGCCCTTAGATTGACTTACCTATTTACGTGCACTTAAGCTCACAGGGCCAAATTCAGAGAGAATGTATAGACTTGGTACCACTGAAACTTAAAGAGAGTTCCTTATATTTTATTCCTGATGTCTTCATTAGTGTAACTTAAACTCAGAAGAGCCAGAGGAAGGTATAAGAAGATGCAATTTAAAGTAACCTGAGCTGGCCTTTAATTTATACCTTCTTCTGCCTCCCCATTACTTAAATTATGCAAACTTAGAAACTGGCAGAGTGGGTAGACCTTATGTGACTCTGAGTCTAAGCACAGTGGAGTTTGAGTGTAAGGGAGAGTAAGGAGTAGGTGACCTCCTAATATACACATCCATAATTGTACTCATTGCAGTCTCCAAAGGATTCGAAGTATCTTATTCTCCTGAGTCAGAATAGCACCATTCATGTGTCCTTGTCTATTTAGGGATGGATTTTTGCTGCTCAACCCTTCAGCCTGCAAAAAGTCCAGTTTGATCATGCTGACCCTTATTTTAATTTTGGCATCAGTTAGATACATTTCCTCTTACATTTCCCAAGGATTTTAATTATGGAGTGACTCAAATGGGTGCAGATTCCATGAGCTTCTGCCAGAAAACCTCTTATTTCTGCCGTCATTCTTCAGAAAAAAATCATGCTACAGCATGTTCAGGCAATATATAAGAAAGAGCATGTGTGAATTGGCCATGCTCTTGCAACCATGGCTCTGTTATTAGTAATAATAAAACTAAAGAGAGACCTTGGGAGGTAAGGCACACACTGATTTGTTTCAGAAGCTTTGATAGCATGTTGTCTGCTCTGAGATCTTTGTGAATGCCAGAGATGCAAAATAAGGTTTGATTCTGAAAATCATTTCTAGTGGCTAATGATGATAAGCTCTGAAACTCCTGTAGATAAGTCTGTGTCCACATGTCCCTTGCTTTGTGACTGCATTTATACTCAGCCTGTCTCAAGCTTTGATTATTGAGCGTGACCCAGCATTGTATAAACATACTTTGGGGTTTTGAAGAATAGCTTCAAAATGGCTTGTTAATTGTGGTGGCCTTGTCTTGTCTGTACGAAGAACTTTAGGGACTTCTTCCACCATTAGTCAGGACCTATGGCAACACTAGCTGAGGACTGGCCACCAGCATTTTTACCACCAACTCACCTAAACCTACTATGAGCAACTGTAGATGGCATGGTGGCAAAAACACCTGAAGTAGGGTTTTCCCTAGTACTCCCATCTTTGATGGGGCAGGTAGGACACTGCTGCTAGACCAGTCGTGGTTGATTTCCAGGAAATCCTCAACTGAACAACTGATGTTCCAATGACCATAAATCATTTGAACCCTATAGTGTATAACAGGAAGAATTTGAGGAAATTATGTTGAATAACATTAGTAGTTGCAGTGACAGTCTTTTGAGAGCCTGGAGAACTTTGTTTACTAGGTGGATAGCCATAATTAGATATGCTTAATAACTCCATGGATACTATACTTCTGTCAATTGTGTCCTTGAACCTGGCACCTGCCATAGTCTAGTTGCATTGTCTTTCCATAGATAGATTTCTTTCGATGACAGTTGCACTGATTTCTCATTTTTCCTGTATAGGTCTTGAGCAATTCACTATAGAAGGAGACACTGAGAAAACGACACTGATTTGTGCCTCTATTTCCTCCTTCACCGACTGTGATTCACTGTTTTTGTTTGTTAGATTTATTCTGCAGATTTCCCTCAGCCCACTGTAGATGGTCTAATAAAATTATTGGTGCTGTTTCCATCATCCCATTGTGCAATTTTACAGGTCACTGCCACCTCAGAAGAGAGTTTTTTGGGGCAATTTTATTTTTAATGGGTTTCGCATTAGTTATACTGCAAATGTACATATAAAGGCATAACAGGACCTCAGATAATTATATGCAAGGACACCTGTAGTATAAGTCATTCAAAATACACAAAGACAAGTATTTTGAAAATAAACAGGCCATAAATTATTCAATACTTTGTTAACCTATACACAGAAAGGAGGCTCTTGGGACTAAAAACACAAATTGAAATTGATTCACTCCCATGTTAAGGCTGGCTTCTGCTCATGGAAACTCAGGCTCAAGTTCTGTGGTGGTGGAATGTCTGCCCAGAAATGTTTCATAGCAATGCAATGTGACTGCAACCGCTTCTCTGCTGGGCTCCCTGCAGCTGTGTAGCACTGGCCAGGTGGGGATTTGGCCAGAGTAGCCCAGAGAGTGGCTGATTCTGTGCTTCTCTTCCACAGCTGGGCTCCCATGTAGAATCAACTTCTTCCTGTTGTATTTCACTTGCAGGGGGGTCAAATCATTACCTTCATGGTCCTGACTTTGCACCCATGCCTTGCTGGTGTCAATAGCTGCCTGAGAGGAAGTTCACAGAGACAAGGACTAGTGTCAATGTTAGTCACAGTTTATTTTAAAGAGAAATTTTCAATCTGCTGGCAGATTAAGGCTGGATCTCCGGAGCACCATCATCTAAGCCGCTGACTTTGGGATCAGCAGCAGTTCATTCATTGAGTGTTTCTAGAGGCCACAGAAACGGCTCAGCCCCCTGCTCCTTTTGCCTTGAGAGTAGGTACTGGGTAGTCATCAGTGAATTCAGGACCCAGACCACAGGTAGTGTGGAGAAAACAGATCTCCTGCCTACAGGAAAGGTCTCAAAGAGGTATTACAATGACTCTATCCCTTCCCAATGATCATGCACAAGTGAGGAGAGGGGACCAATAAAAGACAACTCCCATGTAAAGAATTGGGAGGGAGAGCCCTGACCCTTAACCAACGCAGAGGGAGAATGGATGGATACCTACCTAATCTGAAGCTGGAGTAAGGAGAGCGGAGTGAAGGAAGCAATACTATGTTGTATCTCTGGGGAGTCAAAACAAGGAATATGACAGCCCAAAGGGGCCATGGAGGAGTGGAGATAGGCAAAGCCATGGTACTATCCCCATGATGTACTGATCAGAAAGTATGCTGATTATCAGGAAGGGATGTAGCAATGTTTATATGGAGTAGCTATCATTGTTATATAAGGATGGACTTGGATGAAGAGACCAAAGGTCAGCCTCCATTTTGGAAGGTGGGTTCTCGACTGAAGGAGTCAGAATATGTTGTGCTGGCTGAATCTAACAGCATGCTCTCAGCACGGTTATGTAATGTTTAAATAAATATCATACAATTGATAAATACAAGCTCTCCATGCCTTAATAAGAGCACAGCGTGCTCTCCCCATGCACACCCAAAAGGCCTGGGAGGCATGCTGTAAACTGCAGGGCTGTGCCTAAATAGCACAGTCTACCCAGCAGGATGAAGAAGCTACAGAAATGTGCTGTGTGTTGAAGGGAGCTTTGTTTCCAATTCCATTCCACATCTAGCAAGAATTAAAAATTAGTAATAGCAAACAAAACCTTTTTTTAAAGGACAGAAAAAGCAAATTGTTTTTTGGTTAAAGGTACTCTCTCTCTCTAAATATTATATTCCTTTTCTAAATTTTGTAAAAACAAAAACAAACCCAGAATGTGATCTTACAAACCCCCCAGCAAGTATATGGCAGTTTAGCTGCTCAAAAAAACATAAAGTAATACATTTAAATAATCAATAGCATTTAAGATACTTTATGCTTTTACACGGCCAGTGTTATTAACTACAAGGTAGTTTGCCCAAGTATGAAAATCATTTTAAAGTGATTTTATGAGCAGTATGATGATATGAGCTTGCATATCTGATAACAGATCTGGGATCCAAGATGTGAGAGATATATGGACATGTATTTTTTATTTCATTTAGAGTAAATATGCACTCTTTCTCCTTTAGATCCCCATGAATTCACAATAGCACTGACATTCAAAATAGCAAGAGTAAACACAGACTTATGAAGAAACTGGAAATAAAATACAGTTATTAGATACTCCGCATTTCCCACTAAAAACCTGCTTTTCTTCCTTTAAATATTAACATGTTTTGTCTTTACAGAAAAACTCACAGCTGTCAACACCACTTCAGTCATGGTAGTGCACATACATTATGTGAATAACACTAATGCTCCATACTCTTTACTACTGACTGACATGCAATTTCATTTGCCAAGGTCTATTTGTTGATGAGCAATAAGAATACTAAGCACTGGCATAATACATCAGACCAGCTCCTAGAAGCCATTATGATGTTTCGTGTCAGCACACTGTATTATGCACCTGTTCATTTTTGCATCATCATAATAATACTGTGCACAGGTGCCATGTTACTATGCATATATCCTATATCATTTATCTGTTTTGAGGGTGTAAAAAATCAATTCCAGGCTGAGAACTCTGTCAAGTCTCATCCAGGCAAATTATAAAAGCCAAGCTATAAACCTTTCAAACTAAAGGATAATAATGGAATTGCCAGCAGATTCTTAACTAAAGGATAGTGGCAGTCACCATTATAACACACTACATGTTTCTGCACACATACACACACATTTAATATAGACATAAATCACCCCCAAAAGACTTCTGATAGAAGAGTGTTTGATAGCAGTGGACCCTCATAAGTTGTTAAGGAATAGAAATGCTAGTAAGATAATAGCTGATGAACTGAAAAGTGTATGATAAAAACACCTCTACATAATTTAGCTTCCAGCTTTGTTAGATAGTAAATAATACATGACTGAGAAAACAGAGGTTTGGTTGGTTCCATTTCAAATGTCAGAGTGAGTAAAAGGTGATCCATGGCCTGCTGTATAAGAAAGGCTGCACTGTTGTGTTGTCTAGATTTAATACAGAGGTGTAATTAGTCAGTAAAGTATCTTTTATTTATTCACCAGCACCCTGCACATTCTGCACTCTTTGCTTTTCATTGCTGTGAATGCAATCTGTCCAACGTGTTCTTTTACAAATGGGCTTTAGTGGAGTCTACTTTCTGAGGGGGATCCTGTGTGATTGGTCATTTTTTTTACAGAGATTTGTAAACAAAGTAGGAAATGTACGCTCAGCCAGAGCAACTTTAGAGGAAGTAATCGTCCTCTGTATTGCTGGTATAAAATGTATTGCTATAAAATGCAATGCAATCTTGTTGTTTTTATACACCACTCTTCAGTCACAGCACCACAAAATCAGATGCAGAGAACAAAAGGCTAAAAATGAAAAATTTTAGCCAGGATTTAAATGGTGAGATTCACCCAAACTAGTGCCAGGAGATATAAATTTCATCTCCCTGCATCAGCCTGGCCCTCTACCCTAAAGGCATTCACCCTGCAGGAAAGAGTGAATATTGCCACCATCTGCTCTCTTTCAGTGCACAAGCACCTTAGAAGTCTGTAAACCCCACCTGCCAGCCTGGTCTACTAAAACTGGGTCATCAAGGGGTTAACTGGATTATTCCGAGTATTATGGGATGTTGCCATGCTCCACCCCTCCCTTACTTCCTCTTTAGAGTTTCAGTTTCCTTCAAGTCTATTGTGGTGCAGTTAAATAAAGCAGCACGTTCTCAGCCTGCAGTCATGTAAGTAGACTTATTTTTGTTGCAATGAGCAGTCCCTTTACAAAGCTAGTGGTGCCATAATATTGTGAAGACAGCAGCATCTTACCAGTTGCTCAGGTGCTGGCTTAAGGTCCTCTGATATTAAGATCACAAAGTGCGTAGAGGCTGAAGCAATGGGGACTTTGAGTCTGTAGAATGAAGGTTTGAACTGTGGTTGAGTTGAAATATCCAGAGAATTGTTAAATGAATCACTCTTGTACTGTGGGCCATGATCGATTCTTAATTTGTTTAGAATTAATATAACATGAGATAACTGCAATTTACAGTGTGTTATCAGATAGCTACTCAGTGTGTTGAGCAACAGTTCAATTTCCAAGCCATTTGAGTGTTAGTCCACTAATAAGAGGTTCTCTTTCACATTTAATCCAAAGAGAGAGATCTCACCAGTTCTGGATTAAGGGCAATCAGGACTTCCAGTTGGTTGTCAGTGGTTCCTTCCTATTTTATTGCAAATTTTACACTTGATCCTGTCTTCAATGGCAGCATTCACACTTAGCCAAAATAAGACTCTGATCTTAAAATTATTAATATCCAAGTAGACCCTGTGGACTCTATTTAGTATTTTTGTGACCTCATGTTGTTTCTTATGACACAATGTCCCTTGTATGGAATCCAATAATATTTCCTGAAAAAAAATCTTGATAATCAGATTTTATGTGTGGAGATACCTTGGGTTTTTCCGTTGATCATCCATCTGCAGTTAATGTCTTAAATTATTATAAGGTTTGGTTTCTTTGTTTCTTATTTGAGTTTGCTTGTCAAATTTTGTTTCAGAAATTGGTTATACTTGAGCTGCAGTAACTTGAAACTCCAAACTTTTGTTCAGCTCCTGGATTTAACTGTTTTATTTATAGATGATACTGAAAAAAAGTCTGATGTAAGAAGTCTGGGTCCGTAGATCACATTTTAAAAAGTACTCTTGTAATTGCATGGTCATTTTCTGAATTCTAGCTGGACCTTTGCATAAAGGTTTCTTTAACATACCTTCCAACAGTTTATGGTTTCTTTTAACTTCACCTGATATCTATGGAACCACTACTATCAAAAACAAGTATGAGCATTTCTATTTTAGTCTGAGTATACAGTTGTGTGATAGTCAGTGCCTGGGAAGGATCTGTCACTCAATTGCAGAAGTGTACATTTGTATCAGCTGAGATCTTAGTGTCTTTGAAATTCTCAAAATATGTTAATACAAGAGTTTTCGGGAAAACTTTAATTTCCAAAAGTTTTTCTCTTGCCCATCATCTTAGTGCCAAGTTTGAAGGTTTAAAGGACAACTACATTTGAGTTGAGAGATCCAAGAATTTAATAAAACCATCTGCAAAATCTGACAATGAAAATGCCCCACCTCCATCCAAATAGTCTATAAAAATATATTCACTTTTTAAAAGAGTTTTCAAAATTACACACAGATCTTGGCTAAGACCAAATATAAGAAATTTTCAGTCCAAAAAACAGTTTTTGTAAGCTGTTGAAAACAGGAGTTGAGTATGGAAGTGCCAAATCAAAATTAACTATAGCGTCATTAATGTAACAGTAAGATGACTTCCCTGGAGGACTAAGTACAAAGAGAAGCTGGGTAGAGAGAGAGTAGGCTGTTGTTTAAACACAAATAGCAGCATGGGGGTATAGAAAATTACAGCAAATTAATTTGCTTTTTGTTCTGTAATATGAGTGGATGAAGGTTCACGTTACAAAAAATACTGTCACAATATGCTGCACTGTGGGAAGTGTTAGCGTCGAGGCCAAGGTTTCAATTGGTACAGAGACTGAATCAATCTCAGCCTGAGAGCTGGTGCTTCAGAACATCAGTGGGGCTTGTACTGATACTCCCTGTGTGGTATTTGCTCTGTAGATAGAGGTTCTGTCTCCTGGTCTCTCAAAGCACTGTTAAATACACTTGAAAAGCAAGCTACAGTAACAAAAAACAACTTCCTTGTTTTCAGACTAACATTTGCAGTTGTTTTCATGGATGGAGTTTTGTACAGCCCTGAGCACATCATCGTTACTTAACACAAAATAGGTAATGTTCACAATAAGGACTCAGTAGCTGTAACTAGTAAAATGTAATGCACTGATTATGTAGTCACCATATTCGTAAAGCTTGCTCTTATTGAACCATTGCTTAATCCAAAAAAGGGGGGAAATAGCTGAAGGAGGACTGTACATGGAATTATTGCTCCAATCACCCAGAATGCCTGTGCAATTTTATCTAGACCATAGTGGCGAAAGCTATATGTTTTCTGCTACTGACTCTGGCCCTAATCCTGTTAATTGATAGTGCATGGGCCGTATTGACTTCAGTGGGGCTCCGTGCTGGCTCAGCAGTCTATTGCAGCTTATGTTTTTATGCTATGATGTAGAATCAGGATGGAATAATGTATTAAGTTTACAGGCATATAGTTTGTTCACTGATTTCCATGGGAGTTTATATTGTTGTTAGCTATCATTGTTATTTTATTTATTATATTCTTCAAAGGACCCAAATGGTATTGGAGCCCCGTTGTGGCAGGCGATGTACAAATACCTAGCA
The DNA here is from genome assembly GCF_026122565.2 of Emydura macquarii macquarii. Classification (NCBI taxonomy): domain Eukaryota; kingdom Metazoa; phylum Chordata; order Testudines; family Chelidae; genus Emydura; species Emydura macquarii. The sequence continues at coordinate 2,940,802 of NW_027132618.1, read as the reverse complement.
AGAAATAGTCCTCACCCTAAATAAATAAGTAATCATGGCGCTGATACATGGACATCTTATCATGTTAGTCCCATAACTAACATGGAAGATATACATATTTTTTTCAATGTATTTATATATTTTAATATGTGTATCTGGATCTATCTAGATATAGATAAAAATAAATATGTCAAGTGAAAATGTAATGCCCTTCTGTTTGCTTAATGTCCTGAATATTCATCAACAGTTGGAAGTGTCCTTTTAGGAAAAAAAAAGGGGGAAAAAAAGACAAATGAAATAAGGCAGCATCACACAATTCTGTCATGATGTTTTTAAAGGTTTGGAAGAATCAGCCAAACTTAGAACCATCTGTTCACATAAAAGGTATTCCATATTAATAGACTGGGCACCTGGGAGACTTATTTTAGTAGTCTTCTTGGCTAGTGCTTCAGATAACAACAATTATCTGTGCCCTTAGTCTGATGGTGCTGCTTTTCCATTTGCAGCTAGGGCTTCCCCCCCCTCCCTCCCGCCCATCACTGAGGTATTGTATATGAAAGTACAGTAGATCTTTAATATGTATGAAACTACTGAGACACCAGGAATAGGAATATATATGAAAGAAATTAGCAATTACACCCATGTAGTCAGGGGATGGTTTATTTTAAGTGTATTCTTGGGCTGCTCGGACACGTTAAATCCTTTTTGACCCATTTCCTCTGTATCCCTGCTTCCTGGTCTGGAGCCAACATCTCTTAATATTTTCAGAGCAACTTCAATTTCCTGTGTTGCCTCTCCCTTGGACACTCCACCTCTCCGTCAATACATCCTAAGTTGTCCCTGCCCTTCTCCAGAAGGATATATAATTAAAATCTTGTCACAGAATCTGTAAACAGGAACATTTTGGAAAAACAGCAACAGTGTATATAAACATTGTAGAAATCCTCCCCCCAATCCTTTTAAGTGCTTCTTGGTCCAGTTCTCTTCCTTCCCTGCTGTCACTACCATCTACCAATAAATTGAAGCACTCACATGCCCACCTGTTCTTTCCACCAAGGTCTTCCCCATCAGAAAGTCCTTGCTTCTTCTAGGCTCTATTGTTCCATCGTCTGTCCCCAGCATGATCATGTGGTGTTTGGGTGCAGCTGATTATTATGGTCAATTGTGTTGTTTTATTAGTCAACTTGTCACTCACAACTCAGTGCTCCCTGTTGAGAGTCATTTTGTTTTCTTCATCTCCACTGCAAAACCCCTGACTTGAGCTATAAGTATCTCTCAACTAGTGTTATTGTTTTGGTCAGCTCAACAGACTGCTTGGATTGTTTATTTTATTGTGTCATTCACTGAAACTATGACCGTTCTGATAAATATGCTTTAAAGTGAGTTACCGGCACAACTGTTTGTCGTGATGCTATCCAAGCTGTGTAAGATGATTGGTTTAGATAAAGTTCTGAGACCAGTTTCTTATCTCAGTTGCACTAGTGTAATTTCATTGTTAATTATTATTTATTATTTGTACTGCTGTGTAGCTAAAAGGTCTCAGTCAGGATTGAAGTTCCATTGTACTAGGTGGTGTGCAAACCTGCACTGGAGAACGTACAATCTATGGCTCTATTTCTTCAATGTGTGGCGCATGGGCAGCCTGCTGGGCTCACCTGGACCCTGTTGTGTGGGTGCAGAGTGTGCTCAGGCAGATCCATTTGCCAGATCTAACCTTAATATAAGAGAAAATACAACAAGTAAGCGTTAACAAACAACAGGAGTGGAGAAGAGAGGATGGAGGATGAGAGTGTGACGCTGGTAGACCAGGTGCCGGCTCTTGCCAAGGTTTTAGGCCTCAGCCAAACACTGACAAATTCATCGCTGGAAACCAGTCTGTTTCCCCTGTGTTAGTGTGGTAAAGGTGGATATTGGACTAATAACAACGTGTTTAGTGTTTAGACCTTACAAAATGCTTGTAAATTGCTACGTGCATTAATCTCACTTATAATTCCCTTAGCACGTGCTGTAGGGTAATATTTAAGTTTTTGCTTTGTAACTGTAAAAAATGTTTGCTCTGAAACTGTGAACCCAGTTAGGAGGGATCATCTCCTGCCCATCAAGAAGGTCCATCAAAACTAAATAGGCCAATGTAGGACATCACAATACAAAGACTTCGTTAATTGCCCCCTCATGCCCAGGCAGAGACTACCTGCAAAAGGGCTTGTCCCATCATCTTGAATTCTGGAAGAGGAAAATAAAAGTAGCTGACAAGAAAATTTTTCATCTTTTGCTGTTTGGACTTTCACAGGGCTGGAGATACAAAACAGAAACAGAGATCCCCCCGGTAAACATGAGTTAGTCCTAAAAGATGTTCTGGGCTGACAGATTTCTACAACCGTCATCTTTGAAATCATAGATTGTAACTCATTTATGTATATATATATGCTGTGGTCAATATAGTGAAGGTGATCCTTGGATGCATGAACAGGGGAATCTCGAGTAGAAGTAACTGTATTTGGCACTGGTTTGACCACTAATGGAATACCATGTGTCCAGTTCTGCTGCCCATAATTCAAGAAGGATGTAGGTAAAATGAGTGAGGATTAGAAAACAGGCCTGAACCTGATAGACTCAAAGAGCTTAATCTATTTAGTTTAACAAAGAGAAGGTTAAGGAGTGGCTTGATTACAGGCTATAAGTATCTACCTGGAGAACAAATATTTAATAATGCCTTTTCAATCTAGTAGAGAAAGGTATAATACAATCCAATGGCTGGAAGTTAAAGTTAGACAAATTCAGACTGGAAATAAGGCATACATGTTTGACAGTGAAGGTAATTAACCATTGGAACTATTTACCAAGGGTTGTGGTGGATTTGCCATGACTAACAATTTTTAAATCAAGATTGGATGTTTATCTAAAAGATACGCTCTAGGAGTTATGATGGGGAAGCTCTATGGCCTGTGTTATACAGGAGGTCAGACTAGGTGATCACAATGGTCCCTTTTAACTTTGGAATCTGACTTTGGGTTCTTTGGACTCAGTCCCTCCTTGCTGGGGTGTGAATAGACTTATAGGCTTTGCTGTGCTCCTTGGCCTTGCCTTCCCCTCAGTGTGGCTTGTATATCTCGTGGGCTAACTGACCTTGGTTCCCCCTCTAATTGATCTTGGTGAGTTCAGATGCTCCACTGAGCTCTGCTACGCATTGTGAGCTTGGATTCTTGTTTACTGTGGGTGGGGGGAAAAAATGAATGGTGCTCTCCCAAGCCCACTCAATGCCAAAATGTGCTGTCACTCATCACAGAATGTGCAGACCTCCATAATGTAATCCCTCCTCTCCTTTCATACAGGCTTTGACTAGAGAGTTAATTAAAACGCTGACATTTAAAGTATTATCATTGGCATTGCATTACCACCCACTGATATGAATGGGGCAGTTCACACCTCTCAGAGCTATTGATTCAGGTTCTGCAAAGGCAGGCAGATGCATCAGTTAAATTCAGCTCACATTTTCAAAGCTATTTCAGCCACCCGAACAGCTAGAGACTTATATTTAAAAATAAAAGTCTGATTCCGTTCTGGAAGACAAGAAAGCAGCATGAAATAGGAGCTGTGTGCTGCACTGCTGCATATCAGCAGAATGCAAGAAGATGCACTGAGTTTGGGCCTGTGCTATGGATATTCTCTGGTTAAATGGGACTTCCTTTCCCAAGTCCATCCATCTGGCATCTTTCAAAAGTGCTGAATTCACGTACAAGTATAAAATAAAAATGACCAGGGAGTCCCTCATATCTGTGTCATCTTCCCCAGATTAAAAGTTAATAGAAAATTTTACTGGAGGAAAAGACTACAGTACACACCTAACATTGCTGGTATGGTGTAAACACATGAGTAGACCCCAATATAGCATTCTCAGTCAGTTTCTTGTGATTCGAGACTTGTTTTAGGAATTGCTCTGTTTTTATGCACTCTCTCACCCCGTCTGTTCCTTTCTGCCTTATTCATAATTTCAGTGAGGGAAATCAGCCAGTAAAAGTTTTGGGCCTAAGAAACAACATCCTCTTTCTTTCTCAGTTTCTCTCTGCTTTAAAGAAAACCACCACCAATTCAAAGGGATGTTTTCTGTGCTTTAGTCCCTCTTCCTTTCTGAAACGGATGTACATTCCAGACTATAATGTCCCTCTCATTTAGAATGAGCTCACAATGGAGAGATGTCCTTTTGAACATTGCCAGACATTTCAGCAACTCCATTTGCTCCTGTTCTTTGAACAGTTTGAGTTTTTGCCTCAGAAGTGACATTGCTCTTGGTAGGTTCATCTTCTATCATAAGCCCAGTGGGAATATTAGCCTTGTGAGGAAAAAAGAGCCTACCAGACAAATCCTATTCATTACAAGTCATGAAGCAACAATCCCAAAATAGACCCCTCCTAACAAAATAAATAACTCCCCTGCATATGGTATCAAGTGCCTTTATTAAAGCAAATGCAACAGGATGTGCTCAATTTTCCTGAACATATGTCCTTTTAGAGATAATGTGCAGACTTTGTTCAGCTGCACTATTCCAGACAGAAGAGAAACCAAAACTTCTTTCTGAAACTTATTTAATAGACTGACTCAAAGGCAGATCAAGATCTAAGCTTGACCTAATTCTATAGGACTAAGATCCACAGAATTTCAAATTGTACAAGAAAATAATTTGTCTGGCATGAATTCTCTTGTCTCCCAAACCCAGAGACTAAGATGCTATGTGAGAAGAGATTCCTAACTATGAAAATAATTCAAGTAATAGCTATGAGATACATAAAAATGAGGTCAGTACGACTAATGAGTGCAAAAAGCTATATCGGTGCAATATTAAATTTAATAAGCTGAAACACAAAAGAAATCATGCAGTGAAATGGTTCAGGTTCTCTTAATAGCATTTACTCATCTACATTGCACATAAATAATAATTTTGATTACTAGTAGAGGTAGATAGAGAACAACATTTCGTGACAACTTTTGAGATTTCAAAATTTTATTTATTTCATGTTGGGGGAAAAAAAAGAAAACCTTTCAGATGATTTTGCAATATGGAATTGTGCAAAACATCCATTTTCAAACCTAAAAGGTCAAGTTTTTATTTGGCGCACACTCTCTCTCTCTCATTCTAGATTTCAGAAACCTTCCCATGGAAAATGATAAAAATACATCTCCACAAAATATTTCATATTTGACAAATCAGCATATTTTGATTTTAAAAAATTATTAGAAATGTTCTGACTAGTTCGAATGACTGATTACTGTCAAATATATTCCTAAATACAAGCAGTATACTTTGTGAAATGTGATGAGTTAATTTTACTCTGAAAACTTTGATCCTTATTCAGTGGCTTTATATCAGATTTCACTGACAGGAGACAGGAGGAAAGACACTGTGCTAGGTGGGTTATAGTGTGTTATCCAATCGAGAAGTGCCTCATTTAGCAACAACTCATTGATCTGGCAATGGGAGGCCAGGCATGTCCCAGGTTCCCACAGACTCCTGTTCACTGCTTCTCTCAGGAATGCTAGGTGGGTAGATGCAGATATAGCCCATTCATCCCAAAGGCGCTGAGCCCTGCTGAACTGTTCTTTCCCTCTCTTCAGGACAATGCATGAGCTACAGGTGCCTGTATGGATCCAGCAGCAGAATGTGGCTAAATTAGCAAGCTGTTATAATTACAGGTTTTGTAAAGGTTATTTGTGTGACCATATTTGTAATAATTCAGCCGGGTTTATCATTGGTGTCCCAAAGTCTTCCATTAAGATGATCTTTCTTGGTTGTTTATACAATGAATCAGAAAATATAAAAAACCTGACTCCTATCCTCCTTGCCATCTCCCTCCTCCTTCCCTTGCTGTGACACTGCAGAAGCTGCAAAGTGGCTGGGCACATTGTTCTCTACTCCACTTGCAGGTTAAATCGCTGGCTTCATTTGTTTGCTTGCGATGGGAGGGGAAAGGTGCTGAGTGGTTTCTGGGGGGCAGCCGCCAAAGCATTCCAGAACCAGGGTGGCTCTGCATTGGTGAGCAGGGACTGCAACTTCCCCACTGCAGTGATGCCTCCATGTGCCCCCCACTGCTCTGCACTTTCTGCCCTTCTCAGTGACTTTATTCATGCATTGGTGCTGGCAGCCATCTCCATGGACAGGGACCTGCTGGGGCATCCACCATCGCTGGCCACAGAGGAGGAGGAGTAGGTCTCTTCCTGCTTTGCTCCTGTTAGTACCTGTTAGAAAATCCTTAATCCTGTTAGTCCTTTATTTTCTGTATATTTGATTTATATATTAACTATTCTTTAAAATCTTTATGACATTAACAAAGAGTATGCTGAATTCTAAGGCCCGGAACTCTTGATCTTGACCGATAAGTAACCCTATTCAGGAATTCTATGTGTTAGACAGTATTTAACAATTTTGAGTACCTCTATGTCTATAGAACTCCAGATAGTCTGGGAAACCATTCCCGTAATCTATATATTATCCCTTATCAGTTCCCCAGGCTTATATATACTTACACATATATAATATGCTTACATAAGCATATATAAACCTGGGAAACTGATAAGGGATAATTGTTACAGCAGATAGGAAAGAATAATTATGGGGGAAGAAAGATCCACTGAAATATATTATCTTTTTAGTCCTCTCAGCTGTAAATAATTATACCTTCATACATAAATCAGGTAAACTGAGAATGTATAGAAATGACATTGAACCATGTTTCGTTCGGTAAATTAGGTTTTCTTTGTTTGGAAACCCTATATAATGACACTGGTATGGGAACTTACTTGGGGGAATTAAATCTGCTGCGTCCCTACAGATTCAGTGAAGGAGGAACACAGATCCAGCTCTCGGTCTGACAGCAAAGCTTGGTAATATATCTATTCTTTCTGTATAATGCTGTACTAATCTCTGATTGAAAATCTTTGATGAAATAATTCCAGTTGATCCTGTTATTTGACAATCTCGAGTCGTAATTAACTCAGCCACGCAACATCTGAAACCCAGGCCTGCCAGTCCAAGAACATGATATGAAGCACTGGAGGAGGGGGAGATGCCCTCCACACACCTAAATGACACCCCTCATCTCACTTACACTGTTGTAATTACATTGGTTTCAGTTACTCCTGAATTACACTGGTATTAGTCAGAGCAGAGTCAGGCCCTTTAGCATTCTAATTTCCTGACTTTTCAAATTGCTTTTTGTAACATTCATTCTAATTTATGTCAAATGTTAACATAGTTTTTTGTATTTCATTTTCTTAGTTTTTCTTTTTAAGAGCAAAAAAAAAAAGAAGTTACCTTGTTTAATAGTTGTCATTTAAGGCTGAGATTGCCAAAGTTGCTTAGGGTAGGATCTTGCCTCTCACTGAATATCAATCAATCAGTAATTTCCTTAGGCACTTTTGAAAATCTCAACCTAAATGGCTCATATAGGCTTTGAAGTTCACCCTCCATGGAGGTGATTGGGGCGGAGGCATGGGCAGAGTTTGCAATTCAGAGGGTTCAGTGAGGTAAGGGGAAAAGGTTACATATCTGCTGCAGTTATTTAGCTGAAGACAGTTTTGTTACTTTGAGTTCTCTGCTACCTTGTTGTGGTTGTCTCTCTTTCTGTTGCTCATGCTCAGTTTTTCCTCCCTTGTATCTTGGCTCTTTCTTCTTCCTATCATCGTATTTCTATCTTTCTTTTCTTTTCCTATTTACACCTCCCTTTTTAATGCCAGTCATCATATACTCCTTTTTTCCCTTTCTCCACTCACCCATATACTCCCAGTTAAATTTTCCTGAATTTACTTTAACCTGCAATTGGAGACATCACCTTGAATAGACTCCGTTGTTCCCAGAATGTTTAATGTCCTCCAAAATACCATATTTGCTGAAGAGTGCAAACTAAAGAAGACTGTCAACAATAAGGTGTAGTTAAGTGAGATCCATTCTCTTTAAGCCGGGCACAACTTGTTCTTTCCAGGAATTATACACCAAAAAAGAAATCATGTCTTCTCATTTTCACCCTGATACTTGCGACCAAATTCTTATGTAACTCTGAAGTGCATTGAGTTACATTGGAGAGAATTTGGCCCCTAGTCTTAATAAATGTCTCCTGATGCCTTACTATGTGATGTCTGAAATCCTGACTATAATCTCCGACTTTCATCTGAGTGCGCCTCATCACTATTGCTTGGATGTCTCAGATCCTCAGGTTACTTTTCTCACTTTTCTGGCCTAAATCAATTCACCTGCTCGAATCTCTTTACCAGCATAAGGTGTGTTTTGTAATTAAGTCCTCATAAAGAATGAGTCTGTCATTTTACTCCTACTGGCAATATGGTTTATCGTATTTTATAAATACATCAATAATCCTTGGGAGGATTATATTATGGTCATGGAGCTGTCATACATTCCATGCAACCATGTCTCTTGCAGCTTCTGAGGACTTGAAAGTGGGGAAAGCTCCAAAGTTTAAATGTTATGGGCCAGATCTTCTCCTGGTGTATGTTGATCAATGAACTGATGATAATTTACACTATCTGAGGATCTGGCCCTACATCTTAGTGCTCTCATATGAGGTTTTTTCTCTGTTCTCTCATTATACGTTTGGCTTCTGTCTGCTTTATAATAGTACTAGTGACATCTTGAAAACCTACAGTGTTTTAATCCATGGAACTAAATTGCCATTCAAACAAATGGTGAAACAATTAAAATATAAACTAGCACAAGACTCTCTCTCACTCTTTTGTGCGCGCGTGCGCGCGCACACACACACACACACACACCAGTCCTGAACCAGGGTGTATCTGAAGCTCAATATGCAACCATTTAGAGTACTCCACACCATTTAAGAGCTGAGAAATTGTAAAGCTATTGAACACTGAATTTTCACAGCACAAAGTTAGCAGAGATGTTTCTGTAACTGATAAACTGAGAAAATTCACAATATTGAATGGTCCTCAAATTCACACGTCTACATGTGTCATAGTTTGCTGTTAATGTACTTTGGGCCATAACATAAAACATGTAAGAATATTGGCTGGGCAGGAAAACCTGTGAAGTTTGTTTTTACCCATGCTGTCTGTGCTGTTTGTTTATCTAGGGGATTTATTCTCTTACGGATGATAACAAAATATTTTATAAAGGGAGAAAGCTGACAATTTGGGTTGTTACATCAGGTGTTTTCTTGAACCAAGTGCAGTGCCCAAAGGATGATCAGAACCTTCACCAGTAGGTAACTAAGCCAACTCCTGTTTACATTTAACATTGATATAGTAGTTATGGTCTGTTTGCAATTTTCAGTTACTTCCAGGTGTAAGCTGAGACAGGAAGGAGAAATCTCATGGGAGAAGAGACGCTTCTTATTCAGCTGGAATATGGACATTTCACAAGAGAGACTGTTTCTAGTCAGATTTCCATCCTAATTTGGCTTGGATAGCTTTAGATAAACTTCATATAGAAACTTTTGGATATTCATTTTAACTATAGCAAGTACTGACACTTTTGTAACACAGGAAGGCACGAGTAGCAACTATTAGAATATGTTCTCATGCACAATAAAATATATTAAAATTCCCCAAACTGTAAAATGTCTGCTAAACTTTTTAATGAAAAAGGAATGCAAATGAAAAAATCTAGAAAATAGATGGATGAGATTATATAGAAATATACACAGCGTTTCATGTAACTTGTCCTCCACCTGAAATATACAAAAATAAGTTTCTAATTCTGGGAAAAAACCAAAATTCCTATGCTGAATGTGTAAATATGATGTCCTAATAATAATTAAAATAGGGAAGACGATAAGGAGTGTCGTGGCAAATAGTCACTGCATGAATGGATGGTTTCCATCTGCAAACATATACAATGTAGGAGAGACTGAAAGATATTCTATGAAAGAGAGAACATGAGACATAAGGAGAAATGAAAGATAAGTGGGAAGATAATTTCATTCTAGTAAGTGTTTGAAGTTATTTGAGATCATCCCACTCCTCCATTCAATCTATGAGTAAATTTCACAAAAGAAGCAATTTCACTCATGTCTGAAAACCAGCCCTGCAAGGTTGATGGTAAAGAATTGTCACCTTCCAGGCAGACTGAGTTGTGCAACATACAATGGCAACAGCAATACATTTCTTTTGAGCTTCAGAAATATTTAGTAAAATTATTTAGTAAAATATATTGTGGAGAGTAAGATACCACAATGCCTCATGCATTCAAGAATTTGCCTTCAGAAAAGATTAATTCATGCACACAGGCTATAATTTATGTTCGGTATTATAGATGATTCCTTCACAGCCCTGATGACCATCACTTCCATTCTGCCCTCCTGAATGTGGATAGTTCTCTTAAATTTGGAACTACTGAATCAAGCATTAAATTGCCACATGCACTCCATCTTAGAGGTAATTATACTAGGTAATATGGGCTCAATTCCTTAGGATGTTGACTGAGTATTCAGACCCTGATCTAACAAAGAACTTAAGTATATGCTTAACTTGAAGCATGTGAGTAGCCACATTGACTTCTTGTCAGAGATAATGCATGTGGGCCCCTGGCTGAGGCAGTGCTCCTACTCCTCATTCCTACAGTGTGTTATAGGTGCAAACCCTATTTACTAAAGCTGGTTGAAAAATGAAATGAAATTTTCCCCCAAAATATTCACAAATATTTCACCATTGTTTTTCATCAGATAATTGTGAAAGTCAAAATTTTGGTGACTAAATTCGGTGTAAATATTAAATCTATCCCAAGGTGTATTTTTACAATATATGGCTATGTAAGAGGTTTGGCTAGAATCAGAACTTGCTCATAATCATTGTAACAATCTCCCACAAATTTTGCAGACCTGGAGAGAAGGCAAGAAACCAAACAAGGGAAAGGCATGAAGGCACTGCTCAAGAACCTTAGAGTTCTAACTAAAAACAAGTTAACTATAAATAGGAAAGTCCATATAAGAGAGAACAAGAGAGTTCATATAAAGTTTTCAGGGAAAGAAGAAAAGCATTAAAAACAAAATTACTCAGCAGTATTTCCAGGAGTGGATGAGAAGAAGAAGGAATTGAATAATTGAATAGCAGGGAATAAGACCTACTATAGAGAAAGCAGGTCCATTAAGAAATGAGGAGGGAGATGAAATTAATACTGACCCAAAAGTCAATGGAATATTGGTATCCTATTTAAAATCTGTCATCAGCAAGAAAAATGGAGATGTTTGGACGATTAAAAAGTCATTCTGAAAGTAGCTCTTGACTAAAAGAGTATCTGGAAAATGTGATCACAAACAATGTATCCAGCCTGTATGATGTACATTATAAGGTGCTAAAGGAATCAGTAAATTAACTTAATGTACCTCATGACAATTGATTTTTAAAAGCTGTAGAAATCAGGATTGGTACCAGAGGTTTGGAGGAAAAGTAATGTGGCATTGATAGTCAAGGAGGAATGATCTCAGCAAATATCATCCCATAACTCTGGTTTGTATCATTGCTAAAAAAATGGCCAAGTATTGGGAGAGAAAATTCACGTTTAGGGTTAGATTCTGCCTTTAAGACACAGCATGTAGGAAAAGGCTAGCATAGAGGTGCAGTGTTCAAGGGGAATCATCAAGATCCCATGTGTATTGTGCAGGTTACTATATCATGCAAAGAATCCAGCATACTTTCCCCAGCGTGGTGTGCATGGGGTACATAGCTATGACTCTGCTCACCCTGGCACCATGCACCCAATGTAGACAGCAATGTGGTAATAATGCCAATCTTCTTTGAGCACAAGGACTGTAATTTTGGGCTACCTTTATGTGAGCCACACAAAGAGGAGGAATTTCCTTAGTCCCTCCCTCTTCATTGCATGGCCACGTTTAGAGGGAACAGCACAATCCTGCCCCTTGAGCATAGCAGATATTTGAGTGATAAACAGCTTGATTTAGAGAGGACAAATGTTGGCTGAGAGTTCTGATTTTTATTTTTATTTTTTGATTTAATGAAAGGAAAGCAAATGCTGTAATATGTTTGGGTTTTTGTCAAGCATTTGGTACAGTGGCTCATCAAACCTTATTCTCCAGATTAGCTTGGATAGGAACATTTTCACATGGATTAAAGACTTGCTGAAGAAAAGAAAAGGTGATTTAGTTCTGTCTTGGTTACACGTTCCCCACAATTTGACACTATGTATTCCCAGGAATAGGCTCAGATTGTGAAAACTCTTTCTCTGGTGCATGCGTGCATAGCACAGACACACACAACTATGAGCACAAGGAGCCTTTCAATCTGCATAGCCAATGCTGAGCACAGGAACTGATCCTTAGGTGTGTCCCTGTGATGCCCTTCATTTGGTACAGAAGATCAAGCAGGAGAAACGTTCATTGCCGTCATCTCTTTGCACTGGGGGAATAGTCTGCATGGTTTCTCTGCACACTGGGAAACTCAGAGTGGAATTAAACAGTTACTCCAGTTTTATACCAGTGCAATTAAATTTGGACCATTACATATCACTTGTGATGAATATGAATCCACTCTAAGGAGAGTTTGCTTCACAATAGCATTCTGAGCCATAATTTTGGAAGTTTATTTATATTGGAGTTTCTTGTGCAAATAAATATTCATGAGGGAAAGCCATAAACTGTCAAGTTATCATGCAGATTATCACAAAGCTGGAACGTACAATGGGAAGAAAAAGTATTTTTTAAAATAACTTTAAAATACAATACTTCATTTTCTGAAATATTCATTTTCAAAAAATAAAAATGGGGCTGGATTAATGGTCTAAGAATCTGAGAATTCAAACTTACTTGAGCAATGAACAAAGGAGTTAAATCTGTTTTCAAATGTCCCTGTTTTCTACAAAGACATAACATTTTGTTTAGGTCATCATTTCAAAAAAGTACTTTTTCCACAGTGATTTCTTTTCCAAAGCCAAAAGAGTTGAAATCTTGCAAGAAGAGGAAAAAGCATTGCATTTTCAGAAAATAAAGCTACACAGGCTCTTATTTTTCTGACCCTGGTAGGACTTATTTGAAACAATAAAGAAACCAAACATATTTCAATTAAAAAAACATTATTAGCCCACAAAGGAGGCAATGAAAGAAGGTTTCACTCTTCTAGACAGTGGCCCAGCATCATCATCAAAGGAAACATCAGTATGATGTACAATGTGCCTTGTTGCTGAGAGAAGAGACCATTGATAAGCATAATGACTAACCTTTTCACTTTAAAAATAACAAATAAATGATCTGGGACAATAAAAGTTGTGCAAATTGAAAAACTTCTTTGTTTTAAAATAATTCCACTTCACTCCTCCCATCTTTTGAAGAACGGTCATCTCTACTGCCTCCCACCTTCTGAGGTCTGTTTCATTTAATGCAGTTGCTTCCGGACCATAGAGTAGTAATCTAAACTGCAGGAATAAACAGTATAACAGCTGAGCTACTAAAAGCCAGTGGGACAAGTACTACCAAGGTATTAGAAAAAATACACAACATGGTATGGGACCAAAAGGAGGTACCAGATGACATGTTAAAGACAATAATTACCTGTCTTGAAGAAAGGAGATCTTGCCGATCCGAGTAATTATAGAGGCATAAACTTATTATCAATACAAGGAAAAATCATGATGAAGGTAATTGTCAACAGATTAAGGCCTGTTTTAGAAGAGGTAGTAGGTGAGGAACAGCGTGGCTTCACACTAGACTGAAGTTGCATTCATCAGATATTCACACTCTGGCAGTTCATAGGAAAAAAAGTAAAAATGGGGATTACACATGTTTGCTACTTCAACTGATTTTACAAAGACATTTGATTCAGTTTGGAGGGAAGCATCATGGAAAGTAGCAAAATCGTATGGAGGTCCAGATGAAATAATTGCAATTATAAAAACTATGTATCAAGACTTCTGCAGTGCAGTAAAAATTGGTGGGAAATTAAGCAATGACTCAAATCAAAGTTTGGTGTAAAGACAATGGGGTGTGGAATCATCATTTCATTCATGTTCTTAAACTTGAAATTAAGAACTCTAGTAGGTTGTTTTTTGTCTGAAATAAAGGCTTCATATAGGCTGGAAGAGTTGGATTCTATGCATTTACGATGAGGTCATCCATCCATTAGTACTAATAGGACTGCCGCTGTGATTTGTCCCCGTCTAAAGCCTGTTGGTGAACAGTCCAAGATGTCAGCAGATGCAGCGTATGGTTATTACTACTTTATCTACCATTTTACGTAGAAAGGGAGTATAGGAGATGGAGCAATATTGGAGGGATTTTCTCCAACAAGATATATGCCAAGCATGTCAGTCCAGTCACTTTGCTTTTATGTGGTATGCGTCCTCCATTCTGGCTTTATCTGCAATGATTATTTAGGGCAGTGGTTCTTAACCTTTCCAAACTACTGTACCCCTGAAGCCTGAGTCCCACCCCCATGGGGCTGAGGCATGTAACTTAGTTTCATGGCGCCCCTGTGGCTCCAGGCAATTGCCTTTCTTGCCACCCCCAATACCAGCTCTGCACTTGCGACCCCTCTAAACCCCCAGGTTGAGAAACACTGATTTAGGGTCTTATTTTGTAAATATTTAGGGCTGCTGTACACAATATTGTACTGGTTTCATTAAAGGTGTGATGTTAAACTGCTTTATTAAAACCAATGCAATTTTTTGTGTGGACTCTGTTATACCAATTTGAACCAAGTTTGTATCAGTCCATCTTGTGCAAGCTAAACTCTAATAAACAGTTTTATACTGATATAAGAGTTTTCACACCCCAAGTTGTACCAGTTTAACTAAATCAGTTGAACATCATATCTTTAGTTAAGCCAGTGTAACTTCTGTGTGTAGACAAGCCCTTTATATTTGGCAGAGTCCCTACTGATGGCTCACAGTACAGTACGAATATAAATATTGTTACAATAGGAATGATATGGAAGATCTGGGACTGACAAGGAATCCAGGCAAACCACAAGGCACATGTGAGAAAAAAAACCAAAGTCCCATTGACTTCGCCTGATAGGAAGAGTTTGCATGATTGTGTGCTGAGACTGTCAACTTTTGGGTTTGGGATCTTGTCCTCAGGCATGTCTCTTAAGTGCCAAGTACACACGAGATACTATTGTTATTTATTTATATGGTCACACATTTGGAAGATGCCATTGATGGAATGAAACGATCAGCATTTCTGAAGCTACATTTCATTCATGCAAAATACCTGACGGTATACATAGTCTACCTAACAGGAAGATGAATTCCATAGCTTTTGAAACTTTGTTTATTGTGAATAAAAAAATGAACTAGATTGTTTTGAAAGTGTCAGCCAATTCCAAATGCAGCAATCACAGGTATATCTAACAGTTGATACCTGTTTGACTACCTAGCTGTCATTGTTTGGATTCTCTCCATAAGAGCCATCATGTTAATTCATCATTTTGGACAGCGATACTTTCAGGACTGACATTGTTACAGTATGATAAAACACTAATTAGCTGTCACTGTAATATTATTCCTAGAAGTGTCAGTTCCCAGAGGTGTCATGTTTAGGAACATCACATTTCACTGGTCACTGTGCCTGTGTGTTGGGGAACTGTGGATTGATGCCTCTGTTCAGAAGGCAGCTGAAGAGGAATATTAAGCCAGTCTGTCTCAGTTATGGAACCATTTGAATTTTCCACAGCACTGGAACCCGAATGCCAATGTGGAGTGACTATACTCTGCCATGATTTCTTTCTTCCTGAAAGTCCTTTAGTTTAATTTAGTTTATGGGCCAGTATCTAATGTCCTTGGCTTTTATCGTTAGTTCAGAATATTCATTATATTATTCCTGTGGTGATTCCTTTCTCGTAATAATCATTCCAGTTTGCCCACATTTCATCTCGGACCCAGGCACCCTATATTTCAACTGAAACAATATTTTTATTACCACTCTATGTAATATCTTGTACAGACAACAACATGCCAAAATATAGTAAAATGTGAAGCAAGGCAGAATCAAATGTCATTCATAATATACTGTCTTTGTCTGTGAACTTCTCGTATCTCACAAGTCAAGCAGGTTCAAGGTGGACAGTACTTGAATGGGAGATCTCCATGGAAAGCATAGGATGTTGCAAGAAGTTGATTAACTTTGAAGTGTTGGCAAACTTCTTTCTGATTCAGAGCATCCACTGTTAAAAACTCTGCTGCTGGATGTTCTAGCTCTCTAATGAGATGTAAAAAATTGTTTCCAACCAGTTGTAGTAATCAAAACTTCCATGGATTTTTTGACAATAGCAGGACTGTTACTCTGGTGTCCTTTCCAAATTTCAATCTGGGCCTCCTGAAGTTTCCCCTGCAGTTTCATTTGGATGTGATCTGCCTCTTCATTTCCTGCCCTGTTACTGTATTTTCTTCAGATGTGGCCGTTTTTCATTCCAGGCATACCCACATTTTAATGGCTGGTGAAGTGATTATTGAGAAAAAGAAAAGCAATGTATGAGCTCTTGTGGTGCATGGCACCATATTAATAGAAGATATTATTACAAGAACACAAAGAAGGTGAAAATGAGTAACATGGACGAGTCATGATCTTTCAAGCTGTGGACCACAAATATTTATTTCTCTAGCAAAGCTGCTATTTATGTCCATTGCCTCCAATGGCAAATTATCTTCAACTATTTTTGATTTTGGCATTTTGATTTTGCCTGCTTTATCTAAGTGTCCAAACTTGCTCTGTATATTGTGCAATATTTCTTTATGTATTCTTACAGTCATTATCTGACATTATTCTTACTGATTGTCAATGCCCTGGTTCAGGAAAACTAAAGAAAAAGGAAATACAGAAACTGCTGTAGGTTACTGAAAGATTCTTGTATCTTAAAAAAACATTCAAATCCAATGCCAAATATTATGGTTCATTTAAAGAGTGTTGCAAAAAGCACATTGTGACTACAACATAGTCTTTCTTTACCAGTATTTCAAGCCCTAATCTCCATGTTGGGAATGTCCTAGGTTGGGATTCAGCTCTCAGTAGGGTGGTAGGAGGATGTTTTTTAGAATACAGGTAATAATCTCTTTCTTTCTTCTTTTCTTCACACCAGCTCAAGTTCCCTTTTTGTATATAAATATAAAGTCTTGCGGAGGCAGTGTCTTGAAGGATTTAGTTTACTGATGGAGGAACAGAACACCAACTCAGCTATGTGGCTAATTTATTTTATTTCAAAATGCTGCTCCATTTTTATAAAGAAAACTTAAAAGAAAATTAAACTCATTTAAAAAACTCATACATTGTTTTTGCAACAAAGCAATTAAGAAAGCCTGCCTATCCGGCATTGCGGGCGACATTCTTAATACAAAAACAAGTCTAAATTACCTTCTGTTGGAAACAAAGTGAGAGCTATCTCTTGTGGCTTAATAAGAAATGGAGGTTTTAGAATTAATACAAAGATTCAGCAACCTCTGTAGTTAGTTGCTAAGAGTTTTGCTGAACACTAGAAGAAAAATATGAAACAATTAAAAAGGACCACATTGCTAACTAAATTAAAATGCTTTACAAGAAATAGACAGAAGCCAAGGAATTTTATCTTTTTCCCACAATATATGCATATGCAAAGGTGTGGTAGGATTTCCTTGCCTTGTTTGAGCATCCAAATACTGAACAAGAGCCCAAGATTGATTCAGTGTTAGTCATTTGTTCCTATGGCAATGGACTGCCAAATATGGGGCCAGTCCTATAAACTTGTCTCATATGAGCAGTCTTTACTTATACTAATAGTTCCTTTGAATCAGTGGGGCTACTCCCATAAGTAGTGTTTTCAGAACTGGGCCCCAGGCCTCAGGAAATAATGCCACATTGTTGGTTAAATGAATTTGTTAAATACATCAATGATATGTTTATGATGATACTAGCCACGAGACAGAGAAGCTTGCACTAAAAGTTTGACTTTTCTTCCTTTGTATATGGGTATTAACATGATCTGACACCTGAACATCTGCCTGAAAGGAAGTCTCCTTCCTCCCACATGTGTCCCCACTCCACTATGGCTAAACCAGGGAACTCTGCTTTCCTGAGGGCCTTTTCAAGACAGACAGGACTTGCTTTCGGGGACTTTCTATGACAATGTAGGTGTAGAAGATGTTAGACAAGTGTTAGGATCTGAGACTGGGCTTGCTTCTACTCAAGTGTCCCTCACATTTTATCTTCCAGCGTCAGGCTATGGCAGAAAGATTGCACTGGGCCTGGACAGAGGACACTGCCAAACTGTGAGCTCCTTTAGTTTTCCACTTCCTTCCTAGGAGCATTTCCATTATCAGTAGTACTAGGTGCTCATATACCATGATGATGGGCATGAAGTAAAGAAATGGTGGATGGATGATGTAAAAGCCATAGATGTTTCCATTGGCTCAGGGCATCGCATCTAAGCCAACTGCAGAAAACCTTGTACACCTTGTCTACCAGAAATCTGCTATGAGATGGCTGATGGAGGTGGACATATTTCATATCCATCAAATTTCCAGTACTGGAGCTAAGTAGCTAGCCAAGTGCCTCAAGTGGTTAATGTTCCTTTTTGAAGGAAACCCTCACAATAGAGCAAGTGGTTCCCATTGGTAAAAGAGAGCCAGCCACTGAGTGAAACAGCTAGGCATCTGCCTCCAGATTTCAGAAATCTCATGCTAGAGCAAGCTGCAAGCAAGCTGTGGGAGATGGTTAGCACATGTTACAGCCTTTTGTTCAGCTCTGTTTGTCAAGAAAACACAGTCCCAAAGAGAAATAGGTTTGACTCCAAAGTGGAGAATAGTGGTGCCCAAATCATGCAGTTCAATGGAAGATGGCCAATTCTATAGAGTCCCTCCTGAGTCTGCTTAATTGCGTGAAGTAAGAAGAAAAGACAGCCTGCTGGGGAAACCCCATCTGCCAAGCAGCTCCAAGTCAGACTGACTTCTTTTGCAAAATGTGCTCAGATATTTGTATTCACAGCCTTTTTTCAAATGGTTGTCTGAGAGTCAAGTGTGTATGGGAGAGGTAATATCTTTTAAAAGACCAACTCCTGCTGGTGAAAGAGACAAGCTTTCAAGCTACGCAGAGCTCTTCTTCAGGTCACAAATGACTACACAGATTTTTGGATAAGAGGCAGTGTCTGTCTCAGTTCTGAATTCTCCTTCAGTTTTTTCAGTTTGCCTTTGACCAGCTGGATGAGTGGAACAAGAGTCCTTGCCCCAAAGAGCTCACAATCTGAGGCCCCGATCCTGCCATGTGGGGAGCATGTGGGTGGAGTCAGAGGCTCAGCCTGGGCTAAACATTCCATCTAGCACATAGCAGGACCAATGCCTAATGTGGGTGCACACAATGGAAACGTAAAAGGAGGGGAAAACTAGGGTTACAAATAATAGGAATATATAGATATGTAGACTACCTATACGAATAATTTTCCAGGAGGAAAGATATGATATATGTCTAAACTAGCCAACTGAACAGCCAAATACCAATCTGACATGTATGCAGTGATAAGAGTTTGTCTTCCTATTAATTCTCAAACCCAGTTGACATACAGAATAGATCAAGTACATGTATACTTGCTTTCCATCTGTAAGGTGGGCTATTGCTAACTCACCTCCCCATGACTGTGGCCCTCATAAATCCAGCTCTGCCTATTGCTAATATCCAGGCCCATTTTACAGATGGTCCAGCAGAGATATGTGTTTGTGCCATGTGTTGGGACTGGGAGTCAGGACACAAGTATATTCTCTTTTCACTGTTTTCCTGCTTGTAAATCAGGAATAACTTCTGTGAAGTCAGGAAAAGCTACCATGGTATAAAATCAGTGAAGTCAGATTTACGAATCTATGAAACATTAAAAAGTTTTCAGTGTACACATTCTATTAGCTTTAGCAATCATGTCCTTTGTTAATAATTATCAGAGCAACTCTGAAGTTCACATAAGTAAAATATTTGAAAGTAAATTGCACACATCCTTGAGAAACATGTATTGGTTTTACCATTCTGATTGAGTAATACGTGTCTCTAATAATTTTGTTCATGGATTAAGAGTGAGGGTAAATGTTTTTTTTTTTTTTTTTTCCTCTCACCAAAGTCTATTGTTAAAATAAAATGGTATAAGTTAATCAATCTTGTGCTAATAGCTTTCATGGCGGCTGCTCTATCTGACTTTGTCTTCCTTTTTTTATTTGTCTATAGAGCAATACAAAAAGAACTGGGTATGATAAGAATAAAATGCAAGAATAAAATTACATTGATCTAATGTAAAATTGCAGTGGGTTTCTTCCAGTACCCTTCCCTTAAAAGAAATATTAAATTCAATCACTAACTCCATAGTTTAGGAATCAGTGGTTGTTAGCAAATTCTCTGAGTGAGTGAGATTTCACCCCTATACAGAGGACCAGCACAAGGCCCATGCACCATTTAAATCCATACATCTTAAATTCAATTTAAGTGAAGTATAATCTGCATGGTGGCCCTCTGCATAGGAGTGAATTTCACCCAGTGTGACTATTAATGTCAAAATAAAACAACTAGGAGATAGGGCTAGATCATGACACGCACAACATGCCTGCACAAGGGAGTTATACCTCTCCTTACATCTCTATGCAGGCTACCCATATCTTATGTCAAGGCATACTGGAAGGAGCAGCGGGGCAGGGACAAAGTCTTGCTGAACGCCACTCCTCTCCCACTTACTAGCCAGCACAACTGAATCAGTGTGGGGTTTCTTGTCACTTCCTGTTAGTACAGGTCAGCTGGAGGTGACTACTTTCACATCACTCTGGTGCAAGGTTAGAAGCAGGGGAGTAATTTTGACTCAAGGTAAATCCTAGCCCCATTAAATCTTACTTTGTTGGGGCCAGAATTTCACCCAGAGTCTCTGAGTCACATTGATTCCCAGGGCTACTCCTGGGTTAGTGCAGTTTACACTCCTCTTGCTTTGGGCTGTGCTTTAAAGTAAAAATAGGACCAAAACTCATGAGTTATAAACTTTTCTAATGAAAGGAACTAAAAAAAAAAAGGCGGGGGGGAGGAACATGGTTATTGGCCTTGGTTATTGATAATGAAGGATAACCATGGCAATGCTATATATAAATTAAGGCTGAGATTAAAGTGAAGAGCACTGCAAAATATGATAAGAATATATTTTTAAGGACTTCTCATTTTAGTGAAAATTAGTTTTGGATCCTCATCAGTGTATTCAGGGAAAAATTACTCTAATGTCTATAGAAGAGAGATAAAAAGGAGATCTGCTGAAAAAGAAATAATGAAGTTACACTCTTAACATTCATTTTGAGGTGCAGAAGATACATTACTCTACATTATGCCTATATTAGACTTAAATAAATTTAATTATGAAAACAAGATTAGAGGAGAGCAATGTAATTTGAAAACAGACAGTACTTATATGAATATTTATAATAAAAAGCTTTCAGAGTGGTAATATGTGACTGTACTTTTGGATAATTAAATATAAAAGTGCCTTAAAATAATGTAAATACACTGATGTAAACCCATAAAATCAAGGTAATTCAAGGCTACCAAACCACTCTTTAACTTATTCTGTTATGCATATTCTTACAGTCCTGTATCATAGACCTCTAATCTTTCAAACTATATGAACAGCTGGTTGTAATCCATAGGCACAGCAGGGTTTGATAAGAATAAAGTGGGAGCCGTAGCTGTGAGTACCTTTATTTCCATGAATGTAAATGTTTTTGCCTTCACCCCACCCCCCATGCAACTGCTCACAGAACATTACTGTCATCCTATATAATGCTGCAACAATGTTACTGTATGCCATTTCTTTCCCTATACATGTGACTTCATGTTCGTTCCGTGAAAAAACTCGCTGAAATCAGCAATGCTAGTATATTCTTCAATTTCATAGGACGCTGCAAAGAAGCAGTGATAATACACAATATGTAGTGCAGTGCAGCAACAGATGTTTTAATTGTATAAAACATACTAGCAGAGACGCCAGGCTGTATGATGCTATGTAATATATTTTACTCATAAAGAATTTTTACTATACCAAGTCCCATCCATCCAATGGAACTTTTTGTAGTTTAAATAATGTGTAGCCCCAGTTGCGTACATATAGATGATCCTATAAGCTGAATACACCTATCATATTCTTCTAAAATGTGTCTCTATACAACATTTGTATTATGCAAAGTCACTTTGACATCAGTGTTGCAAACATTCCATTCATTTCCATTGAGATCATTTCTTATTAAAAATATTTTGCATAAAAACACCCATCCATGGAGCATAATTTATTCCACAATCAGAAGGCTTTAATAGAGTGCTGATAATGCAAACTTGATTTTCAGTAGCAGTTTTAAACAGTCTTTGAAAAAAGAAAGAGAAATATGTAAAGTAGAGTCAGGCAGATTTGTAGAGTGAATTTTAGAAGGGGATATTTTGAATCCATGAAAAATTGCTGCAAATGCATCAGGTATCATTATTTTAAAAGCTGGTGAAAATTGGGGATTTGGAAAATACCATAACAAACCAGGAATCATGAAATTTAAAAATAAATGGAAAAATGTATAGATAGGTAATACAGCTACTGTTCTTTCATGGTATTTTCTCTTGAGAGGCTCCATATTTACCCCACTTCACATTATTTTTTACATAGGTGACAGATCAAAACAAAGTCTGTGGAATGCAAGAGTAAAGAGTGTTCTTGACTCTATTTAATGACGAGGAAGACAAAAGTTCATCTTAGCCCTGTATCTCGTGTAGTCACTTGCTCTCAGTGCAAAGTGAGTTCAAAGCCGGTGTTAAATGCTACCATATCAGATTGATGTTTTCAATTCAATTGCAGGTGTAAATATATTTTAGTACAAATTGCATCCACAAATGGAGGATGTCTTTTGAAAAGTTGGTCCACAATGTCACCTCCCAAGGCAAAATATCTGTGATGTTATATGCAACTAGTTTTTTAAGGATTGTGTTTCTAATATGAGAATGATTATTCTATTGAGATAATGCCATGTTTGGAAGAAGATGATTATGTTAATGAGATGATGTAATGGTATTATGGGAGTGATTATGCTAATGTATGTATTAAACCAGAGCCTTCCCATCATGTACTAGATATGTAGCTACCTTCAGGGAAGTTGGAGGGAGCAGCACAGGTTGCAGGAGAGGGAGTTTGGCAGAAGCACCAGGATGTCAGTCTGTATGCACATGGCTTGTAAATGCAGCATCTCTGTAAACGGTTCTCTTAATGAAGAGCCAATTTAGTTTTAGAAACTTGGAGTCCCCATGTTATTACCAGGCATTTGGTCCAATAAACAAGATGTTTCCACAAGCCTGAGCAAACGGAGTAAGAGCTGAATGCATGTGCATTTAATAAATAAATGTGCTATATCTTTTCTCCAACCAATTTTAATCACTTTCCGCTCACCATTTCTTCTCATCCTTGTGCTCATTTTTCCTCCCCTCCCCCCCCCACTTCGCTATGATCGAAATTTCTCTCTTACATAGAGCTATTAAAATGGTAACTTCCCATTGCTTTCGGTCTCATTCTATTGATCCCATCATAGTTCCGAGACCATGGCGTTGCCAAGAAAAACATGGGCACTGCAGAGCAAGGTTTCCCCCTCTCAGAAGTGCCTGTAGGAGTTTGCCCAAAGTGAGGCAACCTTGCTCTGCTCTGAATTGTGCAGCTGAATAAGGACCTGTCTGTACCAGGAAATTATCTAGAGTAGCTATTACAGAATTAGCTCTGCCATAATTACTATTCCAGAATAGCTCCCAGTATGCACACTCTATCCGGAATAAAAATCACTTTATTTATTCCGGAATAATTAGTGTGATTCCAAAATGGCATAATTATTCTGGAATAAAGTGACTTTTTATCTAGATCAAATGTCCACAGGGGGAGCTGTTGCATAATAGCTTATTCCACAATAGCTATTTGAGTCAATTTCCCTATACAGACAAGCCCTGTCTACATTTCCACTCAAGTTAGGAGTGGATTAGCTAGGATAAAAAAAGAAGTAATTGAGTTGAGAAAGGGAGAGAAATCAAATTGGATGCTGGTCCTGTGTTACACTGTGCTGAGAAAGAGACCAGAGATCAGCTTCTGCCAGCTGACATTGTGCTGTAGTGGGGATTTTTGAGAATACTGAAACTCTAGTCCCACTGATGATTTATGGGAGATAGGAGATTGTGAATCTCAAATTGAACCTGAGGGAGTTAGCTGTTGGGGTGAGAATGCCATGCACATTTATGGCACAATATAAATAGAGTTATTGGTAATAATAGTATAATAGAGAAGAATATGGCACCTACTGCAGCTGCTTTTCTCTCGTTCTCTCTACCCTCTAAACATTCTACTTCTGTGTCACTTAAAAGTGAAGAAAAATACCTTTCACTTTGGCCTAATGATTTGAACAAAACCATAGCAGCACAAAGTTGTTTACCGTTGCCTTTTCATGTAGCTACCAAAGAAGAAGCACTCCTTGTTTTTTTGCTTTTCCAATGAAGCTTTCAGCACTAGTTTAATGGAGTGGGGGGGGGGGGGAAGTTAACCATGGCAGTGATGCTTTGAGGAATAATTTTATGAAGGTGGCTACTGTCCATGTTCTCCTGCGCTATCTGATTCTTTTCTGTGGAAGGTTTCTAACCATCAGAGGGGTGAAGTTCTGGAACAGCCTTCCAAGGGGAACAGTGGGGGCAAAAAGCCTAGCTGGCTTTAAGACTGAGCTTGATAAGTTTATGGAGGGGATGGTATGATGGGACAGCCTAATTTGGCAATTGACTGATCTTTGACTACTAGCGGTAAATATGCCCAATGGCCTGTGATGGGATGTTAGATGGGATGGGTTCTGAGTTATTACAGAGAATTCTTTCCAGCCCCTGTCTGGCTGGTGAGTCTTGCCCACATGCTCAGAGTTTAGCTGATCACCATATTTGGGATCGGGAAGGAATTTTCCCCCAGGGCAGATTGGCAGAGGCCCTGGGGTTGGTTGGTTTCTGCCTTTCTCTGCAGCCTGGGGCACAGGTCACTTGTTCGTGGATTCTCTGTACCTTGGAGTCTTTAAACCATTATTTGAGGATTTCAATAACTGAGTCATAGGTTAGGGGTCTATTGCAGGAGTGGGTGGGTGAGGTTCTGTGTCCTGCGTTGTGCAGGTGGTCAGACTAGATGACCATAATGATCCCTTCTGACCTTGAAGTCTGAGTCTATAAGTTAACTATCAATTGATTAGTCTATGTCTTGCTAATGGAATGTGCTTGTAGGCTCAGCCCCCTTGGAGGAATATCTCACAAGACTTCAAAGTCACAATTTCTTGCCATCTCCCCTTTACTCCATGGTACTGAGTAGTAATCTGGTGCTGCTGTTTACCAGTAACAGATTAATTCCCCACTCCTTGCACACTGACTCAGCTGTGCTTGGTAAAGGCTCCGCACATACTCTGTATTTCCTCACCTGCTCCTCATCCATTTGCTCTGCCCTCCATATCTGACATAGCAGTCCCGACTACACAGGGAAATGAAGGTATTTTATTCTCAATCCCCTGTGTGGTCTGTATAGATAGGCCACAATCTGACCTCTAATGTGTATCAGTTTGGATAATACAGGACTGGATGAAGCCCCTAGATTTCTGCATGAGGGACTTTCCATTCATAGAATTCAGTCACATTGGAAAGGAAGTCACATGCTTCTGTAGAGTATCCCCAAAGCCCACTCCCTATTCCCTCAACTCTGTGGGTGGTCCTCTGTGGTATTCAGGAATCTGTGAGAGGGGGCAGGGTAAGGGGGATGTACATCTTCCACTAAACCTGCAGGGGAGCCACACCAAAGTCCATACACACTAACACTGTATTTATTCTTTTGCAGAGCTCTTCCTTCAAAACGGGGGATAACAGGGACAGGCAGTGGAATTCCTGGCAATGTGGCCTCATTGGAACTGGGAACCACAGCAGGGGACCCTGGCACTGACATAGTTGCATAGGAATGCTGAACAGATGGTCCTGTTTCTCCAACAGATTAATGGGGATCCAAAGGGCTTGGAGGCCATGCCCTGTGCAAGGGGCCAAATTCTGCCATCAACTGAAAAGGTTGGGGGGGAACCTCAGATGCTGAAATTCCTCAGAGTTTCTCCTCCCTCAGACCTCCCTCCTGCAGGTTTTTCAAGGAGGCGGTGATGTGGGCCAGAACTGGTATTCATGCTGACAGCTAATTTGCAGCCTAATGAAATTCAGAACTGAAAAGATAATAAACCTTAAAAAAATGGAGCTGGTAAATGGAAATTTGTTTTAATAGCAGTACTATTGGGCACTATGGCTAAAATAACAATGCTAATTTTAATGAAGATTTGAACATAGATGAGCTCATTTATCTTCTGCAATTATGGTACATTTGTAGGACTAATATTTAAATAGAATTCCAACCATTTAAGATTATATGTATATGTATCTTTCAAGTACATTTACATCAGCATGTTGAAACTAGACCTACTTTAATTAAGTATGAAAATACAGTTCTTAGTTTCTCAATTTTATTTCCAGGAAATCCCAGTTAAGAACACAGCATAATTTAATAGTTTAGGTTTCCAGGGCAGCACATTCTGGGAAAAAGAAATGACTGAATAATTATTAACCTCAAATGTAACCACAAATTTAATTACAAATTAACCACAAATAAGCAAGTGAAAACAACAAAGGTCCCGATTCAGCAAAGCACTGCAATGAAACTATGCACCTGCTTAAAATTAGATATGTGCTTAAGCTCCCTGCTGTGTTGAGGCCATAGTAAGTAAGAAGTAGTAGTACATGGCGGAGCGTGTATTCATCAGACAATAGACTTATACGCTGTGAAAAAATTAATGCATGCCCGGGATACTCTTATGTCAATTAAAAATAACTGAAAAAACCAGTGTGTAAACACTGAGATATAATATATTAAATATGCATCCCCAAAGAAAAGAGTTTGATGTGGGTGCTTTTATTTGCTCTAAAGATTGAATTGGATATATTAAAATAATATGGTACTGCTCTTTTTCTTCCTCTCGTCTCTTCTCCCATGTTCCACCTTTCCCTTCATATGATTAGGACCAGAATGTGTTGGACTGTCCAGAGGAGCAGTAGTAGCAAGACTCCAAAGGAGAAGGTGCGTAGAATTCAACTAAGCAAAACAAAACTGGTGGTTTCTCCTTAGAAGCCCTCTTAGTCATCTATACCTGGGTTTATGGGGCTGAGGTGTCAGTCTGTATGGGACAGAGGATTCTAGGATGGAAATGAAATCCTGCCATCCACACACACATGACACAAGAGGGTGTGGCAGCAAGGACACCAGACCCGATAGAAAATAACACCGGGTAGAGTTGATGGGATGTTGTCTGTGGAGAAAAGTCTGTAAAAGTTATGTTTGCAGGAAGTCAGGCTGTAAGAGAACAGAGGGCTGCAGGGTTTAGTGCAGATGTTTGGCTAGCTCACAGAAGCATCTAAACTTCTGTTTCTTGTTTTAAATGCACTCTAATGGCTCAGTCCTCACCAGCATTGGTGCGGTGCGTGGTGTATCTGAGGAGAGGGGCAAAGGTGATTTTATTTAAGAAGGGATTACTTTTACATTATAATAGAGTTAATGTGTGTGGGGGAAAAAAAGCAGATAAAACAAGTCCAGCAAAATATTGGCACCAGAGTTTCAGGATTCTATCAGAGTGGAAGAATAAAAACAAGACCGAAGAGTAGAAGGCTCGTGTGATGATATTAAAGTTCTTTCTGGCTCAGGAATTTCTAATTGATTGAAGCCTTTAAAAAGTGATATATTGGGACAAGCTGGAATAAAAAATACAAGTTAAGAATTAAGTATCTAAAAGAAAAAAACCTGATTCCAATAGCATATACTGAAATCATGGTAAGCCTGAGTTGTGTAGGAATGCAGCTATGAGAAAGGTGTGAATTGATAATGAGTATGCTTCATTGTGACCTACTTACAAATCATCAAGTGTGCTGTTTAATGTACAGGTTGTGAAATTTTGTATTACAGTGGTAAATCTTGAGCTGTGACTGAATAATCCGAAGGAGAAGAATCTGCTGGAAAAAATGCACCATCATGGGAAAAAAAGGAAAGCGTGAACTTAAGATCGGTTTTGGGAAGTAAAAGTTTGATTTTTGGAAATTGACGTATGGTTGAGATGACTACCTTATTAATATATGTAGGGTGGTGGGTAGCTTAAGTAAGCTACTGATGCACAGAAGTTTAGTAAGATGTCACTATAAGAAAAATTGAAGTAAATCTTCTTACTAGTTTTGGTTATAGCTACAGTAAAATGTTATGCTTCAATAATTCATTTTCAGCCCTAAGAATAACCCCCAAAGACTGACAGCAGTGACAATGGGAAGAATTTTGTGATGTGTTGAGGATGGGACTGAGTATAGAACTGACAGGAGGCCTTAGAATGATGAACTGTTCCCCTTAGTAGCAAATGTCAAAACAGAAGAGGGGGTTGATAAAGAGGATAAATATTGTCAGTTGGAAAAAATGAGCTCATCATTAAAGAATGAAATAGCATTCCAGTGTTTAAGGAACTAGAACCAAAGTCAAGGTATAATGATAAAAGGATTTCACTGAGGATACTAAATCAAGGATCTATGAAATGAATGATCTACCCTGAGGTATAATACATACTGCATGGTTTAGGTGGTTTATGAGACACAACAAATCATACTTAATGCAGAATTTGAAAATGAGAAAAGAAGGGGGAAAGTGTGAGGAATACGATGTTTGTCTTGAAGAGGAAGAGGAGAAGTTTGAAATAAATGGGAAAAAAGTTAAAGGTCAATAAATTTTTAAGACTGAGCAGGGCATTGCATTTTCTCTGGAAATTTCAGAACAGATCAGTCAAAATCTAGAAGATACTAGAATATGTTTAAAAAGTAATCCAGCAGGTGAAGCACAACTGGTGGATAAGAGTTATTGGGAACCATTTGACAAGCAATTTAGGAATTGTCATTCACAAACCATGGACCTGCCAAAGGGGAAACAAACAATTAAATGCTTTCTTTTTTCCAAGAGAGGCTTAGCCTGCTAGTCAGTCTTTCAAGGGGAAAGGGGAACAGGTTATTGAGCCTTCCCCCATAAGACTACTTGAGTTAGGGGAAGCTTCTTGGGGGGAAGGGATATTATTTGGGGATGCTGCTGGTGGATCATATACTTGGAGGAGGAGTCTTTGATAGGTTAAGATATTTGGAGAAGGTGTTTTTAATAGATTTGGACAAGTTTCAGCTTAACATCTAGACATGCAAAAAAGCTGCTTTAGTTAAATGATTGAGAGGGATTGTCTGACTACATGAACAAGGGGCTAGACACAGATCCCACATCTGTTATGGTGAAGGGTTGGTACTGGCAGACACAACAACGGTGTCCTCAGATATCCACTGGTTATCTGGTTATGGATGAAGCCCTAGCTTTAGATGAATTCTCATGAAGTGAAGGGGCCATACTGACTAGACCAAAGTCCTCCAGGCTGCCCCATGAGGATGCTTCTCCTTCTGAACTGCTGCTATCATCCTGCTTTTGCTGCCTGACAGGTCTCTATCATATGAACTAAACCTTTCTCTCTCTGTTGATTCAAACAAGAGGAAGGAACCATACTATTTTAAAATCTCTGCTTCTCTGCTCCTTATAAATAGCCACAATATAATGCTCTTGTTCATCTATGTCTCTGAGGTGGCAATTATGAAGCTACATGCACAGCCTGTTGTACTTCTTGATGATACTGTTTTGTTTTGTTTTATTTTGAAATCCCATGGGCACATCTATGGACTGACCCATCTGTTAGCAGTAGCTGAATTCATATTGGAAGGGAAAAAAGGGAACTTTCTCAATCTCAGTCCACAAGCCAAGAATCATCCAAGCTGTTGAGCCTCAAAGCACTGTCAAAGGGCCTCAGCTAGTCACACGTCCTTACCAGTGGCACTAACAAAGGTAATACACTGAAGTGGAAAAGGATAAATAACTGTGCCCATTGCAGCTGGGGTGAAATACATGATTAATGGCCACGGGGGATGGTTAATGGTAGCATGACATAAAATGAGACCAATGGATTCCCTCCATGCACTTGGCAGATAGATTGTTTGCTGTGTATGGGATGCAGCATGCAGCAGCTCTCAAAAATCCCCTGGCCAGAGACCTTGCAACCAGGGCAATTAGTCACACAAGACAAACAGAGACAAGTGACTGCACCCTTTCGCAAATGAGATTTGAACATTAATTGTTAGTCAATAACTGAAAACATCTAAAAGCTCTCAGGACTAAAGTGTGCTACTAAAACTAAAGCAAGCTGCAGAACTAAACTAAACTCAAAAGGTAGAGATGATCTTTCAGGGCTGAAGCAGATTAGGTACCACCATATGACTTAAGTGACCAATCACTCAGTTCAGCTAGCAAATTCCAATATTCAAAGGAGAATTTGCTACAGAAAGTTTATGATCAGCCCAATTCTTTTTTTGTGAAATCTGCTTATCTAATTATGAATAATATAGATGATCGTAAAAAGTATCTGTTAATGAAGACCTTGTGAAGGGAAAGTCCCAAACCCATTGAATAGGTTCATTGCATTAATTATTTCAATCGGCTCTAATAAATATATTGGGTGGGGTAACTGCAGAGGTGACCTTTTGTATGATTCTGTATTATTCTTTCTTTGGAACCACATATCTCTTTTTTAAATTATTATTATACTGAATATAGAATCATAGAAATTAGAAGCAGAAGACACCACTTAGATCATTTGTTCAATCCCCCTGCCAATGCAGGGATTTTCCCTACAGCATAATTTTCACTAGAATACAAATGATCAAGTTTACACAAATTTATATGCATACTGTCACCATTTCTGACGTTTATTCTTTTGTATTATGAAAGCGAGCTCAAAAGAGATTTTTGATGAGATAAGAATGTCATCAATGCCATATCATTAAAACTTAATTATATTTTTAATTTCCTGGTTTTCAGAAGTATCTTTTCTATCTTATTTCAACAATTTATTCATTAACTGTAAAAACATGTAATTTTTTTTAAACAGACAAATTCTATTAACCTTAGATCTTTCAGCTGTTCTAGCCAGGTGTAATCTATGACTCAAGTCTAACATGTTTTACAGGATACTTTTCTAAACTTGTGCTTTTCCCACATTATATTATAAACAAACAAGTGCTGTTGTAAATGTCTTGTTTTTTATTTGACTTTAACAAAGATACGTGTTTTCATAATTTTGCATTTATGCAAGGATTATTTAACAAGCCAAAGAACTATTTTTCCCATATAGACCAAGTGTTAGTGTATAAAATTAACTCAGCCCTGATCTATGCTTACCTGGAGATTTGGCGGCAGTTGACGGGAATTACGCAAACTATGCAGAGTAGCTTGCGTAACTCACGTCGACTGCTCTGCTTCCCTTCTGTACGCTGTCTTCACTGCACTGCGCCGACGGGAACTGTGTTCCCATCGATGCAGCGCTACGCTACTTGAGGGGGGTGGTTTTACTCAGTCGACTTCCTGATCGATTGGGCGGGTCTACACTGACCGCTCAATCAATCCAGAAAGATCGATCTGGTGGTGGCGACTTTGCTGCCGTCAGTATAGACATACCCTCAGACAGCTAAATGAAAAGAGCTGTGTCAGGGGGTTGATCTCACTAAAGAATTTGCAATAACTTTTTTTCCTAATAAATTTAGGCTTTTGTGTAGATTATGGTTTCCACTAATTTAAAACGTGAGCCTGCAAACACTTATGCATGTGTCTACTTTTAGCCACATGAATAATCCAATTGACTTCACTTATTGTTCTAAATATCCTCATAATTTCCTTTCCTTGTAGTCTATTGGAGACCTCAGAAGCTTTGCTATAGCCTGCTAGGTGATGATAATAGAAGACAACATTACTTCAGATCTGTACTTGTTATGGAATTCCTTTTGGACAAGAGAAAATGTTTGGTGTTGGGGCTGTGGCAGTGACCGCAAATCCCAGAAAGTCTAAACTGAAAGAAAGGGATAAAATACATTTTTCTGTACTAACCAGAAAACCCAAGAATTTTAGCAAGTGTGTTTCAGATCTGAAATACAGAAACTTGGGAGTCAAGGTACTAAGCAGCGTTGAAATATATATCTGTATCACATATGTGGTGGTGCTAGCTAAGAAAAACTACAAATGCATTCATTACATATGGGTCATCTCATATGATTTACCCATAATGGTTTTATAACACACTGTACTGTCATGGAATATACATGTGCCATGTATTTAATAGAACTATTTTGAAGTGTTTGAGATTTTAAAAAATGATTATTTTTTCCCTTCTATTTGTAAACAGCAGGTTGTCTTGATTAGCAGACTACTCCTTTCTGTGGAAAAACCTAAGGAAAGGATCGGATATTGGAGGCATTTCCTGTAGTGTGGTGAAGTGGGTTTGCGGGGAAGGGATGGGAGAAGAACATGGATTTTTGGAAGTTGTGCCTAACTTTCGGTTTTGTGGATTTTTGTGATCCATGTGGAATGTATTGTTCTTCTGCAGAGCATCAAGAGTTGTCTCCTGATTCTCCTCCTCCAGCAGGAGTCATTCTACCATTGTCGGCATTCACTTGTTCAAGAACAGCCACTTGAGGGTCCCACATGGAAATAATGCAGCATCTGTCGGGCGTCAGTTATGGAAGGGGATGGAGCAAAGGCTACTGCCGTACAGGTAGCACACCCCACTTTCATACAGACAGCGTGTGATGTGCTGGTCTTGGAAGGAGAAAAGAATTTAAACTCATTTTGGAAATATCTACAAATTCCCTGAAATAGCTTTTCCATAAGTAGACCGTTTCAAAGCCACAACGTTGATATCTCACTATCCTTCAGGGTAGGAAATAAAGGCGAGAGTATTTGTACTTTTGGAAAGGAGGGATTCCTGTCTCACTGGTGATACAAAGAATTTGTTTCTAATCCTGTTGGATCATCATGAGATATCAGATCTTAAGCTTGTTCCAGAATTCAGTGTTCCCAGTTTTGGGCCTCTGACCAATGTAATTTGGGGATGATATTCCACATTGCAGGATAAATGAGGAGCGTAAGTGATGGAGATAAAGGAAGAAACAGCTCTTTAGCAGGTGTCTTTTCAGAGGTTTGGAATGTTATGGGCCTAGTTGAGGTTCATTGGGGCAGAATGCAGGTGAGGTGGCTAAAGATCAGTGAAAAGTGCAATTTGTCACATGGATGCCTTCAGCACATAAGTGCTGGAACTGGGGGTGTGGCTGCATCCCCTGACTAATATCCACGGTTTACAGTTTGGTTCAATGGCTCTCACCACCCCCACTATAAAAACAGTTCCAGCACCCCTGCTTCAGCATGTTTATTCTCTTTCAATATGAGTCTTATAAAAGCATAAAATTTGCTCACCTGCTGTATGATGGACAAGCTTTTCCATGGCTGGCACTATACCTTTGCTTTAGGTGGTTATTTCCTTTAAGCACCTTAGAGAAATGCTGGATTTCATTGACACTTTTTAACCTTCACAGTTGACTTTAACTGAGCAATTCAAGATTTTTCCAACAAATGCCTGTTTTTGGTTCTTTTTTGTTTGTTTGCTTTTGCACACAGATAAAGGTCAAACTCTTCCTTTTTATTTCACTCAATGATTTAACTGTCTCAAGGTGAGTACAGCATTAAAGGCTTTTCCCCATTTGAGGTTAAGAAATATGCTAGTCGCAAATCCTTTTCCTATTGAAAAGTGAACACTACATAGATTTTAAAATAATGTATATTTTCCTTCAAACAGTTTTACTATAGATAAGTACATTTGGAGTTGAACCACTCTTAAATTGTAAGCTGACTTGTGTCTTTATATTAACACTGTGTCCTCCATGAATGACATATATAGCACAATATTACCCTAACAAAACTATGTATAGGACATAATATTAGCCCTTTGCCTCTTGCTAATAAATCCTTTAAATATTTAGAGGCACTTACATAGTATCTGCATGATTGAGGTCTGATATTGTGATCATCTAGGCTGCAGAGAATTTCTCCTGGACTTAGCAATATCTCTGAGAGCGTAAATGGCCACAGCTCTGGATCACAGTAGTCTTAGAAAAGCATTATTCTCTTTTTTATCAGAACATTAAAAATACAAAGAAAATGTTGACATTTCTTTCTAAGAGACCGATGACAGCTATTTCCTTTTGGTTTTGTTCTTCTAGCAATAGTCATTATTGGTAATGTCTCCAAATACTTGCCTTGTGTCTACTGTAGTTAAGAATTTATAAGCTGTGAGCTACAGATTCTTCTGATCAGCCTTATTTTGTAGTCTGTGAATTCAAAGAAACATTTAAGAACGTATACAATAGTCACTGCCGGTTGACATCCACCAACTTTGAGTGTTCTGTCTTTTTTGCGCGGCAAGTTGACCAGGTCATAGCTAACATTGTACAGGTTTTTATCCTGGGTAAGTCATAGTGGAAGACATCCTATTAAATTATACATTGTTGCTGCTTCATCCATTTTTTGTTCCTGCTCAGTGGTATTTGTGTGTTTTATTTTGACTTGGCAAGAATAGGCTTTTTTCCCTGTGAGTTGACAGTTTGTACTTTAATGAAGTGTACTGCATGTTATGTGTCAGACCACAAGATCCTGTCTCTTGCCTCCAATTATTCAACAATTTGTCAAATTAAGCCCTACTTTTTAACAATGGAATTCATACACAAATGTCACTGTGATGACAGAAAATATATGATACTGTATTCGGGGTGCAATACATGAATATTTGTACTGTATTATTTGACCTCTTATACTATGCCATTTTCCGTGTCACAGGTATGCAAAAACCTGAGTTCAGGGCTGTCCTGACAGAGGTATCTTAGGGCCTTAGGAATTTAGGAAGTGGTCTGACCAGCCCTGAACTAGGCATCATAGGAACAACAAAGTCTGGGAAAGGCTAGAACTGAATTTCTGATTTGTTTCTTTGTTTGTTCGTAGACCTAAAGAGCAGTGAAGGGTTGAGTTTTGACTCGACCCAGGCTTCATGGAGCATGTTTTAGAGTAGGTGAGATTGCTGTCTTGAGAATTCCCATTATGAAAATGAAATTTTTCATTTAAAAATTGTGGAAAATGAAAACATCAACTTCGTGGGGAAAACAAAATGAAAAATGTTTTGAGATTTGCCCTAATTCCCACAAATCACACTTTTCTAGTTATCATCTAGTTCTATTAAAATTGAAAGGATTTTAAATATCTAATTCACTTTTCTCCATTCATGGTCTGTCTTTCTTACTTTTTTTGGATAACGAATATAGATTTTTCTTTGCTTTCTGGTTTTCATTTCCCAATAAAAAGCTCCACTATGGGGCTGCAATATTGCAAGGGAAAACTTAAATCCAAACCAAAAAATGTTTTCATTGAATTTTAAATTCAATTAAAATGTTTATGAAAATATTTCTGTTGACATTACATCGTTAAATCTTTTTTATATATCAGAGAGAAAATGTGGATCTAAGCTACATGGTGATGGTCCTTCAATTAACAAGGTTTGTTTCTTGATTCCACTACACTGATTCTGTTAGTGTAATATATTTGGACTAGTTCCTCAGCTAGCGTAAACCAGTATAACTCCACTGAAGTCAATGGAGTTATGCTGATTTGTGCCAGCTAAGGATCTACCCCATTGACTTCTTTGAAGTTCTGCTGGCTTTACCCTGAGCATCAGAGTGAATATTCATGCCTGTACTGTTTATATTAAATCTGAGATTTTTAATAACAAAGTATCACCCTTTGGGTTGAGTATAAAAAAACTAACACTAGTGGGCAATAATGTGTCCGTTTCAGTTTTGGGTGTTATATTCCAGTTGTTGATTACTTTTTCAACCCCTAGTGCAAGAGTTTTCTGTTCTAAAACTTTACTGTAACCAATATTTGTCAGATACAGTGTATTTGTTATGCCTTCAAAACACCTCCATCAGAATCCTTCAAATCCCAAAGGAACTATTAGATCCACAACTTCACTGATATTGAGACTAGTACTATATGTCTTATTGATTTGATAGTGTAGCTGTTCCCAATCAATTTCATTTATGCTGACAAAAATAAGAAAATAAATGTCAATAACTATAAGCAAAGAGTCCTGACAGGAAGAAATCAGACTTAAAGCATATAGTTCAAGAAGTTTGTGGAAATATGATTTGAAGATTGAGTGAATGCACAGTGTATTTTTAGGATGCATTGTGACACAGCATCTGCAGCATACAGAGAATACCTTTGGAAATTTCGTAGCTGCTGATCCACTACCAACAACAATGTACAGAGACAAATGTATTGTGAGACAGCTTTTTCAGCGAAATGCAGCAGCATCAGGGGTATTTTCACTGATTGATCTTCTATGTAACAAAAATGATGGACGGGCAGCTTCTGTTACAAAAGAGCTTGGCTGGTTAAGTAGGAAAACTATTTACTGTCTTAAACTGTAGACAGTTAATCACTAAAAATCAAGATAATCTACTGTAGTTTTATCTTCTATGGCACGTAAAGGATGATACATTAGAAATAGTGTGAACACATATGTAAACACTGGTAGAAGAAAAAAGCTTCCCCAACCTATCCAACAAATAGGAGCAGGCAACTGAGTAACTTGACACTTCTGCTACACCAACCATGAGACTCAGGGTTTGTCTACACTTACCTCGGAGATTTGGCGGCAGTCAACTGGAGTTACGCAAACTATGCAAAAAACTCGTGTAACTCCTGTCGACTTGTGTGCTTTTGTTCTGCGCTCTGTCTTCAAAGCACTGTGCCACTTGAGAAGGTGGTCTTAATACGTTGATTTCTGGATCGACTGAGCGGGTCTTCACTGACCACTCAGTCGATCCAGATAAGTCGATCTGACGGCGGCAAAATTGTCAGTGTAGACATAGCCTCAGAGTGAGAAGAATACTATTATGGAGGTTTTGGGTCAGTTTATGTTGAAACTTGCATTGAAAGCAGGCTTATAAACTGACATCATATTCCATCTCTCCAGTCATATTTCCCCATATCTCCGGCTCTCATTTACATTGGTGTTACATCTGTGAAACTCTACTGCCTTTATTAGACTTATTCCTGACTTACATGGGTGTGACCCATCCGTGCCTAGGGTAGCCACCTGAAAATGCCAAGGTCAGGGCAGGCTGTAAAAGGAGACCAGATTTTCCCAGCACTGGTGGGTGACACTGAAGTCAGACTTCCCAACCAGCCACAAACAGTGCTTCTGATTCCCCACACTGGTTATCAAGAAGCCAAAATAAAAATATACACAGCCCCCTTCACTGCATTTCAGTCTCTGGCTCCCAATCAGCCACCAAGTCCAGTAAAGAGATCAATTATTTAAAACTCTATGCTTTTTACCAAAAAGGTTTCTCCTGACCCCAAAGGGTCAGCCACAGTACCAGATCAATATAAGTTTGGATCTTACCCAAAATATGACGCTGCCAGCCAATCCTTTAGTAACTAAAAGTAAAGGTTTATTATAAAAAGAAAGAAAGAAAGAAACTATAAGAGGAGTGTTAAAGGATTAAATCAATCAAATACATACAAATTATTTGAAAGTCCATATATATCAGGTTTCTAGTAGAATTGTGGAGTTTGCAGGCTTGTGTAGTCCCTCTGGTGTACATCCAGTACCTGGATGGGTCTCAGTCCTTTGTTTCACAGCTTCAGTTCAGTTGTAGATGAGATGATTCAGAGGTAGGTAGGTGGCTGAAGGCTGGAGACGACTGAAAAACAAAATGGATGTGCTGCAGCTGCCTTTTATGTCCCTTGGCCTTTGCCGTGCTGCTTGTGGAATTTTACAGGAATAAGATGGAGTCCAGAGTCACATGAGTAAGTTCTGGTGATTCATTTGGTATGTCCCTGGCTTCTTCCCCTGGACCCATTGTACCTGTGAATTTCCTTAATGGGCCATTAAGCAGGCTAGTGCTGCAGCCTCCTTTCTGGGGTGTCGCCCAGACACACCACAATTTGAAATACAGATATATCAACCATATCCATAACTTTCATTACATATATAACACATGAACATAAACATTGTCATCTTACTTAGCACATTATAGCCTTTCTAACAGTACCTGACCTGGCATATCTCATATAAATTATTATGATTTTGACATACTGATGTTAAATAATATAATAAATGCTCCCCGCCCCTCCCCCTCAATCTAGCCAGTGTGACAATGGGTGAGAAAAATATAAGGTCCAGAGTTAGTGTATTACAAAGTATGAGAAGTGGAATCCTTTGAGATGAAAACTGCTAAATAGTCAACAAAAATGCTAGCAATGGTGTTTGCTCAAACAGCAAATTTCAAGATTATCACAAGTATTTGCTCCAGAAACCTGGTTTTAAGAGCCAGTCTCATCCAATCAGGGAAGAGAAGCATACCATGTGACCTATGTATCCAAAGGTAAACATCCCAGCTTGTTGTTTTTGAATATTGAACATACTTAATAAACAGCTCATTAATGAGCTACAGACCAAAAATATTTGCAAAAAAATATATTTAGCAAAGAATGAGTAAATTCAAGAAAATTTCCCTGGACAACATGAGAACAACAACAACAAAATAGGTGAAAGGCATCTATGTATGATTCACTATGAATTATTCACACATCTCATATGCTAAGCTACCTTTATTATAAATAAAATGAAGAGAAAATCAATAGATTTCATAAATTTTAAGGCAGAAGGGACCGTTATGACCATCTAGTCTGACCTCCAGCATAACAGAGCCTGTAGTATTTTACCCAGTGATTCCTTCATGAAACCATGCCATCTTTGTCTCAGTTATGTCACATATCTTGTAATCTTGATTTAAAGACCTCCTGTGTTGGAAAATTGACCACATGCATTGGTGATCTGTTCCCTAAGTTAATTACCTCACTATTATAAACATCTGTATCTTATTTTCTGTTATTTCTCTGAAGAGCTCCTGTAATTTTGTGCAAGCCTGTCGGGAATTCTGTGCAGGTCTGATATTTATGTGGGGTGAGCACAACATGATAAGAAAGATAAGAAATCGTTTTTGAGTCCATAGAAAACCCAAGATTTTTTTAATGTAAATTTCTTACTGTGATAGTTTTTTGCACACAGTTATGATTAAGGCCCTACTTAACTTGTAATATTGTGGAAATTGTGGATTCTGCAACATTAGGCTTCCACCACAATTTTGATAGCAGGAGCTGCTGCTCTCAGTCCTGGGCGACCGACAGCAGGAGCCCTGCTCTCAGCCCCAGGCGGCCAACAGTGGAAAATCACGGAAAAGTAATAATGGATTTTATTACCGCAAATACTAAGGTCCATTATTACTTTTCCACAATTTTCCATGGCTTTTCTGCAACTCAGCCACAATTTTTTTGACAATCATCCTGCAATTAAGTAGGGCCTTATCTGTGATATATATAAATAGAGAGAGCTCTCCATATTATCTGTTGTGGAGTATCTGTTGTTGTTGAGGACTGCAAATTTCTCCCAGTGTGATACTGGCAACTGTATGATCAACTGTTTTTTAGTGCTTGCCTGTATTTCATTAATTCAATGCTCTTCTGCTGGCTTTTATTTCTGCATGTATCTCTCCCACATTTGTTGTGAAATCTGTGAGTTATTCTAAACAAAACGTCAAACATGGAAAGCAGGTGCATAGATTTTACCTAGCAATTTTTCTCAGCATTTCTTGAAACAACCAAACATATTAACATAGTTAACTTGGGTGCTCTGCTAGATGGTTCACATTTCAAGTGTGGCCAGTTGTGATTTGGGCTATGGCTGTTTATTTTTCATCACACTCTTCCTGTTTAGCTGTGGCTGCTAGAGGCAGCTAAGCTGTTTTCCTTCTGCATTTCAGCAACGGTTCATTCTCTCTTCTAGAATTCAAAGGAAGGCATTTCAAATTGACATTATAGTAGGTTTAAAATATCAAATAGAGTCACGGATCCTTCTTGAAATGTTCCTTCTGTTTTCCACCATATTTCATCCTTTACTTCCCCCAACTTCCACCATCTTCAGAAGCCCTGAATCACAACATCCCTTCTTCCAGATGATAGCTCACAGCAGCTTCATCCAGAGACTAGCACCTCTCAGAGCTTCAGATAGAAAAGATCACCCAAGAATATCAATTGATCCTTTTTCCCACATGCTGAGAGCTTAATCTTGTTCCCATTAAAGCCTATGCCAAGATTCCCACTAACTTCAATGGGAACGGGAGCAGGATCAGTCCTTTAGTGCACTCTTTCTGGTCCTTCCAAACTGTTAGAGAGAACTCATAATCTAAATACTATTTCTCAGCACTTAGCAGTGTGTACAATGCCACTGTACACACATGCTGGTCCACTCTTCTATTGGAAGTTTATTAGTTTTTCTTTCTGTGTGCAATGCTATGCCATGATTTTGTGTGTCTAAGTTGTACAGTTCTCCATTTAGTTCAGCATGGCTGATTTTGACTTTGATATTCCACTTTCTATACATGACTTCTTTGCATGTAGGGAGAGACAGTTATAAGAGTGAGATTCTAATGGAAGAGGAAAAAACTTTTGCACTCCTTAGTTGTCTTTGTTTCTTTATTATGCAAACATAAAAGTGAATATTGGCCAAGGTAAAGGACTCACTTGAGTTTCCCTCAAGTTTCTCTTATGTTTCTGGTAGATAACTGAGAAATTTGGACACTGAATGTAACTTTCCTGGAACTACTGGAGGCCCCAAAATGTCAAGGTGTTAGGTGTCTCCTGTGAAGTGCTCAGCAATGTGCAGAATACAGCCTCATAGTAAATGACAATGGTTCCCCTTTTACTATCCTGATGTTAAACTGTCTCAAACTTCTCGGATCTTAGGCTCCCTGGTTAGCTCTTAGCCTCCCCATTAGCTGTATCAAAAGAATGACACTGAGACTGAGTGCGATAATGCACAATTATCCTTTCAGGTAGGTTAACTTTTTAACTCTGTCCAACTAAAGGTCTCCTCTTGGAGATCGGATTTGTTCAGAAGTTGTAATTATATAAACTAATAATAAATTAAGCATGAAAGTGGAGAAATGTGTGAAGATGTATGTCCTCTTACTGAAGAAACAGTAAGACAAGTGATTTGCTCCTAGTACAGTGTGTTTTTATTAGAGTTTTTACCATTACCATATATCCCAAGTGGCCAATTACTGGCCTTTTTATTTCCTTCATCCTGAATATCATAAAGCACTGTGCAAACAAATCCCTTTTGATACTCTCTAGCAGTTATTCTGAGATCATATGCTTTTCCCCCCCTCTGAGTTTGCATATGTCTAAATCTTTAAAGAAACAGCTTACCGTTGTCTGGGATGGCCTTCTAAACCGAGGCCAGCTATCCTCCCCTCTTGTTATCATATTAGACTCATCCAGTCTCACTTTGCAGGTCATGCCATTGTTCCAGTACTGGCAGTAGAGCTGATATGCTGGGTACAAGTTCTAAGAGGAAACTGTAAATATGAGTGGCAATCGCTGACAGCATTATCATGAAGTAGCATTGCCAGTGATCTCACATTGATGTGGCTAGAAATAAATGACTTGCCATTGTGTGAAACCTCAACTACATCTGAACCATTCAGACTGGGTTAATCTCCTACTTGTTCCTCAAACCACAGCTGTTCAATTGCCTCAGAGCAGTGGAGACCAACACAAATTTATTATTTGCCTCAATAGTTCAAGATGACAGTGCTTTTTAGATCAGGATTTAGAATATTTTTTGCACAGTTCTAGTTTCCACAATGCCACCAAAATAGTTAATAAAGGCAGCTCAGAAGGAGGGCTTTTCATATCTGGAGACTCAAGTTATGTAACCCACGAATAGATCAATTACAATCAACCAACAAATGTAAATTGTGTTCAAGTCTTAAGTATCAAGCAGAAGCTTCTGCAATTTCTTAATTAGAAAGTTATTATTTAGATAGAAAACTCTATAATACATTTGAAAATGTGTCTGATACATAGTGAGTTGAAAAAAACTCTTTTCCAGTGAGTGCCAACTCAACCCTTCTGCACTGGCTAAACTGCTGTTTGAATATATATATATATAGAATGCTAGTTTTACATGTTCTGAAGTATCTGGGTAAACAGAACAGTGCAACACTGTCAGTACTTCCAAGTACCAAAGGTCCACAGAGCCTTCAAACAGATATTGGAGCTCTTCCTGCAGAGAGCGCCAAGAAAGAGAATGTCTGCAACAAAAAGTGAAATGCAATATCAGCAAAGTCATTCAGCTTCCAGGCACACTGTATATTTACCCACAAAATAGATATTTTGTGTATCAGGCAATACTTTACAAAACCTTGAAGCAGCTTCATTATTGCTTTTGATTTTGCTGATTGCATATTTATTGTGTCTCTTCAACCACCTGGCTGTCTGAATGAATGAGAACTCACTTGTTCTGTGAGAGATCCTTGACATGTGAATTACAAGACAGAAGAATTCCAAGAATGTTCTAATATGTCCTTGACCATAGCAGACACATCCAATAAAGTAAGAGGGCTTGCTGTGTGGATCTCATTACACTTGATGCATCTGAGAATAAATACAAATTGAATTGCAATCATATTCAGTAACTGGAAGGGCATTTTACTGGAACATTCTAGACACTTAGGTTCTCTACAGAAATAGAGAAAGGGTAACGTGCTACTCTGGGTCTTTTCACAGAATGATGATGTAGTCATTCAGGATATCTCCATTCTAGAAACAAAAAGGAAATTTTTATAACCATAAATTATATCTCCATTT
Source organism: Emydura macquarii macquarii (assembly GCF_026122565.2). Classification (NCBI taxonomy): domain Eukaryota; kingdom Metazoa; phylum Chordata; order Testudines; family Chelidae; genus Emydura; species Emydura macquarii. The sequence goes on along the minus strand of NW_027132618.1, from coordinate 2,898,118 downwards.
TGGGACCGCAAGGCAGTCTAAACTTCCAATGGCTGCACAAATATGAGCTATCCATTGCCATAGTTTATATGTATAGGAAAATATATTCAAGAAAATATTAAGCTTTTTTGACAGAACAAAATTCATCTGAGATTTGAGTTCCTGTAAAGAGCTAATCTCTGTGAAATGGGAAAGCAACACTAGAATGGCATCTGGGTTTTAGTGACTGGTTGCAAAAATATGAATATTTATGGATGAGTGAACTGGTTTGGGAAAAATAATCTTTGCTTAGTTCTAGAACTGATCTCCTACCAAGCCTCTTCAAAGGCATTGAAATGTTGGGATGTTTTTCTATTTTATTTTCCGTATGCTCACCGTTCGTTATGTTTCCACGTTCTGACCAAGGCTGGAACCAATGGAATGGAAATGGTCCAAGACAGGCAGCCATAACATTGCATTGATGTAGTTTTTCACACCAAAAATTGTTATGGGTGTGTTATTAGTTTACCATAGCTTTGCTCCACAATAGGTCTTGTCCAACCATAGTTACATGATTAAAAAAAATCATATGCTTAATAAAACTCTCAATTTATGATAAATAGATCATAAGAAAACGTACGTGAAATGGCTTCTATTTTTAATCTGTCCACATGACCATTTCTAATTAAAACAAAACTATACAAAGAATGATTACGATAAGGTTTTCTATAAATTAATATGGAGTTTTATATGCTGCATTCTGCGGCAGTTAAGAAATATGTCTGTAATTACATGTGCTCACAGACAGCAGGGGATACATGTTTACAATAGTAAATGGCATTCTTAAAATGCACTAGGTTTAAGAAAATGGATTCTTTGTATTCAATTGTTGGAATAATCAATTACTTAAAATGAACTGACAAAAGTGACACTTGATTATAGTTACTTTTTGTGAAAGCTATTGCAGATGAACCAGGGGGAAAAAAATTGCCATGTATTTGGGCTTGTACATTCTATTGTAACTTTGCCTAAGAAATGCAGTGAACAGATCACCAAAGTTAATAATCTCCTAAAAGCTCTCAAAATTGACTAAGAAGTTTGATTTTCATTGTGTGTTCTGAATAGGCAAGTTAACCTAAAAAAAGCCAACAACAGGAACAACAAAAAGTTACAATCACATCATCAAATGACTAGGAAATTCAAACATTTCCTTACTACAGGAACCAACGGAGCTCTGAAAGTAAACAATAAAGTAAATCAACATTCACAGAGCTGAGCAAACTATTCAAAGCAAATAATTTATTATTTCACAAATTTAGTTCTTTTCTGTTTACAAACCATCTGCAAAAGGCCTTTTGGATTTTAGAAATTAATTTGTTTTCCACACCTGTTTGATGAACCCTTTCTGTGGAGCACTTTCAGCTTTTGGGTTTGCAAATTACTCGTTCTGCTGAGATCTTACACACCCTAAATAATGGAGAGTGAAACAGGTCGTCTGAGCCACATGGGATTGTTCCCTATTCCTTAGGCACCACTCCCTGGAGCTCTGGGGGGAATGCAGTATGTTCCCATCTCTGTGACTGACCACTTCCACTGTCTAGTGCAGGGGCTTGGACCATGGCCTTGGTTTCTCCCAACTTCCTTTACCATGGCTAGTATTACAGGGAGATTTGAGCAGCGCCCACACTCGGGATGTGTACAGGCTGAGACTGTGATTAGCCTTTGTATATGCTGGGGCATAAGGGGAGGGGCTCTTTGTGTCCTCCCCTTGATGAGGCCTGTCCCACACTTAATCTTAGGACCGGATCCAAGCCCATTCGAGTCAGTGAGAGTCGACCGGGCTTTGATCTGGCTCTCGGAATCTAGGAACCTGTCTCACCTCTGCTCTGAGGGACAGATCAATACTTGAAAGAGTGAGGGAATGTATTAAGCAGTGTAATATTTTGTCTATATAACACTGCCCCATCCAGATATGGAATGCAGTTCATACTGAGCAAGGGGCTGTAGTGTTCTCATTCCTGTATATGATGATAGTTACTATGTGCTCCCCAGAGGGGCAGGGGAAGTGAAACACAAGTATTTGAATAGATATAAGTATATCTCTGATCTTCATTGCAGGTTGCTGTGAGGGTTAATTTATTTAGAGTGTTTAAAGAGCTTTGAGATCCTTGGAGGATGTGATCTATTGAAATGCACAGTATTATTGTTGATGATGATCATGGTGGATATTTATTATTTGTATGACAGTGTGACCTGTCCATGCCTAGGATAGCCACCTGAAAATGCCAAGGTCAGGGCAGGCTACAAATGGAGAGCAGATTTTTCCAGCACTGGTGGGTGGCACTGAAGCCAGACTTCCCAACCAACCACAAACTGTGCTTTTGATTCCCCACACTGGTTATTATGAAGCCAGTATACAAATACACACAGCCCCTTTCACTGCATTCCAGTCTCCGGCTTCCAATCAGCCACTAGGTCCAGTAAAGAGACCAGTTACTTAAACTTTATGCTTTTTACTAAAAAGGTTTCCTCTGACCCCAAAGTGTTAGCCACAGTACCTGATCAATATGTTTGGATTTTACCCAAAATACCACGCTGCCAGCCAATTCTTTAGTAACTAAAACTAAAGGTTTATTATAAAAAGAAAGGAACAAGCAATAAGAGAAATGTTCAAGGATTAAAGCAATCACATACATACAAATGATTTCAAAGTCCATATACATCAGGTTTTTAGAAGAATCGTGGAGTTTGCAGGCTTGTATAGTCCCTTTGGTATACCTCCAGTAACTGGATGGGTCTTAGTGCTTTGTTTTACAGCTTCAGTTTAGTTGTAGATTAGCTGAGCCAGAGATAGGGTGGTAGCTGAAGCTGAATCCCGACTGAAGAACAAAATGGATTCCAAGGCTTATGCCTTCTATATCCTTTGTTCTTGCCATGCTGCTCGTGGAATTTTACAGGAACTAAAATGGAGTTCAGAGTCACATGAGCAAGTCCCGGTGACTCATTAGGCATACCTCTGCCTTTTCCCTCTGTGCCCCTTGCATCTGTGGATGTCTTGATGGGCCATTAAGCAGGCTATTGTCCTGCCGCCACCTTGTCTAGGGTGTGTCTTAGACAGCACAATTTGAAATACAGATATATCAAATACATCCATAACTTCCGCTACACATATAACACATGAATGTGAGTATTATTATCCTACTTACCATATTATAGCCTTTCTAACAGTTCCTGAGACATGACATATCTTACACAAATTATTATGATTTTGACATACTGATGTCACACAATATAATAAATGCTCTCCCCCACCCCCACCCCCGCCAGCGTGACAGACAGTGCTCTGTACCTTCAGATTATTATGCTCCTTTGTGATCTCATGCCAAATTCATATTACCTTCTTTGGGACTGCTCCAGTGGAAAACCCATCTCCCTCTGCATGCCTACCATATACAACTTCGCTATGACCTTTCAAAAGGATACAGACACATACCCTTCAAATTCTCCCCTGTATATAACAAGAATAACCAGTTCAGTGAAAGCTAAGCAAAAGTGATACATTCTGGAGGCTACCTTTGAGAAAATTGAACATAAAGATATTTAATTCTTGCTATGGACACTACTGAGAGAGAGTCCAGTGTAGCCCTGTAGCTTTAGCAGCCTTTTTACTTGTTACCAGTTTACCAACATATAAAGCTGTAATAACTGCCCCCCGCCCACTCTCTCTCAACACAAAAATGCTGTTTTAGTTTGCCTTTCTCCTTCAGGAACATTTGTCATCTGCCTGGATAACCAGTTAGATTTGTATATAGAATGATCTTTGCACAGCTAACTTGACCAGAACTAGTGTTTCCACCAGTTTCCACTATCTATGTGCCTAAATGGATCATTTGAATTAAACGTCTAAATTGAAAATTGAGAAATTTTTAGCATAGGAAGAGTCCTACAAAATCTTTCCTTTTGTTCAGCAGCCACTGCAAATACTATGAGATCTCTCCATACATTTTTTGAACCATGTTAATTGTGATGTATTTTTTTACGGTAAATCTGTGGAAACGCTGCTGTGTTTCTAACTCTTAAGCAGGCCACATCTTGTCCCTGACCTAGAGAGATTGATAACATTACAAGATTGCTAAAAATCCTACTAGAATTTTATTATGTTTGAGGCAATGATTTGGGGGGCAAAGACAGTGGAGAAAGCTGACAGACCATTTGTTTAATCAGTATTGGCTCTCCCGAAGTTGTAACTCCTAAAACTATTGGATCGGATTCTCTATTCTCTGCTCCTTTTTCCCTGCGTACGAACTCCCAGTTGGGGATTAGTGACAGCGCCGACACTTGCCTCCTTGCAGCCCTGGATCTCTGGCATTTTTCAGCTGACAGAGGGTCTCTTGGGGAACATAGCCAGTTGTCACATGTTAGAGCAGCCTCTAGGCTGCTCAGCATTGTGCCTGGACAAGGGAGCTGTCACCAGGAAGTCATAAACGGCTTTCTGACATCCCCCGCCCTCTGCTGCATCCGGCAACAGAGAATCTGGCCCAATTTCACAGGCTCATTATTTTTAAGAATTATATTATTCATCATAAAGTTGCTTCTGCACTTGACAATTAGTTTGGGCCGTTACTGTAAACAAACAGCTACATAACTACATTTCACATCATTTAATTATAGCAATCCTCTTATATAAAACAGTTTGAGTAATTCTACTTTTGAAATTACTTTTTACCAGTAAATTGCAGCCATATAATGCCTTGCACTTACGTGTAAATCACAACAAGCTCTTTACAAGTGTGGGTAAACATTAACTACATTTTACAGAGGTGGAAACTGAAGCACAACAATACAACCAGAAACAGAACCTAAATCACTTGACTTCCAGTCCATGCTCTATCCACTAGGGGAAGACGATGAAACATCAGCTTCGCTGGGTTGATCATTGTGTGCAGATGGCTGATACTTGTCTTCCGAAGCAAGTACTGTTTTCTCAAATTAGTCATGGTAAGAGAACCCATGTAGGACAGAGGAAACACTAACTTGAAAATACATCTTAAGAAGGAAGGCATTAACCCCACGAATTGGGAAGATCTGGCTGGCAACAGTCGGCAATGGTGTCACATCATTCATCAAGCCTCAGCCCATTTTGAAGAGAATTGCCTGGATCAGGAGGCTGAGAAATGACAGAGGAGGAAGAAATGTGTGTAGTATCCTGGCCAGTACTGCTTTCTCCAAGCAACCACCTGTCACATATTTGGAAAATTCTGTAGAGCACGATTTGGACTCCTCAGCCATTTTAAGTCTCATCAATGATTTTCTCCGTGGCAGACATCATCCTTGTATTGAGGGATAGCCAACGACAGCCACTAGGCTACATCACTTCCCAAATAGGTGCCTATCTAGCAAGGATGTTATTTAAGCTGGACACTGGAGGTTCCTTACACTCTACAGACTTATTTGGCTTGAAACAGGCATTTTAGTGTAATGGGATCTTCTTTAAAACATATTCCAAGGTAACTGCAGTATCTGTACCAAAAGCTACAGTGATTGGATAGCTTTGGAGGGAAAAGTAAACTGGTCTAAGGCCCTACAACCATAGTAATCAACACTTCTAAATCCTTTACTGAAAAATCCTGTGGAATTTAATTCTAAAGAGTACACTTTCGATATGTTTTGATCCATCCTATAGAGTTCAATAGAGAATTAGCCCTGATGTAGAATTCTGTTGGCTGGTTCAAAAGAACGTATAGCAGCAAGATCTCTCCCTATTCAATTATATAGGTTTTTCGACTGATTTTTATAAAGGACTGTTAAATTCCTGTCAAATCTTATTGGTATTGTCCCTATTAAATTCTGTAGGACTCTTAATATCAGGAACCCGTATGTTAAAGTTATGATGCTGTGACCCAGGTTCCATAGTTAATGGTATCCCATCTGTCATATCAAGCTTTACTAAAAAAGCACTATGACTACAAACATTTTATATGTGCTCCAGAAACACATTGTTGAACCTTTTTCTACTTGACCTCTTGCCATGAGGGAATTTGCTTGTTTTTTTTTGTTTTTTTTTGGTTCCTTTAATGACAGTTACGCTGACAAGCTGACTACCTGCCTAAGTTCCGTTACAGGAAGTCCCACTTATTTGCTTATTAGAGTGGTTCAGCTCGCACTGTAATGCCATTCTTTGCCTGCCATTTTAGTAGAGTGGGCAAGCATCCAGCATCCAGAACAGATACCCAGAATAGTACTTGCAAGATGGAGGCGCTTAAATACCCTCCCTCTGTCTGTCTGATCCCATGTGGCAGATGTCTGATTTGAAACTGACAGTTGTTCTTCATGGCTCTTGCTCAAGAAAGAAATTCTAGTTCCTACTTACCTCGCTTGATGTTCACACTGAATAAGTGTCTATTTGGATTTCATTTCTGCGCCTGCAGTGAATGTGCTTTTCCTTGCTGATCTCAGGAAAGGGGACGTTGGTGGAGTATTCGCTTACTTTATTGTGAGAGAGGGAATGGAAAGCCTCACTTGGCATCCCGCTATGTAGCTGCCTAAATTTTATCTTTTGACATCTCAAGCCCAGAGTAGGGTGTGCAATCACTGAGCAAAAGAGGCTTGCAGTGCTTTTGTGAGCCTGACGCAGAGAGCTGAATCTATTTTAGTTTTTCACGTGGAACAAAATTACATGCAAATAATAAGCCAGAAGAATGCCTGTGAATTGATGTTGATATCAGCAAGGGAATTCTTGATTTAGATACATTTGGCTCTATTCTGATCTTTGATACCTACACCTGCACGGGTCCCCTTGTGTCCTGGGGCTCTTTTATGTGGCTCAGCTGGTGGAAAAGGTCCCCCAACTGTGAATGCAAAGGAAACCTGCACAGCTGCTGCAGGCCAGGAACCGGAGTGCTGAATTTTTCTTAAACAGAATCAGGACTGAGGAAATCTATTTTATCTCTCCATGTAGGACAAACCTAAACTCAAGTAATAAGAACACTTGAATACACATGATGAGATATGGCTCCACTAAAGGAATTCTTGACATATCTTAAGTACAGTAGTCACAGAAGGCGCTTTTCTCATTTTTCATTCTTACATGCTCATGGAGTTCAACAGGTACCATCTACATAAACCTTTGCCATTCGTACCTAAGTAATAAATAGAAAGGAGCACAGGAAGGGATTTTGATGGCTACTCTCGTTTCTATTCAGACAATGTTTCTCTTCCCTTTCCTCCCCACAACCCTGCTAGGAAAACATAAAAAGAAGTTATTTCAAACACTGCTCTTTTATTATCTGTCTGTTCTATGTGCTGCATTCCTATCAATTTACAGTTTTATCTTGCACAGATACTTTTGGCTCTAGTAGTCTTCCATAACCCAATACAGTGTTGTTTCTGACATAACATAATTGAGGCCTGAAGTTCTGTGGGGCAGCCGAGGTCAGTTTCCCTCACAATGTTCTGCAAGCACTTGGATCCTGACTAGAAGAGGCTCAGGCACACACAAAGTGCACCTCTACCTTTAAGCAATATCTATATTTAAAGGACTTGGTATCTGCCATATCCTCACTTATTACACTACTGAAAAAGGAGACGGCATGCAATCAGAAATTTCATATCTGTTCATGGAGATTCCTGTTCTTCCATATGACTGATGCATCATAATAATAATCTAGAATTTATGCTTCCCATAACTCCCGGTCCTGCTGTCCCCTATTCACACCATCAGTCCCATTAATGTTGACATAGTATCATCTTATTTTCCAGCTCCCAGTGTGCATGTTTTTCAATCTTTCCATTTATGGGCAACTACTGAGGCAGTTCCACTGTGGAGTATCAATGAGACTATTAGTTGGTGTAAGGAATACTATTGTGAGTGAGTGAAGGTTGGCAAGACCAGGCTCTGCACTTTGGTATTGCTGGTTATATGATAGACATATGTTTGGTAAATCTGTCAAGTATAGGAAGCATCATGTGAGGCCAAGCCCAGCTTGTTTTAAGTCCCATTATGGAGTCGGTGTAAAATATTTTATATTTTCTATTTGTCAGAATGAGATAAAGCTAAAACTATATTGAACAGTGCGTCAAATCTGTCCCCTCTCCCCCATGGGTATTTGCATGGATGAACCTGGCCCATTCTGCATTGTGCCATGCTCTCCACATATGTTCTGCACTGACCTCAAATGGTACCCCACTGAAATAAGCATCTTTCAAAGTCGTGTATAAAGTCAATTAGAATTTTCAAACATAAACCTGCTTGTTTAGTTTTTTTTAAATACCAAAAGGGCCAAGGAAATTTTATGTATTAAAAACCTGGAAAAAAACATAACCAAGGTGAGGTTAATGAACAGAAGATGAAAACCAGGAGGAAAAAAATAAAAAGGATCTGAAATTTATAAATATTGACTGTGGAGGAATTTTTCACTGTCACATTATGAATCTCCCCCCAAAAAGTGGGCTGTGATTTAAGAGGCCCATAAAATGCTGCTCTGGTAATAAACAAACATTTTTATTCTGATTCCTATAAGTTATATTTTTAAAAAAATCTAAAAATGAGACTGAAGCTACTTCATATTTTCCTGCTTTGCAATATGAAGGCAAACGACAAACAGATAAACAGGATGATGATATATCAAAGCCAAAAGACCTTTGACTACAAAAAAAAAATAAAGCATAGCTTAAACATCTCTAATTAATACTCCATATAAAGTGCATTCTGATTTTTTTCAATAGCTTGAAAAAAATGTCAAGGCTGAAATGTCAACTTTAACCTTTTCCACCATTTAACTTAATCTACATTAAAATAGCAGTTGGCAGCATAAATGCCCTGTAAAATGAAGAAAGAGTGCTCAGATCTTCTACTGATCAATACTTTTACTGGAATAAAAATCACTAACGCATACAATCAATTTAAAGAGTTAAATCCAGTCTCCTTTAATTTGATGGAAGAGACAAATTCTTTCTCCTTCTTGCACGTAGTCATTCTCTGTATTCCAATAAAGATAAATCAATTGTGAGTTCCCCTGTTGAGGTTAATGCTTCCTTAAAAAAAGGGAAAAAAATCCACCACCATTTGCAAAGGGAAAGGGGGGATCTTTTTTTTTAAAAAAAAATACATTACTTCATGTAACCTTTTGAAGATGAGATAGCTTAGTGCTTAATTTTGTGTGTGGCTACTTTCATCTTTTTGAATTAGTCGTCATAAAATAAATGCATTACTACATAGTGAACAATGAGCTTTGGGAAATAAATTTACCGGCGATGAAAAGCCTAAGGGCTAAGTAATGCAAAACTTTCTTCCATGATTTATTCATTAGTTAAAATAAACATCTTGAGGATTTTTTATAGGTTTCATTAATTATTTGTGCCTTATAGAATCACCAAGTATTCATGAAAGAATTTGGAATGAAATGCACAGGCACAAGGAAAATCCTGTACAACATAGTTTCACTTTCTGTGTTAGTGTTCTTTTCCGTCATGTGTCCAATATCTTTTTCATTAGCTTCCTGAAGACTCATCAGTGGATGATTCTGCATTTATTTCCACCATCTCCCTGCAACTTTTATCCTTATTTGACTCAGTTCCCTTCATCCTTACTAAAAGTACATACAATTTCATGCTTAAGAATTATGACCATTATTGTGATTTATAATAAGATGTACATATTTATGAGCTATTTTCAGGGTACTGCAGGATAAAGCTTTTTTTTTTCCCCCCGTACTACTGTCCATCATGCTGCAGAGTTTGGCTGGAACCTTGCCAGACTTTGCCAGTAACCTCTCAACAAAGTATCAAAACTACACTGCGGTTGATGAGCTCATTGTACGTTATCCAGTATTCATTGTGTGTTATAGGTCTCCCTATGGCGGCTGGTCATCAGAGGATGAGTCTACTAGTGCTACCTGTGCTTTAGCTCAAGTGATAACTTCTGTTCTTAGTGCTGGTGGTCCTAGATTTTATCCCCAGTAATGGCCCATAAGGGAGGTTACTACACTTACATACGAGATATTGTGGTAATTGGAGAGCTAGTTAATTCAAACTCAGTCATTTATATTTCATTGTATAAGTAAATTTAAAGTTCAGAGGGGTTGTTTTTTATCTGTGGAAAAGAGTAGGTGGAGAATAAAGTAGTATTCTCTGCGAGCTTTACCAGACCAAATTTGGCCCACAGCTGCGGACTTACAGATTCTCCTTGAGTCTCCTGGGCTTCCATGGGCTATACAGCTGTGGAATCTGCTTCTGTTTCTGAAGGATACTTCTCCCTGGGAGCTTCAGCCATATGTGGCTGTCCAAGACTTTCCCATTCCCACGGAGAAAGGAGAGAGACTGGTGAGGAAAAGATGCCAGTGACATTTGAAAATGGACCTGGATACCTTAATGATGCTTGGTGACTTCATGACAGTCAGTCAGCCTGGTGGGAACTGTAGAGATCATATGACCTAAAATTGTCCTATCCCTCTTTGAACTCTGAACTGAAGCCCATGAGTTCAAATGCACTACTTTTTCTTTAAAAAAACAACAACAACAAAAACCTGAGTTGAGAATGAAGCAAATTAGCATTAGTTCCTTCAGCTAAATGGGAGCATGAAGGACACAGGACAAAGAAACCGCCTTTCCAAAAGCTTGGCTTTTGAATTAAAATCAATGCCAGTTTTGTGTGTGTGCACACATACACACAAAAGCCTCCTTGCATGGACAATTACAGTTACACACTTCAGCAACCTACAGTGTCTGAGATGTCCTGAGGAAATTGCAGTTTAATGTAAAAGCTTGAAACTCCAGGTCAGACTCAGAGTATTCTCAAATCAGCAGATTATTTTCAGTTTCAGATAAATGCATCTAAATACTAGAATTTCAGAACATTGTTTGACCCAGTGGCAAATTCCAGAAAACATGCCTTACAAAGCTAGAGAGTGTTCTGTTGTTTGCCTGGTAGGCATACAAGCTTCAGTGTGCCCATTATACCCATTATGAAGAGCAAACCAGAAAACATCATTAAAATTTAATCCTTGGAGCAGGTGGGAAATGTATATTTGTGAACTGGATATGGCAGTCAAAATGCTGTGAAATTCAATACACTCGCACAGAGTATATTCAAAGTCCCTTCAAGCATGTGGTGCAATAGACCTGAATTAGGCAGGACCCTTGGGATAATACAATGAAACTCAGCACAGCAGAGAATTCTCCACAACATTATTCTTACCACAAACCTCCCTTTGTTACAGAGACTAGCTCAGAACAGATTGGAACCTCTCCCCCCTCCACTTGCTGACACAAGTTGGCTCTAAGATTCCTTCTCTGGTGGCAGTGCGTGAAGGTAGAGCAAAGAGGGAGAATCTTCTGAAATTCAGGCCTAGAAGCCAGAGTAGGAAGATGCTGTCAAGTAACTGTTAGGTTTAAAGTATAGGGAGAGGAAGAAGTTTTTAAAAGAAAGTCCTTAATTCTGGTGGCATTTAGGAGCTCCATAGGACAGACATATAGTTCCTTAATGCTGGTGGAACTCCTGAGGTGCACTGGAATTCTCTTCCCATCCAGCTTGTCCTGCTCCACTCCAGCACTGTTCCTAAGGGGCTCAGGAGAAAGCTGCTTTCCTGCAAACGTCAGCAGCTCTGCAGCTGCAGAAGAAATCTATCCTGCAGGCCTTCTAAACTGTGCTAGAGCAAGGAGTTGGTTCAGTAGGTCTCCAGAAGGCAAATACCTTTTTTTTCAAAAGCCTCTCCTAGCTGCCTGCCTTTTCTACCTCTCCATGAAGTGTCAAGCCCCTGGTTTGACTCTTTACAGCAGCTTTCCAAAAGAGAGAATTAGGCAGCCATTTGCACAGGCTCATAATTGCATAGCTACATGGGGATTTTCATGTATTCAGTGAATTGCATATGCATTCACATTACAAAATGCAGGAAAGTGTATGCAAACCTCAGTGCTTTAGATTGCCATCAAGGTAATTAGAAATGCAGTAATATGTATAATAAATATTGAGTTTCAAAACAATAAAGGAGAAAATGAAACTAATATAATCTCAGCATATTCACAAGGAAAAGGTTAGTGTTACAAATATGAAAAGATGTATAAATCTATTTGTATATATCCAGCATCCTTATATATGCAATTATCTGTGCTTATTTGTGCAATAAATTGACTTTGATCTACTGTATGGCATGACCCAATATATTAGATTTGATCTTGAAAGTGCTCTGAGTGTTTAACTCTCATTGTTTTCAGTTTGTGTATGGAGCAGGTGCAGTATTAGTCTGTCCTCAGCTCTGGAAACCCAATTAGTCACGTTGGAAACAAGCACCTATGTGTTTGTGTGCGTCTGTGTCCAGACATTCTTTAGCTAGAAATACTATAGTATTGGGTTTGTGATGGGCATAAGATTCTTTTGTATGTGTGAAAAAAGACCATTAATCAATATACAAAAAAAAGCATGGACATAAAATTGTTCTTAGCTGTTCTATAATACTTCCCATCTGTTCAATAAGGGTAACATTTTCAAAAGCTCCTAAGTCTCATTTTCACACATGAGGAATTAAGTCTCATTGACTTTCAATGAGACTTTGCCTCTGAATTTCCTAAGTCTCTTTTGAAAACGGTGCTTACGCTCCCAAGTCACTATAAGAAGCTTTTTATAAATTTTACCTTTAATTCTGATCAATCAAAACTCTGGATACTAAATATGCCTCCAGCCAATCAGGGTTTGTTTTTCTTTTCTTTTTCTTTTATCTTTTGTACGTGCCAATTGACCAGGACAGAAACAAGCTATACAATCATTTAGGCTGATTTTGAGGTAGTGTCTGATTTGCCAGATATTATGCAATATATTGCCCATTCTTACAGGACTAAGAAAGGCAAAGCTTCAAAGGATGCTGGGCGTGGTAGTCTCTCTTGAGAGGAAGTCAGGTCACAAAACGAAGTGTGAATGAAGAAAAAATGCCAAAAGAAGACTGAATTTACCAGCAGCAGCTCAAAAGAGGCTGCAGTTTCCAGTATCTCTTGGGGCTTTTTACTTCTTATTCCCAATAAGGCAGAAACATTGACATCCTTGCTCCATAATCTGTATTGCCAAAATGAGGATTCTCGTATCTTAATTTATTGAGAATTCAGTTTTCCTCTTTTTCCTAATTTTTGCATATGTTTATAAAAAAGATGTGTACAGTGGCACATTATTTCACAAATGTTCATGAAGAGATAATGATGTAATTAAAATCTATTTATAATACCATATTTTGTAATAGTTTTGACTATTAGTAAGTGGGAAATATATATGTAATAGTTTAGCATCTGAACAGTCAGGATTAAAAAACTAGACTCCAGGAGTGTGTGATTGATTTCCTTGATAGAGATTAATAACTTGGCAGAGACATAGGATCCTGTCTTTCTAGAATTTGGAATTTATTCCTAGAATGTATTGACATGCATACTCACTTGAGCAGGTATCTTTGATGGCAAAAGCGAATAACACCATGATTATAACTGACGTAACGCATCGCCTTCATAGCTCTGGCAGAAAATTTGTCTTCAAGATCCCAGACATATTTTGTTCCTGAGAATGCTGCTTCTCTCAAGGCTCTGCATCCAGAGTCTTGCTCTGTGTTTTTACTACAGCTGTCTGAATAATTCATAATTATTTATTCAGTGAAATTAGTCCCTTTTCCGGCTCAGAATGTCCGTGGTTACATTGTCGTTTGCTCCAATTATTCAGTATGTCTTGGATTCTGCAACTTGTTCCTGTGGGTGGATCATTTTGTCCTACTGAAAACAATGAGGGCCCCCAAGAAACTGCCTGTCTGGGTTCGGTTGCAGGACCAGGACTTATTCAGGAATTTCTGGATGAGGTTCTCTGGCTTGTGTTATGCAGGAGGCCAGACTAGATGATCATAATGGTCCGTCTGGCCTTATAACTGATGAATCTATGAATGTATTGATGAAATATCCTACTAGACTGATCATCACTATTTGAAATTCAAGCTATGCTGTTTACTTGTGGTTAGTTGGAAAAGTAATACGGTATTATTTCTGATTATTGCATCTTATTATCCACTTATTGCATGGGCTTATAAACACTTCCAGCATAAATATTCGCACTTGACAATTTAAAATCCAGTTTGTGACTACCTGGGCGTGCAACTTTGAAATATGCTTTCTGTAAATATTTTCACAGCACGACTTGACCACTGGATCATGGGAAGCAACAGCAAAAGGAATGCAAGTACGGCCAGAGTTAAATTATTTACACATTTGAACAAATACCCACAAGCAATTTTTGGCATTATTTATTCAGGTCTAGCTTTTACCCTTCCCCAGTCACACTGAACCCATTGCCTTCACACCAGCAGTCACACAAACACTCCAGTCAGATGACGTGTCATTTGGAGTTGTCCTTTCAACACATTACGTATACACTGAATGTAGCTATAACTAGACTGTTTGCAGTCTGTTTCTAATTTTGGGAGAGGGAGGGGAGATTTGTGAGGGTGATATTTCTGAAACCCTTACACTGTATAGCATTTATGTGGCCTCCAGCAAAGATAATGGGACTATCACATGAATAAGTGCTATTCGATGAGAGTAGGGATTGCAGAATCAAGCTTTGTATTCTAAATATTTTCCTTATTCTGTCCTGTGGTTTCTTTTACAAGTGTTAAACCTTATACCAATGTACCATTTGTTAATTGTAGCTCAGTCTATCTTCTTTTCAGTTCAGTTTAAGAAAAGCACAGGGCATGTAACAAAGACTTTAACAAAACACTATCTGTTGGAAAGTAGTAGATTGACATTACATTAAAGTTACAATGACATGATAACTTTTAGGAAATCAGCACTTCATTGGCTGTTGATTACATAATACAGACCCCACAGTCCACACAATCGGATGTATTTTTTAAACAGCACTGAAATTTCCCTTCATTACCACTGCACCGGTTAATCAAGAACTTTCCAATTAAAATACCACTTCAGCTGCTTTTTCATCAACCACAGCTAAAATGTCTATGATAGATAATAAAGAGATCGTCAGACTGCACAAAACCATAAAAGCTGTTAGTAGAGATAATAGGATTTCAGCATGTCAGCCACACTTTTATATTTTTAATATCTTGCTTCACATGCTTATATCCATCAGTTGCCATTAAAACGCCAATATTTACCAATGGTTACCACACAAAGGTGTATGAAATCCCACAATAATTTCCTGTTTTATGCACAGGGAAATACTGTGGAAATATTGAATGGTCTTTTTAAAAAAATGTTCTTTTATATTTTCCTTGTGCATAAGGTATTACTGTTATTTTCTGGCATTTCACCATGCTTAATGATAAAATATTAAAAGTACATTTTAGAAGGATGACCACTGCATCTTAAATACCACACTGAATAATTGTTGGCAAATACTGAAAGCTGACTTACACCAGCTAAGAGTGTGACCTTTTAAGCTGACCACTGTATAAAGTGGCAGAGGCTACAGCTTCTCTCTTAAAGCAGAGAAAGGTTTATAGCTTCGCGTTTGTGACATTGAAGTTAGTGTTGAGGATAATCTTTTTTTCTTAACTCCTATACTCAGGTGTTATGAATGTACCAGAAAAATTATCATGGGCCTGAAATTAACCTTATTTGCTATCCATCCAAAGAATTTTATTTTAAAAATGGGAAAATTTGAGTAAATTTTGGCCCAGATCCTACCCTTTAGACAGCCTGAAGGGGACCCTCCTGAAGTCCAGAGGCTGACACTGGGAGAAAGTGTAAAGACTGGGCAAGCTATGATGTGGGTGGGAGATGCACATCACACCCCACCTCCCATTGGACCTGTGAAAATGATGAAGAAAAGATTATAAAACCTAAAGTATATAGTATTTTCTGGGGAACCTTCCTTCCTGAGAGCAGCTAAGTCCAGGGAGAGGTCCTAATACCATGGTTCCAGTGGAGTGGTATTCAGAAGAGTACAGTCAATGCAGAGGTATAAGGATACATGGCCTTCTAGTGAATGGCCCTAATCTCCCACAGAGTCCTAAGGATCTATCCAGTTTCTGGGGAGGATGCACAGACTTTTATATAAGGGAGCAAAGCCCTTTCATGGTGAGGGATTAACACAAGTACTTTCTTCTCCCCTCCTATGGAATTTACCTTCTGAGGGGATGCAGGGGCCACTGTTTGGATGTGTGGGAATTGTGAGTAAACTTATGGCATTTTATGTTCAGTTTTACCATAGCCTGCACACTTTTTGTGCATAAAGAACATCTATTTCAATGTATAATCACTCTTCAGAAACCAAGAAAACTAAATGCAAAAAAAAAAAAACAAGACATCAATGCCATGTCATGGTTGAGATTTTACACGCATAAAAGCCCTATGCAGAGCTTGTAAAACTCATTGGTTTCACTTCACAGGAGTTTGCAACAAGATTTGTTTTGGCTTTGATGCATCTCAGCTCACACCCCCAACTGTTGCTTTGAAAGTCAGAACTGAACACACACAAAATCTCCAACAAAAATTAATCAGAACAAGAAAGTTTAACTTCCTATCACATCAAAACCATGTTCACTTAGTTTGCACAGAAAACCACACGTCAGCCATATTCACCCATAATAGTGCCTAGGTTTGCTTGGAAGGTTAGTGAACGTTAGTGAATATTTTAATAAGTTTTCAATTTGTAATAAAACATGAAAGCAGGAGATGGTTCTATGATGCTGTTGCTAATATTTCATACTGTTGTAAGCGTAATTTGGACACAGTACATGCATATTCTAAAGCAGTAAATGTATCACCAAACAGCTGAACAGAAATTACTATATAGGCACAAGACGATTGAAGTTAAAAATACTATTGGGGCTCTAGCTTTGAATTTCCCAACTTTTGAGTATGTAGCATCTGCACCAAAATGTTAGACTTCATTAACGTTAGCAATTTTTGGCATTTAGAGTTAGATTGTGCTGTGCAGGTACAGACCTGAGCAAGAGATGGTGCAGAAGATGAAGCTCTGGAGGAATAGCCTCCCGGAGGCAATTCACCTCCCTGCTTCTCACTCGTTCAGTGAAGGGAGGAGTAATTTTCTACTGGCCTGGAAACTATGCTGGCTGGCATGCTGGGATCGGAGGAGCCAATTGCTGGCTCTTCCTCTTCTCACCCACTTTTTCCAATTTTCTTCTTGGGTTTAATCTAAAATACTGTGACATCACTGGAAATTAAACGATCAATTAGTTCTAACAAGTTAACATAGAAAGTTACATGGAATATGCTCAGGAAACAGATGACTTAGCTATGAAGATACTGGGTGAGATCCTCAGGTCTCGCTTTGTGCATCTTTTAAAGTCAGGAGAGGGGGGTTGATCTTGATGTGGATCCACAGGCACTGGTCCAATGTGCGTGATCGAGGAGTGCAGGGCAATAAATTGAATCAGAGCTTGACCCTTCACGGACAAATTGCTGTCTAGACTTTTAAATCTTAAAATTCAAGGCCCTTCCATATCTACTAAAAGAGCATGTAGGATTCCAATGAGGAAAGCAATTCCACAGGAATATTAATAGAGCAAGGATAGCTCCCATTTCTTGCTCTGTTGCTCGAGAGAGGGGCTGAATCCTGGAGAATTAAAAACAGCCTCCCCAAATGCAAACGGCTCTTTTCTTTCATGCTGAGCAGGCAAAAATAAATGGTCCCTGTTCAAAAAGCCTTTTTGTGTGATGGGGGAATGGGGAGGCTTCCATACCCTTGCCTGCTGTTCAGTCCCATTACGCTGAGAATTTGGCAGGGAGAGGGAAGTTGCATTTTCTTTAAACTGTTGCTGCAGAAAAATTGCTCCCAAAAATAAGGAAAATCTTCAATCAAAGATGTCAGCGGAGGGAGACTGGAATAGGAATCAAGAAATGGACACCATCAAGCATAGATAAACCTTCAGATTGTTAGCTGATATGCTGAACACAGCTGCTATAGGAACCTTTTCCTATTCTTAAAAAAAAAAAAAAAAGTGAGAGTGCATTTTGCTTCCCATGAGCTTGTTGTTTTGAGTGACAATGTATAGCACTATTTGGTGGATTAATCTGGCAAAAAAAACAAACAACATATTGAGAGAGGAAGACGTGTTGTGGTATTATTCACACTTCCTTTTTTAGGGATAATAAAGTAGAAGGATGCTAAGAGGCAAACACAGTACATGTGCCCAGGCATATGACTAAGACTTCAGGTAGCTTGAATGTAAAGAATCAAGAAATGTAAGGCGATGAAATTCTTCAAATGCCTAAATATCTTGGGAAGCTTGGGAAGTAAACAACGGGAATTAGAAAGGCTCATTTATGAAAAGTAATTTGAGTTACTGAAAGCTGGGAGTCTGAGTCACATGACTAGAATGTTAAATTCACTAGATACCTTATTTAGGAAAGATAGAGTGCGCAGAAGAGAAGTATGTGGGGGGTTGCACTCTGCATCAGTGAGCCCTTACGTGCTTTTGAGTTATTGATAATTCAGGAGAACAGGGCCTTGAATGCTTATGAGTCTGTTGTGCTGTCTAGAGCGGCTCACAACCATGATTGCCAACCTCAGGGCAGACTGTTAAAAGCAGGACACAAACCCCAAACTGATTGTGTGTTGTATACTTAGATATCACTAACCAAGTATCACATGTGAACTCCTCACATAGTACAACAACCTTAACATGGAGTTGCAGACAGTCCCCTGGGTACTCTGATCTATCTTGCCACCTAGGCAAACTTGTTTGTATGATAGATGGTCCCTTATGCCAAAAAATCAGAACAATATTCAGGTTACTCCCAGTCCGAAAGGACCAGTTACTTGCCACAGGTCAATTGCATCTTAGATCTCAAACCAAAGATAATGCTTGTAGCCAATCCTATGATAAACTAACTAAAGATTTATTAACTAAGAAAAAAATGAGTCATTTACAAGGTTAAAGAAGGTAAACATACACGCACAAATGAGTTAGTCTTAGGTTCCAAAAAGGTAGCTTCTATATATGCCAGCTCTATATGTCTAGGGCTAACACAAACTAAGAGCTGAGGGATCCCTTGCTTACGCTCTAAAATATTGCCCTCTCTAAATTCTAAGCAGCATAGTTCCTTCTTGTCAGGCATTTTTATTCTCTTCCCCCAGAGTTCAAGGGATGAGTTCATGTGCAGATTGCCTTTTCATGGGTGTGGAGAGGAACAACCAACAAACTCTTTGTCCTTTGGTGTTTCACAGTGGCTCATTTAGTTCTTGTGTGCAGAACTAGAACTCAAGTAGTTCTTGTGTGCAAGACCAGCACTTCACACTAATTAATGCTTCTTTCTTGTTTGGTGAGTTACACAATTACAGAGGTTTACCATGCAAACACTCAATATAACTTTCTACCATGGGCTACTGAAGTTATAAGTGAGATCAATACATGCAGCATCCTTCAAGCCTTTCATCAAGTCTAAACACTAAACTCATTCTGATCAACTTAACATCTGCTTTAACACTGCTAATGCATGGTGAACCAGACTGGTTTACAGCTATGCATTTGTCAGTTTTCAGGGGGTCCTAAGGGCCTTGGCATAAGCAGGCAACTGGTCTGCCAGTGTTGGCGTACGAAGTAATACATCAAAATGGGATACAGGCAGGGTCTGCTATAGACAACAAATTAAATAAGGGAACAGGATGAGCAGCTCCTTAAACATCTATCTGTAAGCTACAGAAAGAGAAATTGAATTATCATGGGAGATTTCATGGGGGATTTGAGTCTGGGGACATACACTTGAGGTCTCATGCCGCCACTAGTAAAACTTACCATGGGAGAGTCTAAAAATGTAAGATGATAACTGCCTAACACCGAAACTCTCGCAATCAACTCATAACTTCATTCTGACAGAGGAGCCGGGGCAAGTGAGGCACAGTGGGACATGGCAGGGGTCGGTCCTTGGAGTGAGAGGCCGGAGCAGGGGCACAGCGGGGTGATGAAGGGTGGACAGGAAACCCCTCCCCCCCGGGCAGTGGTGCCGACACCAGCAGCAGTACCTACCTCTTGGAGCTGGATCCAGGATCCAGACAGTTCTCTCCGTCCAGTGTCAGCAGCTAAGCAGAGCAGCTCCTCCAGGCTCCAGCAGCAGTTGCCACTCTTCCCACCTCCCAGTGGCGGAGGCCGATTATTGCGAGTAACCAGACTTTGAGTGTCGGGACTGGACACTGTCAGGTTCCCTTTTCGACTGCCGTTTCTGGTCAAAAACCGAACACCTGGCACCCCTAAAGACTGGTGATACACACACAAACATTGTAAACGCCTTAGTGAAGGGAATGTTCTTACTATACATTCATACAGTGCCTAGCCCAGTGGGACCCTGATCTCAGCTAGAGCTGAAAATTGCTACTATAATTTTATTATTATTATTATTATTAATAATAATAATAATTAATAAATAATACATTGATTTACATTACATGAGGCTCTGACCTGTATCTGTATGAGTTTTCATTACTATCATTAAATTATACATTAATAGTTTGATTGTAGCATTAGTCCTAGTATTATCTACATGTTGTTGTCTAACGCAATAAAAATGTTTTTCTTCTGCTTGAAAAACTTGGTTTCTGAAAATGATGACGTTTACCCTAAAAGTTATATTTTGTTTAATTAAATGTGGCACATTTATAATGTAATTTGACAAAGATATATTGAAAACAAGAGCATGCTTTCAACAAGATTTGAGAGGAAAAGCTAAACTATAAGCCGTTGTTAGCTACATAGTTTCAAAAATGTAAATGATCGACAGACAGTCATGGTAGAAGATATCAGAAGTCTTAGAACTCAGCAGAGATTGTCAGACCTGTACAGCTAAGCTTTTGCAGCACAGGGCTAGTCAGTCATAGTGAGGCATCTGCTGCCATTGAAATGCAGTAAAATATATTAGGGAAAAAATAGTTCTGATGATCTCTAATATTACAGTATTTATTTGAAGAGTACTTGAAATAAAGAAATAGCACCGACCCATGTCTTGAATATCATTGTATATCTTTAATGTCACCACACACAAAAAAGCAATTACTATCTCAGAGAACTTAACACCTTCAAACACAATGTACCGCACAACTCAAACTACTTGGCAAGTTTTATCATCTCACTGAAGAATACAAAATGTCTGTTGTAGTTGCTATTGAAAAGTAAAAATATTGATGGATTACCTTGACCTCATCATATACCACCAGTCAAAAGATAATGAATAGCTCTTTGTCTATTAATCAGGCTAGGGGATGATATGACGTATTAGTTTTCTCATGAGTATCAAATTAGGAAAGCTGTCAAGCAGATTGACGTGGATAACAATTAGGTACTGTATTTCTAGTTATTTACCCAATGATAATGTTAATGGAGGCATCAAAAACAAATTCTATGAATCTTTCAAGAGGCCATCTGAATTTCTTCTGATGTCCATAATTTATTATCAACCAATAAACAACCTATTGAAATAATGGGATGCAGGAATATGTCAAGCACACCCTCAGATGCAAAATAGAAAGGCTGACACAATGTAGAGACTTACAGAATGGGAACATTTTACTGATATAGAGTGTAGCTTCTCTGAATAGATCCAAGTCTGCTGAGATTATGACAGATGTGAATTTGTGTATCAACAAATAGGAAAGATTACATTACTTTTTCATGCTATGAGAAGTTCCCCTCTTCCTTCTCCAAATACATACACAGGGTCTGATTCTCCTCTCCCATCAGTTCTACACCATTGACTTGGGTAGAGTTGCTGTAGTGTGAGTGAGAGGAGAGTCAGGCCCTGAATGTTATATTTGACATTTGAATTTGCCACTTTCTGGGGAAAAGAATATTTGAGAAATACTGTCTGTCCTTTTACATTCATTTGTATCACCTACACTTTTTCTTTCCATATTCTAAATAAAAACATGGCAATAAAGAATAATTTATAAAAATCATTACAGCACAGTGTAACTTGCTGATCTAAAACTCTTTCCTGTCTGTGCAAAGTCAGGGGAATGATCTGTAAAAAACAATGCCTTCAAAGGCATACAGTGGTTTATAAAAGTATCATAGAAATATAATTGAATACTTCATAATTTACATCAGTGATTTAATAATGAGAAATTTAGACTGAACCTGTATTAGTATTGCTTGGCTGGTAATTACTTCGGGACCAGCAAGTTCTGCATTCAAGATCCACACAAGGGGGCATATTCTGCTCTCTGACACTGGGTTCAATCCCAATGGTGTAACTGACAACAGAATTGGGCCAGAGGGCTTGTGCTCATGCCCAGTGCAGTGCAAAATTCAGGCATGCTGAACTGTTAGAGATTGTATAAGATTTTTTTTTTTTAATCCAAAAAGCCTGAGGGCAGCAACAGTGTCTTGGCAGGCATCCCTTATTTCACTAAACAGACTCATTGGCTTTACAGAAGCTACTGTGTATTGGGTATGTAATGGTTTGTGACTCTGTCCACACATTACTATACCTTGCCCACTGCTTTGTATGCAGTTCTTTGTACTTGGCTTACCTTGAGTGTGAAATGTGCTAAATTAGTCCTTATTCTATTTCAAACCTTGTTCTTTGCATGCTAATGCTAAAATCTCAGCCTTTATGCCACACTAGCATATAGCAGAATATGAATAATCTTCACGATGCTCCCAAAGAATTCTAAATGGAATGAGATCTGGTGAAATTCACTACGTGAAAAAACTTAGGTGTCAGGAAGTCGTCATTACTGTGTCACACCCATTTCTTTAGCATTTTGTAGGAGACAGTGTTTGATCTCCTCTGCATGCTTTGGTTACTGAAATTTATAAAAGTGATTCACAAACTCAGTGGCTCAGACAGAGCGATGGAATCCATACATGGAATCTCAGCTGACCAACTGGAGCCCGGCTAGTGACTGAAGCAGCAAATGAAGTCTGCTAGTATCTGTAACCCAAATCCCATGGATCCTGCTCAATCATACAGTTATTGCCTTGCACTGCCCTCTTGCTCCCTGCCAGCCATGTGAATGCAGCAGGCTGCATTCATGCAGGGGCTGGCCAGCTGCTGTGTTCGCCTCTCAGAGGAGGGAATTGCAGGACATGAAGTGGGAGTTGATGTGTTAGCTCAACATGGTCTGTTTCCTTCATGCTGGTGTGTCAGCCCTTTCCTCCACACTCTCCTTCGTGTAACAGATGTGCCAGGGCTAATTTTTTGTGTACAGACCAAATATGTCTATAGAACAAGATGGTGTATGCTGCTTAATCGCCTTTTGTTCCTTCAAAGCCCCATCAAAGCTTTCTATAGTTTTATTCCACTCTGTGCTGGTGGGGAGCAGCACAATAGCCATTCATTTTCAGAATGCAATGGAGAATAGAGACAAGATGATAATGACTGCTGTCTTTGCTGAGTGACCATTAACATGTTTACATGCCGACTACTTGTACAGCGAAAAAGCTTGTTTACCGACAGGCACTTCTTAATAACAAACAGAGCTGAAGTGCTTGATGATATTTATTCTGGCCCAGTTCAGTTTTTTGCTGTCAAAGACCACTGTAATACAATGAACAGATTCAGGATCATTATTATGTTATCTCCTACAAAGTCCCAGTACTGGTATTAAACGGTACCATTTCTGCTACTTTCACCAGGAAGTAGTCAAGCTGGGGATAGCGCAATAGTGTGCTATTGACAACATCAAGAAACGTTAGCTGCCAAAGTTGCTTCCCACAATCTGTGAGCTATGTTGAAAATACCGCCTCCAGAGAATACATGAAAATAAGGCCTCTGGGAAAACTCACCTCTGTTAGGTTATTTTCTGTGACTTTGCATAGGCATGGCTCATGTAGATACTATGCTGATTAGGGCATTAGAAATGTCATAGACTTACAGTAGAGCTGGAGCTGGCCAAACAGGGGAAACTATTTTTGTGAAGATTTGTTCAAATTTGGAATTGGATCTGATTAGCAATGCTCAATTATTTGTCTTTGTTTTCAGCAAATATTCATTGGTCTGACTCAAATTTTATTGCTCCCTGAAAGTGAATGTCAATGATATGTATGTAAGTATTTGCAAAAACTAAACATGACATTTGCATGCATCACATTGCAGGCCGTGTACTCTGCAGTCATACAGTGAGAGAGCAGAAACAAAACCATTTGGCTTATGTTGCCAACCACAGGTCATCAAAGTAGCTTTGGAGAAAATATCATAAACTTGCAGAAAACAGTTCGCAATCAATAGAAACAGTTATAAAAATTCACAGACAAATATTTGATCCATCATTTTCAATAACACAAATCTGAGGAAATAACAGAATGCTTGCACATACTCCTTAAGGAGTAAAAGAGGCTAAATTAATCAATTAAGTTATTCCTTACAAATTATTCAGTCAGTGCAGATGATTAATTTACATAGAATGGACAGTCCATCTTAAACATGATGGAATGTCAGAAGCCATCTTAAATAGTCTGTGAGCTGCAGAAGAACTATTTAATAAATAATTTATTGCTGATCTGAGATGGTGTGTCATCTGCTTCTTTGAGAACTGTTTAAGTTACAAACTTAACAACCCTGTGATGAAATTAAATGTTATCAGGCACAGACCAGAAGAGTTTGTGTGAATGGCATCTTCATACTGTACCTCGTACCATCATAGGTAGAGAAAGTAAAAAAAAGTTAGGATTAGAATTGATTTCACGTTTCCTTTCTCGATATACTAACTATATCAATGTATTTAATGGAATGTAGCACAGGAATACACTGAACCAATACAAATTAGTGTGTCTAAAATATCCAGTAGTATTTAAGATAACAAAAGGTTAAAAAATAGAATAAAAAATAAACCTTTCGAAAGCTGTATATATTCCAAAACATAAAATCAAAAGGAAATGAATGGGGATCTGACTATAGTGTCATTCACTGAAAATGACTGCACTCCCGCAGAAAGGGAATGCAGGAACATACAAATTCTCCATTGATTTTAATACAAGGCATTGTGCTTTATCTACTGAAATGTGGTACTGACTTCTGCTCTACTGATCGGTCCTAATTTAACATCCAGATATTCTCCTTCCATTATCTATGGGAGGTTGACCATTGGCTTGCCATTCAATAGCTGACTTAGATATTGCCTCTACATATATAATTGTTCCGATGTCTTTGTTATTAAACTACCTTCATGATCTTGGACTGATCAGTTGGTGTTTATTCCTGTTCCTAACTGTCTAGTGATGTTGCACAGTGTCTTCATGTCACTTTGTGCTGCAGAATCTGTGCAACTTTTGCTGTTTTGTCTATAAAATCTCATTTGTCTTTCCTGGACTCTTTTTTTGACCTCTTTGTTCTTTACTGCATATTAGTCCTGGAGTCACTTTTTCTGATTTCTGGTTAAGTTTCTCGTTGTAGTTTCAGTTTAATTTTATGTCTTCTATTTTCTGCGATGTATCCTCAGACAATCATTCATTGCGTTGTTTCTTCCTGAATTCCAGCACTTCTTTGTAGATTTTGCTGCAGGTTTCCTTTACATGTTTCCCTTTGCTTTCTATGGTTCCCTCATCTTTATCTTTACCATCATACTTTACTACACACAGCTAAATGATTTACCCAGCTTCAGCTTCCTGAACTGTTCACTATTTGAGAATTCTACTCTACCCTACAAAGCGTTTGCTAGTATAGCAATGATATAGTGAATATAGAGTTTATGAGTTCATTTGCCCATATATCTTATATCAGGTTCTCAAATGAAAAAAGGTACATTAGCCAAAAAACCAAAAGATGATTATGCGGGTGTAACTGCATCTCCACTAGAGCTTTGCTGGTATAGTTGTTAGTTAAGTGTGTGATTTTTTTCACATTCTTATCTGATATATTTATGTTGGCAAAGCTTTTAAGTGTAGAGTAATTTACAAGGAAAATCCTGGTTCCTGGTGAATAGACCAGATAAATAGTTCCTAGAGGTGGGGAATTTCTCCCAAGAAATGTACTAGCAATGAAGCCACTCAAAAGCTGTAATACTCAAGATCACGTCTTCTCCCTTTCTCGTTTCTGGCTAGTGAATCCCTGGCCATACCCTTATATCCACCCTGTAGCTGCCCTACTCCACCTTAACTCCTCTTCACGGTAAAACATAGGGAGCATTATCTGTTTGAAACTGGGGGTGGAGGGCCCTTGTGTGCAGTCTACATCATGCCTAGTGGAACTACTCTAGTTCAGTTGTATTTAGGCATGGTACAAATGCATGGTGGCTAAGGATTGAAGGGGTGAAGGATTTGGGACTGGGGCTATGTCTTCACTGCAAAGAAGGTGTGTTTTTAGCTAGCTGAATGTAAGATTCTAGTGGAGAGAAGGCACTGTGGTTTCTACCTCAGTGGAGCTAGTTGAGGTAAACTCTAGGTGTGGAGTATAAGGTTGACCTGCACTTGCTACACTGAGGTAAAAGTTATCTGTGCCTTCTCTCCACTAGGATCTTACACTGAACTAACTAACTCAAGATAGCTATCTTGATGTAACCCCCCACCACCACCTCTTTTGCAGTGAAGACAGCATATTGATCTTAGTGCTTGATTAGTTCTACTACACTGTTGCTGGAACAAAACCAAAGGTAGTGATTGGTGTGTGGGTGGAGAAACATCATTAGAAATTGGAAGACATAGGCTACTTACTTAATATTCTCATGTTGTTTCTAGTTGTTAGGATGATCCATCCTGCTATTTAGGCAGCTGACCTAACTATTCCAGAGAGCTTACTAATAAGAGAGTCGAAATAACATTTTTGGGTCACATGCATACCCTTTAGAACATTATCTTTAGAGGTTTGCAGTACATTTCCCCTATACTTGAACAAATTGTATTTTGTTTGTTTAAAATTTCAATGATTTAAATATTGAAAATATTATTCAAAAAAATTGCTAACCAGATTTCTTTTGACAATTATATCAAGAGAAGCTAGATGGTGCCAAGTTTTAGTTTTTGTACGCTAATTCTCAATTGTGCTTCGCAGGCATTGGTTTGCTGACAACCATCTGTTTCAACCTAACTTCTTCCTCAAAGTCAGCCCAAAGGAAATTAAAATATCAAAAGAAAATATTTCTGTAGGGAAAAGGAAGTGCAGAATAAGGGCGTTGAAGTTGTAAATAGCTTTTATATTAGAGTTTGTTTTAAGTTAATTTTTAAAACCTATTTAGGGCTTTTAGTTTTTGCCATTAATTTGCCAGTCAGTCAAATAAGTAGGTTCAGCATCCTCCCTGAGTGCTATAAGGCTGGAATTTCTGAGTATTCCCTGGAACAAAAATGAAGTAATTGGGTGAAGTGCAATTTCCATACCTCAACCTTCCAGTCCTGGGTGGAAATCTACATTATGAAACTGAGCAATGCTGACAGTTTAGCAGGGCTTGTAGAGGCAATGTTGCTGAACCTGTGGCGGCAGGGAGCTTCTAAGTTACAAGGGCCTCATCCCACCATGGACAGATGGAAATGCCAGGCTGATGTTTACTATTTATGCTCCAGTGCTACAGGTGTGGAGTGTGAGTGGTTTCATGCTGGCTGAGAGCTAGGTAGTAATAATTTGGGCCATCAGGATTATTGAAATATCTCCCTTGTTATCACATCTCAAGTTGGGATATATCGCGAGTTCCTTCTTTCTCCTGTTTAATAGGAAACTTAGCATCATAGAAATGTAGGGCTGGAATGGAGCTCAAGAGATCATCTAGTCCATCCCTCCGTCCTGAGGGAGGACTAAGTATACCTAGACCATCCCTGACATATATTTGACTAACCTGCTTTTACAAACCTCCAGTGATTGGGTTACTATAGCCTCCCTAGATAACCAGGTCCAGTAATTAACTATCCTGTAATTATAAAGTTTTTTCTTAATATCAACTTTAAACCTCCGTTGCTGCAGATTAAGCCAATTACTTGGTGTGGTGCCTTCAGTGGATATGGAGAACAACTGATCACTGTCCTCTTTATAACCTTTGTTCACACTTCCCTTACCTCCCTGCAGATACTATATTGGGATTCATAGTCCATTCCTCCCACCTGTTTCCTATGGGATTTATCCACCCAGCTGGCATAAGCATTTGGGAAAGTGAAGATAGGGGAACAAAGCCACACACTGAATCTTGGGCCTAGGAGAGAAGGGACCAATTAGATAGCTTTGCGGAAGCCCTAGATTTGTCTGAAATAGACCTGCAGTTTAATGCAATACCATCAGGAGACTGGAAGTGACAGAAGAAAAGTGTGTCTGTTGTGTGGCGGGTTTGAACATCAGCTTTGAGTCAGATTTTCCTACCCTCAATTCACAAAGAGAAATTAGTTTGAAATTCCTTTAAATAGACCCTAAAATATAAAAGTATGAAATCCTGTTTCCATCAATGTTCTGTGTGTAGCCAGAAAGATTGTGCACTAAGATTGGGATTTGAGTCTATCATGCATTGACTCCTAAGTTCCACTGGGTGGAAGATAAACCTCTATTTAAGTGAAAGACTATTATGTTTCCCTGTTCAGGTCATGGTTTATGACTTTCTTGTTGTAGTAATTCCAGAGCTATTTCAGCTCCACAAGGAGCCATCTATGAAAACATATATTGCCAGAGGCAAACCCTTTAGATAATATGATCCATACCTATGTTGTTTATTTGCTTGTTTTATCTGTTTTATTTAATCCGTTTGGAGCAACAATAAATTGCTATTTCCTTTCCTTCCTATATAAAAAGTTTTGGGAGATGAGGACATACCCCCCAAGCGGAGCAGCTCCAACAGGTGCTCATACTGCTACGCTGGTCTCTCTAGGAGTTCATCATGATTACTGTGGACCTGGCACTCCAGAATACTCAACAGCAGCAAACATGGAGATTGAGGTGCCATGGGATTAATACAGAGAGGAAGCCCCATAGGTTTCAAACCATCTGTAAAACAGGACCCTTCCAGACCTCCTTTGTCCCAAACCCCAGCACTGGCAGTCTGGCTGGCACAATTGTTGCCTGAGCTATCACACTGCCACTTAAACACATATGACCCTCTTGCAGAAGGTGAGTACCAGTTGTTTGTTCTTAGAGTTCACGGTCTGGAGGCTTATTGCAGCCCCAGCTCCTACTAAATGACTCTGGTTCAGCAGTTTCAAGAGGCCTTTTTCCATCTTCATATGGCTGGCAGATTGAGATATTAATTTCAAATGCAGGCCTTGATACCATCCTTCATGCCACTGTCACTCTGAGATTAGATTACTGCAATGTGCTCCACATTTGACTATACTTTAAATTAAGACACAAACTGAGGTTAGGCCAGAATGCAGAAGCCCCACTTATTAAATAAGAATAATACGTGGCTCTTTCATAGTGGTTTTCCTTGGTAGAGCTTAAAATACTATACAGAAGAAGTCAGGATCATTATTCCTGTTTTACAAATGGGGAAACTAACAAGAGGAGAGATGATTTGCTCAGCCAGTCACCCATTGCTGCACCAGAAATTGAACCCTGGTCACCTCAAGCATAGTCTGTACATGATTCATTAGGCCACACTCCCTAAACAGTGTATCTTGTTGGCAGCACATGACATCGGTGCTTTCGGTATCTTCAGTGGCTGTTTATTGGTTTCTGAGTAAAGTTTAAGGAACTGGATTTGGCTTATGAAGTCCTAAATGGCTTGAAACAGCCTAACGGGCTCTCTCCCCAGGCCAACTGCCACAATTATGGTCAGCAGAGGCATTAAATCTGAAGCCCCTTTGGTATAACATTGAGGGGGCTGCCATAATGGAGATTTTCTGTGAGAGGCGCTCAGCTTTAGAATCTACTCACTCCACTGGTCCAAAATGAATCAAATTAGTTGACCTTGAGAGCATTATGGAATTTTGAAATACTGTATCTAGCTACAGCGAACCAAATCCTAAGACCCTTACTCAGATTTCCTCCACCAAAGTCCCATTGATATCTGGATGAGCTCCTGCATGCTGCAAGCATCTGCAACTCCTACTGAAGTCAATAGGAGCCTCAGGATTTGGCTCATTCATATAAGGAGTCAGGAGTAAGTAAAATATGAGTCAGGAACTCCAGGTTTGAACCAGGGCGTCTATACGAGTTGTGACAATTGTGCATACACCATACATTATGAGTGGCAGTTTCAGATTAGGAATGCCCTAATAGCTGTTTCTTCCCATTTGTGTACAGCTATAACCTGCTCTACAGATTAGCATGACTCTATGCCTGATTCCATACACTGTAAATAGAGATGGGTCTGAATCAGACCCCGGATTCAATCGCATGAAGTTTGAGAAAGTTTGTATTTGGTTTTAAATTTGGACCTGAATGGCCTGGCTCAGGCCTATTGCTAAGTATAAATAAGGACTATGCTAAGAATTCATTCCTGGGGTATAATTTTATCAAAACTAGTGTCAACTGTTGAAATAATGTTGTGACAGACAGTATCACCGTCATTTGTCTCAAAGCTTAATCCTTCCTTCCCCACCCCTGCTAAAACGAGTTGCCTTCCGCCCCACCTCCCACAAAAAGCAAAACAGAAGTCAACTCTTTTTATGCAATACTAAGTGATTTTTGTAGAGGCTGGAAAATTATTGTTTGAGTAAAATTAATTCAGTGGGCACCAACAGAATAGTTGAGCTTGGGTATGTTGAGGTGAGGCAGTTATGAAAAAAGTATAGTCCGTCACAGATTAGGCACTCAGATCTGAAGGTGATTAGGGTGGTATAAATGCTTAGATAGCCAGTCAGATATTCACCACTTGTATCTATTAAACTAGCTTTTGTATTATTAAAAAATGCTAAACCCCCCTCCCCCCCTCCACACACAACTGTTATCTAACCATTGATTTTTAAGTGTAGGTGATTTGAATTTAGTGTTTGGCCATCTCCTATTCAAAGATGCGTAATCTGTTTAGTCACAGAAAGTTCAGTGGGGTGGTCAGTTCCAGATGTTTTCCTCTGTCCTTTATTTAGTGTCGGTGACTATAACAAGGACATTCTGGAGACTATGAGCCACATTCAGAGAAGAGTGTGGGTATAAGGAAGTCTAAGAAGGCTTGGAGAATCTAAATTGGTGCAAAGTAATCTTTCCTCCAGTCCCTTTTACACCTGTGTTATACCAGCGCAGTTAGAGATAAATATTTAGGCTCACATGGACTGTTAGTATTACTTATTTAAATGCCTTGAGACTCACAAAGCCAAATTCACAGGTGGTGCATAAAACAGATCCCCTTGTACTCTGTTAGACTTCTTCAGGATTACTTCTAACACTGAGAGCCTAAGTTGGTGTAATGTATATGATGACTCACCAGAAATGATAAGAAAGTGCAAGTTAAAGTAAGGGAGTTTGTTGGTATAAAGGGATATATATCTTACAGCTCTCCTCTGAATTTGGCTTCCTCACCCTCTCCTCCCTCCCAAACATGCACTCTAGGACAGCCTCTGTAGTGGGTGCATGTTGTTGTAGAGCTGCAGGTTATTTCTAAATCTTTCACTATCCTGCAACAGGAGCTGAATTTCTGTCACTCCAGAACTCACACTTTGAGAAAATAGGACCTACTGGAGAAACATTTCATGTGTTACATTTGCAGGAATCCATGAAAATAAAGAGACAATAAGCTTCTGAAAAGGTGAGCTACTCACGACTGGATATCCCACCAGCAATCTATCTATCTAAATAGTTACCTGACCTGTTTAGCATTACCAGAAAAAGTGTCACTGCAGAAGACATATATAAAAAACACAAGCTGCAAATTGTTTACTACCTGAAAGTGCAGATCATCTGTCAATTTTAAAGATCAACTCATGCAAATTTACTTATACCTACCATATAGATGTGTATAAAAATATAGCTTCAGAATTCAGATGAGTCTGGCAAAGACTGAAATAATGTATCCTTTTTGATAAAACTATATTGCATCAACAGTGTCATGAACACTAAAACCTCCACTGCTAATATGCACTTATGTCATGTAGCAGGCTGACTCAGATGGCCCTGAACGCTTGTTAAATCTATTTTTCCTATAAATCCCAGTGGTACATTAATGCTTACTGCTGGGTAATAGCTAGAGTAACATGTTTTTGAGACAACTGGGTTTTGATTTACCAGCTTGCAGGACAGAAGAACAAAAGATACCTAGATGCAATCACTGATATGTCAAAACACAAAGGCAGCTTGCATAGTTTCTATTTATTTTACAAGACAAGCTTTTTATTTAATAATACCTAGCTCTTATATTGCACTTTTCATCCACAGAGCTCAAATCCTTTACAAAGGAGTATCAGTATTATCCCCTTTAAAGGTGGGGAAGGTGTAGCATAAAAAGGTAATATGACTCGCATAAGGTTCAGGAATAAAAGCCAGGTTTCCTGAGTCCCAAACCAGTGCTTGCTCCACTCAGCCACACTGCCTGTGTTAGAAAAACACAGGCACATGTCCCAAGTCTTCAGAAGTAATTGTGCATGAACCATCTGAATTGTATGCACAAATCCGAAACAGCACTTGTGCAGTTGGTGCTCCCCAAAGTGTGTTCATCTCACACACTTTGGAAAGAACAGCCTGTATGGTTATTAGGAATTTACCAGGAAAATAAATAAAAGAAATTTTAGAAGTTATAAATCTTTCTTAAAATGAAAGAAATCCAAACCTAGGTCTTACCTCCCTTTTTTAAGGTTCAAAGGTTCAATGAAACCCCAGAATTCCCTGGATTCTTTCATCAATAGTAGTGATGTAGGGCTTGACTCACTCCCATGGATCAGGGAGGAAGGGGAAGGCATCAATTTGCACCCCACTATGTCCAACTATGGATTCGCTCTCCAGGGCAGGGTTGGTGGTGGTAATACCTGTGCCCTCTTCTAAAAGAGGGCAATGCTAAACTTTGGCTGAGGCGCTAAAGAAGCCCTGTTAGAAGAAGTTGTCTGGAAGATGTGTTGAACCAACGCGTTTCCTGGGTAACCCAGCTGGACCCACTGGCATACATTGGCAATGTTAGAAGTGATGATAAGTTGATGTGTAGCTTCATGAGAGGTGGGAATAGAAGGAAAGTTCAGGGTGAAGGCTAACGCCAAGGTTATGGGCAATGAAAGAAATTGAAAGTCTCAGCTGAGAAAAGGGATAAAGATCATTTGTAATTGAAAATGTTCTTGCTGCTCAAGAAAAGCCCTTCTGATTTGGAGACTTTCAAGTAAAAGAAGTTGAGATGAAGCTTCCAGTTTACTTAGTCAAGGCAGGCAGAGAGGGACAACAAGGAGTCATTAAAACATTGTGGAAAGATATCTATTGTTGAGGATCTTTGGCATAAAAGTGGTAACTTAAATATAGTAGCAGGATGACCAAGAGGAAGAAAGTATAAAGAACAGAACACAAGTTTGAGAAAAGAGCTCTCTGGGAGTCCATGAAGTAACTAGAGGCCAGATCCTCTGTTAGTGTAAATCAGCTTTGCTTCTTTGGATCCTGAGTCATATTTACTGAAATATATGTGCTAACGCAATACACACAAGTATCATGTGCACACAGGCATTAATAACATAAACATGCACAGACAAATGCAGATATAAACAAATCTGTTCTCTAAAACAAACAAACCCTAAGTTTCAGTCTCCCTAACATTCAAGGTTGTGATTCAATTTTTTTGCTCTCTCTCATAAAATTTTATTTTCATGTATTGCATTTTACACAAAACAAAATACCAATACATAACAATAATAGAAAAGTGATGGAGAACACTTCATCATCTATAAAATGAAGTAAATTACTCCCATTCTTCATATCAGAAAAAAGTAAACTGTGGTAGAGAATACTAATAGCATTCACTGTCCCATTAGAAGGCCACAAGGACAAATGTTTGATAGGAAAAGTCGCTCATTAAAACATACCATATGAGGAAGGGTGGGGGGAATCTTTTAAATTGGAAGTACTATTCTAACACACACAAATATAAAATCTTTGTCAGTGTTCCTATCAAAAAGACTAACCTTCATTACAAGCACTACACCATTCCCCATAGAAAAACAAAAGCATGAAAAGATGAATAAGAGTATCACTAATCAGTGTGAAACTGTTAATTTTAATTGAATTATAGCAAACTTTAAGTCAAACAGATAAATCATAATCCTGTAATGCTATAATTTTCTTTCTAATATTTTTCTAATATTCTCAAGTACCATATTACTTACACTGTTTAATCAATTTCATGTTAAATTTGCAAAACTGTATGATATTGTTTTGTTGTTTTAGACAAATAAATGGATTACAATTTCAAAAGATTATTATAAATACAACACCCTGGCTCAGTGAACCACAGCTACGTGTTGTAGGAACGAGAGACAGTTGGCCTAATTGATTATAAAAATGCAAATCTGATGTGCTGTCTGTGTGACCATTTGATTTAAAAACTCTAATACGTTTGTGTGATTTCTTTATTGTTCTGATATTTACATATTGCTAAAGGGGCAGCTTGGTCAGATCCCAGAGGCTAATTAAGAAGACATTGAATGGTTCATCTCTAACCCTCTTGTCTGTAAGAAACTCTGTGTTGTCCTTTAACTGGGTTCTGGTTACATATTATTGCAGCTCTTCATTTACATCTCTCCTCTTTAGCCTGGTGAGTCTGTGTTCTTCTGCAGTCAATTCACAAATGACTTCTGAGCCTGCAAAGCCCTTTTAAAAATAAATGAACCGCTCCACACTACAACAGATGTTTCTTCTTTGTTAGATAATGGCTTATGTTATGACTAGTTCTTTTGCCTCCTCCTGAGCAAGTATAAACACAGTCAAAATCCAGAGACCTCATGGCTTGATCCCACATCCTTGGGAAAAAAATCATTAAACTTGAGCTGCTGTCTTCTCAAACAGAGAGTTTAACCAACCACAACTTTAATTCATTCAGCTGACATACCAGGAAAAAGAATTATTCATACCAAGAGAAAAAAACATCATGTTTGATAACGATTAACTGTGTTTAATATCATTTTTGCTAGAGCTATTCAAATTTTAAATACCTCTTTTGTATTAAAACAGTTGGCATAATGTTAGACATTTCCTAGATAGACAGACATATACAATACGAAAAGAAAAAGCAAATGGAGAGCTCATGGAGGACTACATTAAAAACCTGTAATCAGGAAAGATTTTTAAGTATTCAAGAATGATCTTAGTTTTGTTTTGGAAAAGGTTAATTACAATCTTCATTGTTTGTGGCTAACTGCTTCCAACGAATCTAACATTAAAAGCACCTTGATAGTGTGAAAAAATGGAGGGTATGTGTAGGGCATTTTACATAAGCCCTACAATGGTTGGATTAAACAGTTAATATGTACTCACAGTTCGATAACAGTGGTATGTGAGTTACTGCAGCATTTCTCTATACTGAATAACTATCGCCCCTCGCTGTTGTTGGGGGTGTAGGTGTGAGCTCCGGAGTAGCCTGATTGTTTTCAAAGGAGATCCATAAGGATGCTGGGATGTACCTGCATACAGTCAATTGCAGGGCTGGGCCTAAGGTTTATCAGAAAGAAACCTCTGCACATTAAATGGATACACATTGAACATTGTAAATATATGTAAGTGCAGTTTCAACATTGTTTTCATGGAGGACTGGCAGATCATTGGGTCAAAGGTCATTTGTAAAAAAGGAAATAAAAAACATGGACACAGATAAATGTTAAGGGTTGACCATAAATTAATTATAAATAGAGAATTTATATTTTAGATAATTTTATTCCTTCCCAGCCATCCACTGGTATTGCTAACCACAAAAGATAGCACCAGAATACCTGAAATACAACCTCTTAGACCATCTGGGAAGGGAAAGGTTATACACAATAGAAATATATTTTATAGGACTCTTTGGGTATATTGATTTCAAATGGT
The DNA here is from genome assembly GCF_026122565.2 of Emydura macquarii macquarii. Taxonomy (NCBI): domain Eukaryota; kingdom Metazoa; phylum Chordata; order Testudines; family Chelidae; genus Emydura; species Emydura macquarii. The sequence continues at coordinate 2,862,391 of NW_027132618.1, read as the reverse complement.
AAAGTCTCTTTCTTTCATGGGCCATATAACAAGTGTATGGAAGCAACTTAGAATCACAGAAATTCACAAGGTAGCGTAAATTGTGTTCACAGTTAGTCATGTTATTAAGTGATCTCCTTAAGTGGTAGGGTGGCCGAATGAACAGAGCGCTGGCTGGGGATTCTGGGTTCTAGTCCCAGCACTGGCCAGCTGTATGACCTTCAGTGAGTTACTTGATCTGTCTGGACTGTTTCCCCTCACCCCATTTCTCTGTCTTATCTATTTAAAGAAAATGCTTTTTCAGAGTGGGTATTGTCTTTTATTGTATGCTTATTTAATGCCTAGCACAATGGGGTCCTGATCTCAACTGCCGTTTCTGCATGCTGTTGTGATGCAAACAAATAATAAAGAGTTTGAGTTACTTGTGGCAGATTCGGGACCTTCTTATCTGTGTGGAAAATGCCCATCACACCGAAAGCAGGTATTACTGGAAATAAATGCCTAGCACACCAGAACTGGGTGTTGCCAGAAATATCATACTAATAATTAATATGAGGCTGCGGTTTTCAACCTTTTTTCATTTGCAAAGCCCTCAAAATATCAAATGGAGGTGCGGACCCCTTTGGAAATCTCAGACATAGTCTGCAGACCTCCAGGGGTTTGTGGACCAGAGGTTAAAAACCACTGGTATAAGGCATGAGTGTTTTTTATCCCTCCTAGTGCAAGTAGTTGATACTGAACCACTAGCTGAGAATAGACAGCAGGAGGCTGATTCTTCTGCATGAAGAGAATCCATCCTCTCATATGATTCCTCCTCTGCAGCCCCGTAAAATACAAGGATTACAGATATATGGCTTGAGAAAAGAGTATTCTCAGTGCTAATGGATAGAAAGTACACTCCACTTACATGAATGGTATAAAGATGACTGTGGACTCTTGCTTCAGAAGCTTAACAAAAATCCAAGGAGTTGGCAAAATCATTTCCTAACCCTGCCATGAGAGAATACAAAAAGATTTTAACAAAATAAACATCCACCTTTCGCAGTGTTCTGGTTTTATTCCAGTATCTCCCAATTATACTGTCTTTAAAAAAAATTTGTTTTTTAATTGATAGAATCTCCAGTCATTACTCGTGGAGAAGATCCTGAATGCTGATTAATTTCAAAACTATTAATATTAAGACAAATGAGTGTGACTTAGCATTACCAGATTTATAGCTTCATTATTACACTACATTACTGTCAGTTGGTGTAGGGGAAAGGACATATGGGGTAGCTTTGATCCATATCAAAATAAAGTTTGTGTTCCATTCTCCATAAATGCATCACCTGTTAAAATCCAGAGTTGTGCCAGGAATGTCTGAATAACAGTCCTTGGGTGTCATGTAGCCTAATGATGCGGGGGAGGTTAACACACTGAATTTGAAAGTGCTCAACTGTACCACAACTGAGATAATGGACAAGCGTGTGCTTCTCCCGTGTTGTTCTTGGTAACAAAGCATCAGGTTGAAATAGTTTTCTTATTCAGTATTGGTTCATCTGTTAGTTGCAGAAAAGGATTTTTAAAATTCTGAGGAGCTGAAGAATGAATTTAAGCTATTGAAACAGGATTTTTATATTTCTATATAGATAAGGTAGCACGTAGGCAGAGGCACACACCACTCTGGACTCTGCAGACCATTATTCTCAGTACAGATATGTATTTAACAGACTTACAGAAAAGCAAAACATGCACAAAACAAAGAGGCTGAATTAAATCTATTGCCTTACATTTATTATATCATGCTCTGGATGAAAACAGGAGAATATGGTGCAACCAGATATACACATAAAAAGTTGACTTGCCCCAGACTTGCAAGCAGCAAGCATATAAGTAATGGCATCCATTCACAATGACAGGGTAATCTTTGGTAGGGCGGCATCCCAGAATGCAAATAAATAAAATAAAATACAAATCTCATCCCTAGTCATTAGAATTTTTTAAATAAATTTGCTTTGGCTATTTTCACATTCCATTTTTGCTGGCAAACACTAGATGAGCTGAGTTGTGCTGACAAAAAATATTCATGAGAAGTAAATTTCAAATGCATGTGTGCGAGGGTTTGCAAAAACTGAAATTTAAGAGTTAGGTTGCGACTAAGTTTTATTTGGTCTCACAGTGCAGGAGTAAGTCAAGCAACCCTTTCTAGTTAGAGTAAATCCTAACTAGACCTTTGGTCCACGTCTGGTATGGAGTGCAGCTGCTGCTCTCCCCGGTGGTCCCAGTGCAAGCAAGTGGGCAGGTAGTGGGAGTCAGGGCTTGGAGGGGGCTCAGCCTTCACTACGCGCCCTTCCCTCCACTTGCTGGCTAATAGAGCTGGTTATACATGAATGGGGAAAGCAAGCTGCACCCTTTCAAATGCTGCAATAGCTTATCTTATACACACACATACAAACACAAAAGAGCAAGAGTGGAAAGAAGGGAAGCAATTGTGATGTGCTGATTTCTTCACCCGGTTCTTCCTGGCTCAGCAAAGCTATGTACCACCCCTTAACTCACACAAAAATGCTGAAAAGGTATACATTGTAATGGGTATCTTCAGCAGTGTGGAGTGAATGCAATGGACAGTAGACTGGTCTAATATACATGGTTTCTGCCTTAGAAGTGAGCAAATAAAAACCATGCTGACAACCGATATACAGTATCAGCCAACAATTGTACAACCTTTTCCACGTTCATCTGGTGAAAGGGCCCTTCGACTTATTTTTCATGAATTATAAATTGAGGAATGCAGGGATTAGGGTGACCAGATGTCCCAATTTTTTTTCAGTCCTGATATTTGGGGCATTTTCTTATATGGGTGCCTATTACCCCCACCCCACCCCCTGTCCCGATTTTTCACAGTTGCCGTTTGGTCACCGTAGCAGAGAGTGGTTTAGATTTTACCTAAAGTATTTACTTCAGGTTTCATGAAGCAGATCCTCAGCTGGTGTAAATTCTCCTAGCGCCCCCACAGAGTTCAATGGAGTATGGCCGTTTACACCAACAGATGAGCTCACACTCATCTCTGTAATTCCTCGTTTGGGATTTCTTGTTCAAGCTAAGGGCCCAGCCCTGAAAACCTTTCCTCACAATCTTTCCTCGTCACTTCAAGAGAGACCACTTGTAATAGGGAAGGAACCCTGACATGAAGGCAGGGTTTGCAGAATCGAGCACTGAACCTTTGACAACTGCACTCTGAAATAAACTAGCAGATGAGAGAGGAATCCCCTTCCCTACAAGGCTAAAGAAGAAGTCTGTAATCACGCTATCCCTTCCCAATCTTGCCGCAGGGTATGTATCAGGTACATGGTCCAGAAACAACAACTTTAAACCTAAAGGTTATATTTCTTTCTCTTCTTTTTTATTAGCTCTTTCTCTTCGCCACTGTCAAACTCCTCCTCATTCTATATTCCCTGCGATGCACAGAACACTTAGGAATAAGCCTAATATTTAAGAAAATTATATAATTTCAAAGAAGTCTGTTTCTTTAATAATTAGCAAGTAATACTTGTAGAGACAGTTCTGCTTTTGAGGGTACAAGGTTAGTTCCCAGCTGAATTGTAAACCAAACCAGCTGTCCACTCTTTCTGATTATAGTCAATTTTTGTAAGTTTTTCTTTACTTGCATTGGATAAATGGTTCATAACTAACCATGCCAGGTTAAACAGGCAATCTTCATTTTGTTGAGGTGCATGTAGTACATAGTTAAATATTGTCTTTACTATCTGATGTGTAGAGTGTGGATTTTCAGACAAGATAAATCCATTTAGAGGTATTTTACACAGTCCCAATTACCAGATTTCTCCATAACATTTTCTTGAAGAGAATACACCTTAGATAGCCATTTAATCATAATATTCAGGCCTTTTATGTATTTTAAATGGACAGAGTTTTGTCTATTCCTTTTATATAAGTAATAAAAGGAAATAAAATAAAACAGGTCTTGTTTTGGTCTCCTCAATGAATATATGCTCTTTTCCAAGGGAAGGATAGCTGGCATGTTGTTTAATCCTTCATACAGAATAAGGGGTTTTTCAGGTTTCCATAGTTAGTAATATGTCTCTTTGTCGATAACAGGGCAATATGTACTATATATTAACCATGTAGGGTTTTGAGGGTGTACAGGAATAGAGAGATAGAGGATTATGTATATATAGAGAGAGATATATACACATACAATGTATGTGTGTCTTGTGCATGTGTTTATATATCTATATATAGATATATATACACACTGTTGGTCAAATGAAGGTGCTCAGGGCTAGATTTACAAAGGTGAATGCAGAGGAAAGAAGCTTTCTCATAAGTCATGGAGTGGATGCCGAGCCCCGCCATGAAAGGTGCCCAATTCAGTGGCTGAAACAACTCTCCATGAGCCCAACATACAAGCCCAGTGTCAGCCAGAAACCCTGGAGGATTTTTACAATTCTCTGGCCTTACCTCTTGTTCCTTGTCCATCTCACGTACACTTTTATCCCTTGTGCACTGATGGACTAGGAGACGCCTGGAACTAAGTTTCATGGTGTTAAAACTGTGTGTGATTTCCAAAACCATCTTTCTATCTTGCACAGTAGAAGGGGCAAGTCAGTGCTTAATTTGTTCCAGGGCTGTACCCCAGCACCTCTAGGCTTGGCAGTTCATAGCCCTGGCATCTCTCGGCCTGCCGCATCAGTTATGAAAGTAAAAAAATTGTTTGAGCCCCGGCATCTAATTGTTTGAGCCCCGGCACCTCTTTCATTACAAATTAAGCACTGGGGCAAGTCCTATAGACAAGAGCATCTCCAGAAGCTGCAGTAGTGAGAGCTGGATTTTCCCTGATGTAATATCTTATGGAACTGAATTTATACATAGTATTTTTTTTCAAACACATTTAAAAGTCAAAAATTTGCACCAAGCAGATACGGACTTTTAAAAAAATGCTTTCAGCCATATCTCTTTAGAAATTAGCTAGTGATGGGAAAGACCATAACACATCTAGTAAGGTTCCATCATGACTTTGCATCTTTGACAAGTAGGAGAAGTTTATCCTTTAAAAATTGGCAATCAGCATGGGGAAAGGTGCACTCTATGTAAAACAGTTAAAAACAGTCCTGAATATCCGCTATTGATAGTGACAACAATCCAGAGTAACCCCGTTGACTTCAGTGGAATTGCTATATACTGATTCAGTGTCAGTGAGGGGAGAATTTGGCTCATGAACCATATTTTCACAAAACATTTCAAAATCATTCATAGCAAACCTGCAAATTCCAACAAGGACCAAACATAACTAAGGTGGTGACTTAGATGGTGTAAACAAATAGGGATAAAAACTGAGCGATAAAGAAGGTAATTTATTAAACATGGGCTTGAGCTAAACCCTATTGAAATCAATTGGAGTTTTTCTATTGACTCAATGGACGTCAGACCCTACAAAGAGGAGCATTCTGAAAATAAGCCCTTCCCCTTAATATACATGAGTATTTTGGAGATTCTGATCACGCCTAAAATCTGAGAGAGAAATAATTCTGAGTAAATCTCAGATGTTTTAGAGATTATGATAACAAAATGACTCGTTGGTTAATATCAAATACATCACTGTTATCAGCTCTTTGTTTCACATGCTGTCAAAGCTGGGTCTCAGAATTAGTGAGATACAAACTGATTTATTTAATTATTTGTATTTATTTATTTTTGCATGATACCCTATGCTAGTAACAGAGTATAGAACAAGTTGCAGCTTGCTTATCAGCCTGCTTGGCAAACTTGCAAACAGGGCATTACATTAATCTAGTCTGGAGGCGATTAGGGAATGGACGAGTTTCCCAGTGTCAGTCATGGATAAGCGTAACCAAAACCTGGCAAGAGAAGAAGGTGCAGTGGAGATGGAATGTGCGTGTGTCAAACGGAAAGGCTGAATGAATATGTATGTTAGCATTCTCCATTTACCTGCAAGCCTCGCCATTTTTCTGACTCAAAAATTGCCTGAGATTTGCATTTTTTCATAGGCATAAAACAAATGGTTCTCATTATTTTCAGTGGACATTTTTGCCATCTCAGTTGGGTTATTTTTACTAGCATATGTTCGAGAATCTGTATTGTTAGATGCTGAGAAAGACAAGAAGAGGCAGTAAAGGTGCATGTGGAAGAAACTCTGTTGCAACATGCTTTACTCTGCAGGATCAGGACTTAAGTCTGATGTGTGAAAAACTGCAACAAGCCTGCTCACATTTGACAAATAGCGAAGTACAATATAACAACTTTACCTGATGTTTGTTGGTGTGGTATTTCAGCATCACAGAATATCATCCAAGATAAAATCTTACAAGATGCCATTATTTCCCTTTGATTCTCACTACTCCACTCCTCTGTGTTATTGTCTCTTTTCCACTTTCTCACATCTCTTCTGCCCCTGACCCCTTCCCTCACTCTGTGTGTGTGTGTGTGTGTGTGTTTTGGAGGGCATGTTTTGCATGCATACAAAAGTCACATAAAGTAGAATCCGGCAAAAGGGATAAGAAAAAATTTGGAAAGCAGAGCATATGATTATTTATACAGTGTCCTGTTTTTAATATCAAACAGATTTTTCCAAACAAAATGAAAGAGAATATGAATTTTTAAGGTTTTCTAAACACTGAAAGAAACCTGAAGTTGATCAAAATAAATTCATATTGATAAAAGGTTCAAAAACTATTATGGTAACACTGTAACCCAAAAATGAAGAAACTAATGAGAAATAGGATGCTCAGGCAGAACTAATTTTATGCAAAATATAATGAACAAATGGAATAAGTTACCAAGAAAGGTAATTGACATGATTTTGGGGGTCAGAAGATACCTAGATACATTTCTGGAGGTGGAGATTAAGAAATATAGTCAAAAACTCAGGAAATTGAGAAATAAACCAAACAAGGGGTAAGGATTTTTTTTAAATTCTATTCTACTAATGCAAACATCAACAGTGAAGGTACTCAACTGAAATGTCTGAAAGCTTCATGGACAAATTCAGGTTGTGTTTGCAGAGGTTTTGTTTTGAATTTAAGCTGACTAATTATTTTAATAATTAAAAATGTTCTGCTAAAGCAGAACATAATGTCTTGTAATCAGCTAATTATTTACTCTGTTTATATTTTCTGCCAACTTGTGCATGTTTGTTGCTGTAATAAATTTAAGGCCAAACTCTTCGGGTGTCTCTATTTCAGGGTGCCCAACATGAGACATTTGGTGTTTCCTACAACTATTCATAACAGTCCAGTTCAGCAAAGCACTTAAGCATGTACTTTTACGTTAAGCACATGAGTTATCAGATTGAAGTCAATGGAACTCCTCACCCAATTAACACATACTCAAGTGCTTGTCTGAATTGGGTCCAATAGCGTGATCATTTTCATTGTTTTTTTATTAAATATAAATCTAAAAAATGACTGATTGGAAATAATCTGTTGAATGTAATATCCTTTCTATAACCCATATTGCTTAGATCTCTATTATTATTTGTTTTAGGATTAATGTTTGCCCTAATCCTCTTGGATCCAATCTTGAGAGATGCTAGCCACCCAAAATGCACACCTGAAACTAATACTTCTGTAGATACTAGTGCATCACTAAGGTGCTGACATCAATAGGACGCCTTCCAGATGCAGGAGTCCACCTGCATGTATCATCTTGTAAGATCAAGAGCCTAGTTCTAGTCTTACAAACTGAACCACCCTCATAGACCATTATTCCTGTACAGAGATCCACTGAAGTCCAAATTCCAATCACTAATAGTCCATTAATGCACTAAGATCTTTTGTTTCTATTGAATGGTTGATGGCTTGCCTGTACTTTGGGGGTGAGGAGAATTGCTCTTTTACTCTGTAGCTCTCTATATTAAATAATGTGCATTTGCACTGTTTGACCAGGCTTTTTCATGGACAATAGTTGTAGAAGACATAGAAATACCCCATAACAAGCACGTGTATTTGTCTTATCAAGAACATCTGAGTCTCCTATGAGCAAACAGCTAAATCAGCATAACATGCATAAGGGGTTCAAATGTATTAACTATTTCATTCATTTGTATAAACCTATTATAGTGCAAAACAGAATGATGAAAAACATTACTAAATTATAGTAGGACTCCCTGACAGTACTTTGCAGTAGGAATAGGATGAAAAGTTTCAGACACAGATGTGTCCAAAATCACCCCAAAACAAAATAATTTTTTTCTGAGAAGTTTTTTTTAAAACAGGATAGGTTTTACAGGTCTTAGTGAATACCTCCTAGTGGCCACATAGTAGGAGTTCTGTGACAGGGATCCAAGCCTATATGTCCCTTAATCCCTGGGTGTTTTAAGCCATTCTTGGGGTCTCTAGACACACTTTCAGCGTGCTAGACCTGAGAGCTGGAACCTTCTGTCCAGATGCCTAGCCCCCTTTGGGTGCAACAAGTGAACCTTCAGACTCCTCAATACTTAAACACACCCTGTCCCAGAGCTCCACCCCAAAGGTGTGAAACTTCTGGTTTATGTTTACCACTCTCAGGGTAGGTAGCAGTTGTGAGGCAGTTTAACACACTTTCACCCATTTTTCACAGAGTCTGATTAATCATATAAAGTAGAGGAGAGTATAGCTCATACACAATAAATACTAAACTCACATCCCTACTTCATTTTCTTCAGCGCTCCAGGGCATTCTTTGGGCTGGGCTCAAAGTCCTTTGGGTTGTCCAGAGTCTTTCTATTTCAGTGCTTGACTCGTGGGCTTCCCCATGCTGGGTTTCTTCTCACACCCCCTCAGCAGAACAGCTTCTGCCCTTTTAAAACCTTCAGCCCCCAGTGACAGCTGACCTTGTCAGCTTCCCAGTATAAGTGCAAACCCCTGCCAGAGGACTTCATTGCCAAAGTGTCCTCACCCCTGGTAAGCCAGTTCTGGGAGCTAGTCTTTTGCCTAGAGGGAACAGATTTTCAAAGACTGAGTTGACTTAAAGTCAGCTACCCTCTATTGTCAGCCCTATATCTCTCTGTGTTGGGACTTCAGCCCAGCAAAGAGGCAAACACATGGAGAAGGAAACAAGAACAGCACATTCTAAATGGTGGTTGCACAGAAATAGAGTTCATAATATCACAGTGATTTTATAACTTGTACAGACAGATTGCCAGATTGTCACAATAACTGAAAATATTTTTTTAAATATGTGATTTGTCTCTGCACTTCCTGGTTTCCTTTAGAGAAACAAGCACAAGTACCAAAATATCATTATGCAGTGCTCCTTTTCTGGTGGTTCTGGTGGTTCCTGACTGGTCTGGAAGTGAGAAAAGTCTGATCTAAAGGCACATCCAACCTGATTTCCTGAACAGAGAGGTTAATTAAGAATTTACCCATCACTTACCCCTAACCTACTTAGAATAAATTAAAAGTACTTCTGGAAATGTGTGGGAAATAATTCGTATTTAAACTTAATACTAAGAAAATAAGGCTTCATGATTTTTTCTTAAATGCTATTATTCTACTTACACTCAGTATCTACAGCTTTCTTGCTCTGTAGGGGTCACACCTCATCACCCTTATCATTCCACATCACAGCTTTTCTGTAACCTACATTCAGATCTGTTAAAATGGATGCTCACTTGCAAAAATCTCTCCGAATGTGTTTGTGAAAGAAAACACAGACTTCCACATACAAAGCTGACTTTTAGAATTCAGGCACAAAAGGAGCTGGTCTGGAAAATTTCAGCGAAACCTTTTTCCACGAGAAGGGCTTCTCTGGCTCGGGATGTGATTTCAGGATGTGAGAGAGAGGTCCCAAGAAAGTCAGAATCCCAGTGGTTAGAACACTCATTTTCAAATCAGATAGAGCAGGGACTTGACTCAGAAAGTCCAGCTTCCCAGCTGAGTGCTCCAGTCATGCGGCTCTGGAACTCTCTCTCCTTCATTCTGTCTTGTTGGATTGATCCACTTTATATAAATAATTAAATGGTCATTGGGCCAGCAAGTGAGAATGAGTCTACAGTCTGCGGGTTAGGGTATTCAGCTGGGCTGTAGGAGACCTAGAATCAAGTCCCTGTTCCAAACCTGGTAGCACAGAGACTTGAATCTGGATCTCCTACATCAAAGTTGAGTGCCCTAACCACTGGGCTATTGACTATTCTGGAGCATCTGTTTCTTGTGTTTTATCACAAAAATTTCAAATGGTCTTGATTTTGTTCAGATACGGAAGGAACCCATTTTGAAATCTCAATTTTTTTCACAGAACTGAATTATTGTTTCCTGGCCAGTTCTAAACATAATTGCCACTTCAGGAATTTAGAAATATTGGCACAAAATAGCCAAATGTAATTAGATTCGGATACTCTTCTACATCTGAGAGAAAAGAATCCATGACTCTGGTTAGAATGTCTTAGAATATGTGTACACCTCTAGGCACCTGAAAATTGAACTATATTGTCAAACTGAAGGGTTTCACAGAATAACACAACAAATAATTATGGAGGATGAGAGATTAATTTCTGAGGATACATTAAAAGAGCTAAAGATATATAGTTTGATAAAGTATCTCGCACGTTTTGTAAACATGTAAACACTAAAGTTGGAGAGAAATTATTGAGGACAGATCAAGGGCAAGTAACAAGAAGCAATGGGATTAAGAAAGGGAAATTTTAGGTTTAGTTTCTGGAAAGTATTCCTGAGTGTCAGAATTATTTGATTGTGAAAGAGTCCCACAGGACACTGAAGAAAGCCACATAGCTACATTCTCCAAACAATACACTGTCTGTCTTTGTTTGGCTAGCTGTACATTTTGGGCTAAATCTTGGCTCCTTTTACAAAGCTCATGTGCAATAGATTTGTGAGAAATAACTGAGTGGGCATGGAGGAATTCAGAATCTTCCTTCCAAATAAAAGACAGGATGTGTAGCCCCACGCAACCTGGCACTGACCACTACTTCAGCCCACTGAATATGGCAGCAGATCTATGAATTTAGGCAGTCTATGGATCTATGGGTTTTGTCCTCCACTTTTGTAGCTCACTTATGCCTTGCATGTGCTCACGCACACACACAAAAAAAACTGCCCTGAGGCTTTACTCCACAACTCAAGAGCTGCAGAGTGTTTCTGCATGGAGTATCTGCTTCCCATTCTCTCCTGAGTCCTCACAGTACATTTATGCTGCATTTTGGCGGTCCCAAGGCCCTTGAGCAGGCCAAGATGTAGCCTTTAGTTTCAGCAGGAATTATTACCAGATTTAGAGCTGGCTTTATGTCTGTGTTTTCACCTATGGGACTATTTTTTCTATATTTTACCATCACTACCGTAAGATACATGGGCCCTGTTCCTTAGCTGTGTCCTAGGATGTACAGTGGAATTGGAAGGCTGGAATACTAGCTCTTAGCCACAGATGAGTTCCTCAAGTACTCTGTGCATCAAGCTAGTATTGTGGTGTGAATTAAAGCAGACTGAAAGATGCACAAAATTATGTCAGCTCTAACTGCAGCTGGGGATCACAAGCGAAGAGCTACCTATGCCCCCTTCCGTTGGTCATTACTTCGACACCATTAAGAGAGAGAGGGATAGTGCAGAAGTCACTATGATGGCTTTGCACCTCCAAAAGCCCCACACTTTATTGTCCAGCTATTCAGGTTTAGCGCAGCTTTACACTGACGGTGCGATGTAAAGCACCCCCAATGCAAGGGAGAATCTTACCCGTGGAATATGTATATTATTATTTCAATTGCTGTATGAAAATGTTCAGCTCCTCATTTTACTGTGCTAAAAATAAATGCTGAGTAGTTATTTTAATTATAGAGTAAATATAACAAATTGACATGATTATAATTAATGCAGGAAAAGCTGTGAGAACTTGGGGAGGTATGAAATTAATGGGAGACCCTAGTTGCAGGTTAGTAAGACACTCTATATCACTCTCTTCCCATTCACACACCCCCACACACCATGCTGTGGGCCTGATTCTCCAAGTTTCCTCTCATTTGGGGTTGAATCAGGAGTAACTTCATTGAGGACAAAGGTGTAAAACTGGTGTTACTGAGAAGAGAATCAGACCCGTACTTGTATATTTACTCTCTCTAGTATCAGATACCAAACACAAAACATGTGATGAGTAATTCATTGTTGGAGGGCTTCAGAGATACCCTTGCTTTGTACAGACTAATGTCCACTTATTGAGGGATGCACAGATATTTATTGAACATAGTTGTCACATCTTGAGGGTTAAATTTGATTATTTGATTGAACTATACAACTCTACAGTTCTTCTTTCATCAGGGACCTTCAGTGCCCAGTACTTAAAAATGAAAAGTATTTTCTTAGTAAATCTGCTGTTCCTTTGTGATCTTATGGAAAAGTCTTGCTAGAATGTTCAGTTTTATATAGGTTGCTTAGACTTTTTTTCCTAGATTCATTCAGAAAAATCATGGGCAGATATATAAAAAGAAACAGGTAGCCAGTACTTCACTATCTATCTATCTATGGTTTTTCTGCAGCACCCATCAATGTAGGCTCTGGGCACTTCCATTCTCAGATACTGCAAAATGTATATCTTCTGGAGGATTGTTCATATCCTGCATATTGCCTACAAAAACTGAGGCTAGGTTCTGATTCAAGGATCTGAATTTACAATATAGCCCACTCTGTAAACAAGGCTAGTTAGAAAGAAATCAATTATTCCACCCTCTAGCCTAACTTGCTGATTTGCATAAAGAACGTGCCATAAGGAAACTGCAACTTACCAACTGTGATAAACTCCCAAACAAAAGTTAGATAAAATTCTAAATTCCACATACTGGCTAACATTCAGTACTCACTCAACAGCTAAAAAGTTGGCTCTGAAAGACAAAGAGCAGCAGAGGCAGGAAGGGAAAGAGTATGGGAATGGATGTCAGGCAAAAACAATTCTAAGTAATGAGGAGGAATGCATCCAGATACAGAAAGACTTAGGACATTTATTACTAAACTATAACAAAGACAGTCCAACATAGATAAATGACAGCTTTGATGAGCCTTTATTGCAAAATTCTTTTTGCCTCATTACATATGAAGAATAAAAGAAGAGTACCAGAGTCAAAAGACAAATCTGTGTGAATCACAAATGAATGATGAAGAATTGAAAGACAAAGGAGAAATCTCACTGCCTTTAAGGAGTCCATGATAGCAAAATGTGTGCTTAATCTGAGTTGTGGCTTTTAAAAAGACTAGAGTCGAAGAGGAAAAAGATATGAAAGAAATGTTTTGGTTATTGCTTGGAGTAAGGGAACCAGCTTTTATTCATTAATTCATTACCCAGCAACGAAAGACTATGCAAAACTGTCAGTGCCAAAAGGAAGAGAAGGTGCATTGATAGAAAAAAACTTTTTTTATTGTAAAAGTGAAACATATTTGTCAGTATTAAAGCTAATATTTTCAATCTCATCTGTGCCAGAATGTGAGAGACTGCAGAGAAATAAGGCTAAGAGAAGACAGCCAAAAGAAAGGAACTGCCTTTGTATCATAGCTATTTTTCATTTGTAGAAGGCACATTGTCCTAAACTTTCCCTTTCCAAAGACATGGCACACATGGTGTTGATCAGCAGACTTGCTGTAAGGCTCAAAGGTGTTTAATTGTGTATGCTGTTTCTGTGTTAGCAGATGGCTTGTAAATCAGGGATCCCCACAGATTACATAGTTACTCCTCACAGCACACTGCTGCAACTGTGTACTCTTTGGAAATCTTCAATGGGTCTATTTTCTGATCCTTCTCCTGAAAGGGTGGGTATGTAATTGGAACGTTTTCTAGCTTCATTTTAAGAAAAGCATAATGCTTCAGCTTGCCTGGAATCTCAGCTTCTCATAATGCCACCATCAGGGCTGCTTTCTGTTCTGAGTGCACTTCAGTAGCACATACTCTTTTGTCCCCCACAAGACCCACCCATAATACAGCCCCGATTGTGCTTTTACGGCACAGCCCTCTGTTATTAAGAGCACGCCACCCTTGCAGGAGCTCTGGAAGGTATCTCTGAGGCGGTTCTGGGAGAGCAGGAGAGCATGACTCCTGCAGCATCATTTGCCCCCCTCCACCAACTTGGAAATTCTAATGCTGGTGTAATGGGGTAGGGTGATGCTAAAACACTATCAAGAGCAGAAATTAATGCACAGAGCATAGCATGTCTCTTTGAAGACTTCAAATGGGACCTTTTCCCAATTCTGACTGTAACTTGTAAATAGGTAAATCAATAAGCATGTGTTTTCTTCTGGGGCCAAAATGACATGTCCAGACTCTACCTCCTGATTCTATAGTAGATATAAATCCTGTGGTATCCCATCGCCACTTGTTTGATAATTAATTTTTCTCACTTTCTTGAACAGTTAAATGATATGGACGATATATTCTGTGTCTTAGGCCTTTCACATCTCATTGATGTGATACCTCATGTTGCCCTTGCTGCTGAATTCCAAAACACAGATCTAGTAGCAGAAGCTGTCTTCTAAACATTAAAAAATATGGCAGTTCTCAAGTTGTATAATTCTTAATACAATGATATGCATGAATTGGCAGTCAGGCATATTTCTTCCAGTTGATCTTCTTGTGTTCTTCAAGAGTCACAGGTAAGATGGGTGCCTGGCCCTCTCTGAGGCTCATTCATCTGGCTTACCTGTGAGAGGCTGATAAAATTCTCCCACAGTACACTAGCCACTGTCCTGGCTGTTTGTCCTTTGGAGCGGTAGGCTTGATCATAGATGGTAAAGTGATCAGTAATCACTAGAATATTCCTGGTATCAGAGGCATCAGGTTCTAGAGTTACGAAATGAAAGCAGACAAGTTCAAATAAAGCAAATATTTTAATCTTCACAGGTTTGACAGCCTTATCTACTTTGGCCTTTCTTCTCAGACAATGTTCACAGGCCTGAAATTTCCTCTCTACTTCTCAGGTCATTCAAGGCCAACTCTAAGGTTCCTTCTACTCCCTTGTGGCCAATCTCATCATAGATACCTTCTAACGCTCAGTCTCTTCATGTGTGGAGAATCACTAGCTTTTCTGAATCTTCTCTCCTCTGAACCTTCCTGTATAAAATCCCATCTGATAAGAGAGGATTTGGCTATTTCCTCTAATATAGCCAGATACAATTTCTTCTCCTCCTCCTCATCCTAACTTGGTCTATGTCCAGACTCCAAAAAATGAATCACACATGTTATATATACTTATCATGCTATTGTAAAAATGTCCAGTTCATGGGAATTGAACCTTGGCATTTGGTGGTCTTCTAGGCTTTGAAGTTGGAGCTCTCATAGTGTGCTGTCCTCATCACAAACCAGAATCTTCACAAAGTCTATAGTTTGAGCTGCTTGATTCTTCTCCAGAACTATCCTCCTGAGAGCAAATTTGTATTCCAGGTATTGGCATGATAGCTCAACAGTTCTCTTTATTCCAGGTGTTCCACTCATTTGAGTTAGGCTGTGTTTGGGAAAACATTTTAGCAATCCTAAAACAGTCTGTAGCACTTACCAAGGTACAAACGCCTAAAACCACCCACTGCGTTGAGGGCAGTATACTCACAATGATTTTCCTTCTCTTGAACTTGTCAGAGACTTCACTGTCTTCCAAAAGTTCTCTGGCTTGAGCTCACCAAGTGGGATAATCAACCTCTCCGCTGAGTCTTGGTAAACTGACCAAGAAACATGTCAGTTTAAACTTTACATGTCACAGGCTTTGTCTCACTAGCAGATTTCAAAACTTGTTCTAAGAACTAGTGTTGCATCTCAAGAGAAATTTCACAACAGGAGTAGATGCTTTTACTGGATGGCTACCTATAAAAGGCATAGGTCCACTATCTGTCAATCACGGCCTGTCTGTCACTGTCAGACCCTTTAACAGAATGTTCAGTATCCCCGTGTTCTCTGTGCTGGGAATCTCAGTGCACAGTACCAGTGGCATAACCCCATTGTTAATAGGTATCACAAGCCATTTTATTTGCACCAATCTCTGCTGTATACAGTTTCTCCATATGTGTGTTACAGGGACAGAATCTGCAAATTCACGGATCATATCCATCTGTCCCCCATCAACCTTCTGTATGTCAGTCACCTGGCCATATTTCCTAATATTCTGCCTTACTTCAGCTGTTCTATCAGTCTCAGACACATCACTGATGAGAATAGCTCTGTAGGAACCAGCTCCAAATGCCTTCAGGTATCCATGGCTCTGGACAATAGTATCAACACAATATACAAAAAATTAGAGAATATAATATCACTCTGCTCACTTTGACCGACTAATATGGATTCGCCCAAAAAGAGAAACCACAGTTTGAACTCTGCATGATTCTTGAGTCCCTATCTATCCAGGCACCAATTGTGTAACGGGGTAAGAGGATGCTGAGGTAATATCATGTATAACTCCATTACATTCACCTTCTTCCTGCACAGGATGGAATTCTGTCTTTTCAGGCCTTTTCCGAGTTAATCTTAGGGCTATTGTATATAAAACCTTGATAAATGGTATTAATAGACCCCAGTCAACTTCAAAGAGAGAATACCATCCAGATTTTGCAACCAAACATTTAATACACACAGAAAAAATACTGTAAAAAATATAAATCATTGCAAATAGTAGTTGGAATACTATGAATAATTTTTAAATAAAAACTGCCAGTAAATCTACCAGCGTCAGAGTATTCCAACTAATATCCATATCTCCCCCCTACTGGTCCCCCTTTGCAGGGTGGGGGTGGAGGGAGATATAGTATAAGTGTGTGGGTTACCCTGGTAATGCCATTAACCTAGAGCTCAAGATGATCAGGCAGATCTCCAGCTGGTATAAATCAGTATAACTCCTGACAGTGTATGCTCAGCTCCAGTGGTGCCACATCAGCCTGGCTACCCGAAGAGTGTGCAAGAAGTGTACTGCTTATGACCAGGCCCCATACTGGTGCACGTTTCTTGAGAGACTCCTTAACACTCTCTTCCCCTTTACTTACACACAGGGCAGGAATTCTTGCACTCTCTTCCAAATTTCTCCCATTATCATCACCAGGAAGGTATTCTCCCTCTGCCCAAAGGCAGAATTATTTCTTTCTGACTAGTCTTGGAGTTTTTTAAATTGTTTTTGTGAGCTTTTTCATTTATTTATTTGCTTGAGGAGATGAGAAAAGTCCCGTGGGGGGAGAGGATTATTATTCATACCCACTTCCTATATAGAATTATGTTACCAACATTTCCTGCAGCTTTCCTGGAGATTAAAATTAAACCTGAACATGGATAATGATACATGTATCATTTCCTTTAATCCACAAACTAACTCAGCACCACAGTCACATATTAGTGACTATAAACAACAACTACAGCTAGCCACAAATGCACGCAGCTTGTTTTCCTCCCCCATCCTCCCACAAATGTTCAGAACAGAGGTGTAACATGCCATTCTCATATCATATGCATACCAGCCCATTTCAAAATCTAAAACCTCCCTCTGCTCCTCGCATTTCTTTTCCTTATAGCAATATGTATATTATATCATATATAATCAAACATGCTTCTGTTTTCATGCTCATGAAAATGTTCGTGTTGCAGGAGCCACTGTGATTGTTTCTATTGCTTCAGTTCTTTATACACCCTGAGATTCCCCCCCAGCACTGTGAATGCATGTAGGTCTCAGCCCATTAGTCTGGTGCACTTGTACACACTGAGTCGGTAGAGAAGGGAGAGGTACAATAGAATGAGAAGGATGACTCTTTGATCTATGTCTGCACTCTCTGATACTGTGGTTTCCATTCCGCGCTCTTTGCCAATGTATATCATTCCTTGTCAAACGATTCACTGACTCCAGAGTCTATGCCAGCTTAAAAGCCATATCTTTTGCCAGGGTTACTGCCCTACTGTCTCCTTTGCTTTCAAATTCAGTCCTCATTTGTTTAAGAAGTGCATGGAGCTGATAAGTAGCTTTTATTGAGTTACTATTTCAAATCGGCAAATAGAGGATTGTGGATAATGTGACTATGATATGCCAGTAAATGGCAGAGAGGACAACAGATCATTTGTACCTCATGACGTACACTGCTGTATTTTTGCAGCTTTTGAAAATGTTACCCAAGTGCCAGATTTTTAAAGGTGTCTAGGTGCCTAAAGATGCATATAGGCACCTACTCTTTGTTTTTGCAGGGTTTTTTTTTTTTCCAAAAAAGCAGGTTAGGCACGTAATTCCCATTCAAATAATTGAAACTCCAATTGTAATGGGTTGTGTCTAATCTGTTTAAGCGTTTTGGAGAATACTTCTCAGTACCTTTCTGCATCTTTAGCAGACTAAGTTCCTTTGAAAATCTGACCCCTTGGGCCCCTATCCGGCAAAGCATTTAAGCACATGCCTAGATTTGAACACGCGAGTAGTCCTGTTGGACTGCTCTTTCCTGGATCAGAGCATAAAGAAGTGGAGTTCCATGGAATCTCCCGCCTGAGATGTTGTTTTGGTAAGAAGGACTGAGTATGGAATTTGGTATTTTCTAACTGTCATTTATACTGGATTTCATACGTCACTCCCAGCATGTTGTTAAAGTGGTTTTCACACATGAAGTCAGTCGTTCGTGACAAGTGCTCTGCAACCCCAGCAGCGACTGTATCCAGCATTCCCTAAAGAGTTAAAAAATTCTGAAAAAATTGAAGAACCAGATCAAAGGATTGGCTGAGCTACAATAGGCTTGAACACAAAATCATGACTGGGTTACAAAAGAGTGAGACTGAGATTGAGATAGGGGAAACTGTAAAAAGACTGAAACCATGTAGCTGTTTAGATGCAAACAGTATGCTCAGCATCATCCTCTTGCAGCAGATTTTGAGGCATGTTATGCAGAATAGGATGCCTACTGATTTATATCAGCATTTGACCAGAACAATTCAGGAGCCCAGAGAAGCCCCCTTTGGATTTTCAGTTCACTTGATGGATCTGCAGCAGCATATTATCTCTGCATCAGACTGAGCCAAGTCAGGTCTGAAATATCACCCAGAGATCATCCAGAGCCAGTTTTCACAAGCAATAATGACAGAGCAATGGAGTGATACTATTTCAGCTGAAATGAGGCAATTTTTGGAAAATCCAAAAGTTAGTTGGTGAGACTTTGCTTGAGGGAATGAGGCTTGCCTATTGTAATGAGATGGAACATGAGCAAAAGATGAGGCACTCAGGCAGATCCCATTCAATAAAAATTAGTGCTGTTCAGTAGAATGAGGCAGGGAGCCAGCACAATCCCCAGCCAGCCACATTGCAGATAGTGGAAGGAGACAGTAAAGAAAATCCACTGTTTCAGACACTAAAGAACAGCAAATATACTATTCAGAGCAGGAGCTAGCCACTAGCTTTGTTGGTAAAGATGCTCTAAGCGCAGGTATCTGCTGTCTGGGGATTGATGGGACAACCTCAGGGCACCTCAGTTGTATTCTCTGGAATCCTGCAAGTCATTGCAATCACTGTTACTTCTGTGCCAGTGGAATGTATGATGCAGCAGGAAGCTGAATGAGACACTGAAAACAGGAGTTAGGAAATGATGGACAGACAGACACACACACTATGGAGAGATGCATACATTTGTGTAATAAAAAGTGCCCCAAAATTACATTTTGATTAACTTATAAAATGCTTTTATTATTAAAATAATTATAAATATAATTAGGCATGGATGAAGAAAACGTAGTGAGTAAACCACATAAAGCAATATTGATCTGTAAAACGAACCTACTGATATCCCAAGTAAACAGTTTTTATGCAGAGAACCAGTATAAGGGAACATATGGATATCTGCACAGTCAGACTGTGCCTGCATTAGCAGTAATCATGCATGGCAGCTACTGGCCAGTGGCTCCTTATCGGGGTTAGGCTTTTCAAAGAGTCCTTAGTGCATTAGACTTCTTTGGAAATCAGAGCCAGGCTACTGGCAGGTTACAGACCCGCTGTTCATATACTCCTCAAACCCCAGAGCCACCCAGACTAGTGTGAAAGAACAACTTTGTGCTTGGCTCCAGGTTTGCTTGGCTTTATAGTGATTCTGCCTCCCAGCACTACTTTAGAGCAGTGGAACATCCAAAGTTCTGATATGTCCCATTCTTTTTCTCTTTGGTTGAAGAGATTTCATCCTAAGTGATCTTTCCTCGTCTTGTATTCAGTATCTCATATATAATGAGTTGATCACAAAACCACTAGATCATTCCACCTAATTCCTTTCTAATTCCTTTAAATCCATTGTTCTTTGATCTACCATTATGCAAAGATTCACTCTTGTAGGAGCATACCACCTTGCACTGTGATTCCACTATTGTAACACCAAGAAGCATCAGGGTAATTAAAATCTTCCATGATTAATGTTCCAGCACTTTTACAGGCTTCTCTTATCTATAAATATATTTCTGAATCTGCTTTTTCTTCCTGCCCTGAGGTCCACTACAGTTTCTTATCATTTTTTCCTTACCAATTCTATCTTTTGCCTTAATCCGAATGATCTCTTCAGTGGTATTCAGGCTGCATATGTAATTTCTTCCTTCAGACATTACTGTATATCTTCCTACCCTCTTCCTGTCCTGTTAAGTCTAACCTTTTGGTATAAGCTGTATCCTTATTTTTAACATTCTAGCCATTTCCTTCAGTTAGCTGTTTCTCAGTTATATCAAAATCCTGCTTCATAGGTTTGCAAATATTTATCTTTTCATTTTTACAGGAATAGCAGATATGCTGTTTCTCTATCTGATTAATTTTCTTTCAAAACAGATATTCCTTCTCTCTTCTTTCCTATCATTTCCCCCATTATTTGTTCTTAGTTTAAAAACTTTCTCCTTCAGATTTCTTGTTGGCCTTTTATATTCCTTGGCATTCTACATCTACAACCAACATGCCTGAATACATCTGTTAATAATATTATACAGGTCTTCAGGTATCTCTTCGCCCTTAAGGTAAAAAATTACCTCATCCCATTATTTCAGTATTACGATGGGAATAACAACAACAATATTTCTAGGAATTTGCCTTTGCAAACAAATATACATGGCTCTGTTCTTGAAGCCAGGAAAGAATTGTGCTAACCTAAATAGGTGCTTCCTCCTGTTTATTTTCTTCTGTCATTTATCCGATGCCTTTCCTACCATTCATTTTACATTCCTCCACCTCTCCCCACCTCAACTTATTTTACCTGCTTTCCGGATCATCCAGTGAGGTCGATTCTGGAAGAGAAAAAAGAAAGAAGCTTTTGATTTTCTGTAAATGTTGGTGGGTGAGGGTTGTTAAAACAGGTTCCAGCTGCACCCTGTTCACTATCTCCACCCCCTCCATCCATGCCCTCTATGCCTGTCCTGTTATTCACCCTGTTTCTTTAGATTGCCTTCCTTTCTACTATTCTTATACTTCATCCTCTCAATTCTCTGCCTCTTCACTATCCCCAACCACCCTGTCCAGCTTTCCTTCTTTCAGACAAAAAAACACTTGTTAGTGACATTTTTGGGCTCTTGCTCCACTCTGTATTTGTACTCTGTTGAATTTGTAGACTCTAGGATTCCCGAATGGAGCGCTGTTCAGCGTACTCCACCTATTCTCCACCACATTCTTTACAGAATGCTGTCAACATACAATAACACTTCCCACAAAGAAACTCATTTCAGCTGTCTCCAATATGTCCAGCAGAAATATATTTTCTTCTATACATTTCCATATTGCAAGCATTTCACAAATAAATAGTCAATGCCAGTGGCCTATATATTATATAAAGCATGAGATGCTAATTTTATTTGTGCAGAATTCCACAGTTAAAGGGGACAAAGGATGTGGGGGAGGATTCTCAGTGGATTTTACAAAAAGTTTCTTAAGATTTAGAGTGATTTTGATCAGGAAGCTGTTCTGCATTTTCTGGATCATTGATAATCAATCAGCATATGTGGAATAGATCCATCCTTGTGCTACTTAAATTATGGATGGCTATAGATATATAGATAAAACTTTTGAAATGTTTGTTTTGGATTGACTGTACTCTCATTAAAAGAACTATAATGCAAATTACATGCTTCTACTGTAAATGATGTCATTCAGCTAAAGAGGTTTAATGGACTAAACACTCATCATAAACACATCACAAATAAATCGAATTGCTGTTTTATCTGCATTCAAATTTGTCTAGATTGTATTACTATATTACAGTATTCTTATGCCTGGATAAAAGAGTATCATCATTAACATTTATAGGTCTTCCTGGTAAAGAAGCAGATGACATACAGGCTACAAAATGATACTGTAATTCAATTGCTGGCACATTAGGATTTTAACATTAAGGCTTGCACTATAAATTCCAATTCTGTATTCTGTTAGTAACTAACAAATGCTGAATTATCTCCTTCCTTAGACATACACCATTGGAATCCATTTAAAGTGCTTAATGATATATTAATAAACCATGATTTTCCAGCAGAGTTTCTGAACTCCAGTCACTGGCGCCAGCACCAGTGCTGCCAATCAAATTAGAATGTCATAATTTCTCAGTAAATAAAGGTTAATTGGAAGTACAATATGAAAGGATCATGAACATAAATAATATCTATGGTAGCTTGTTCTTATTTTAAAGTGCTTTATATTACATTTCCTTCTGCTCTCGCATGCTGGTTAAAGCCCAGTGGCAGGTATGGACAGATGATTTATTAGTAGTTATTATTGATTATTTTATACTGATTTTTCATATATACTTTGGATCTTTTTTTTAAAGTTCATGGAGATCATATTTGGTAGGTTTATCACTGCTCCCTTGAATTGTTTTGACCTACTGCCTTCCATTAAGGGTAGGTATGCTTGGAAATTCTCAACCTCTATTCTAATTATTTCTGCTCCAAGTTCTCTATTAAAAATGAGTCTGATAGGAAATAGAGAGACAAGGTGAGTGAAGTACAACACTTGCATATGACAGGAAATAGTGAGACATGAGACTCTATCTTTGTAGGTAGCAGCATTGCTTTTCTTCCTTCCTCTTGCCCCCTGCAAAAATATAATGGCCCAGAT
This sequence comes from Emydura macquarii macquarii, assembly GCF_026122565.2. Lineage (NCBI taxonomy): Eukaryota > Metazoa > Chordata > Testudines > Chelidae > Emydura > Emydura macquarii. Next base: position 2,839,432 of record NW_027132618.1, on the reverse strand, counting down.
TCTCTCTTGCACCAAGAGGCCAGGGGGCTATAAAGGGGCATATTATGCCTCCTTGATTCTCAGTGTATTTTTGCCATCCCTGGCCCATCTACATGGGTTAGAGCAATTTAAGAGCTCTTCCAACTCATACCATCTGTCTATGGTCTCTAAGAGACATACACCACTCATGAATTGGTGTAGCCCAGGCACACTATGTCTCGTCTGCAACACGGTCCCTCCTGTCCCTTAGGCCAGGTCCGGATGCAAATGGTGTGGAAGCTGGCTATGCCCCTTTACACCAGCTCCGAGCTCTGCTATGTGGCAGGGGGGAGGGTGATGCTGGCCAGGTAGGAGCAGATTCCACCACTGCATGACATTTAGTGGGAAAACGTAGCCAAAAAAGAAGGAGAGAAGAATCTGGATCATTGTACTTTTTCCAGAACTGTGTTATTGCTAAAATGACATGCAGAGGACCTTTTGCAGTGCTTTGTTTAATAAAAATGAATTAAAATAGAAACTCTTTTAGAGTAGGTGAATTGCAGGCTGGAAGTGTGCAGGAACTCTTATCTAACACCAGCTTGTAGTAGGCCTGACCCTCTTTTTCATAATATATTTTTAAAAATCTCCTAATGTATCTAACTTATCTTCCCTCTTTCAAATGTCCTGCTGAAAGCTCAACTCTTTGATTAAGGTTCATTGCTTTTTAACACTTTGGAGCTATTTGCTCTCATTTCTGCTCCTGGGGTTGATCTCGCATTGACACCATTTGGAGTTTTGTGGAGCTGGGCAAAATATTTCCATTAAACAGTTTTTCAGTGAACAAAAGGTTTTTGATCAGAACAAAAAAATTCCATATCAGTCTCCAAACAAAAAAAATTGCATGAGAAATATTTGATTAGATCCAAACAAAAAAAATTGCATGGGAAATGTTTGATTAGATCCAAATATTCCATTTTTCACTGAAAACTCAAAAACGGGTTACTGAAAACCGAAAATGTTACTTTTACAAAAAACAAAATGTTTTTTATTTTGACACTGGAACAATTATTGCCTTATGATCAGTAGTATCATATAATGACTTCATAAACCCAAATGAGCAGAAATATCAGCACAGCAGTGAGGAAAAAACAAACAAAGAGGCCTCTCCCCATTACAATGGAAAGAGAGAGACAATGAAGACATTACATCTTGGTTTATAACACAATGCTGACATTTATTAATATCACTGTTCTTTTGAGTTAATGCTACGCCATCAGTGCATCTCATCTTAATCACTCTTGTTGTGAGAAATAAAACGTTAAGGAACTAGCATTTACGAAGAAATTCATGGACATTTGTGAGGGCTTATGAGTATCCCATTCATTTTTAACTGGAGATTCAATTTGTCTCAAATTTTCCATTAAACACACACACACACATGAAAAAAGAGTGCAGTGACAAAGTTGAGTTGGTAGCTTATGATGCTGAAATGAAATAAAATCCATTTTCAATGTCCATATTATGTATGGACATTAAAGATTGTTCTTAGGTTCTACATTGGACAGACACCATCTGAAGGCAATAGCGAGACTATTAAATGAGTGCACAATCACTGTTCACATTTTCTTTATTCAACTTCCCAGATTTTAAACAGTCCTCAACCTGGTCTTCATTTTTACTCCCAGAGTTTAGCATGCATAATCTACCAGGGGCAGTAATGACAGGACATCATTGATACCTGCATATTAGGTAGTTAGGTGTCCAGACTCCATAATTCGTATACGGCCTCCCCTCTCTTTCCCTCTGGTCTTTTTTATTTTCAGTTTTTAAAGTGTTCTTATCCTTGGTCAGATGAGTTAAGCATCCGTATCTTCTCCTGCCACCCAACTAGGCTATTTTAGAAGCAGCACTTCTGTCTCTGACTAACAAGAGGAGCTGTATCTGGCCAAACTGCTTTTCTTTTGCTACGTCTCATCTTCCTCTTTTTATATATATTTTTATATTACCTTGGTTATTTTAGAGTTATTTTGCTGAACCCTGGAGTGTTCTGCCTCTTCATACTTCCATATTATCTCTTCTCTCCCTCCTTAAGTTTGATTCCCATTTACTGCTTGTCTTCCTTGCATTTTGCTTCAGCACAACCCTTTCTCCTTCTAAGCAGGGTTCCATTTCTCCTTACCCACACCTAGTTTATGGGCCGAGTTGAATATTTTAGGGGTATATCTGGCTCCCTGGACTTTCTTCAAAATCTCAGGATTTTTGGCCACATTTCAGAGATGGGTGACCAGATTCAACAGCAATGGACACAGTTTAAGAATAGATAAATGGATGTTGCTGCAGCTTCGGTAGCCAAAGGCTCCTTAGCTGGAACAGTGATGTTGGATAGATTATAACATGATAAGAAAATGGTTGGATGCTCCTCGTGCAGTGAAACTTGTGCAGTGAGGCACAATTGCAGGGACCTCCCAAGTTCAGCTCTGCTGGGTCCCTATGCTGCAATGGGTAGAGGGAGGCTGGGGCTGGATATAATCAGGCAGAGGGAGAGTTGGAGAAGGATCCTCTTTTGTTGTGGGAATCCTCTTTGCTTCCCCCCAACAGATAGACCCTTGTCCCCCATGAAGGGCCTACCTTATGGAAAATACCTTTAGAATAGAATAGGGATGATTTTTCAGCAATTGAACAGGGTTCTAAATAATTGCTCTAGAGGCCTATAGATTTGAATAGGAAATTATAATCTTTCCATGGGTTTGGCAAACAAACCTGCAGAATTCTACAGCCTTGATCTTCTCTGTTAAATTGTACAGGAGAGTCAGAAAACATCTAGGGCTACAGTTACACTGACGGCAGCAAAGTCTCTGGCGTCAGATCGATTTCTTTGGATTGACTGAGCAGTCAGTAAAGACCCGCTCAGTCAATCCAGAAATCGACATACGAAGACCACCTTTACAAGTGGCGTAGTGCTGCGTCGATGGGAACGTGGTTCCTGTCGGCGCAGTGCAGTGAAGACAGCATGCAGAAGAGGAGCAGAGAAGTCGATGGGAGTTACACATGCTTTTTTGTGAAGCTTGCGAAACTCCTGTCGACTGCCGCCGAATTTCAGAGGTAAGTGTAGACAGGGTCTAGGACAGGTACTGTTATGTATGAATTCCATAAGAGTTTTTCAGCTTTAGGGCTGAAATATTTCCCGTGAAGTGGCTCTGCTGTTGTGCTAAGGTCTACAGTAGGTGAAGATTCTTCCTTCTCAACAACCCTCTGATACATCTGCCTATATGCATCCCAGATAAAATGGCAGTGCATTTGACTCTAAAATAATTGTATTATTTGTCAGTCTCCTTAAACAGAAAATGGCTTTTAAAAGAGTATACCAATAATAACAATAACAAAAGAATAGCAGTAACAATAATAATAAATAATAGCTTCATTTTGAACTGAGTTTTAAAAGGCACTACAAAGCACAAGCCACATTTGGTTGTGTGATTGCACTTTTTTTTTCTTTTTCATACTTTAAAATATATTTCCCTTCTTTTTATATATTGCAAAAAAGCCCCTTCAGGCATGATCTTCTTCCATTTCTTTTGCAATATTTTCCTGGCCCATTGTAATTATTTCAAACCTCTATCAGAGCATATTCACCTCCATCTGGAGAAAAGAGATGTACAGGGTCACCACAAAGGTCATCCTCAATACCAAGCCAGGAGAGGAACATTCACTGGTGCTGTAGCTGCAATACTGTTGTCTCTCTATGTTTATCTCATCCCATCTCTAATTTATTTCTCAGATTTGTTTTATTCTTTTACTACCTATTCCACAGTTATATAATAAAGTTCAGATGTTTGGAGATTTCTCTCTCCATATCACTAAAACACAATGCTTCTGATGGCCCCAACAATAATTTTTCAATCTGTTTCTATTTCTGAAGGAGAGCACATGTGAACATTATATCTAGGGTTAACAGGAACGCATCGATTTGAAAGGTTTTCTATTGTGTTTGTTTTCATATTGTGCAGATCAGTTTCTAAGTTCACACAGGGAGCTACCTATGTATTTGTTGTTAAAATTCAGTCAAGACTTTTTCTTGCTTCTGAAGGATGTTTAAATAATCTGAATGCACTTATATTAGGCCTCAGTATCTCAAGAATAGTTACTTGCTGATTAGCAGGTACTTCTAGAAGGAGGGAATTTACAATACTGCATCCTGTCTCCCCAGATTACTTTTAGGTGTAGGAGCTGCTGAGGAATTTCAGAACCCTCTTGCTGTTGTGTAGTTTTAATTATGTCTGTAATGGAAATAATATATTTTTAAATAATTTAAGGGTAGCTTGTGCCCAGGAGAGGCAGAAAGTGCAAAGACTGTTATAAAAGGGTAAAAGAATGGTACTTGCTTTGTAAAGCAAGCAATAAAAAAAATCAATAATACTGGATTTTTAAACTGAGGTCTCAATTTGTTTATTAAAATTTTACGATTCCAGTTTACACTATTAAAATTAGCATAAAGCAACATTACCGCACAGTAAGATCATGGCAAATACTACACAACCACTCCACCATGACCTAGAACACCCCCATCACGACCAACTAAAACTAAGGAAACCCTTCTGGTCTCATGCCACAGCCTTCCTTGTGGAAGATAAGGACATGTGCAGAAGATGGTCTGAAGCCTGGGCAGCTGCCAACATATCAAAAAAAAATTAACTAACAACCGAACTGTGCAAGTGCCGGGTTTCTCTTCCTCACAGCACATATGGATAGCTCTAAGCCATCTCCACACCCAACATGGAAGATGCGCATACTTACTCCATAGATGGAAAGTGAGGGAATCGTCAAACTGTGACTGTGGCGGGGGCAAAATGTCTGAGACATCACAGAGTATTGCCCAATCTATGCTTATCCTGGAGGTGTTGCAGCCATTCACATGCCAACTGTAGTAATGCCATTGCTTTCACTGTTCCACTATCACCATTCAAAAGAAGAAGAAGACTACGTAGCGCTGTTTCCTCAAACAGGAAATAATTACATTCACTCAAAGAGCAAAGGTTGGTCTTGTGGTTAAAGGCATGGCTTGAGATTCAGGAGATTTAAGTTCAGTTCCATGCCCTATCACAGACTTCCTATGTGACTTTGGGCAAGTCAATTGATCTCTTTCTGTCTAGGTTTTCTGTCCGTACAGTGGATATAACAATACTACCTTTCTTCAACCCACCCACCCCTCTTTTTGTCTAGTCTATTTAAATTGTAAGCTCCTCAGGAAAGGGACTGTCTCTTGCCACCTGTTTGTGAGGTGCCTACCAGAATGGGGGGTCTCGATCTCAAATGGGACCTCTAGCCACTTCTGTAATAAGAATAATAAATAATACAGTCAACAATAATACCACTATGTTGTAACTGATGGGAAACACTGACTTCTCAATGGAGACCACTGCACAGGCTGCAGACATTGGCATATTTTAATTAGAGTTAGACAAGCAGGGCATTGCTTCCTTCTCACAACTTCATCAAGAAGAAAGGAGTGACATAGCTATCCTGGCTTGGGAGAAAGACTTTTTTTGTGGTTGAAAGATGCTCATTCTTCCCAACGTGTGCTGTGCCATGCAGGCTGTATGCAGCGTAACACAGGATTCTTTCCTGTGGAGGATTTAATGATAGCAAGAACCATGCTAAATTCTCAGCCATGCTGAGATTGAAAAAAGCACATAAGAAGAGTCAAGTTACAGTGGAGCCTAATTTGCTTCCTATCACAGACTCTTTGGAAGCTGAAAAATTGACTTCCATTTCATTCGTTTTAATGTTGAAGGGTAGGCTAGTCATGGCTTGACTTTAAGATTGTCACCGCTTCGTTATACTGATACTGCAATTTCAGAATATATTACATGGGAAAAGCTATATTAATGCAAGATTCAGGGTGAGATTTTAATTACACAAAAGTCACAAAATTCAGTTAAGATTCCAACCACAATCCTAACACTTTCCCCTTGCATATGCATTATAATAAGGCCCTTTGTTACAGGATCTTAAAAAATATATTCCGTAGCACAAAATGGTGCATGGAGAATATGCAGCTAATTTTAAAGAAACATGTTTTAATCGTATACCTGTCCAGAATCCAATTTATTTACACATTCTTGCTACGGGAACTCTAGAGAAAGAAAGAGCAGTTCATTTCTGTCATAGTGTATTTAGAGGTAGGCATAAGCTACAAAGTTCAGATCCTGGGCTGAAGTTCCTCAGACTTTAAGGACATTCAGATTGTTTTTGACTTAGGCTCGTGCCTAATTATATCAATTTACGAAGGCAGGGATCTTGACTTTCTACTTGCAGCCATGGTGCTATGTCAGTTATAACACTCTGCCATTTTATAACACTTGAGTCATTCTGGCCTTTGCATGGACAGGGAGATTAACCACCTCTTCATCAAGACTGCCAGAGGGGGCCTCACAGGCCCATGCACGCATCCCCATGAGGGGAATAAGTGGGTAGGCCACAAAGCCAGAAGAGATATGCTTTGTTATTAGCCTCTGGAAAGAAACACCTGCTTCCCTCTCACTGGGTGTCCCCAGGACAGTTTCTTGCTGCAGAAACCATGTGAGTGCCTCTCTACTGGAGCTGTGCTGTCTGGGAATAGTGAAAGGGGCAAGTTGCCGGTGGTACACAGCTCCTGTGGATCTCAAAGGACCTAAAGTATTTGGTTGCAGAACTCTGTTTCACAGTGGGAGAAACCCTGACTCCAATGGCATGTACTGGAGAATATTATCAGGAGAATCTCACAGAGGTCTGGCACCCTTTGAACCTACAGTTGACCATAGGCGGGGCTCACATGCCCTATAGCTTTTCACATGTAATTTTTTTATGAAGAGTCCACTTTTATTAATTACCTTCTCCATAAGTCTTCAGTTTACCCTTCTCACTCATCCTTGCCATCCATCTCAGGCCATTTCAACAGTGTTTTTCACTGTGATTGCTATTGGTCCCAAATTTATTAACTCCCCTACCTCCAATTTTATTTTATTTATTTTATTTTCCATCTTTTTCCTATCAATTTGATCTCCCTTATGCATTTTAATTACTGTATTTTAATTTTAAGAAGGTGGTTTTATTTAAACTGTTTTTATTTTATTTAGATGTTTTCCATCATATTATGCCTGAAGCAGTCACATGAGAAGGGAGAAGGTCATCTATGTATTATTATTATTTTATTTATAAAGCCTCAAAACAAAAGAGAAAAACATGTCTAGTAAAGAAATATGTTGTGTCATCTCACTTTAACTATATCATTATTATCATAATAGTATCATTAGGACCACTTTCCAGTTGCAATATTTTAGGCATTGTCATTCATAGCTAATCCTTTTCAAGGACTTGTGTAATTATAACAATCTGCATTCTTAGACCATATTAGATCAGCAAGTGTAGAGTTACATAAACCCTTTGCAGGAATTAGATTTGAGTAAGGAAAGATTAGTCTTGTATAACATAATAGTGCATTTTATTGTTCTGAATTGTACTGAATGTAAATCATATCTCAGATATAGAGATAATTCAAACAGAAAGTGGGAAAGAAATAACATAAAAGTGAAAGCTTGTTCATATAGTAATATAGTGTGTGTATTTGAAACTTGGTGTGAAAGTCAAATATGTGCATTTCTTTTCAATGTTCATATAGTGCTCTACTACTCAATATATTCTTCTGAAAAAAATATAATATTTGAACCTTTATGAGTACTACAGCAGGAGGGGAATGTCAATAAGATAGCAATAACCCAGCACTTGACCATTGAAACACCCCAGCAAAGAGGTGCAGTCGCCTAGTCACACACTGATATAGTTAATGCAGTAAATAGATATAGCAATCCATAACTAGCTGAGGAGAATGCTCACACAATATTAATAGCTAGAATCTCAGAATAATACTCTGTGTAACTAGATGTTTGAAAAGGTGATGACTGTGAATTCTCTTGGCTTTATGGCTCTAATGGGTTTATCATAGCTCATTTATTATTGCTTCTATTTTCAGGTATTAATTAAAATATAGTTTAGTTCTAGAAATTAAGCACATTAAACAGGTCATCTGGATTGTAGCTTTTATACCTAAAGCTCATAGGTCAGCCCTCTGAAAATGAAATACATCTTCCCCCAATAAAGAATGTATCACATATTATCTTGATAGTTACACAGGATCTTACCCAAATTACCAAAAACATAAGGATGTATACAGTTTGGAAAACTGAAAATGAAATGCATATGTGTTGGAGCATAATTTGTTCCTTTTAGTTATGCACATCTGTTACTGAATGGACACACCCTATCCAGAGTTTGGCAAGGGTGCAGTTAAGCTTCTCCCTCTAGCTAGAGCAAGGACCACAGCTGCCTGTCCTGAGTGCAGGGATTTGCAGAATAGCAGAGCTAAGCCAGCTGTGGGTAATTAGCTAATTTCCTCCAGCACACTATAAGAGAGACGTGATTGACAGGCACTAGGGAATAAGCATGTTTGTAGAAGTCAGAAAGGATGGGTGTTTAGGGAGAAGGCTAGTATTAGGGTGACCAGATGTCTCAATTTTATAGGGCCAGTCCTGATATTTGGGATATTGTCTTGTATAGGTGCTTGTTACCCCCACCCCATCCTGATTTTTCACGCTTGCTAGCTGGTCATCCTAGCTGGTATTAAGAAGCAAATGAGGGTATGTTTGTCCTTTCCTTCTCTGTGACTAGGCTGCAGTGAGTTCCTACCACTAGCAATCTATGCCTTGAAGTTTTAATGTAGGTTTTGACTTAGAGAGGTTCTTTTTGTGTGTGTTAGGCCCTTAAAGGTGTAATAAAGCATCACAAAGATGTTTAAATTCTCCCTGCAGGAGGCTTGTAGCATTCTTTTCTGCTCATGCATGTCATAACTCTTTCACCACTATGTAAGCAACACAGACTTACTGCATGCTATATTTCAAGTAGCAACAGCAGTTAGTACTGATACAAAGTGACTGTGTCCAAGAGTTTAAGGGGAAAAACCTGCTCCAATTTCTCCTACTGCAGCTCTGTGAGGTCCACTAGGGAGTGGAATTGGGTGTGGTTCTAATGTGGAGTTAGGATGGTACGGGATTTGGGAAGTCTGGAAAGGGAGTGATATCCCCAATGATCTGCAAAGCAATGCTCTTTATTGCTTTGTCTGTCAGGAGATGGTTTCAGCAATGAGAGTATGATCTGTGGATCCTTACAGATCTGTTGACCTCCCTGAAGCACTGTGCTTGTGGGCTTTGCTGTGGCTTTGCTGTCACTAGTGGGTGGAGTGTGTGTTTGTGGGGGTCTGCTGATCCTCTCCTCCCCCTGGCACATCCTACACATAGCCCATTTAGTCAGTCTCTGCACAGCTTGTGAATCTGCTGTGTACCTGGCTGCAGCAACCGTAAGAAGAAAATGGCAACACACAGTCCAGGCAAAGGAAAAGTGCACTAAATCAAACACTAAGACATCACAGTTTTCCACATATATGTATTTGTCTCAACTTTTCCCCATAAGCCATGAGGCACAAAAAGGGGCTGTTACTCCTCTGTTCTCTGATGTCATGCCTCAGCAGATTGCAGCCCAAAACTGCAATGCCCTTTTCGACTGCCAAAACTTAAAAACTTCTTAATTGCTCTTTTCAATTCAGTCATTTGGTGTTGTAAATGTCTAGTAAATTTTCAGATTCTGTTCTCCTGCATTTTAAGTCAGCAGCTTTTAACTACCAGCAGGGAGATGGATTCAACTTAGGGACATTTTATAGCTGAACAGGAATTCATGCAATATTAATTGTATTGGTTTTTAAAGAGATGGTTCCTAAAGTAGTGCTAAAGAGGGTCTTACTGGCTTATAAAGTACAATGTCTCACGCTGTACATTTGCAGCAGAGTCTTCCTTGCTCTGGTTGTTTTCAGTGTTTCAAAGTATAACTTCCAGAGTTTGCAGCTTTCATGCCGTCAAGAAATTGCCACACAAAACACTATTGGCCATATACTGCCTTGCTCCATGAGTAGCTCCACTGAAATCAATGGGTCTGTTCATAAAGGCATGTACTATTTATTATGAGTAAAGGTGAAAGTGTCTGGCCCTTAATTTTCATAAGGGGCCAGCTCCTGTGGCTCTTATAACCCAAGCTGTCCCCTCTGATTTCCAGCATGGCTTCATAAGAGAAGTATAATCCAGTCTTCTGTTTCTTCAGACTCTGTGAAGAATAAATCAGATTTTCCCTCTCTAAATCACAGTTGGTACAGATTTAAAATAGACAGTGTGGTTTTGGCTCCCAGGGGAACAGTTCTTTGGATGAACAAATGTAGCTCAATATTTAAGCATGGATACTTGTGTGGTGATATGCTTTACATATGAGAACCACAAATATTTAATTACCAACAAAAGGTGACCCTTTCTTTAAGATTTGTCTACAAGAACCAGCATTTAGTTTTAGAAGAATTAAATCCAGCAAGCAACTGTAGCGTTGCAACTCTCTTACACCCAAGACTTTCTTGGAGTTCTGAAACCAATTTGGAATTGATCGTTAATATCTTGTGACATGAACTAAGCATGCATGTGTAACACACAGAGGTATAGTGTATTAAGTAGAAAGATGGGTTAGGGTTAATTGTATCAAGAAGAGCTTTATAGTGGTGCATATGCAGGAAGAAGCATAGGTAATTAAATATGGGGCTCAGAGTGAATTGTAAGTGAGAATTTCATGACTTTGTAGGACTGGTGATAGGATACAGATAAGATAAGATGACTGAATCAAAGCCAGCCTGGGTTTAACTAGAAGTCAATTATCCTATAACATGGCTGTTCATTGGCCTGTGTAAAAGGGTTGGTAGCCTTATGCTACTTAGTAGGGACCCAGATTTCCACCATCATAACTTGCATCTTTTGGCCTTGTCAGTATGGTCAGGAATTGAGTGAGCAAAGATACACAGAACTACCTTGTTGCCCCCAAAGGCAGTCCCTCTCGGTCAGAATTTATAAACTGGTAGCAAATCATGGGTCAACTTATGAAGCTGCTTGAACTTTTCCCCCTGTACAGAATGAACTCATCAGTCTGTAAAACAGGTAAATACACCAGCAGCTTTCACAAGCCCTGTGTTTGGTGTTAATAGGGGAAGGGAAAGGAGGCAGGCCAGGCAGGGTGCTGAGTCAGCAGGATGCAGGTTTGAGTGTTGCCCACATACAGGTTATGTGTAAGAACTGTTTCTTGGTAAAATACACTGTCATGAAAAATTAAGATACAAATATACCTGGCTAGTTTGTTTCTGGATATAATGTGGAGCGAGATGATAGAGCTACATGGAAATCCCTATCCCTGGTGCCTGTGCAGGGGGCCAGGAAATATTCCTTCAAAAGGATTGATTTCCTCCAAATTCTCCCTGTGGGTGGCTGGCCCCCCAAGCCCTCCAGGTGGCTTAAGAGCCATAAAGGCCTAAAGGAACTGATGTGAGCACAGACACAACCATGCAGACTGCCTGCCTCTACCTTGGCTCTGGGCCTTTTTTGGCTTTGCCCTGGGTGCCTGGAAGTTGAGATCTTTTGCTGTCACAATGCGAGATACTATCCAATTGGCTTCCACTCCTGGAACTCACTTTTAAAGACTTCCCAGTGCAAATAGGTTTCTCATAAAAGTTAATACAGACTCTAGCTGTAATAGATTTCTTCTACTGTTTATCCTGGGTACAGAGACTATGTGGTACAACCTCCTAGTCCCACCCCTGGCTTTACCCCTCCTTGTCTCTCCTCAGACATGAAGAAAGTCCTTTGTGCTGGAGGTGACTTCTCCATGGGAGTAGAACTTGTATTTGCAGTCACCTCTATGTATGATCTTAAGGGTTTGTCCTGAAGCTCTCTCCATTCACCCCAGAATGCACATTGCCCCAAAGTGGGAAGAAAGCAGTGCCATGGCCTCATCCTCCCTGCACTACTGGCAGGAGCTGAGCAGCAGAGGAAGCTGTGCTCAGCTCTTGTGCAGCACGGAGATCAGGGAAGACTCTGCCACCCCCCCTGCACATCACATAATCCAACTCTTCTCTGAATTTTACTTGGGGTAGGGTGGCTTCACTCCTCCTGCTGTCATGGCCACATCTTGGAAGCTCAGGCTAATCCTAAATCAGCAGCAGCCATAAGAGATCCGTCCAATTAAAAACAAACAAAACCAAAAAAGCCAATTGGTTTTCAGTGGTAGTTTAAATATAAGCAGGAACTACTCTGCCCATGCTTAGAGCCTGAAGAGTTCTGGCCTGACGATACAGCAACAGGAAATGCTTTGGGCACCCATGGTTGTCTTGCAAAAGGGGGGGTCAAACGGAAGGTGGGCATCCTGAGTGTAAAGTCTCTTTGCAGGCTTCTAGGGAGGTAATAAACTGGAAAGGTGAATTGGAGTGAGTTCTTGCATGAAAATTTAAAATCAAAAGTGTGATACTCCCAGGGATTGTGGACTCTTCAGTCCATAAATACCTTTTAAAAACTGGAGAGAGATGCAGGTAACTGGTTAAATATAGATGAAGTGGGGAGGGGCTGTATGATGAGTTCTATATCAAACAAGACGGTGCAAGAAGGTGGAAAATATAAGTATTATGTTTGAAACGATCTTTTGAAGCTTGAATATTGTTGGCATTTAGACAGCAATAATCCATTGTTTTAGGACCATAGAAAAGGGTGAATTTGAATGAAATTGCAATAGAACTGTCCGTGTAATGTTATTTGGCTGTCTAATACTAGATAACGTTAATATGAGGTGATCATGAAGGGAGTCAGTCAGGTGTTTAGGGAGGACATCAGGAGACAAACATGCTTCTCGTGACTTCAGTGGAGTTATACTAGAGAAAAATGTGGTCCAAGACTTCTTATATGTTACTCAGTTATATCTAACCTAATGTGGGATGCAGGGATGATTGCACCAGATGGGATAAAATACAAACCAGTCCAAACTATCACCCAGAAACTTTAGATTTTCTCATATTTTAGAATGTTTGGTAAACTTTACTTTAAAATGTCTTATGCCTCTGTATTTCCTGCTTTCATCTGGACCAGGAAACAGAAATATTGTGAAAGAGGCTATTTCTGTGATATTTCTAGCCCTATCATAGACAGGAAGCATGTCAGGTATTTGCTTCCTGCCTGTTAACTCATGATGTCATCAATATTTTTAACTGAAAAACAGCACTTGAACAAAATATCACTTGCAATTTACATGTCATTCAATTTGGTTTTCTCATAAGGTCTGACAAAAATTAAGAAGCTCCATCACATTCAATAAACTTGGCTAAACCTTAAAGACTATTAGTTTGTAAATAAAATAATTAGAGACGAACCCAAGCCAAAGTTCCATTATTGGACACACATGAACTTTTGGGTCATTCAAAATACAGACCTGGGTAAGGATTTAGGAAATGACCCCAATTTTTATACTGGCCCCGATCTAAAAACACTTGTACAAGAAAACCAGATGAGAAAAATGGTAATTTGGATCCACATTTTGAGACTTGGACAATCTCCAAAAGTTGTATCCTGTAGCAAAAGATAATACTTCCCATCACGGGAATAACCATCTTTGGCTGATGCAGAAAAGCAAGTCAGTCAAGGAATCAAGAAACAGCTATTGTCTGGGGAAAACAGACATGAACAATCCTGAGTTGCTAATGTAAAGTAAACAAGCAGTGTGTTGCAAGCAGTGATGTTGTAGTACAGGTCATGTGAAACTCTGCAAGATATTCTGCAACCCTGCAGGGAGAAACTCTGGAGGTTACTGAATACTCTAAATGTAGAAATAGGTCTCTCATGTCTACGGAAATGGGCATGGGGTGATTCAGAGCCATCGGGACAAAAAACAAATAATTAGAGAGAGTCTGGGTCACTCCTGTTTTAGTGAAGGTTATTTTCATACACTCCTCATTTTTCAGAACATGTCCCTTTTGTGCTGAAATTTTCTATATTTGATCTCTGCTTGAAGGTGATTTTTGTTTTGTTAGAAAGTTTCCATTCAGCCAAATAGAGTTTTCCCATAAAAAATAACCAGACTATTTTTGACCAGGGATACTATTAAAACTAGCTGTAGAGTTATCCCTAACTGAGGACAAGTGCCATTACTTGCGGAAAAATAAATCTACAAAAAAGAATAAGCAATAGAAAAAATTGATTCTGAGCCTCTTAAGCTGAGTTTTTTATTTCTACCAATTTCTAATAAATCTCTGTCCCTTAGCAGTAACAGATCTAGAACTTTTCAGTGAGGCCTGGATTTTGCATTTTAATAGGACTTCTTTTGGCAACCATATTGAAAATGTGTGTATGAGGGGGTGGGTGGTTTGTGCATCTTGGTAGGTCCCATCCCACTCTATTCAGCATAAACACTAGTTATTGTCCAAAGTATCCTTTTACCTCACAGCTTGGGCTAACTTTCTTCCATGTGTGGAGGGGAAAACTGTTAGGTCTTTCCACAATGAGGACCTCTTTCTCACCTAGTGTGGTCGTATCCGATTGGATTGTTTATTCTCTTAATGTTCTTTAGAGCCACTTGATCTGGCTGTCAGGGTGACTATACAGAGAACTCTGCACATTCATGCAGGATCCTAGAGCCTCACATCTTATCACAATTTGTTTTGAAAATGGAAATCATAGATTTCCAGCATGATTTTTTATTTCTAAAAGGATATTAGCTGGCATCTCGGTTTTTCAACAGAAAATTGAAAATTTGGCTTGTTCTAATCAGTTTTTAATTTTTTTCTTATGGTTGGCAGCACAATGTCACCTCCCCCTAACAACTGATTAAGACAGGCACCACAGCTTCACAAATAGGCTGTCTAACAAGCCTGTCCCATTGACACACACTACTGTAGGATCAGCATCTGAATAACCAGACATGCTGTCTTTATTGACATATGCTTCTGTTTCAGCACAAGAACCATCCCTTCTGAGCTATCCCAATTGTAGCTGCTTCAGTGCTGTTGCCACTTCCTCATTTAGCTGCTTCTTACCTGATTGTTGCAATCAACTATTTTTGTTTCTGTGGAGTATTTGGATAGTCAGTGTATGTGCTTTCATGTGATCTGTAGGAAATGAGTGCAGTGTCTACCTATATTTTTTGTATCCACTTGATTACTGAAAAATACTAAGCTCTATAAATATATATGTGCTGGAAAATAGCTCTTCCTGAAGCTATACTGCAAATAGCTAGCAATATCATTCTAGCTTTGACTGTTCATTTCTGATCCTCTGAATGGTAAAGGAATTCCCTTACAAATGCTATTTGAAATTAGAAGAATTCTGAATCGTTCAAGTTTTTACTCTGTACAAGCCTGTGGTTATAGGATTCTGACATACATTGCTTCCTTGAAACCATGTCTTCAAATCCTTTAAAGATTACTTTTGGGCTAAATTGTCCCTTTATTATTGTACTACCTAAGAGGCCTGAACTGAGATTGAGCCCCCAGTGTGTTAGGCATCATAGGAGACAGGACTTGCCCAGAAGAACTTACAGACAAAGGGTAGAAAAGAAAAGAAAGAGAGAGAGGTGAAGAAGACTTGCGCAAGGTCACACAAGTTATTGATAGAATTAGGAACAGAATCACCTGTCTTTTCTCTGGCTCTACCTTTGGTCTGCAGGGGTTGGGAGGGCTACACTGGGAACTAAGGAAAATTACCTCTTTCAGGGAGCACATGGACTGCTCTCTCTATGCATCCTTAGGGGTGCCAATCAACCCTAATGAGAAAGGTTTTGGCCTCATCCTCTCTGCACCAGCTGACACTTCCTCTCCATATTGGGGAACCCAGAGGGGTATCTCCTGAAACACTGTCCCTCCTTGACCCGAGGGCAACATGGCTCCTTGCACCACAAGGTGGGCCAGTTCCTCAATGCAACTATCTGCACCTTTGTGTCTAGAATCACAGAAAATAGTCTTTTGTATGAACCTTATTGCATAATCAGGAGTTATTGTAAAAGGTTTTATTTGACCTTTGTGTAAGTAAAGTGTATACAGGAATGTAAAATGTTTTATGGTGTCACTTAAGGAAATGTATCCTTGTTTCTCCTTCTAACTTTCACAAATAATGAGATGAAAGCAGAATATTAATTGTCTTAATCTACTGATAAAAGTCCTTGTCTTATATAATGCTAAAGGTAGCATCTGTAATTAACCTTAATGTATACCATAAAACTGACCAAGAACAACTTTAATTTATGCAAATTCAGGATGAGATTTTTTTAATTTAAGAGCAAAGAAAAATATACAGGATATATAGAAGTTTGTAATTAATACCCCTTTTAAAAAGCTCTCTCTTGCCCTTTCAAATATGAGCACAAACACTTCTTTACAGAGAAAGCAAATTTCCTGACATGGATTTCAAATTTCAGTAGAGGAAAAATTCCTATCTTAATTTTAAAAAGAAAGCATCTCCTTTCTTCTTCTTTTATCAAAACATAAAACAGGGATATTATAAAAAGGACATAAACATTAACTAAAGAATCATTTCTTTGCAGCAGAATAACTCTATCACAGTACATAGCAAAAGCCAAAGGCCAGGCTTACTCTCATTAGAGTTTTGATGACACCATAAACTACTTGAGAACTCTTAGTAGTCATAACCTCAGAAACCTGGATGGATTCTCCTTAAGGTGACCATATTATTAAAACCTAGGTCTGTTGATGATGGAGTATAGAGCAAAAGCTATTGACTGTGCTAAGAGATGAGTATTGGCCCTCTCTGTGTGTATGTTCCTTGATTTAATTCCTACAAAATGATATGATGTAGTATTCTCTCTCTCTCTTCCTCCCCTTCCCCCAGTAATGACCAAGCCCAACCCTCTTTAGTTTGAGATCTGAAAAGAGCACAATCCAATAGAGTATGATGCTAGATAATGTATATGTGTTACGGGGATCACCATAGTGGCAACATACAGTGGTGGTCACGCTAATGCATGATCAACTCAAGAGAAATTTAAACAAGCTTATAGGAGCTATCCCTGTTGATACTTTCCATCTTACAAGAAATCCTGTCTCTTGTCCAACTCTACGAATATGAGATATTTGGTCACGTTGAAACTTAGTCCCTTTGAAAACCACTTTTCTGATTAATGACTTAAATGTGAGCCTTCATCGTAAAGAACATATAATACATACCTATTATTAGCGCTTTCTCTATTTTCTAGCATATCTAGCCTGTAATTGGGTATTTTACTTCATTTCATTACAGAGCTCATTACAGAGCTCATTTTCCCCCATTTTCTCAGTGTTTATCTTTCAAGCAGGTAGATTTTTCTGCTATAGACTCAGAATTTTAAGTGCCAGCCTAACTTTAAGCAAGCACTGGAATCTATGGCCCTACTCACTTAAAGCTAAGCACATGCCTAACTTGGTGAACCAGGGCCTCAAGCTACATCTCAACCCCAGATCTATATTCTGGATCTTGGCATCAAATTTGGAGAACAACCCATAGTTGCCAGAGCTAAATTTTCCAAATCTTCTTCAGTAAACAAATGCTTAAGTTCCTGAAAGGCCTTTGCCACATTAGTTTACTAAATTCAATATCTGACCCAGGTGGTGATCACTGAATTTGTATGTTACATATAATTCTGTAGAACTAGCTACATATGAACGCATTTTACCTCACTGGAATTCTATTCATTTTGCTGTGATCCTCAAGACTGCAACCTCACAACTTCTCCCAATACATTGAAAATATCAATAGAGTGGAGGGAAAAATATCACTTTTCTGATGCCAGCAAGTGATAACTATAGTAATGTACCACCTACAGATATGAGAAAGCAAAGATGCGGTATTTGCTTCTGACTTCCAGCTAATCATGTGTAAGAGCAAAGTATTAACTTCTCTCTGGCATCCCTTTTTGAATTTCCCAAGTGTCTAATTATGTCAGTATTTTTCAAATATGAAATATTAATTTCTCTGATAATTGCAAAATGTAAAAATAATATTATCCTTCAAGTTTATTTTTGTAGCAATAGAAGCTTTTCATGCAGGGATGATACCATGATAGGTCTCATTAAAAGAGAGTTTACGTGCAGAAGTTAATAGGAACACACAGTAATTCTAATAATGTCTTTATATATTAAGCAAATATTGAAATGCTACAGAGGACCTAGTCCTGAAACCCTTTCTAATGTGAGCAGTCCTAATTCACTGGGTAAGGCTTACTCACATGAATAAGAATTCAGAGCCTGACCCTCCTAGTACCAAGGCAGTGGAAAGATATGCCTTGGCTACAATGGACTTTGGATCAGACCCTTACAAAATAGGGCCCATAATGTTTTCCTACTGCCTAACAGTGAATTTCGTGCTTCGTGATGGTGACAGATTGACAGCAATAGCAACCAAATGTCTTTGTCCAGAGAACAGGTGTAAACCATAGGGAGCAGCAGTGCATGCTTTCCCATCATGCCCTGCTAACAGGCCTCAGATCGGACCAGAAAGGGACAATTTCTCTGCATTGTACTAAACCTGTCAATTGAAAGCTTGGTCTCGCTGTTTAAACAGCAGGCAAGGGTGCCAATTAGTGTCATTTTGATGATGGGTTTTGTGATGTCAGCTATGGATTAGTAACTAGATGGAGAACACCAAACAATTTGGTCTTGATTAGCTTACATATATATGCAAAATTTACAATCTGTTTGTTTGTTTTACCTTAAAATGGTGGGGGGAGGTGGTTCAGAAAAGTTAGTGTAAAAAATGTCACCTTTTCAAGTACATCCCATCCCGGTAGTCCGCAGTGGTTCTTAACCTTTCCAAACTACTGTACCCCTGAAGCCTGAGTCCCACCCCCATGGGGCTGAGGCATGTAACTTAGTTTCATGGCGCCCCTGTGGCTCCAGGCAATTGCCTTTCTTGCCACCCCCAATACCAGCTCTGCACTTGCGACCCCTCTAAACCCCCAGGTTAAGAAACACTGCGGTAGTGTATTCAGTCACGCCTGCTGACTTGAGTGCCAAACATACGTTTTTCTGACTTTTTACTTGTTTTAGTACCATAAATACAAGATGTCTATAGAAGGGTGAGCTGCATTCTATCTAGGCTTATGAAACATCCACAGGATTGTTAATCAAGTGCTTGATCCTGCTTCCATTCAAGTCAATGGAAGAACTCCCATTAGCTTCAATGGTGCATGATCAAGCTCTCAGTTCCCAGTGCAGAGTCGGGTTTTGCTCTCACTCACACCAGTGTATTGAAGACACTTAGGGTTGCACAGGTGCAACCAAAGGCAGAATTTGGCACACGGAAACTTTATTCTTGGTGTTGATGCATGAGCCAGAAGAACATCATTGTACTTTCACAGCACAAGTTGAGTTTGTGGGGCTGGCAGTTAGAACAACTGTTAAAAATGTATCTGGAAATCACTGAAAAACAATAAGCTTAGAACATCATGAAACCCTTTCAGAGTCATTTTTCAGAGTATAACTGCAGTTTTGGCTGAACCCTGGTCCCAAGTGAAGTATTGTCCTTGATCCCAGTGGGAACAGGAACATGGCCCTTTAAGAGGTGATAGATAGGAAAAGTAACTGTGAGTTTTTAAAATAACTTTGTGTAACTCACTGTTTAATCTGCCAATTTCCATTTTCATAAAGGTCTTTTCTTCACAGTTATTAAATGTCCTTAAAATATAATTTCAAAAATGTAATAACCTTTGTCATCTGTTCTACAGCTTGCCTTCAGCCAGTGCACTACTTGTGAATACAGAATTTCAAATTAAATTTTCTAATCTCAGGGAAAAAGGACACTTTAGAAAATACCGCATTCATATTTTATACTGCCACAGTAAGCTAAGAACAACTAATTCTATCAAGTGACAAAATAAATGATACGTTCTCTCTCTTCTGGTTGAGTTAAGATATTTCACAAAATTATTGAAAAAGCTTCTCAAGTAAAACTAAAGAAATATACCAATTAACCACACGTTCTCTGGATACAGATGGAAAAAACTGGTTTTGAAAACTTCCAGTGTAAAGGAAGTAGGACAGAGGCTTTTATTAATTAGTTATGAGCAGATAGGGCATGCAACAGAGATGTAGGGATGGATTTTAGGCATTTTTTGTATTTATGATCTTTCAAAGAATACAATGCACAAGGACCTATCCTGGACCCCACTGCGTACTGCTAAAAACCAACATGAAGTTCACTATGATTGGCAGTCTGTCTTCAAGAGAGGTCTTCCGGCAGGGTAATATGGTCAGGATTCAGATGCCTTAAGCCTGTAACACCACAGGGAAGCTTTCGCTGGGTCTTCCCCAAACGGGTCTGGCTCATGTTAATGCACTTGATGTCACCCATTCACAAGCACTGAATTCACTCACAAATTTGTAGATAAATACATGAGATCCTCTTTTCAGAAGGAGCAGCATGTATATGTATTTTCTTTCTGTACTACAGCACACACGTGATCAAATGGGGCTTTTTAATGGCTATTATAATTCAAGCACAGTTGCAGTCAAAAGATAAGATCCGTAAAATTAAATTTAAATAATTTGGGTGACACTAAATCAATGAAAGTTTAAAACTGTGGATGTTAACACACGTCTCTCTTCTAGTCCTATTTCCTTATGGTTTTTTTCTGTGTGTACTTGCTATAAAAACTCACTAATATACAAAATGTATAGATATATATAAACTTGTCAGACACTCCTCATCTCTGCAACTCTCTTTGGCATTCTTTTGGATGTTTGAGGCCAACTGTCTTGAAGCAATGATGGGCCTGCCAGTCAAGACAGTGGATTTGGGCCCGACTAATACCCTCAATAGGCTAAAATCTTTAATTAATCAGTCATCAGGATTGCTGTCAAAGTCAAGATCAAGGAGATTTCACCATGATATCCCAAACCATACCTTCAACCTCAAAAACCAACTGTGATCGAAAAGGATATCCTACAAAAATACAAGTATAGTGTTAAAGAATTTGATATCAACAAAAGGGCAGACAGAGATTCAGTCATGACTTTGATGAATCACGTGGCAGCTGGAAACTTTGTGAGGGCAAATGGTTTTATTGTATGAAGAAGAGTCCATGGAAATGTGCAAAAGAAACCAGGGAGCACCACAAAACCATTAAGCAATGTTTCTCTCCCTCCTCCCTTTTTTCCCCATGTTTCTGTAGTAGGACGCCTTTTTAGCTAATACTCACAACCTACATCTCCAAATGATTAGTGATTTTGGTTGCTCAAATTGAAACATCTTAAAGGAAGGGGTCTGTTTTCAAATGGTGTTCAGAACCCACATTCAGAAAATCAGACCCATGTGATGTGTCTTGAGTTGGGCACCCAAAATCACTAATCTAGTCACTTCTAAATATTAAGTTGTCTGCTTTGGGGAATATCTCATAGGTGTGTCTTTTCTGCATAATATTATTTAATAAAAATGTGAATGGGCAGAACATGTCAAACATGAGAGTTAAAACTAAAGCCAACAAAAGAATAAAGGTCAGAAAAATTAACCCAGTTTTAGAGGAAGGCCTATCTGGTACTGTTGTAAGAACTGAATTTTGATACAGAAATCTTTCTGTCCCTACTCAGACTCAGCTGCCTAGAAGCCAGATGGAAAAATAAATGGGGAGGAATCAGCATGCTTAAAACAAAGTGCTTTAAACTGTCTTCACACTCAACCTGTACAATTCTGATCTCTGGATTTGACCTTTATTTAATTGGGACAAGACTGGAAGGATTATTAGAAAGCATTAGGTGCCAACAACTTTTTCAGCCAAGTTCCTGAAGAAAGGAGTTTCCATATGGCACACACCTTAGTTTTAGCGAAGTGGTTTCCATTTTCTGTCAGAGACTTGTAACTAGTGCTTCAGAAGGAGGAGAGACACCCATAATGCACCTAGCAAAATGAGTGATGGTGCACACTGTGGTGAGGTTTGGGAAGAAAATATTCAGCACAACTATTTTGAAAGGGGAGAAGATTATTTATAGACAATTTCCACAATCAGATCCTCATTCTGCAAGCCTGCCCTATATGGACAGCTCAAAAAGGATCATGCTGTGAATGGATGACGTCAAGATCATGCTTCAGGCAGGTGTTAAATTTAAGTGACTGGATTTCTCAGTGAATATGCTGGTGCCTGCATACATAAATGATAGATGCTACTCCCCTTTGTGTGCAGGTGATGATGCACAAAAAGCATGTGCACAGGATTGTGCAAGATTGTGCAAGATGCTAGGACACAAGTAGAGGTCACCTTTAGAAAATCAGACTCTTTATGTTCATATATCATGTCTGAATCTCTCATAAAACAGACTTTCCAGTAGGAAAGGAGCTTGGACAAGCCTATTTTTAATTAAATACTTTCAGGTATGTAATCAGAGGTTTGTTTTTTTTTAAATTCATGTTATAAAAAATTCACTGAGGTAAAAGGGAAGTTTTTTTTAATCAACATGATCATTAGTCTCTTCCCACTCTTAGCAGAGACAAGAAAAACAGTAGCTTTCTGATAAAAGAAGAAGGATCCATCAGGTCCCACTCACTTTTCATGAACTAAGAACTGATGTCAGTGACTGTCAGATTCAAGTGATTTTCTCCATAAATCTCCTCTTTAATAGCAAAAAGGAATCATTGTTCCCTAACATTGCACAAGCTTTTTGTTCAGGTTTGCTGTGTATAAAATTTAATGAGAACAGGCATAGAACACATCAAGAGCTGAGCATGTGTCAGTTAGAAAATGTGCGTGTTTGAAAACCTTCTCCTGTAATTACCTCAATTTCCAGTTACCTGCTCAGGGGAGCACAAGAGGGGGGGCACTTGCTGAAAGCAACCGCTTCCTGAAATGCAAGAATGAAAAGTAACTAATTGTAAAAATAATAGCTGACTGTAGGGGTGGAAAAATCCACATTGATCCAATATTCCAGCACCTCAAAAGAAATCCAAGTGCCCCCAAAATAAAAATTACAGTTTCTGATGCAGTTATTAATGTTGTACATTTTAAATTGCTGATTAATATTACATTTCTGAGTGATGCTACTACACTAATAGTAACTGTCACACTGTTCCTTTGTTGTCTGTTTGTTGTATCCACCGATTTTCTCTTAATTTATACTTAAGTTTGTAAGCTTTTGTGAGCAGTCTCTCTTTTTGTGATGTGTGTGTACAGTGTCTAACACGATGGAGCCCAGATTGTTGACTGGCACTTCTACACACTACTACAATACAAATAACAGTGATAGCATGTGAGAAAATTAATATCACACTTTGTTTACACTTTACAAACAGGATAATTATGAGGGGATGAAAACATAAATGATTGTGATTGCAATGAAGGTGAGTTATTTCACCTACACAGCTAATACGTTAGGCTCAGATGATATGCTCACTACTCATATACGGCTCCAGAAGCTATTTTTTTCCTCTGTAGCCTATGATACAATATTGTAAAGGAGAAGTAAAAACATAATGAAAATGCTTGCTGATGGCAAGTTTACTGTGTTCTCTCAGGGGTAAGTGTTTTGAAAAAGAAAACATTGTAGTGGTACCTGACTCTGACTCTCTAACTTCAGTAGCCTTGGAGAAACTTTCAGAAAAACTCAGAAAGGATTTACTTGTTTTATTGCTAAGAAAATGCAAAGACTCTGAGTGATTTTGTCTTAATCTGTGGGGGAGATAACCACTCTTTAGTTCTCATGGTTTGAGAGAATATTTTTTTCTTAACGTACATTTTCTAAAAATAAATGAAACAGTACTTCTAGGTCATATAAGGGCTGGATGGAGCTACAGCTTTAAAACCTTCCCCAGATATGAACCAGCTGTCATGCCAGCCATTTATATGCTGAGAACTGAGATCAGCTAGAGAAGAGTTCGGAGTAAAGAACTCATCTGTGTTAAGGGTGGCTACAGGTGAGAGCAGCAGCAATTCAAATAAATGGTGATTGTAATTACAGCAGATGGAGAGCATTTTATCTTTGCTTGTCTTGGTCCATGTGTGACACTGGCTTCATGGGGGGGGCATTTATTATATTATTTAACATCAATCTGTCAAAATCATAATAATTCATGTGAGATATGTCGTGTCAAGTACCGTTAGAAAGGCTATAATGTGCTAAGTAAGATGATAATGTGTATGTTCATGTGTTATATGTGTAGTGGAAGTTATGGATATGGTTGCTATATCTGTATTTCAAATTGTGCTGTGTCTGGGCAACACCCCAGACAGGATGGCTGCAGCACTAGCCTGCTTAATGGCCCATTAAGAAATTCACAGGTACAGGGGGCCCAGGGGGAGGAGTCAGAGATATACCTGATGAGTCACCAGGACTTACTCATGTGACTCTGGACTCCATCTTATTCCTGTAAATTTCCACAAGCAGCATGGCAAAGGCCAAAGGACATAAAAGGCAGCTTCACCACATCCATTTTGTCTTCAGTCACCGGTCTTCAGTCTTCAGCCTATTTCTGGATCAACTCATCTACAACTGAACTGAAACTGTGAAACAAAGGACTGAGACCAATCCAGGTACTGGATGTACACCAGAGGGACTATACAAGCCTGCAAACTCCACAATTCTACTGGAAACCTGATGTAAACAGACTTCTAGTCATTTGTATGTATGTGATTACTTTGATCATTTAACACTTCTCTTATGGTTTGTTTCTTTCCTTTTATAATAAACCTTAGTTTTAGTTACTAAAGGATTGGCTGGCACCGTCGTATTTTGGGTAAGATCTAAACTTATATTGATCTGGTACTGTGGCTGACCCTTTGGGGTCAGGAAAAAACTTTTTGGTAAACAGCATAGAGTTTTAAATAACTGGTTTCTTTACTGGACCTACTGGCTGATTGGGAGCCAGAGACTGAAAAGCAGTAAAGTATTTTGGCTTCTTGATAACCAGTGTGGGGAATCAGAAGCACTGTTTGTGGCTGGTTGGGAAGTCTGACTTCAGTGTCACCCACCAGTGTTGGGAGAATCTGCCCTTCTTTTACAGCCTGTCCTGACCTTGGCATTTTCAGGTGGCTACCCGAGGCACGGACGGGTCACAGGTTCATCTTGGTTCATGTAGGACCAATTTTTTGAATTACACCCACACTCTTTACAGAAGTGACTCTTTTTTCTCTTCTCTTCCACTCTGCCTTGGTGTACAGTCTCCCTCACTAAGCGTCAATATTTTCCATTTTGGCCTTCCACTCTCCTCCCTCCTTTCCCTGTTAGTATTTGGGAAGCTATTTGGCA
The DNA here is from genome assembly GCF_026122565.2 of Emydura macquarii macquarii. Classification (NCBI taxonomy): domain Eukaryota; kingdom Metazoa; phylum Chordata; order Testudines; family Chelidae; genus Emydura; species Emydura macquarii. Next base: position 2,814,327 of record NW_027132618.1, on the reverse strand, counting down.
AGCCCCACTTCACCAATCAGACCAGTTCTCCTTCCATCCTCCCTCCAACTCACATCCAAATTATAGTAGATTTGGGTAGGCCTTGACAACCGCTTCTGATGCTTTGCTGATGTTAGGTCCCGAGATGCTTCAGACTCCAGACTGTGGCTAATCAGTCCCAAAAGGGCAACCATTCTCGAGGTTATTAGTATTTCCGGTTTCCTCAGGTTTCTAATGTTCCCCTGTATAAACAATGTACATTGGAATGGTACATAATGAAATTAGAATGTACAGGATTAGTTGGTTTAATATTTGTACAACACTTAAAATGCAAAGTGTTCTAGCAGTGCTACATTAAGTAATGTTATTATATAATACTTTAGTAAATGTGAAACATGAAACGCCATGTTACAAAAGCAATCATTGCAGCTTTTATTTCTGAGTGTGCTTTTAAACACATCGGTTCTGTCTACTTAGAGGTGGGAAGCGATTAGAAAGGGAGATTGTAGGCAAAGGCAACTTTCCCATTGTTCAACCACCTTCTAAACAATTAAAGGGATATCTAAATCCCTTGTTCCCTTCTCCAGGCAGTGCAGCAAGTATTTTTGTAGCATGCAAAAATACATTTATATGGATGGTGCATGTTTTCACAATGCTGCTGAAAAGGCTATAAATCTCCACCGCAAATCAAAATGTGTACTTCTTTGCAGTGAGTTATTTATTGCTGAATTGTACAGAGTCCTTGGGCACACTCTAGACTTATTCTGGCTACGCGAGATGCAAACCAGTTGTTTTTAACTTCTGTCAATGCATTTTTATATTTGAAGTGGATGAGTTATTATGGGTGTTTGCCTTTTGGGGTTAAAGGCTGTTATGTATCAGACTGAAAACTCATTTCTGAAACACAAACTTCATGTTTATTAAGAACTCTAGACATCATTTGGCACATGGGACTTCAGATTTTTAGTTTTCTTGAACCAAAGACTCTATTCATTTTTTCCCCCTGAAAGACTCTAAATTATCTATACTCTTATTAGAACATTAGAGTTAGTCTTTGTGTGGAGAGGCCCATGGAAGTGAATCATCTAAAATTTATCGAGGCTGGGGGATGCCATTTTTCCCTTTACCAAAAGAGAGAAGAGCAAACGAGGAAGAAAAGGGAGGAAAAACTTGGAAATTTCATGTTCATCCATCCAATCCCCTTGTAACAAATCCATGTACTTCAGATGACAGACGATAAGATACATTACATACACTTGCAAAGTTCAACTCCCAAAACACAGGCCTGTACAAGTTGAGATAAAGAAGATGTCTCTGAGCTAATAAGTTCTTTATCCTCTTTGTGTGCCAGCGACTGAAAGATGAGTTGATTTATAAAAAATACACACAAATTAAGTTCTTTTACACCCTCATCCCATTGCATCCAAAAAGGCCAAAATCTGGCAACAAACCCCAATATTGCCAGTATTTATGACACTAGCTTCTTTCTGCTGTCACTAGTGTGCAAGTTTGTGCTCAAGCTCTGAGATTAATGAGAGATAAGACATTATTTTGTTTCTGAATATGTACCTAAAAGAATTAGACCACATGAAAATACTGGCAGTTGAATAGTTTTCCAACTGAAATGCTGGAAGACCTACTTCTTGAGTAATATAAAAACCGGCTGCATAGGAAACCCACAGCCACACAGTGTAGCACTCGGTCCCCAGCTCTAGGCATAACTGGACTGCATATCCAGGTTTATGAGACTGCCTACATCCTTGGCTAGTAGAATGGAGTCTTGTTGCTCAGCAGTAGAAGAGATTATGTTTTAAGATTCAGAGATTTCAGGTTCAGTCTCCACGGCTGATAACCCACCCAAGGACGTAGAGTTACACAAAAAACACCGAAAAATATACTGAAGGGAACATCCGTCCCTTCATTAGTTCCACTCTCAGTTCCCTCAGATAGATTAGAGCTAGGGTTCTCAATCTGAGGGTCATAACTGTACTTCTTTCTTTAGGGTGAAATGTTTCTGTTGTAAAATGGGATACCAGAGTGCAAAGGATTGAGAAGTACAGTATTAGATGAATAACTGGGTCTTTTCCATTATTATCTATGAAATGTAGCAAATATTTTGCCTAACTTTTTTTTCTCTTTTCTCCCTTGGTAATTTGGTTGGTGTATTGACAAAATTCATGTATTAAGGGGCATTTTAAAAACGGAACATGAAATTGGCATAAAAAAAAAAAAGACTGAGATACGTAACTTCCACATGGCTTCACTGTTATTTCCACATCAACCCAATCACTATTTGCCTTGAAGTAACTTCTGAAACATTTATCAGGATTGGTTAATTTGATTTAAGGCATTGTATTGAATTAATAAAAAGAGAGGTTATGACCATTATTTGTGTTTGGTATTAAAAAAAATTGTGGCTTGTCAACAGCATTTTAAGTTTTCTTTTCAATCTCTTACAGTGTTAATTTAATTTTAACTTTAAACAGTATGGGCTGGTGGTAACTATCAGTATGCAATTAATATTGCTGTTTTGCAAGTCATTAATTGCTATGGCTGAGTTGCAACAGTAGCTCAATAACATCAAAATTTGATTTTAGCATATGCTATATTAGGTTGTATATCTGGAGCACTTGGTTATGAAGCTGTGTTATGTCATTGGCAATTAGAATTTGGAGATCTTTATTAACTGGCCTGGGCTTTGTAAGCCACAGCCAAACACTGTCATTTTGAGGTCTTTGAATTACTACACTTGATTTACTGAAGTGCTTACATCAGACTTGAGGTAATTTCCTGTAATAGGGGGTAGAGTGCGTGCACAATTTAAGCCTAGATAGCACATAATTAGAGATCTCTTTGTGCTATGACATTTTATTGACAAGGCTTCCTGAACTCTTTCAATGGAACACTTAAAAGAAATGGCTACCAGAATGTCTAGGAAATAGTTTTCAAGATGATTATCAGAACATTCCAATGACAGCAAGGTAATTTTTCTACAAATCCAACAGAACGGTGAATGGGTAACAGATGGTTGCTTCCAAAGGAAGAGCACCATGGTAAATGATGCAAACTGGCAGGAGTATAGAATATTACGAGTTCAAAGAAGATTTTACCATACAATTGGAAATCATGTCAAAGGGCGGAAAAAGGACTAGCCTATTCTATCTGTTGTTGGGACTTGCGTTTACAGCCTATTAAAGAATTTAGCTGTGCCAGAGAAAATGAAAGATAAAATGTAACACCTGCCATTGCAAGTGCTATTACCCACAGTAAGCTGTATATGCTGGCGATTGCAGAATAGCTGTGGGGTTGATTTTGTTGTTTTGTTCAATTCCTAAGGGGAGCAAAAATCTGTTTCTTAAAAATTCTTCTTCACGTTGTGACTTCTGCTACATTTCCTTATGCTAATCAGACTTGTATGATGTGAAGTATAAGTACATAAAGTTAATTAACCATTTCAAGGTACTATACCTTTGAAGCAGTGTAACAAGGCTCCAGGGAGCTGTGGTGCAAGAATAGGTTAGGGGCTCCCTTCCTGATTCTGAAATATAAAATTTTGCCCCAGAGCTCCCACAGCTTACCCCCCACAACTTCTTACCCTGCAGTTCCCCAACACTCCCCACAGTCCCTCAACAACTCCCCCCAACTCCTCATTCACCACCACAGGACTTCTTGGCTATGCACAGGCACTCTCTTGGCTCAGTGATCTCCGGGGCTACAGTGGCTCCCCCTCAGTCCCTGGCCCCCTTTATTCCCATCACTTGCCCCTCACTCACTCACTCGCTGCAGATGGACCAAATTTGAGGGATGAGAGGCATTGTGACCTGGCGCATGGGGGTCATAGCACCATTCAGATTTGGCCCAGCTGGAGCCACCATCATGACGGAGGGGCAGTTGGGCCAAATTTGAGTGAGTGACATTAAGACCCCCATGCTCCAGGTGAAGTGCTGGAGTCTTGTTCCATCTGATTGGGCCCCCATAACCGCGGGCCCTGGTATGTCTGCACCACTTGCACCATTGTAGCTATGCTCATAGAAATAACTACCACCAAAAACGATTGTCTCTCTATTTTAGTCATTTTATGACTCATAGTTTCTGAGAACCTTACAATTATTAACACAATTATTCTCACAGTACTCCTGTGATATAGGGGAGTGCTATTAGTCACATTTTATAGATGCAGAACTGAAGCATTGAGAGACTAAGTGACCAGTCCAAGGTCACACAGGAAGTCTATGGTGGAATAATGACTTTATCCATGTCTCTTGTGTCCCAGTGTCCTAACCAGTGGACCAATAGTTGTTTAAAAAAATTGTCTCTTAAGTAGGTGATGTAATTTGGGAGTTCTAACAAAACTTTTAAGAGCCTGTAGGCATAAGTTGCCTAAAAAAGTTGCCTGTTGATAGGAAGGATATTACTCTTGACTTTGAATGAAGAGCTTTTCCCAGAGGAGCATTCTGAAAATAGATAAAGTGGGTTGTCAATGTGTCATTATGACTGGGGTAGTAAAATGTCATATTATTCATGCAAAAATAGACATTTGGTATGGATGTCAGCTATTGAGGATTCAGGTAGCCTTAAAACTCATCACATTAGATAACATTGTGCTGTACATGTTGGACAGAATATATACCATGCCTAATAGACAGAGTCTGCAGTCACTGTGCCAGGATCTATCGCCAGCTGGCATAGCTTCAAATTAGGCACTGGGAGATACAGGTACAACTAACTTCTAAGATCACCTCTACTGAAGGAAGAAACTCTTTGTTTAATCACTTGGAAATGTGAAGGGCAATTTATTCTCCCATAGTAAAGAGAAATAGTAAAGGGTGGCTAAGTGGAATGGCTGAAGGGATTTAAATAATAAAAAAAGAACATTGAAAAAATGTGGTTTGGAAAATTGTATAAATAATCACGCACATGCATGCATTCCACATCACTTATTGCATCATAAAAGCATTTAAACTTGATTAACATGCTCCACTGATTTTTAAACCAATTGTTCTTTTGCTCAGACCAGTTCTATCAGGGAAAGGAACATGCAGTTATTCATAGACAATATTACAAAAGAAGACTACATTAGAAAAGAAGGTATGTTAATTAAATAGGGCTTAATCCATGCTGCTTGCAACTAATTTTTATCCTAAACTCAAATACAAAGAGGCACTTTCTCAGGAGCTGTGTAGAATGTGGGTCTACATTAAATAAAAGCATAGGATGTTTGGCACCTATATTGCCTACCATCATTTTCAGCCCAGTCCAAATAACATATTATAGCCTGGATGTTCATCTTGGTCCTTCCCAAATTTTAGAGCAGTAAAGATTTGCGTTGGACCTTTCATTGCTTCCTTCTCTTTAACAGTCACAAAGATATAATCCAGAAAGAGAACAACAAAGCATATATTTAACACATACGTAAAAATGCAAAATTAATGCTAATGTGACATCTCTTCCAGAGTGCAGGAGCAAAGTTAATGAACATGTGCCTATCTCAATTTTGGCTAAGAGTCAGTAGTTATCTAAAGGTTCCTTGTCCAGCCATGCTGGAAAAAAGGCAGGATGCAATGGATGTGGTTTAATTAGGCCACAACTTTATTCACTTAAAATATCTGGGAGCACCTGGCAATAAACTGTACAGTGCAGGTCTGACTGCTGGGTATCAACTACATGCTCACTGTCTAACTGATCATAATGTTTGGGGTCGGGAAGGAATTTCCCCCCAGGTCAGATAGGCAGAGACTCCTGGTGCACGCATTACTTGCTGGTTTGAACTAGAGTAAATGGTGGATTCTTTGCACTTTGAAGTCTTTAAATCAAGATTAGAAGACTTCAGTAACTCAGCCAGATGTAATGGAGCTATCGGATTTTCAGATTTGATGCATAGGAGAGTAACTACTGCCAGCACAATCCTGGTGAAAGAGGGGTTTTCTGGGCCTGCAAAGAGTACAACTATCCCCCACCTTCCAGTCAGGTGGAAGGACTGAGCCCCACCCAAACTGGTCCAGCTGTTTCCTGTTCCTCCCAGCTCCATACAGGTAAACTTCCCCATCCTCCCCATCTGCTGCCAGTTGCAGGGGGAGCCCTAATGGGGCAACAGCCTCTTTTCTTCCAGCCAGCTGGGAAAGGACCCGCTGCAGATAGCTGCAGTGAGCATATTTTATCAGTGCTCATTTTGCAAGAATTAGCACTGAATTTTTCAGTGCTTTATTTTCCCTCTTTCATTTTATATATATTAACAAAAATAAAAGAAAGACATTTACCTAGTATCAGACATAAGGAGACCCCAAAACCTTCACACATAAAATAATTTGCCATAAATGGAACTTCCAGAATCTACACACACAAAAAAAGAAGTCTAGATCATATGGCACATGGTAATAAAGTCTCTACAGAGCTGTAGAGCTATACCATATCCTGTCTCTGTGCCCTCCAAGGTACTGTATACGCATTTTAACAAAAACTAGACATTGGTGGGAGCTGGGCTTGAAAGTATCAAAATACCCTGCATGTTTTGGGACTTTGTCCGCAAAGATTGTACTTCTGGAATATCCATCATGTTTCAGGATAGAATAGAAGTTGTATAACTGCATTGAAATCTATGTGTTTTGTAAATTAAGTGCCTAATCCTTCTCATTTTACTTACTTGAATAGTCTCAGTAACTCATGCAAGTAAGATTAGAATGACTGGGCCCACAGGTACCATTGCCAGTTCAGACAGTGATTCCTTAATTCACCGTGCTGTGGGTTTTATGGGGGGGGAGTGTGTGTGTGTGTGTGTGTGTGCGCATGTGTATATTTCTGGAGAGTAAACCAAATGTTACTTTTAGGAGTGCAGGGGTTCCCCCTGGTTTTTCCTCCATAGTGATACAACCCTAACACTGATTTTTGGTTAATGAAAGCTAAATAAAATATTCAGAAAGCAGCTTCTTAAATTGAAAACGTAAGCGAAAACATGCAAACTCAGGTATGCATGTGCAAAATCACAGAAATGCATTTTCAGAACTGTAACAGGGCACATGTTAATAGAGAGGATTAAGTACCTGATTGTTTTATAAAAATGAAACTTACAGATCGGTATCAGATCTTTTGTGCATATGATTACTCTGTGCCTTGTAAGCTTTAAACTTTTTAAAAAATCATCCTATATATATTTTAAATTTATTCTCCCCCTGCCCCCAGCATTTTTTCTGGAAGAGAATGGGAAGTTTGTTAAGTTAACAAACAAAACTAGCACTAGTAAATCCACCAAATTCATTGGTCTGAAACCCAAGCTACATTCTAGTCCCGCTGTACTGAAAGATAGTCAAGCTTAAAAAAAACAAATACAAACACTCCCCCCCAAAGACACATTAACATCTATTTTAAATGATTACTCAAGTAACTGACAAAATTAGTTCCTTCAAGAGAAGAGGCCTTCTAATAAGGGTAGGCTACAATTGTACTCCCACTTCTGAGGACATTTTGTGGTGGTATCTTCTTCCAATACAAGCTTAGCTATGTGTGAAACCTGTTCTGTAGTAGTTAGGCTAGAGAGATTGTGGCAAAACTCCATTGTCTACGCTAGGCAGTAAGTTTTCCCATTATGTCTAAAATTTAATTTTCTCAAGAAGGCGTATGTGGTCAAATACCAAATGAAGCTTATGTCAGAGAGTAAGAAAACTCTTCCTCTTTCTTAAACAGTAGCTGGAATGGCAGAGTACCCAAATCTGCTATTCAAGAAGAATGGACGTCATTAAGCCAATTTTGGCTTCAGTATATAACTCTATTGTCTTCGAAGCCCAAGGCACATATAAATTGGTTCCGCAAAAAACAAAACAAAATAAAACAAAAAAATATATATATAGGGTCAAGCTGCCAACCTAGAGTGAGAGACAGGTGATAAAACTGAAACTGACATGAAAAAAAAAAAATAACCATGACTACATATACAGACATAAATACACGCATATAAACATTGGTGGTATTGTTTGTCAGTTGTATTATAGCAATGGTTTTCAACCTTTTTTCATTTGCAGACCACTACAGAAATTTTGAATGGCGATATGGACCCCTTTGGAAATCATAGACATAATCTGCAGACCCGCACGGATCCATGGACCAGAGGTTGAAAACCACTGTTCTATGGTAATGACAACTTTTCACAGATTCCTTAGACATAGTCTGCTGAATCCCAAGGGTCCATGGACGAGAGGTTGAAAACCACTATATTATAGTAATAGCTAGAAGCCCAAGTCAGGACCAGAGCCCCGTTGTGGTACATGGTATACAAACACAGATTTAAAGATGAATAAATAATTTGAACAAAGGATCATTCAAATTCATACATCTCAGTTTATCAGTTTTATAATTCTAAACATGTGCGTAATCCCATTACTTCAGTGGGACCAGTCTGTAGCTTCAAGTTACACATGTGTTTCAGGGCTTTACTGGATAAGGTCTTAAGCAGCACCTGCCTCTTTAGATGTGATTCCATTTAATTTGAGAGGATAGCCACATTTGACATGATTATTGCATTCAGTTATGTAATTTACATATTTCACACTATTATACCTGAACATCTTGCTAGCTCAGGCCTTTCCTGTGCATTTAAACTGCACTTGGCTCTAAAATAGCTTCAAATCAAGTTTTGATTCAAAGTGAACATTAGTTCCCATCTACATTTCCTCTCCTTCTTAGCACATTAGCTGCACTGAATATGCTAACCTGGACTTTAAATTTGCTGCTTCTGTATGTGACAATGAATACCAGATGTCCATTGATAATGGTAATGCTGATGCTGACACTTTGTTGAGATTATTTTACAAAAATGTTTCCAACATTGCTGAAGATGGAGAAAAATGTAATGTCTCTTGTCTGAATGAGTTTTTACCTTTTTGGCTAAAGAGCTAGTATAGCTAAGGAGACTCTCATAAACAGACACATTCTAGGAGTCTGGATAGCACCATGAATAGGTTCCTGAGTCAAATGTAAATTAATTTTTCCTCTGTTTCTCTAATATGCTAGCCAAAGAGGAGCACAAACTGAAAACCAAAATAATGATGGGACAAAAGGTACAATCCCACATTCTTTCTAGCCTGCTGTTAGCGTGACATTAGATTGATGTTGTGCCTATTTTTATTTTTTTTTGCTGCCGATACAGTCTTTGTCACAAAAAGAAGGCATCCGAATCTTAATATCTAATAAATTTTGTGAAATAGATGGAGTTTCTGTGCCACTATGACCTTTTCAGAATTCTCCATTTCAATTGGCTGGTCATTCTCATCCTTTGCAACAGGCTATTCTCTCTTTTTAATAGAAAGAGGAGGAGTGGAATGGTCAGCCGTTCAAAATACTGAATATTAAAAAGGTCAACAAAGTACAGCATAGCAATGTGAAAATGAGACAATGCAATTCTGGATACCTCATTTCAGTGACAAAGATTGTAGCAAGAACAGAAAATGTCACAACATGAATCCATTTCCAGGAAGGGACAGGAGGCATGGTGCAGAATGAATCAGTTCTTTCTACAATGTTAAGAATGTGGTGTCACAGTCTACACTGGCCAGGGATATTTCTGCAGGATCGAAGAATGATTGTACAAATTACAATGTTAAGTGACCTATGACATTGTGGGGAAGCATGCTAATTCCATGGTCATTTGGAACTGCTTTTCCCCACATTGCTCAAGGTATGTTGGAAGACCATTTTTCCTAGGCATAAATTGTCTAACATCTTAGCTAATGCCCCCCACCCATTTTCACTCGCAAAAATGGCTCCAGTGAAATTAAATACAAAAGCATAAACTGGAAAAATTGTATGTGACAATTGGGGGGAGAGAAATAATGAAATTTGCCATTTATTGTGAGTTGTGGGGAGGGGGAAATACTTTTAATTAAAATAACCCTCAAGGGAATGAAGTAAAACTTTTTTATTGCCAAAATATTTGCAAATACAGACATTTCAGGTTTCACTGCACACATTTTAAAAAGCAAAAATTGGTAAATCAGCCCCTTTATAAACCTGTTCTGATACTGTGACTCCAAAATGAACTGCAGATTCCTACAGCAAGGTCAATCCTGATGTGCAGGGGGCAACCAAGCAGTTATCATGACTGTTCCATTTTCCTTCCACCTTCATCATCAGTAGGTGAAGCTATTCTATACATGGCTAGGTCTTTTAATATTTCCTCATAAATCAGTCACTCCAGCGTCAGTCTTTTCTGTTTTTTCTCTGAGCTCAGTCTCATTTGTCTATATCTGGACAGTACTGATGTGCCCAGAATTGCAGGAGCAGTTTAAAGACCTGTGACCTGACCTGTGATGTGATGCCTTTGCATATACAGCCGCAATTTGCATTGGCCTTGTTTGCTAGGCTACATTACTTGCAAACTCACATATATTGTGGTTGCCGCCAGGATTCTTCAGTATTAAAATTTTTAACTAGCTTCTCTGTCCCATTAAATATCTTTGGAGACTTCAGTGGTGATGACTTCTGGAATGACGTGCTTAAGGTTATACATGTGCTTGAGTGCTTTGACGGATTTGGACCGATAGGTCCTTTTGTATTATATCCGAGCCACCCCTCCCAAATCCAATACTCCTTTCTCCAATATTGTGGTATATTGCATTTGGGGGCCTAATCTGGACCAAACCTGATGGCCCAGAGCCTAAGGGGGAACACGACCCTAAGAAAAGCCTACTCCTGGTTCTGCGTTCAGAGGAAGAAGTCCTATAACACCATTCTCATAATATTGTTTTTCTGCCTGGTCCCTGGCTCCACCCACCCTGTACAGACTCAGCTGTCCCCTGCTCTGTCTACCTTAACCTTCATAGACTCAAGTGCTCCTGGATCTTCTTATTGCTACCACCCACTCACAAATAGCTAATACTACCCCCAAGTAGCCATTCAGCCTTGATTTCTCCATAGGTGGTGGCCTTTAACCCCTTACATCATTATATCTCAATTCTAGACTTTATGTAAAACTCCTATGTACTTTAATGGGGGTCCAGAGAATGGAATTAGTCTATAATGTAACACAATGATTGTTAGGATTTTATAGATTATTTTCACATTCCTAAAAGCATTTTATGAAGAGCCACTAAAAATGTAATTTCCTTAGTTGTACTTTTGTATCCATCCAGATTCTCAGCTTGGGTTATGAGTACAAAGCAAATACCTTTCTGGGAACTGCAGCTGCTAATCCTATAGCTGTTGGAATCCATTCTAAGTGCCAAATCCTGCTGTACCATCAGTACTATGTATTCCCAGTAGTAGCCTGGTTAGACAGATATTTGGTGGTATAATCAACATTGGCAGCATAGAAGTGATTTCATCACCCGACTCCTGTTGAAGACTGAGTCTACAGATCCTTTGCATTACTGTTATCAAGACCTGATCAAAACTACATTTATTTATTTATTTATTTATTTATAAAGCAGTTTTGAATATATAATGAATATATTTATATTCACTATAGTTCACCCTGACATTTTCATCTGTTCATTTTGCTTTGTGTTTAAATTACTAACACTTCATTTTGCATGAAAAATCAAGAACCCAAAATTTTCTTTGCTGATTGACTTGTGAAATTCACATATGCTGAGTTGTACACCTTCATAAATTTGAAATGTCAAAAAATGGTAACTATTTTTTAAAAAAAATTTGCCCTGTGAAGAAAAGATAGTGAACAAAAAATATAGATTTACAATACCTGATGTTAGGCACCCAGGTTTGTAAATGTTGGCCTATGATTACAAGGAACTACTATTTTTTAAATTGCAAATCCCAGGATTAGCATAAATCTGCTACATGTGAAAGTGAAGTTTCTTCCTATCTGAGGCAGAAGGGATCAACCATCTAGACTCCTCTCCAGGATATAAAACACATTTCCTTCCTTAAAGGAAGAAATAGCTTTACAAATGAATTAAACAAGCTTTCCCAGCCCTGGTGTTTTGTTACAGTCTAATGAAATTCCACTGTCAGGCTATGACAGATCCAGCATGTCTTGGAGACCACTTTAAGCCTTGCTTATTATGTTCTTTCTTGGGCAATTATAGCTTGCAATCGTTCTTAACAGAGGGCAATATCCTGTCATCATTTGCATGCACAACTCTTGTTGTAGTCAAATGAGGTCTGAGCAAAAATGAATGGCAGATAAAGCCCAGAATTTGGACTGAATCTCCAACAAACTAGCATAAAACAGCTTAGTTCATGCATGTGATCAAATGCCTTGTGTAGCTACTAAAAACAACAGCAACAACACCGCACCACCTCTGGAATTTAAACCTATTTGGGTAATTCTAAAGCAAGTGCAGACCCACAGGAATGATAACATCATTTGGCTAATGTGATGTTTATGTACACAAAATGCTTTTGCAAATGGTAAGAGCGAAATCACGGGCAGAACAGTTCCTAAAAGCATCTTAGTTTTCTAAAGCCACACTTATCTAAAATAGTAACAAAGAACAGCAGAAGGCATGTGACAATAAAGCCAGTGCAAAATGTAGGAAGTTTCAGTCAAATGTCAAAATAGAGTAGAGGGAAGGAATTTCTGAGGCAAAAGAGAAAAAATGGTACTGGGCAATGGGATTACAACAGTATTATCGAGATTTGGAACTTTAAGTTATTCAGAACTGGTACAATCAAAAATAAAATAAATGCATATGTATGATCTGCTTTCCTTCAAAGAGGAGTCTTTTGAGAATTCATCTCAGCTGCCAGAATTGCATGGTAGAAAACTAGTTTCCAGTTTACCAGAATCATTACTTGAAAACTGGAATGCAAGGAGAAGAGGGCACTGAGGGTCGGACTCTGTCTCCATACAGAAAGATTCCCCAGAGAGTACAGCAATTGCAGTGCAGCATCAAGACATGAAGAGACAATGAAGTCCAGCTCAGGAAGCCAGATTCAAGGATAAAACTGGTTATTCTGAAAAACAAGGCTTTCAGAGCAGTTATTCAGATTAGACTGGCTCCCTGATAGGAAGATAGTGTTGTCGCTCTTTTCATTGAAAGAAACAGCAAAGAATTAGATTTTAGAGGAAAAGTTAAATGGTGTTGTGTGTATGTGTATATGTCAGTGAGGGATCAAAATTGTAACCTCTGTTTAACCCTATTGGTAGTTTGGATTCAATGGAATGCAGGTCTGGCCCACTCCTGATCTGGGCATTGTACAGCTAAAACATGAACAAGGTGGCTTGGGAAATCCAAAATCAAAGATGAGACAGCCTGTGCCTAGGATGCATGTGAGAAGTATAGCAAACTAAGCAATGCAATCTGCCCAGCTGTTCAAGTGTAATCTCCTGCAAAATAATCTGTTTTTGCAGGGCCCCTGTATCTAGTAGAAGCTAACATGTCATCATATTTGAAAGTATGTATTCCTAGCTGTTCCAGGAATAGCACCCCCATATCAGCCAATCACTACAGGGTGATACTGTAACGTTAATCCTGGAACCACTCCCTTCGGAGGTCCAACTTCCTGTGCTGACTGCTAATATGGAGATTGTCTATGTATTTATTTGTATTTGTTTAGATTTAAAATAATTACTAAAACTCTGTAGGCACCCTAACACATCATTAATAATACAGTAAAAACTGAGCAGCATTAAGATAATCACTATAACTGGAACTCAGCCAGCCACCTGCAGAAACATCTTTCCATCCCCATTGTCACTGTGGGAAGCATTCCTTCAGCCAATCCAAAGACCCTATCAAACAGATTCTTTTGCAGTGTGTCTGGAAGGTCACCAGATTTGATCTATTCTGGACCACAGGTGGGTAGCAAGATCTAGTTCTAGTCCTCACCGAGAATGCCCTGCGAGCCTCTATTATATAACAAGATCAACAACAGTGCAGCCAGGACAGATTCCAGAACATGGGGGTCATGTGATCCCAGTGAGATGCCCCACACAGTAAGTGAACTGCTGCATTCTGCACTTTCTTCAGTCACCGAATGGTTTTAAGGCATAGCCCAACGTTGAGCCCATTGCAGTAGTATAACATAGAGCCAACAGAAGCATAGATAATTGTGGCAAGCTCCACACCTGAAAGGAAAGGTCACAACCTCCTAGCCAGATGCAGAAGGTATACAGCCAACTGGGTCACTGCTGTAATATGATCATCGCGCAGCAATTGGGAGTCTAAAATCATCTCTAAATTATTAACTCTAATGGCAGATGTACTCCTCCAGTCAAAGTGACTAAGAATAGCTCCACTGTTGCCTCTGACTACTTCCCCCATCCCACCATCATCATCCTCAGTGTTGTCTGGGCTGAGTGTCGGACAGCTCACTGTCAGACACCTATCACATATGTGATGGTGATGTCTATATATTATTTCTTTCTCATACACCTTTGACGGCTTCACTTGCCCACTAGTACATCTCCTGGGATTTATTCCAACACTCTGAGCAGTTTTAAATAGCCGCCATTTAAAAAAACAATCATTACACCAGAGAAATATTTCCTCCCTCATATTGGACATCTCCCACCACCACTGTAGTCATCATGGCCACTAACAGCTTTCCTGTAATGGGTGTGTATTTGTGTGTTATATAGGAGTATAAATGCTGTATTTTTTTCATATGTAGCCTGTTGTAAAAAGACTTTAAAACTCCCCTATTCATACACACCAACACCATTCTTTTATCAATCACCCCATCTGAAAATATAATGTCACAGGCCAGAATTCAAGCAGCCTTAACTTACTGAAGATGTAAGTAGGAATGGCCACAAAGATAAGGTACTTACAAAGAAAATTTAAGAAGACTATAATAATGTAAAGATATAACAAACTATTACAATGTGGAGTGTAATAAATTGGTTTTTTTAAAAAAAACCTCATTGCCAGAAAAATTAGAAATCATCTAAATCATCATGTTCTTACCTAATTCTGGGACTGCCAGGGGGCTGAACAGACCCCCCGCATAAATTAATGCAGCCTCAGGGCTCCTCTGCTTTACCCCAGCTGGCACATTTCCCTAGGACAGGGGTGTCAAACTCGCTCAAAGTGATGGGCCGAAATCACAGAACCTCAACTTTGAAGGAGCCATACAATGCTCTCCGCCAAATATTTCAGGCACTATGCCCATTTTCGGCGGTGCAGCATCAGTAGCTTTCAGCACTGCCCTATCACTGTGGGGACACTGACATTGCCACTTTAAGAGATTTCTAGGAGGGATACCCGCCGCCGAAAAACTGAGGAAGAGTTCCCCTCTTTGGCGGCAGGGTGAACCAAGAGGCTAAAGCGCAGGCTGGAGATAAGAGACCCTACTATATAAATCAGTGGTGTATTTGGTAATAAGGGAGATTTTCAAAGCACAAGTAGGGGAATGGCCCCCAAGTACAACGGACTTTTAATAGAAGATGGGTGTCTAACTCTTCTTAGTCTACCCCCAACAATTCCTATGATCCTTTGTGAAAGAGTCTCCTGGTATCCTTCAAAAGACAGCAGTTTTTCTGGTATTCCTCAATAGCTACCATTTTGGTGTCTGGGGACAGCGCTGTTTCATTGACTTTATTTATATGTATCTTATAAACCAATTCTCTAAAGCGAAATAATGTCCAATTTTCTTGCTGCTTTTTTTCCTAACAGATATATCAAACTAACATTTGTTTTCATTTGTTTATTTTACAGCCTTCCCAGACCAATGTCAGTGCATCAAGCAGAAACCAGCCTCTTCCATTCCTTTCTGTCATTTGCTGCTGCTTCCATTTCTTCTATGGCAGTTAACAAAGTTTTTGTGCTATGATGGCCCACTTAATTTTTGATAGTCCTCCTGGGTGGGCGTGGAGATCCACTCATAAGTTCAGAGCAGGCATTTTTACAATTATACAACATACTTACATTTTACTTTGGAGCATGGAATACAGACATAACAAATTAGATTAATGCATGCAACAACTTACAATAATTTCATAGAGCCTAAACACTAATTACATTCTTATAAGACTAACAGCTTTTCTGAACAAAACTAGCATGCAGAGAGCTGGGTTGATTTCCAGTTATGAGTTTGTCAGTTCTTAGATGTTAGCTAACATCTACTGCCTTGGCCAGAGCTGGCATTTTGTTTACTAGCCTCACACTCAGCACCTCTGAAAATCAAGATCATTTTTATTTAGGAGGCCAAGATGGATTTAGGAATCCAGTTTAGGAGCCCAAGTTTGAAATGTTGGCCTATGTTATTAATTATGACTATTTTAAATATCAGCACAGATTGCTTTGAAAATGTTCATTTGGTGTTGAGCTGTTTAAACAACTTAAGGTTCTTGTTAGCCATTCCATTACTAATATTTCAAAGGTCTCCTCCTGAAAAGAAGCGTGGGCTAGTTGCTAGGGAGCTGGACTGGGGCTCGGGAGATGTGTACTATTCCCAGCTCTATTTCTAACCTATTTTGTGACCTTGGGCAAGTCACTTCTCCTCTATTTGCCTGTTTCCCCTTTGTCTGTCTTATCTACTTACATTGTAAGCTTGTTGGGCAAGAAATCTCTCTCACCTTGTCCGTGTACAGTGTCTTGCACAATCAGTCTCTGATACTCTTTCAGGCCATTAGGCATTACTGTGTGTAGGAGTGCGTAGCCATCCCTCCTTGTCAGTCTCGGAGGGAGGCCACACCCCCTGCTGTCACACCTGTGCAGGCAAGCTCAAAGTGGGGAATTAGTTGCCCCTGGGGCTCTGGCCCTCTAGGCAGGGCAGGGCAACCAGCAGATAAAAGGGCTCAAGCCCCCAGGCAGAGTGGAACACCAAAGGCTTTAGGGGCTCTAGCTCTCAGGTATAGCAGAGCAGAGTCAGCAAGCAGTCTAGCACCTCACGTCCTGGCTCAGATGGACCACAGGCAAATGCAGGCCTCTTGGCCTATGGTGGGGAGACTGTCACCCCCGAGCGGGTTGGTGGCAGGGGGTAGGGAGACCTAGGCCCACCCTACTCCATCAGGTCCCAGCCCAGGGCCCTATCAGTGGCCGAGGGTTCCTCCACTGAGTCAGTGGGGATCCAGCTGCAACATGTTGACCTGTGGTCAGGCAGCAACACAGCCAGACTGTAGTTGGCTGGCCCTGGGCTACTTCCGACCCTCCCCTCAGGGTGTACCTGGATCCCAGGGTCTTCGTGCATTCCCGCAGGGCACACCACCAGGAGTAGTTTCAGTAGCTCATCGGCATCTGGGTTGTCTGGCAGCTCTGGTAGGTCAGGTAAGTCAGGTAAGTCCTGGGCGCAGCTGAGGTTCTCGTTGGGTTCCTGCTCCAGCAGCAGGAGGGAGATGTCGTCCTTATCCTCTGGAGGCTCTCTCCCAACTGAGCTAGAGGGCCTGCCCTTTTACTGCCAATTTCTGTCCCGCTGCTCTGCTTCTGGCGAGGTGTGCGCGGTTTTCCTGGCTCCATCCACCAGGGGGCAGGCAGTGGCCCCTCCTTGTCAGTCTCGGGGCGGGGGGCATGCCTCCTCGCTTCACTGTAATTCACATACAAAATAAAATTGACTTTGGATCTGATGCAAAGCCTATAGCAGTAGACAGTAGACTTTCCATTTACTTCAATGGACTTTAGCTCAAGTCCTTTTGGGGCATGTGAGTTGCTCCCTCACTTTCTCTGATGCTTTTCATTAGAATTTACAGTGCAGAAATTCTGTTCCCAGTCGTATCCCAGTTTTAGTCTCAGTATAATCAAATGGCACATTTTTCATTTACTTTAATCACAGTGGGGTTAGCATTTTCACTATTCAAGGGAGGATATTAATTGCCTGATGTGTGTCTTCTGAAGAACAGAACATGGAAAGAGTCATTCCACACCCCCAAGTCATTAGAACAGCACAATTCATTATCTGGATGTTATTATTACTAATGACACAGTAATAGACTTCATACTAACAATACATACCTTTTTATAAGCGCTGTCTTTTAGTTAATAGTCCTTTTAGCTTTAAGGCAAAGGCATACTTAGAACAGCTCTTGCTGAGGAACTGAGAGCTGTTTAATGCACTGCAGTAGAACCTCAGAGTTACGGAGACCAGAGTTATGAACTGACCAGTCAAATATACACCTCATTTGGAACCAGAAGTATATAATCAGGCAGCAGAGACCAAAAAAAAAAAAGAAAAAGCAGACTGTACAACATGTTCTGTGTTAAATGTAAACTACTAAAAAATAAGGGGGGCGGGGAAGTTTCAAAAATAATTTGACAAGGTAAGGGAACTGTTTCTATGCTTGTTTCATTTAAATTACGATGGTTAAAAGCAGCATTTTTCTTCTCCATAGTAAAATTTCAAGGCTGTATTAAGTCAATGTTCAGTTGTAAACTTTTGAAAGCACAATCAGAACGTTTTTTTCAGAGTTACGAACATTTCAGAGTTACAAGCAACCCCCATTCCTGAGGTGTTCATAACGCTAAAGTTCTACTGTACCTACATAGTATACTTTTATTTTGCTAGCATGTGAGCGTAGCTTTATGCATCAGTGTCATGACGTTTGGTACAACTGAAGATTTCTGTGCTTTGAGAACATAACAAGATGTTCAGCTCTTGATATGCACTTAAACTATAGGGGGGACTCTGCAGGAAAGCAGCTGCCGAAGTTTGAGCACTACTATTTTAGTGCATCCCTTCAAGTTGCCTTGGAATCCAGAGTTAAACATCAATATCCATATCAGGACTGGAGAACAAAGGCTGTCTCAGAAATCAGTACTTTGATAGGAAAATTCCTGCAAACCTCTACTTATGCTTCTTTAATAGAGGGAGAGGGTTGTTTAATCTCTTCATAAATGTAGATGTTAGGTCTTCCTTGAAAACTAAAATTCCCACCCTCTGCTTGTCACTGATTAGCTTCAGATATCAATAGCTGGCGATTCTAGCCCCAAACTGGTTGATCACCGTGAGTGGGTGCAGTGCTGAGAAATTTCACGGAGGTGTCAAAACCCTTCCTCCATCAGTCAGTGTTGAAATGGATTAGTCATGACTCCTGGGATAGCTCAGTTCATTGCTGCTGCAGTGCTCTGTACATGGGCAGTTTTATTGTTTGTTTGTTTTGTTTTCCTCCCAAGTACATGCATATCACAATGTAGAGAAGGCATGGTGCTTGTGTTGTGAATAGAATCGCATCCTGAATCTGTTCATGAACAGAAGTCACTTCTTCTAGAGATGGTCGGAGCACTTTCTTCTGAGTCACTAACTGAGGGGCTTCACACATAAACAAACTGCCAAGACTAAGTTTTCTAAAGGTTAAGTAACTTATATTGCCCCTGAAAGCCTGAGAGTAATCTCTACATTCTCTCCTTCAACCAAAAGGCATTTTATGCAGAAGTAGCATGCTTTTAGTGCCTATTCAAAGCAATTTGAGCACTTTGGAGAAATCGCATAAGGAAAGGTTGCTAGGTCCAACATGATACAGGAAAATCAAAAGATGTTCTATTATCCACACAATGTACTAATTCTGGATACCTAGATGCTACTGAACTACTTGAATTTGTAAGCCTGTCTTAGAAACAGCACTAAAAAAACCAAACAAACACTCTAAACTGAAATAAAAGATTTTGAAAAATAATGGGTGCAAAAGAGGGATCTTTTCTGCTTTGTATTAGTCTGAGGCTGTGAGGTACTGGTTGCTCTCAACTCCAGTTGACCTGAGTGGAAGTTGAGAGCTTCATCACCTGATAGGAACATGCCTCTGCCTCCAAGTGGATTTAATGTGCTATCATCATGCAATCATATTTCACACATATGTAATATATGAGAAGGACCACTTTCTTATTTGTTCCCAAGTCATATCATCCCAGTACCTAAAGCATGTCTATTTATCATGATATTTCCATGTACAATTTATATGATTTTGTTTCACATGAACCTCAGCATTAATTCCGCAGGCTTTCCTGGCCTTTTTCCGCTTCATTTAAATGAAAGAACCTAGTCCATGGGCTAGCCTCAGGACTTCACCCTGATTGTGTCTTCCACCCCTATTGTACACTGCAAATCTGTGTACTGTTTCCATTCTGCGGTTCAGAGAATTCAGACATCATGTCATCTATTCTGTCACAAGTATTTTAGTTATAGAGTTTAAGGCTAGAAGGGACCAACAGATCATCCAGTCTGACTTCCTTTATTATCACAAGCCACCAACATCACCCAGCCACTCCCCCCAACTAGCCAAATCAATCATATGATTTATTAGACTTTTGGCTCTAGCCTGTCTTTCTTGTTATATATCCAGTGGGAACATCTGTCCCTTTTGTCTGTTCCAGAAATATTACAAAATGTAGGGGGAAATCTGCCTCTCAGATCATCACAAAGGATCAGGACACAGATGCTCTGTTCTCTATAGGGGTGTGACCTCCCAATGATTAGTCCACACATATATGTAAACCAGAATACGGGAGTCAAGATCTTTTGTGCAGATTTCAGTGGGGAATTTTACCCATAGTAAAATGGTACCAAGGGACATTTTACCACTACTTCCTTTATTCCCAGCCATGGGCGTACTGAAGCAATTCTAGTTGTTCACTGGAATACAAAATGATTTATTAACAATAGGAAAATCTGAACCCTTGAGTATATCCCAAAGCAAGTATGAAGTTATTGAGGCAGGGTCATTACCATCCACTCTATTAGAGAGGCCTGGAAAATACATATTTTAACTTTAATTGAATTTCCCATAAGCTTCAGTCTGGCCTTTAACAGAGAGGTTTTGTTTTAATTTATCATAGACCCAGGCACTTGCTTTAGGCTCACAGATTTATTCTCCAAAACTATTGAAGATTTTTTTTAACCTCAGCTGCATTCTGATATCTAATACAGAAACTTTAACTAAAAAATAAACACATTCTTGCTTTGATGTTTTCTAATTTAGATGTAACTGTGCCCAGTAGGGACCTAATGTCTGACATATTTTTCTGTCTAAAGTTTTTCAAGTTGTCTAATAGTTGACACAGTTAAATTGGCCATTAGACGTTAACTGAGGAGAGTGCAAACTTTTGAATTTTGAGGAGTTCTGCTTCCCTGGATGCTGAAGTTAATAGGCTTCTTCAATGATCTTGAACCCATCCCAGGAATTCTGTCAGTACTGGTCGGTGTTCATCCCTGTGATGCATTTAATCCATTGTAATTCTGGTTGTGGAAGTCCTTCTTTAGTATTTTTCCCAATCATGAAATTTCTTATTTAGAGGAGGGTTACAAATAAGCTTGGATGGGAGTTGGATCAGGATCTGATAAAAGGCTTCATTTTCATGTGGAGTTTTGTTAGCCTGTGGCAGGATATCTGCCCCACACCGGCTAGGAAGGGATTGAGAGGGCCCTTGGTGTGGCAGCAAATGGGAAGGGGCTGCAGGATAACCAATCAGGGTCCAGGAGCCCGATATAAAAGGGAGTTGCAAGCAGAGCAGAGTCAGTGGCTCCCAGGAGCTTAGGGAGGGAAGCCCACCCTCCCTGCAGGCTAAAGGAAGTCAGCACCCTGGACAGAGCAGTGGCTGGCTGCTGGGGCTCTGTGTGAGCTGGAGGCCCTGATTACAAGGGCAGAAGAGGTACTGGGGCTGCAGGGAAGTGACCCAGGGAAGTCTGTGAAGGAGTTGGGGGAAGAGGCGGTGCAAGGTTGTTGCATACAGGGTCCCTGGGCCAGGGCCTGGAGAAGTGGGTGGGCCTGGGTCCCTCCCTGCCTCCCCCAGGGTGCCAGTGGAGTGGTGGTGGACTATGGTGGCCACTGAAGTAAGTGGTGGAGCTAGGACTGTTGAATCCTCCAGAAGGGGGTGGGAGGACACAGGTTGTGGCTCAGCTATAGGGCTGAGTCTGGAAGAAGATGCTGTGGTTCCTGATGGTGGTGAAGGACTACTGGGGAAGAGTAATGGAGCACAGTCTGCAGACGGGGTGGCTGCTTGAGCTAATTTCCAAACCACCAGCAGGAGGTTTTTAAATAAGTATTTGTGTCGTTGCCTTTTTTCTTGTTTCTGCTAGGTCAATCTGAAAAATAAAAAGTAGTCTACATGAAAATGTCACTCTTCTGCTTGGGCTTCAAGAAAAGCTGTTCTGAACAAATGAAGCTCAGAAACTCAGGTGCTCACCAGAGAAGCAATGTCTAAAAGTCCAATCCTATAACTCTGTGTACAAGTCCCATGGGTTTTAAAGAGATTTTTTGATGCAGTAGCTACATAATAGGGTCCTGAAAAATCTCTCTCAACTTCTTGTATTATAAAGTGTAATGGGTCTAACAAAAACATTTCATATATAATATTAGCCATGCTTATCCTTTTTCATTGAGGTCAATGGAAGCAGGGCTAGAGCCATTTAGATAGGATATCTAGAAAACTTTAAAACAGAAATATTATCAAAAGCTTAGCCACCACCCTCGGAGCTGACTTGGGAGGGGATCGTACAGGAGAGGAGTGGGAAAGAGAAAGTGACTGTACTGAGCATGCTAAGCTTCACTCCAAATGCAAATGGGAGTGAGCTGCTTAGCTGAGACATGGATGAGGAGTTGGAGAAGCAGTGTCAGTGCCCCAGCAGAGGATCTTCCTAAGGGTCTTCTCACCCAGGTCACAGTGCCTCATCAGGAGACTTTCTCTAGATAATGCTCCCAAGAGGATATCCCTGTTCCACAGCTGCTGAGTCCCCTGGAGGTAGAGGATTCTGAGGATTCCCTCCTCAGAAAACAGTGCCCTAAGGAGAGTAGGTGGGTTCAGAAGGCCTCTGCAGATGATGATGGTCCTCAGAGAGGGAGATTCTAGGGGCCTTTTTATCTGCTGGTAATGGTGCCCCCCAGAAGCAGTGGGGGTGGCTTTCTGAGGGATTCTTTTCTCCACAGGTGATGGTGACTGAGCAAATAGGTGTATCATGGGCTTACATTGCGTGAGTCCAGCTGAGTGGGTCCACAGATAACCTACAATGGGCTTGAAACAGCTCTGCCTATTTAAATGAAACCACTACATCTGGGCTGAATTTTCCAGTGAGCCTCAGGGCACCTACCTCCTAATCCCACTTCAAACTTTTCCCAAACAAGGAATTTTTGTTTTGGGAAAAGGGACACAAATTGGCTTTGGTGGGAGATGGAGCAGACACTGATTAAATGCCTCATTGCCACTTGGATGCTTACACTATATTCTAAATTTTGCTTTAAAAATATATTATTTCTGAAAAATGGGGAGAGAGAAACTAGTCACCATCAAAACAAAGATGTATAAATCACTCCCTACACAGGTATTTGTAGGTCAGTATTCCAAAGCACTTTCCACGTTTTAATTAAAGGAAGCATCGTAACACAGAGGTGGGGAACCACAGGCACAGAGATTTTGAATGTGCCCAAGATTAAACAGAGTGGCAGTGGCAGTACTGGGAAAAGAACGTGCGGTTTCTGATTCTCAGTAGCCAGTTCTCCTAGATGACACTGTCATTTGAGAATGATGGCATTGTGCACTATTTCAACAATGCTGTAAAGCGGGTGTCAAAAATACCCAAGCTATCCACAAGCCTTTTAAAATTTTAATCCCTTCAAGTTCAGCATTACTTTCATCTCTGTGGTGTATTTGAGAGTTCATGCCACACTGAAGACTTCTAGGATGGATTCTTCCTCTTTTCCCGTGTTCAAAGTTAGGTGCTACTTGAGAGGCCTGGAGATATGTTTTTGACGAGCATAGGTCTGAACTCCAAGTGCCTCACTGGGTTTCCATCTGCTTCTGCATTTTGAGTTGACAATGCATCCCTCCTATTTGTTATCTCATTTCCCTCTGTCTAGCTCCTGCCACTGCCAGATGTTTAGCTCTGGCCAAAAGACAGCATAAACAGCCTCATCAATGGCCTTTATGAATATTTTCTGTGAATATGACAGCAGCGAATCTCCTAAGAGAGGAGCAGTGGAAAGACACCTTCTCCCTGGAGACTGCATTATGTAACTTTAGAAACAAGCTCAAGTCTTCACTAAATGTTCACATAAGAGTTTCCAATCACCTCTAATTCTCTGGGTCTCCTATGCGAAACAAACATAAATGTTAGTCATCTTCAGAAACCAAAGCAGGGAAAATATATGGTTTAAACTGAACTAATACATGGAATTACAGGAGCAGGCAGTGCATTTTAAATACACATATTAAATTATACCATAGAAAAAGAACTTGATATTTTAAACAAACTAGAACTGTTTGGTTTTTTTAAAACAAAAACCAAAAAAATACTAACGTGCTTACAAAACAAATATCTATTTTGTATTACATTTTATTGCTGAATTATTTCCTTACAGTTCAAAATTCCTGAGTTATTTGTGTTTGGCCTACTAATACAAATACCAAATTAATGTTCATTTACTACTCTGTTTTTGCAGTGGGGATTACATTAGGAATTTATCTAGTGTCTTGCTATATATATATATATATACATATATATATATATATTTTTTTTTTGCAAAGAAATGTATTTGAATCCAATTTTTATGTCATGTTACAGATAAATGAAAGCATAGACACCCTCCACTCCCCACATGCTGTATGTGAAATCCGTAATACCATGGCTCTAGGGTAATGCCTTAAACAATCAGGCTAAATATGTCAAGGGATTTTTTAATACACTGCACTGATGAAGCAAGAGTATTACATTTATTCAACCATGAAGAGGACTTTGATTATCACACACCTCAGCTGTGCTGGGGTATGTGTTGACCATGAGAAAAAAAAATAAAATAGAAAATGAAATGTGATTAGTTCCTGATGGGTGGAAATTCCTTTAATACACTTAGCATGGAGTGAATTCATATTAACAACTTCCATCAAGAATTCTTTTCATATCTACTCCACAATACAATGAATCGGTGGCTCCAAAGTATGATAACATTCTTATCAATATCTGAATAGAAACATATGGGATGGTACAATTATTGGCATTTTATTGTTTGCTCAGTTAAGTGACACATGCATTGTGCATCATTGAAGTCCTGTAAACAGCTGCACCAATTATTACTTTTGACAACAGTGGCTGTGATTGGTGATTTTTTTTTCTTTTTTTTTTTTTTTGTCAATAGACAGATTGTGAAAACTGATAAGTTACAAGATTTTAAAAATTATTTTGCAGCTGAAGCTTAACAAAAGCTTACTTTTAAAAGCCTAGTAAAGGAAAAATAAAGCATAATGCATTTGAGTGAGATGTGATTATAACATGCTTAAGCCATTGTCAGTAAATGGAAAATTATGAGAAACTTAAAAAGGCTGATAATTATAGAGTCACCTAGTTTTGGCAGCACTATAATATTCATTTTCCTGTTTCTCAGACAGCTGCTGAATTCTGTAGTGCTATGGTAGATCTGAATGAAAGAAAAAAAAAACCAACTTACTGCCTGTGTACATTGTGCAGACTTTTACAGCTGAATTATTACAACTTCATGTTTTGATTCTCTACCTTCATTGCTGTCTCCATAGTTATTTCACACATACTCTTTGTGAGTGGCTATAAATGATGAAGCACAGAAATTTCACAGAATTTGCTGAGAAGTGTGAAATCAAATTTAAGATGTTGAACATTGTTAATTTGTGTGTATCATTTGTAGAGGTAAGGGGGTATGATTGCAGTGGAAATGTGAAGCTGGAGGAAAACATGTATTCAAGGACATACTGTGTCAGAGATCAGATCTTCCCCAGGTTAGAGAGATTTAAAAACTTGGACTGATAAAAGTAGGATGACCGGATAGCAAGTGTGAAAAATCGGGACAGGGTGGAGGATAATAGGCTCCCATATAAGAAAAAGCCCTGAATATTGAGACTGCCTCTATAAAATCAGGACACCTGGTCACCCTAGAGAAAAGATACCCTGGCATTTATATACAGTGCTCCTTATTCAAATCGATCCTAAACCACTTTTTAGAGTTCATTAACTGATTGTACAAACTGTGAGCCAAATCCTTTGGGTCTGTTGAGCCGAGCCCTGCGTTGGGAGTGGCACAAGTTCACGCTGCCTAGGGGCAGCACTGCCTGGGGTTTGTCCTCAAGAAGAATGTCTCCAGGAGCTCCAGGGCACACAAAGGCTTACATGCCCGCTGCTGCACCCTTGTTTAGGTCTGCTAGGCACTGCGTGGCAGGGTCCCAGAGCCATGGCCATCCCTCTCCAGGAACTGAGTCCTCCTGCCACCACCACTCTGACTGGGGAAGTGGAGCTCAAGTGCAGAGGTGAGACCAGAAGGATGGACTCATAGGTGGCCCCACATCATAATGTGCAGAAGGCCCCAAATGGACTTAATCTGGTCCTGGGACTTTGGCTGGGGACAGAAGGGTGGTCAGAGCGCTGTTGTGCTTTCTGGCTGCTGAAACCAGCATGAGATTGCAGCTGACACAGCTTAAAATGCCCTGAAGTTATTCTAAACTGCTATTTGGGACCAGACTAGTAGCCTGAGGATAACAGAGCCACAAATACAGCTCACAGCCCAGCCAATTTTACAGCACTCCTCCTTCCCCTAAACTACCCTGGTCATAGAAGAACCAGTGAATCTGGCCCTTTGTCCTTCATAAACATGTCAAATTATTCTGCTGGCAAATGTATGATTGTGAGATCTGTCAGAATGTGTAATAATCTTCCAGAGGAAGTAGTGAAACCACATTGGAGAATATACTGTAAGCAACGATCCTGTGTTGGCAGGCGGATGAACCAGGTGACCTATAAAGGTCTCTCCCATCTCTAATTTCTGTGGTCCCATGTATCACTACACAGGCAATTATAACAACTATCTGGAAGTGCACTCTGAAAGTACACAGTAGAGCTTGCTGGCAACCAATGTTTATTTCAGCCAAGATATTATATTTCAGATCATGCTGCTGGATAGATCAAATGAAGGCTGTGCTTTCTGAAACCTAATCACAGGTAACAGTGATACCACCAAAACACACTTCCTCAAATAGTTTAAATTCTTTTCGAATGTTTGATTTCACTACTGAAGCAGCTGCTTTTCTGAAGAAGGCAGTTTATAATTAGCACACTAGATTTTATTATTAATTATATATGGCACTGTGTAGTGACAGGACAGTCCAACCAGGTATGATCCCTTCCCCACAGATCTTTCAATCAAAAGGCAGGAGCAAAGACAGCCAGACTGACTAAGATACAACATATTGTGTGGGGGGTAGCCATTGTATCAAGAAGAGAACAGAACCCTAAAGAGACAGTATTCCTAGATTTTTAAGGCCTATTTTAAGGGACTATAGTGATCATTTGCTCTGACCTTCTGTATAGCACAGGCCATAGAACTTGTCCAAAATAATTCCTAGAGCATTTCCTTTCGAAAAACTTCCAATCTTGATTTAAAAATTGTCTGTGATGAAGAATCCAACATAATCCTTGGTAAATTGTTCCAGTGGTTCATTACTCTCACCATTAAAATGTATTCCTTAGGGATGTTACTTTTTCTTACAGATAAGCAATTACAAAGGGCAGAAAGCCCACAGCAAAGGTCAAGAGTCTGTAAAAATGTGCCTTGAATTTCACTTAGCTAAAGTCAGAAAACAGTAATTGAAACTTAAAAAAAAAACCTGTTGTTTAATACTAACAAAATGTGGCCTAAGTGGTTTGGTTTAGTTGCTGTTTAAAGAACCTATATGGCCATT
This sequence comes from Emydura macquarii macquarii, assembly GCF_026122565.2. Lineage (NCBI taxonomy): Eukaryota > Metazoa > Chordata > Testudines > Chelidae > Emydura > Emydura macquarii. The sequence goes on along the minus strand of NW_027132618.1, from coordinate 2,786,839 downwards.
TCCTGCCCAAGACAAATGAAAGTAGTTGCTATAAGGGCCTCTGAGACAGAGTTACAGTATAATGAAAACATTAGCAGGCCCTTAGCTATAGTGGCCCTGGTAGACATGGTTATTGTGAACTACAGTAAGGGAAATCATTCAGTATTTATGATTTGTAATCTTAACTTCTGTTTAAAGATAGTGTAGGAGGATTCATGAAAAATTTAATGTTCTAGGAAATACGTTTGGTCAGTACAGTAAGATTTGTATGGCTTCACATTAAAGTGTGGAAGTTGAACTGTACAGTTTATGGTTTGAATGCAAATCATGTAGCAGCATGCTGGCTGCACTCAGAGAATCCTGAGTGTGACAGATGAAAGAGACAGCTTGAGAAGTCTTGTATTTTAATGATGTTTGTGTGGAATATGATAAATACAATCTGCATCTCACAAAGAACTTTGAGTTCACAAATTTTTAGCCACTTCCCCTAGGGAAGTGGCTAAAATATGGTTAAAAATACTTAGTGTTGCAAAGGGATTGTCTACCTGAACAATGAGACCATGGCAAGCTCGGGTATGAATCTAACCACATTAGTTTGCCATGGTCTAACTGTCCATGTGCATCCTGTTGACACACATTGACTGTTTGTTAGAGAATTATGAGCTAGTCTCTTTGAAAGGGGACAAACTCAAAGCTCATTAATGAACCATTAATACATGACAGCAGGGTGCACAGCGACAGACAGTGGCAGGCTACTATGCAGTGTATTCACATCCCTACTTGCCGTGGTCTAATTGTTAATATAGGCAAGCCCTAAAAATATTTTGCAGTAAGAGAAGACTGCAAAACATGGAGGAAGATTGGTGGCCAATGACTCCTGTATGCTGTGTTTACTTTTCATTGGGATGTGACTATGATTTTTGCACTTTGAGAAAGATGATGAAGAGATATCACTCTGTGTAACATAAATACTCATGCAGTATATGTTGTATCAAGCGGAGATGTAAATTTGCTTTGACCTTCAGGAGCTAGGCTGAGGGTTGAAAACCAATTGAATTTTGTACAGCAGAGTGCATATTAAACCAATATCCAAGTTATTCCACTCACTCCACACTGACACAGAGATGCCAGGTAGCCTGGTGGTAGGGCATGAGAAGTCCTCCATAATAGAACCGAGACGCATGAGTCAAGCATTTCAGAAACGTATTATAGCACAAGCCTGTCAATACTACATGCGGTTGTAACATCTGAAATAAACACTTTGGATGGGTTCACAGGTCAGTGCCAGTCCTACCTGCAAGCATATGGTGCAAATAAGCAGTATGGTCAAGTGGAGTGTTGGAAAGGAAAGCAAGTTTTGTCACAATTGATTTCAAAGCCTTTATTTTCTAAATAAACTAAAGGATCTTTTTCTTGCCCCTGTGACAAAGTTTAAGGCTTAATGGTGCTGCTAACCTTTACTGCACAGTGGTCAATTGGCAAAGAGAAGCTAGTACGTGGCTTTTATGCTTCTGTACCTGTGCTACTCTTCTTGTAGAAAACCTTCGGCAGCTCACTTGTGGATTGTGGGAAAGAGGATGGGGCAGCTGCTATGCTCTTCCTTCCTGTGTGCTCACATCCTACAAAATGTACACAGAGCTCTGCAGGAAAAGCACTTCAGAACTTGCTGTAAGGTGGTCACTGTTAAAGTCAGTATTTGCCAGGTGTTTCTACATAACAGTAGTATGATGTACCAGTTTCTGTCACAGCAGCATGATCTGAAATATAATATCATGGCTGAAATAAACATTGGTAGCCAGCAAACTCCACTGTGTGCTTTCAGAGTCCACTTCCAGACTGTTGTTATAATTACACTTAAAATAGAATAGAATTGTGGAACCATGTTGTATCTGTTGGCAAATGACTGTTTTTAATGGCAACCACTGTAATGTTCCTCTCACGTAAGAGCCTGCCAGTAGCACATTTCTCCTGGAGCTCTACAAGTGGAGGGCAGTGCAGCTAGCTGATGATACCTAGCTAATGATGCTAAGCTTCTGCTGTCCTAACTCCTAGAAAGACCTTTGTGCCTTGCCAGTGCCTTGCCACCTACAGTTCTCTACTCCTCCTGATTCTGCCTTCTAGTTCCTTCATTTCATTCCCTGTCCATCAACATCACCTTTTGGTCCTTCTCCTCCGGTGATGTGCCCCCATTTTTTATCCCCACAATAAACAATCTGAATGGTCCTATTTCACCTTCCCCAACAGTATTCAGTTTCTGATTTCTGAGTCTGAGCAGTCTATGGAAGGTGTTGCACGCAAGAGTGCTCATAAGAGAGTGATCTTTATTTCCTGGCCCAAATCACCCAACATAGGCCCAGGTGACAAGGGGTTCTACAAGCTCCTCACCTCTCCACCTGCCACCTACACACACCACTTGGGAGATCACATTTCCTCTCGCTGCAGTCTGTGCTTCTAACACCTCAGGGCCTTGTCCATATCTGGCTGTGTTGAAGACTCTGCTCACATTTCTGCCAGGACTGACATGCTGTTGGCAGAGAGGAGCCAGTGAGGGGAATGCTGAATCTATGGGGATTTCTGTCCTTTGAATTGGGCAATTGTGCCAGAGGATCACCTAACCTTTACTGCATAAGAGACTTCCTACCATTAGAATTGCCTTAAACTTCCCTTGCTAGTGGCTGATCTGTGATAGAGCACCGTTATAATCTTCCAATGTTTCCCCAATTTTGGTAGAATACATTTTAAAAAGTAGTTTGGTTCCCAGAATGGTACAGAACTTGTGACAATAACAGAAGTAATAGGACAACAAGTAAAATACAGTCATAGACGATTTGAAGCATTTTAGTTCTAAAAGGAAAAAAGATAATTTCCATGTATAATAACTTTGCATCAACTCTCTACTGTCACCTATTGCACCCACAATATTTTTATGGCATGGTCTGCTTACTTCAGATGAGTAAACTAAGCTCTCCTGTTTTACACAGGTGTATGCTTGTTAAACATCATGCCTGTTTTTCCAACAAACTGTTCTGGCACCCACCAAAGAATGTTGAATTGAGGGGGCTCATCTTAAATGCACATTTTGTTTAACATTCAGACTCGGAAGATATAATGGTTGACATGAGCTTTTATCCTTCATAGTCTGTCCACTCTCCTACCTGTTTGATCATTGACATGATCCCAAGAAAGCAAATGGAAGCTCTCTACACTCTCTTTGCCATTAACTTGGCTTTTCCAGTTCCTAAGGTTACTTTCGCAGGGAAGGACAATCTAATGGTTAAAGCAAACTATTGAGAATTGAGAGATATGGATTCAGTTGTTTCCTCTGTCACTGATCTATGACTGTGACAAATCACTTAATTTTCTGTCTTAAATTGCCAATCTGTTAAATGAGGATTATAATATATTTCTACTCAACGTGGGTTGCTATTTCATCAGTATTTGTGACACACTTGATATGCTTGGATAGAAGGTGCTATGGGCTTATGACATGTTATGTTGTTATACATAAAGGTGAACAATAAATGTTTTTTTAAAAGACCTGTATTTTGATAAGGTTCATTTTTTAAAAATATATTAACTAACTTTTGAGCTAATTTTCCTCCCCAAAATTTAGCTATGGACTAAAACCATGCATAAAAAAATCAGGGAACACATTTGACAGATTTATTTAAGGAATTTAAAATGTAAATAGACTGAAAGAGTCATTCCTATCTATGTTATAATGGGCAATGAGTATAAGGCATCTTCTTTCATGCATACCATGAGCAATGATAGCTGTGATGTCTTTCATTCTAGTAGAAGAATGACAACATCCATAATTCAAATTCCTTAATATCAGAAGGAGTTAATCATTATCTTAAAATTTCTTAAATTACAGTGCCAAGGACATGTTTTTAAATGACAGTTACAGACATGTTCCTCTTTGGGGATCTTACAAACAAATCCTTTTCAGCAAAACCTTTGCAATTCATCTTTAAAATCTATTCTCTTCTTAAATGTGAAATTGGATGGGCATGGTCTTTAAAGAGATGGACCCTGATTCAGATGGAGCACATTTGCACTCTCTTCATATTCCAGAATCCTGTTTTTTGCAAATTATGACAGGATGTATTTTTAAAAGGAGTTTAAAATTGATTATATGGGTTGGGAGAGCAGAAACAAAAGCATCCTTATTAAACAAATCTCAAAGTAAGGACTCAGCAAATATCATGTGTGCCATGCTACCTTAGCACCTGTACTTAATCGTTCTCTTAAATTTCTCAGTGTCTTGTTACTGATTTACACTAATGTAAAGGAGAGTAATAGCTGGCTCAGATTCATTTTCAATGGGATGGTAATTCAAAGCTGAGTAAGACCAGGACACCTGTTTTAGAAAACCTGCTAGGACCTGGTAATACTTCTGTCAGAAGGACACGAGAACTGTACAGGGGTGACATTCCAAAATAAAAGAACTCTGGAAACTAGAGAAGCCACATTAGGATAAATATTAATAAAGATGTGCTGAACAAACACTGTATATAGAATGTCATATGTAAGGTATCTAGTTAATATTTCAGTAGAACTCAGTCAAAAGCTGAAATAAAAAACGACAGATTTACAGTATCATGGAATAATGTTTGTTGATTGAGAGGCAAACAGCTTTTTAAGAACAGGGGGACATCATTTGCAATTTACTCTTTGTGAAAGGAGAAGTCCCATGACAGATTTCAAGTCTTTGGCACAGCTTTATAACTTTATCAAAGAAAAGCATCAAAGTAAGAACTTTGTGCTGCAGGGGGAGGGAGCCAGAAAAAAATAATCAATAGAAACCACAACAAAATATGAGATCAGGATAATCATGTTGTACCATCAAAAAGGTACATCTTAGTGTGATGTTTTCTTCATGACAGTTTGGTCTCAATGGCACAGCGAGAAATAACTTTCCTGTCTTAAGAGTGACAGGGAATTTAAATGTCAGCAAGCAAATGCCAATAGAAAAACATTTTGGATTACATACTGTGTACCTTAATGTTAGAGCAATACTGGATCCACCTGGTGTCCATGTAGGCTCATGGGGTAAATGGCCCCAAATGGTACCTGAGAAGTACAGATTTTGGCATTCAGTACCAGGAAAAATTACCTGGGAAATAATTGCATGTGGTTATTCATTAATATTCAGTGCCACCGCCAAGGCAAGATAAAGGAGAAAAATGGAAACTTGAGAAGGAGAGAAGATAAAAGCAGGCCAATAAGAAGAAGAAAAAGATTTTTAACTGTGTAATGAATTCTCTTTATACTGATCTCCCATTCTGCCCATCACAACATAAGCAACTGTCATGGGCATTTTTGTGTGTGTGTCTGAATAACAGCACAGAGTGCATGAGATAGCTGGCACATGTGAGCTTCATTGTTGAAAAGCTGCTGTCTCGCTAGGCTCTTTTTTACAGTCCTTAGATTTCACTGAGGATGTTCTAGCTGATCACCCCAACCTTTGTGTTTATAAGAGCATCATTCCATCCACACATTTTTGCATAAAGGGTCAAATTCATCCCTGCATTCCCTAATGCTGTGAACCAAGGCTCCCAGGGATTTGAGAGGAAGGGGTAGACTAATAGGCCACATTCCTAATTAGAACTACTATTTCTCCAAGTGGTTGATCATAGCACAATCTTTAGGCCCAGATCTTGGCATTCAGACTGTTTTTGGTATAAAATTACCATCCCTTGGAGTACACAATCCTCATCTGTGCAGACCTGTTATGACTCTAGCTATAGTGCCCATGCCCAGGGTTTAGGTAGAATGTATAATGAACCCTCCTAACCCACCATTGCATAAAAAACTAGGGACAATCACAAGGTCTGCACTTGGGGAAGTGCAAGGACAGCTCCCCTCTAGAGTGCCTCTGAGGGCATAAATCACTTTGAAGGGGGCAAGGAAGAAGTGTAGCCTTGGTTCACTCCCTTTTCTGCACTAGCCTACAGAGTGGCTTGGAAGAAAGGGAGCACACTGCACCACATGAGATATGATGTGGCATGCACACTGCTTCATGGAGTGTGGTTTTCCATCCACCCAAGAGGTCCCCTTTGATGGTATGATTGCATTACACCCTACTCATGTCTGCAGCTAAGCATCACAATCTAGTCCTCAGTGTCTCCATCTGTAGCACACCAGCAGTTCTTACTGGGCCTGATCCTGCTCCCGTTAAAGTCGGTGGGATTTTTGCCTTTGCCATTGAAACATGGCCATTGATAATTTTCCAGTTTGCTTAGTAGTGGAAGTAAAAGGAAAATGAATACCTGAGCATCAGTGGTGGCTAACAGTAGATGTCACTTGTGACTCACAAGCTGATTAAAGAACATCTCCTGCAGGAGATAGTATTGACATGGATGGTACCCGACAGTTGCCAAGTAAACATTGGACTTAACAACAGGAGCAGAGGAGGTAATGTGCACTTATTCTGATTTATTGATAAATCGTATAAAAAAATACCATGCTTGTGAGATCTGGTCATTGGCATAAGATCCCCACATCATCTATAGGAATGGTCAAAATAACTTGCAGATAAATTACACATCCCTTTATAAAGTAATGTTCTTCTCTATATTGTTCAGTTTTCTGAATGTTTCGTTTGATAGGAAAAACAAGTTATTTTTCATGTGTGAGTTATGTTGTCCCTGCTTGTGAAAATCTCTCATTAATGACAGAATGGCTGTAACTAATGTACTGGCAACATACATTTTCATGCTCTAATCCTTTTTATTGTAAAACAATGGAAAACTTTAATAACAAAAAAGGAAATGCTAGCATTCTCCTTTAGTGATACAGCTTTTCTCTTTTTTATTAGGTCTGAGATTGAGAATGGGTATTGTTAAGAAATACTGGTTTATTGCAGTGGGCTAGGAGATGAGATAAGAGTGAAATATTGAACACATGCACAAGCAGAATGTGTGAAAAATTGAAATGATAAGGTTTTTCAATAGGTTACTGTTAAGGTGTTTGAGGAACAGCACTTTTTTCTGGGGAAGTTGAGGAAAATTGTGATGTAATCAATTAAAATGGGTGCCAATGTTCAGGCAGAACTGTCTAAAAGCTAAATACCAAGTGTGTATATATATCTATATTTTCTTGTTTACTTTATGTCAAGACTATGTGATTTTGCAGCTGCCATAAAACATATCAGCATGCCTAAAAAAACAAGCTCTGGACCAAATAAACCTCTTTGAGTTAATCTTATATAGGCAACTGGAAACACAGAGAGCTTGGATTCAGCTGGATCTTTCCTACAGGGAAGGAATTTGTTCCCCTGAAGAATACCCATGACAGCTATACAACTCCCAAAATCTGCTGGAGCCCTTGGCCATTTGTGTGAAGCCCCTGTCATTCCACGCTGTATCTCAGTCTGGCCCCCATAGTCGCCCCCGGGTGTTGTGTAATGAGGGAACCAGAATACATCAATGCTGACCTTAACAGCAAATAAATAGAGTGTCTGATTCCCCAGTTCACTGCACCTGTGCAAAGTAGCCCTATACCTGGTTCAGCTTATTTTCAAATTCCAAACGATTGAGCAGAATCAAACAGCCATGTTTGCTTAAAAAAACCTGTGTGAGAGAAATCTTTCCTCATTCTCTCCACCAAAGTTCAATTCCCTAGCTAGCCCCTGAAAAATATACATCTGCCTCAGGCTCAGCACTAGCATGGCTGCAAGCCGTCTTAGACTGTATACTTCTCTGACCTAGGAGCACGTGTTTCTGTGTGGTGTTAGTGTCTAGCATAACAGAGATGATTGGGACTTATTGGGGACCTACTAGAGCATAAAAAACAAATAATACTAATCATGATGGCTTTTCTAATACATAAATTCTAATGTCTGATATCTCACACTCCTGTCAGACTGGAAATGAAGGATTTGCATCACTGGAAGGGAATATTCCCAGCTTTGCAATGAGACTTAGAACTTGTTTCTAGTTCAAATATAGAAAAGCTAGAAGTTTTAGGGTTCCAGGTCCTGAACCATTAAAAAATGGGGTAGGACCTCAGACAGCATCAATCATCGTAACTCCAGCAGAGCTACACTTGTTTACACTAGCTGAGGAACTGACCGCTGTTATCCAAGGCATGAGGTTTTACAGGCAAAGGGATACGAAACCCAGTCTCAATAAATATTTATAGAACACTTCATTCTGAAAGATGTCTTTCTGTAGTCCATGTGTGATACACAAAACACATGACAGGGCAGTGTAAAAAAAATTAAGCAGCACTCCTTGAGGGTAATGTGATTTTCATGTAGCAATGTGTGCAGCCCAAATTCATACCATCCTTTATTCCATATCTGTATATTAAATATGACAGTATCTTCTTTCCTTATTTTTTAGCTCATAAAGTGAATTGGCATTCTAACTCGTGGGTTTTGTGGAAAAATTAATTAGATACTTTAGTTAATACATCCATTGTGACTGAACAGAAATTCCATACAATAATGCCCCTCTCCACCACGCCACCAATGTTTTTTTTCAATTACTTTTTTGTTAAGCAAATATGTAGCATGCTTTAGGTGCTGCATCCAGTAATTAGGTTGAACCTGTCACTATTGTGTGATGGCTTTCTTACAAACCCTGTCATTATATGTGTCAGATGAACTTTAAATACTTGGCATACAGTAAGACTACATTCATGAAAACACTGGGAAGATTATTTTTATACACACTACCTGTTGTCAGTAGAATATTTGGGGGTGCAACATTAAGTGAAATCTAGGCAACCCAAAGGAAAAAGCCAGTACATAGAATGTTTTTTGTAAATTCCATTGCATCTTGTTATAAAAAGAGATAAAAATACAACTGTTTCTAGATATACATTTATATGTAATATATGTAAGTACACACACACACACACTGTATGATGGTGACTATTTCAATAAACTGGTGTTCATTCAAACTGCTGTGATTTACATGCCAAGGATTGCTCATGTTGCAACAACTTGTACCTGATAAATGCATAGCCCAAGATTCCTGGGTACACATAGTTTTATATAGAACATTAACAAATAAATGGCATTTCTCAGTTGTTCATATCTAATTTTTTATTTCAGCAAATAGTTCTGGGGACAATGCTTGAATTTGCTTTATAGAAAGCTGATTCATCATGAATTTTACATTGCAATTATCTATATTCTTCACAGCATTTATTAAGTTTCTGTAGGTAATTGGAAATTTTCACTCAAACTGTCAAATTCCAAAACAAGTAGGGTGAGATCCATGAAGCGACATAGGCATTGCAACATTGAATGTCATGGCACCTAGAATCAGAGGAACAACACCGTGAGCCACAAAGCCGAGTTAGGCACCTAGGTTCCCTGTACAGTGAATGATGAGAGAGAGGCACCTAAGAATGTGATCCACAAAAACCAGCACACTAGGTGGGAAGCCGCCTAAGCTAGCCAATGAGAGATACCACCTAGAGAGGGAGGTGTGTTGAGTCTTGCCCCCTTGGAGAGAGACACCTAAATCCAGTCTGCAGGGAGATGCCTTGCTCAACTTAACAATCCACAAATGGGAACCCACCCTCTGGAGTCAGGAGGCTTGGTTGCCTACGCAGTTTCTTCAAGGAATGAGTTAAGTGCCTGCCTCATCCCACACAAAATAGCCAGAGGAGGAGGTGATGGCAGTGCCCACCTTATAACTTTTATCCCAGTGCACAGAGAACTTGCCTGGAAGACCCAGGTTCAAGTCCACCCTCTCTGCCACAGGGAGATGAAAGGATTTGAACAGGAGTCCCCCACCTCTCAACAGTATGCGCTAACCGATGCGCTAGAGGATATTCTGCTGATAGTCCTCAGTCTCTCCTGTTGAAGCTGTTAGACTCTAGATAAAAAATTAGAATGATTTCTAATTGGACCTAGTATCTCCCACCTCCCAGGTGGGTGCCCCAAGCACTGGACAATGGAGTCATTCTCTCTCTTTCTCTTTCTCTTTCATTCTCTCTCTCTGGCCCAATGACTGTTTAAATGTTTATCCACAGTGGAATAGTCATTGAGACAAAGAGCGAGAGCAGTCAGAATAATTCTGTAGTCCATGTGTCAGAAGTTATTAATGTGCCCTCAGCTTTTTCTGGATAAGGACCTTTCTTTTTCAGGAATCTCCTGCATAGTAACTAAGGCAAATGAAAACAGTACAGGAAAACTGTTTAAAAAGGAATGTCTCTGAATGAGATTATTTGAGTTTAATGATTGTAAGTATTGTTGCTTAATTAGGTCAGTAATTCTTGTTAATTGAGATGCCTTTAGGCTATTAAATTATGCTTAGGTTTTAGGATCTGTCTCTCTCATTCCATGTGTTTGCTTCTCTTTACAGTGTCCAATCCCTCCATAGCTGTGATACACATAAAGATCTCTTATATCACAACTATAATCTAGTCAGAGGATCCAGACTCTCCAGGGCTTTAGCCTGGTTAGTTTTAGTCAGGTTCCCAGGTCAGGGAAGAAGCATGTTGCAAATGGGCTATTCGAAATATTTGCAGTTAAACTCCAAAACCCAAGTCTTCCATTGTAACAATTCATCGCTAATTCACAAAAATTGGTGTGAGTTCATGAAAGATCTGTGAGACTCAGTTTTGGCTGAAAATTGGATAATTTTTGAGTGAAAATTTTACTCAAAAATAATTCCGTTATCCAGCACCTCTGCTTTTAAAATTTTATGAAGACAAAGATCTGTTTTTTAATTCTAATGTTGTTGTGACAGATATTGCAGCCTAATGCAGTATGTTTGTATTAAATTTCTGAATTCTTTATGTACGATTGTTCTACTCTGTGTGGGAGGGTTACTACAGCTCCAGGAACTAAAATGTGTGTGTGGGGAGGGGGGGTTGATTAAGATGAGTCGCTGGGACTAGACTACTCTAGAGATGTACTACCCTGTACAATGGTTTGCATGTATTAGATCAGGCTGGGTTTTCCAGATTAGGAAACAAAGAAAGGGTTTCAGTATAAAAAGATGAGCTTGAACTGACTTGTGGCCTTCATCATGATTCACCAAATATACAGGTTCTTCTGTCCAATGGGGTCCCTTGTGGGAGGTTGGAAAGGTTTTGACTTTGTAGGCCCAATAAGGCTGATGGGTGACTTCTGGTATGTTTAGTGTGTGTTAAATCTGTTTGTTGTTTTTTATGTTTTCTCTGTATACCTTTTACCTTAATAATAAATGTGCTTGCTTCAAAAGCGCTGTATGGTAACTTGTAACTGCTGGCAATACACTGTTCATAGCCCTTGGAGAGAAAGCAAAGCACAAGTGCTGGCCTGTGGGCAGACTGGCTTGCTGGGAATATCAGGGGATTTTAAGGCTGTACAGTTCCTGATCATAAGGGAGGGGGATAAGGGCCTCTGTTCAGAGACAGGTTACAGCAGGAGTCCTTAAACTTGACTGGACACTCCTGGAGTGGACCAGAGAAGGAAGGATACAAGGGCAGTTACCCTGAATCTGTGACAGTCATTTTCACATGATTCTGAAGTTCCTGGTTTCAGCCATGATCAGAAACAAAGTACCAAAATGTCATTTGTGGGGGAGCTGTTGTGATACTTTTGTCCTAAGAAGAAGCAGGAAGTATCAAATCTCTTGGGAATGCTTATTTTTTCAGATCTCTTGCCTATTTTTCCAATCCGACTGATATAGATCCAAAACATTCATACCATCTGAGGGTTATGCAAACTGAACCAAACCTCTGAAAATGTTCAGGTTCACCCATCACAAACTACTGCCACACTTGCAGTGTCTACCAAAGAAAGTGATTGACTTGGAGTATTAGATCAGCAGAGTATGCTACATTTGCTACTTTAACTTTGTAAGTCTATGAAAACGATAGACAGGCATACAGAATATAGCCATTAAATCAGTAAAACTGTTAAAGAGGACGCAGAAAAAGCTTATAACTTCAGTGGCAAAGTTATTTCTAGAAGGCAAAGGACCAGAGCACTAAAATTGAATCTGTTGCTTCAATGTTCAGCAGCAACAGAAGAATAGGGAAGAGATATTACAAAAGCAATTTCTGCACCTGTGAAAACAAAACCAATGGCATTTGCATTTCCTCTCTGGATGTTGTTCTAAAAGGGCTACCCATCAGGACTAACCCTGAGGATGCATGTCTAATGATACAAAAAGGAGAGAGCAATTCTTCCATTCAGTCACATAAACTGTTAGAGATGGTCATCAAAATCCTGTTTGGATTTTGATCTTTCAGTGCTGTCTTCTTCAGAAAGTGGGAGGCACAGAAAGAGAGAGAGAAGTAATTTTTAAGTGAATGTCATTGTCCCTTATATTCAGCTGATGTAATAAATAGATACAGTACAATGTTCTTTGCATCAATATTTAGATTGCTGACTCCTTAGGATTAAGTTCATGAGCTTTTGAAGCCAATTTGTCTACGACCATAAAAAAGCAAGTTAGCCAATAGTTGTGGAAGGATCTGTCACTTACCATCTATATAATTACATACCCAAAAGCTATGTTAAAATAATGTTAAGGTTGCAAAGTCAAGCACTCAAAAGTTAGGAAATGCTATGACTACAGTGGCCTGTGCAACTAAAGAAAAGAAATTTCATCCTGTGGCATCATACTGACACCCATATGGTACATTGGCAGGGTTGGAACCTTTAGATTCACCACGCAGACCTCTGTCACTTGAACTCATGAAGTAATTGATAGCAGTAGTAGCTGCTTATCCTCTAACTGGACCACTGCTGGAGGGGGATGCAACACATACTTTGCCATTGGGATTCACAGACATTTGCTGACGGCAGAGGCATTATGAGACTCAAGAATCTTGTGTTTCATTCGTGGCTTTGGAAGAGACTGAGCTCAAGTGGTCACAGACCACTCTGCTCCTGTTCAGACTAAGCCTGTCCCCTTCTGTCCCTGTGCCTTCCAGCCTGTCCTTGTTTCAGTGCTGTCTTTCCCTTGCCCCCATCTTCTTGTCCAAGTCCCAGACCCAGTTTCTTTGCTTGTGCAGTCCTATTCTCTCCCTCTGGGCTCACCATCCTAGTCCCAGTCTTCTTCCCACCTCAGTTCCCAGCAAAACAAGTTTCTGCTGAGCATGTGCAAATTTCAATTTTTCAAAGGCTTATAACTTGGCCAAATGTGGGTATTTTTCCACAGGACAGCAAAAGAACAGCAAAAGTCACACCCCTGACACAAATATCCCTTCCTCACAAATTCTAAGTCCCTGTTCCAAAGCTAAACCATTTTTCCTGAAATTTTCCAAAAAATTCAGACTGAGGCAGACAACTGGCATGGAAAATTCCAGCCCAAACAATTAAAGTTTGGCAAAGTTATAAACAACTGAAAACGGGATCTTATAATGGGAAGTGTAGGGCAATCTTAATAAAAGGCCCGGTTACCAACCCCACCTACAATTTGACCCCCAATATGAGTTGATCAGTCAGAGAATGAGATGTGTGTCATGTTCCAGTCGTGTTCACAATCAGTTACTAAAACTGTGAAACAAAGGCCAGAGAAAATTTTGAATCAGCATTTAGATCTTGCTTTGTTCACTAAATTAAATATCCGTATAAAAACCGGTTTTTCTTTAAATAAACATAAGTACTGCTCAAATATACTGAGCTCCAGTCTCAGATACACAGAGTTTACACTCAGAGCAAGTGGAGAAGAGGGTTGGAAGATGGTTCTATGCCATCTCTCCTCTGCCCTGATCTTGGGCCAGCTGGTGGCTGCAACAGTTCATGCTGTAATGCTCTGCTGTCCCACCTGTGGCTGTGGCAACCACGTATCTGGTGGAGCACCATGCATTCTTCCCTGTCCCCTTTCATCTCTGACACCGCTTCCCATTTGCAACACACCCGTATACCAAGTGGTGGGGTATTGGTGACATAAAACCAGCTTGCATTACTTGAGATTGCGTTTTGTCAGGGGAAATGCTCATCTGCCTATTTAAGGGTTGAGCCTACTGTGTACATGAAAAGAGATAAAGGGTGTTTGGAGGGGGCAGGGGATTAGCTCATGCTCTCAGAAGTCAATAAGACACCAAAGCATTGGTGGCTGTATGCGGGACTATTCAGGCATCCCTTAGTTTTATTTGACTTTGATTTGAGGGATTTTGCTGCCTCCCTCTTCACTTCTGAACTGATGAAAATGTTAAAAACTAAAAGCCAGACTCTCAACTGATGTAAATTGGCCCAGCTCTACTAACATCAATGAACCAGCTGAAGATCTGTCCCAAAATCTTCACTCTGATTTTTCTCTAAGGCAAATAGATTGTTTATTTTAATTTTTGCATGCCCACTAAAGGGAAAACCTAAAACAGTAAAAGCCTGGGCCTGGTGAAAATAAGGGGACTTATACCCCATTCTCCTGCATCTTGTGCAGGTATTTATAACTGTACAAAATGGGTGTACAAAGCTAGCCAATCAATTTGATGGAATTTCATACCCACTTCCCTGTACTTTGCACTGCTGTGAAAGCTACACAGGGTTCAGGGCAGGGAAGAATCAAGCCTGTTATTTTTCAAAAAGTTGCTCCAAAAGTAATATCCTTCCACAGCTCGGTCCTAGCTTGCCTATTTAGTGGTCTCCCAAATCACTGGTGTGTTTCTGAATTATAATTCAATGAACAACTCTCAATACACTTTCCCTGCATTGCAGTCTTAATGAATTTAATTTTAACAAGTGCTTTCAAGAAATTTCGTGGCAGGAAGGGGCCTTCCTCAGCCAAAATGATTATATTGGAAATGTTCTAAATAAATTAACTGTGTTTTTGGTTTTGTACTGTACCAATCCCCTATAAATCTATTCAGAGGTGCTGAATAGTGCTGTATAGAACAGGAGCTACCCAATAGCTTTTTTACTTCCAATAGCTTTGAACAGATTTACAGAAAATATAGTTTCTCCTGGAGCCAAATCTAGTTTAGAATGTTCTTGTGTAAATCTTAGAAGAATGTGATTGGCAGCAGAAGCAGTGCCAGCACAATGCATAAGTAGTTCAAGTACAGCAAGACATTCATTTTAAGTGAATTAATTTTGGTAATCCAACAGACATAAAGCTGTTTTCATCTGGTCTTTCCAAGTTGCTGATTTACTTTAAAACTGGAAAATAATTTATTTTTAAACCTAAGACCTGATCCTCTCAAATCTTATTCATGTGAGTCATTCTCATCCATGGAAAAAGACCCACTGGAGGTAATGTAGACTACTCACATTAAGGTTTTGCAGGACTCAGGCTGTGTTTCGTGTTAACTAAAATATAAATTCATTCCAACTTTAAAGCTTTACTCATATAAAAAAGGAAGCTATACCCCAGGCACTCCATAAAATTCTCAATTATACGATCGTTGATTTGGAAGCCTGAGGTTCCTCTTCAACAACTGTCAGTGATTAATATACATGTAAGGGTTGTCATTGAGTTTATTGGTCAGGACTTTAACAGTGGCTTAATAAATAGTATAGTTGATGGTGATGGATTCAGGCACCATGGAGGTTGGCAATTTCAGATATTAAAGAGTGGCGAAGATATGCCTTGGTGAAAGGGGCCATATATGAACTGAAATAGAATTTCCTCCTAGAGGATATGTGACCAATACCAAGAGTCATGACTCCTTAGGTGAGTTCTTCAGTCTGTAGAGTAATTCAAAATACATCAGGGCAGTCTGTTGAATAGGAGAGATGGGGAACCTTTTTTTAAATGGAGAATTGGTTTTTCAAGTAAATTAAATTATAGAAAGTGCCTACTTACCTTGAACATTTTTTATTTTTCATTGGAAAACCAAAATCCAGTAAATGCTCAGGGTTTTGTTTTTTCTAATAAAAGTCATAATTTTCCATGGTAAATTTTGATTAAAATGGTGGGGGAAAATTAATTTTTGTGAAAATTTTCCCATGGGGAGGCAGGGGAATTCCAACCAGCTAGTCTGTTGAATACATTTTTAGGTGCAAATTTTCACCCATGCTTTGAGTGCATGGAAAACTGCATGAATATAATCTGGTTTGCACACATTCTAGTACGTACCATAATTTGTTGATGTAAGCATCTGCATTCTCAAAAGTGCTAGAGTCACAGCCATAAATCCATTTGTCCCAGTACATACAAATTCTGTGTAAAGAGACGTTTACACTTGCAAGAGAAAGCTGAGACCAGGCTATTTATTTATTACTGTTTAAAATGATTATATTGAAATCTAGTCACCATTGGGCATGTACTGCTGTGAATAGGGATCCTGGACCACCTCTGGAAGAACTGCACTAAAGTTCTTGTCAGAGGTAGTTAGCAGAGTCAGACTGATACTAGAAATTGATCTCCAACTTTCCATTAAGACATTTGTGCCATTATGGAGCTCCCTACCTTAACTAAACTTGAACTTTGAATTCTTAGAGCCACATTGATTGTGAGGAAATGTACTCTGTCAGCTTGGAGAATACAAATCACACCAAGCAGCACAGTTTTTATTAGATATCACCAGCCTCCAACGATATCTTATATCATATGAAGATGTGTGTGTATGAGAGAGAGCAAGAGAGATGGTACAAATGAATGTCCCAGTTTGACTGCCAGTATAAATATACCACGTACACTTCCACGTTGATAGCTCATTGCATTCATTAGGCCCCATAACCTCAACAGCACGTAGCCCATGCAGCTGGGTTGTGCATAAAAGGGATTCTTGAATTGTAGGGTACTACTGCTTTTTTATTTCCCAAATCAACTCCTAGATAAGCAGTTTCCAAAGCTGGATCTAGATCCCAATTTTGTGGCACGTGTCCATCTCTAATATTGCATTTAACAATGCACTGAGTTGTGCTGGCTTGTGGTCTTCCTTCTTCACACAAACTAGCATCGCAACTAGCACCCACAACAGAGCTGCTCAGGATTGAATCCTCAGGAAAGCAACTAACCTCTCAGCCCTAGAATGAAGCACATAGGAAAGATGCTTCCCTCTCACTGTACCGCTGTGTTGCCATGGCTGTATTCTCTGATCAGAGCGTGTACTATGGAGATGCTGCTGCATGAAGCAGCATTAACATCTCATAGCTTCTAGTGTGGTTCTTCCATATTCTGTAGGTGAGGCGTTCCAATGAGTGAAGCCCAATCCTTAGCCAGGCCCACCCTTCTTCTTTATCTGAATTTTATGCAGTAGAGGAAAAGATTGTTTCACAGAGTGCGAAACAGCCTGAGGAACTTCTTCTCCCCTCTCAACGGCCCCATCATGGCTTTGCCCACAGTTTTCTACACTTTGTTCTGTGCAATAGCAAGGAACATGAAGATTTCATTAATAATCAGTTTAGCAGCAGGATTTAATTGTCTAGATCAAATGTTTGACCTGTCTGGGTTACCATTAGGAGGTTTACTAAAATTGCCCCCCACTATGGTATAATTTCTCATACTTTTGTACATGTGTGAAAGCATTTTGGAAGCACTGCTCTTGTATAGCATTGCTATTGCACATGTTAACAATCAAGATATCCTGCATGTAGTTCTTTACAAATAAAATCCATCTCCTTTGCCCTCAGCACCTGTAAAAATCTCACATTGCAGTCATGAGGAATATACAGTACATTGCAGATTCAGATAGTCATCCTAACACTGTTTGACCTTCTGAAAGAAACCTAGTCTTGAAATAATTATAATTTTTGTCACTTAATTGCATCTCATGTGAAAAAACCCAAATGAGTGCCCTATTTTTAAAGCTCTCACAGTGCTGTTTTATGAGGAACAAGGAAAATCCCATTTATATTAATGACACTAATTTAAGCCTTATCAACCAGATATTAGTTATACTACCAAAGGCACCAGAATTACCAAGGAGGAAAATAAACTAACGCCTGTTCCTGCAAACCATGGACACAAGGAGTGAAATATTGGCCCATGAAGTTGTGGCAGAACACCAGAGGCCAGAATTTCACACAATGTGTTTAGGCAACACAACCTTAAGTGCTCCCAGTTTGACAAAGGGAAACATATAAGATGCAAAGTGATGTACTACAAACATAAATGTGTTTAGAACAATACCTTACTGCTGTTAACCATGAGGTATTACCATCATTGTGAATCAGTTCAGAGAGCCCTAAACCAATCAGAAAAATTACAACAGGCCCAGAGACTAAAGGCACATCCGCCCCATCTCCTTGTCAGTACACGTGTAGCTGATTGCCACAGGCTCCCTGCCCTTCTGTGTCCTCTGGGTGGTTTCCCACCTCCACAGTAACTGGGCTCGTAGATGTCACCTGGTGCAATCATCCATGCTGGTTTATTTACAGCGTGCTGATACACTTCCCACTCCCAAGTCAGACCCACTTGGTCCAAGGCTTTGGGCTGCTCCTCCATTCTAGTCAGAAGGCAAACTAAGGTGCCAAGCTCCTCCCCTCCTCTCTGGCCACACCTCTCCCTGGTTTCTCTCTGGCTTGCTTATATGTTCCCTCCAGCGAGGGGAACAGCTGTTTCAGCTTACCCCATTAAGCACGATCCTAGTTTGGGTTAATCAGCACCTCCAACTGTTACCCCTTTCCCTGCTGTCGGGGCTCTGCTCGTCCAGTTTACTCCAGCCCAGGCAGCAATGGGGGGCTTTGACAGAGGCGCTGAGGGAACATGGTTGTTCCTAAGCATGTCTGTTAGTGCTGCAGCTTGCTCAGCCCATTTCTAAAAGTTCCTAGTGATGGACCACCACTTCCCTGGGATGATTATGCTACGGACTAATGCATATCAGTATCAGTCAGTGTTAGCTGATATTCAGCCTTAAAAATCCCCTCTTAATTTCATCCTATTATTCCTACTAATTCCTCCTTCTCGCACGACGAAACAAGTCTTCATCCGAGGTGTTTACGCCCTTTAAATATATTTATAAGTTTAGACATATTCTCCAAATTGATGTTGCTTCTGTATTTTCATGCTTAAGTAAAAAGTGAGTGATGACTGAGAACAACGCAGCCTATTATGAAGTAAACTGAAGAGTATTCTAATTACTGCACAGAGAGATCATACTGGAAGCAGAAGAGTTCAAGTTACACTAACATATTTCCTTGAACACAAATTTGCAGCTCCACATGCCCATCAAAGGATGTCTGAAGTATACAGTATGCTGCAGTCTATAGCACAGAGGGTGCAATCTCCATCAATATCACTCTTTGTGTTACAATAAATGATGAACTCATCAAACGTAGCTTTTCATTACTAATACATATAGATCTGAAACATGCCCTAGCCAGCACAGTGAAGAGGAACAAAGACACCTCTTCTGTAAAAGGACTCTTGCAAAGAGATATTTATTACAACTGGCCTGAAGGGCAGACTAGGAAGTACACCTTTCTGTTCCTTGCAGCTACTGCTGTCGGCAGCAGTCAGTACATTTTCCCTACCCACAGACTATGCTCCCCTGAAAACATGGACCCTGATCCTGCAATCCCATAGTCCTTATCCACAAAATAGCTTCAGGGGGCTTCTCGGTGCTATTGTTATATAACTAAATATTAGTACAGATAATGACGCAGAAGGGAATACTCATGTGAGTTATGACTATAGATCTGAGCTAAGGGTTTGGGGGATCAGACCCTCATGGGCATGTCAGCACATCAGCAGGCAATATGACTTAGCATTCAATTCAGGGCTCTGAAGAGATCCAGCTGTGATGCATGCACCGGCAATAATGCTTCTTATGTCCTTTAACCCTCCATCTCCAAATCTTCCATGCACCAGGGCAGCAGAAAGCAGCGTTTAGCCCTGAATCTCTCTAAACTTAAGGTTGGCAAAAACTTTTATGTTTTTCCTGTATTGACTAGGACTTGGGAAAGGAACCTTGTACAAATGTCAGGCTTCAGCTGTACCTAAATGGAAGGTACAGGAATGGAAGAGGAACAGGCTCACAGCTGACAGCACATGAAATGCTGAGAGAGAGCCACAGAGAGAAAATATCAAATACAATTATATGGTCAGATCCTGAGTCCTCTGATTTAATTTGGCCTCCATGCAGACAAACTCCAGTTGACTTCAGTCAGAGTAAAAATGGAGAAGAGATTTCAGGATTTGACCAAGAAATTAAACATAAAACCAAGGAAATAAACCATTGTTTTAAAAATAACAACACAGCTACCTGCTAACATGTAGAATTAAATGTTTGCCATACAGTACAGACAAGCTACCTGTTTAGTCATTACAGTAATAAATGAAATAAAATATTAATTTTGTAAAAAAGCACCAAGAGGAGAAAAGAAAAACATTGATCTGAGCAGATACAGTCACAAAACAAAATCCTAATTGTCCTTGGAAGACGTCAAAAATTGAATGCAATTATTGTGGCAGAATGTGAGAGCTGCGACATTTCAGATCCATAACAAGAATACATTTTTAAAGCTTATATTTTGCTCTTAGAGCTTATCTACACTGATAAAAGCCAGCAGTAGCTGGTGCACATGAGCTACTACACACTAACTCCCCATGTGGACACTTCCTGAACTCTAAGAGTGCCTTTGTGCTCATTAAGTTAATACACTTTGGAAGCGTACTAAGCTAAACCTCCGGAGGACACTCTTTGTGTGGGGTAAGAATGTCCATATGGGGAAATAGTGTGGAGTAGCTAGTGTGCTCTAAATTTACACCCTAGTTTAGTGCCTGCTAACATCTCTGTATAAGTAAGTCCTAGTGAATTAAGGTAAACTGAATAAAGACTACTTTCATTCTGAATGTGAGTGTCTGCACAGGGGTTTAATGCAGTTTAACTAATCCACTTTAAATTCACATCTTTAGTTAATGTGGATTAATTTTCTTGAGTGTCCCCATGTAGCCCTTAGGCACAGGCCTAAGCAAGGATTGCCATGCAAATGGCACCAAGCCAGCATTAGTCCTGGAAGGCTTTGTGATTTGGCCTTGTCTACACAGGGACACTCAGAAAAATTAATCCAAATAAGCTAAAGGTATGAATTTAAAGTGGCTTGGTTAAACTGTGTTAATCCCCCATGGGTGCTCTTACTCAGAATTAAAATGGCTTTAATTCCATTTATCTTAATTCACCTCAATTAACCAATTTAAGGTTACTTTAAATCTGCATAAGAGCACACACCAAGAGATTTAATGTGGTTTAACCAATACACTTTAAATTCACACCTTTAGTTCATTCACATTAAAGTCCTCATGTATACAAGCCTGAATCACAATTCCTCCTTACTCTGAGGGTGTAGAGAGTGAGATACCCTCCATGCCAGCTCAGCTGCCCTGGCCAATGAATAGGTGGTGGGGTGGAGCCAAACCTTTATCCATTCCCCATCTACCTCATCCCTCCCACCTCTTTGAGAAGGGAGTAGACAGATGCAGAGCACCTGTATAATCCTATATACTAGGTCTGGGAAACCCATGCAGGGGGGTTAAGAGGGTTTTACTTGCTTTTACCCCTTATGGGCGGAGTGTAGACCAACTCATAGTGTAGCCTTTTGTGCAGCCCCACTTTCATATATGTATTCATAGCTTTTAAATGAACAATTGGATATTGGAGTCCTTGTGCACCCAAACACTGAGAACTTTGGGTGCAAATGTATTGCAGATGAAAGCTTGTATTTACCTTAGAATTGCATATGCAGCATAACTATGACTCAAAACAGAATAACAGAGCAATGAGGAGAGGGGGATCTACTATTTACATTAATGTTCATTACAGAAGAATAATAGTAAAACTCTTCTCAGTCCTGAAATCAGGAAATTGTACCAGTTGTGCTATGTCTGTATTTTCTTTCCAAAATCTATCCCGATCTTTCAGTGCTTCTTGGTTTGCACTGTTTACACTCTACTCATTTTCATCTCTTCCAAGAGTGCATTAACAGAATGAATGATCCAAAACATGAATGTTTTATCATCATGGGACACTGAATTTAGTTGGCTACAAAATTATAGCTTCTGCTCTTTCAATGGCAAATTGTTTCCTCACTAGTACCAATTCTCTTTTAATCTGTGTCTCTGAAATTTAATCTGTGAATCTGCTATGAAAGAATAATATCTTAGCTGCCTTGTGCTGCACTTCTTGACTTTGTTAATGTTCGTATTTAATAGCTTTCAATACTCTCTCTTTGCTATCGTGGTAACGGCTGCCTCTCCACCATCAGATAACTCTCTCAGGAGCAGTCTAAAACACCTTTCAATTACTCTTGAGTAATTATTTTGTACACAACATTAGGAGTTAAAATCATCTGGCCAAATTCTGCTCTTACACCAGTGTAAATCTGGAGTAAATTTATACTCACAAGCATGATTTGGCCTCTGTTTTCTCTGCTGGTATTTGTGAACATTAAGCAGGAGGTCAATAGCTATGTTATTCATAAAATAGGTTTTTTAAAGTATTACAAATGGAATCTGCTAAGCAATTGTCACCCAAAGTTGAGTTAAATCTTAGGTGTGTAGAAGACAGCAGCACAGGCCACTCCCAGTTCTAGCATTTGTCACTTATCACTGGGACTGCACACAAAGCAGATGTTCAGAAATGAGGCTGTCTAGTCTGCAGATTAGGACAGCAGTTCAAATTGAAATTGAAGATCAGCCGTCATCTTGGTGGGGCTGATTTTTATCCACAAACTCACAATGAGCCTATGCCAGTAAGCAATTCATGTACTGAGAAATGATGCTATGCAGTCACTCTGCACTCATTCTTCAAAACTCTCCTCTAGATGCAGTTATAGAAGTCAGCCAACCAATGGGGGCCCAGATGTGTGACAATCAGGTATAGCTGATTTTATTTAGTTTTTAAAAATGGAACCATCAAGTTGAAAAAAAAAAAAAGAAAATGAAAACGTGATGACACATGACTTCCTTTCCACTTTAAGTCTTGTCTCAAATTGGATTGCAAGTTTTCTGGGTCAGAGGTACTTTTATGTTTGCACAATGCGTACATAATGGGACCCCACTCTTGATATGTATCTTGAACAATTCAATGAATGTATTTAATCCCTGAGAAGGCAGTGAAATTTGATTGTGGGTGGCTCTAGAATCCTTTTGTTGCCAATCTCAGGTTAATTCAGAATATGATTTACTGTCAAATATTGCATGAGCATGAGGGGCAGAAGTTGCCAAAACTGTGAACCTGCCCATAAATTATGTATTTGGTGTTGTTTTATAACAATAACTACAGATACACATAGGTGCAAATTCACCATCTTCAAGCTGTTACTAGTAAGGTACAATCATGCTTTTGATTTGGAAATGTATAAGAGCACCCGTATACCTTTATTAGATTAAAGTAGTGTCGCATAGAGCTCTGTTAGAAAAAGCTTTATGTAATATCATTCAGATATAAACAGCAGATGTTAACCTTAGGTGGCCAGTAGGTTTTGCTGGAAGAAAAGGTTTTTGAAACACACAGATGCCAATGTTCAGGAGGTTCTGGATTGAGAGCTGTGCACTATTTATGACTTTGGCACTGAACATTTTCCCCCTGCTGTTTGGATCTCATTTGCCCCTTTTATTTTTCTCATTTGTAACTGTTTGCCTACTGTGGTGTTAGAAGTGGAGCAAACTGTGATCTAAAAGTTATTGGGACATGTACGTTGTGAAACTGTTCTCCCTTAAAGTATGGAGAGTACCTGTTTGAGGAGAGCTCTCTTTCTCTCTCCCTCGCCTCCCTCTTCTTTACTAAATAACTTTAAACTTAAAATGAAGAATGTAATTAGTAAATAAATTTGCTGTGGAGTGGATGGACACAGGACAAACCCTGCTCTTATGCACAGCCAGCATACATAAACTGCTCTGTGATTGCCTTTCAAAAAATGAAAGCAAGAATCTATTTGCGAGGACCAAGCATGATGTTTTCCATCAGCCTGGCCATAAAAACCCTACTTTTTGTGAAGCCAGCAGACAAAATATTTTCCCATTTGAGATTACATCAGTCAGAAATTAATTATTTAGGCCTTTTTAAAAAATGTGCCAACAACATGAAAAATATTCCACTAACACAGATGAAACCTCATTGAAATCCTAAAGAGATGGGGGTCAGATCCTGACAAGCTTTTAGCACCCAAAACTCCCACTGGAAACACATCTCAGGATTAGGCCCATTATAAACTCTTTTGTGAAAGATTTTAAATAGGAATGCTTTTAAAAATGCACGACCTAAAATTTGAGTTTGGGCTTAGATGGGCTTTAGAAATTGACACCCAATATAAGCATGTGTGGTGTACCCTTCTACACAGGTATATGGCTATTTACACATCATTATATACACGCATAAATCTTTTATACCACTTCACGTTTCACCTGATTTCATTCCTCAGGTGCAAATAATCCTGTGGCTAGAGAGGTATATTTACATTAGTAAACTGCCTGAAGGATAGGGGTGTTTGCTCAGTGAAGAAGTGGAATGTTGTGCATATAAATGCAAGTTTAAAAGTTATTAACAGAACAGGAAGTACACTGGGATCTGACCCTCCATAATGAGAGCACTGCTGCATGGCTGTCAACTTATTCCTGTCTAGTTGCCTGAATGAGGGCAATTGGCACCATAGTGACACAGTTGCATGCAGAGGATGACAGCTGAGACACGCCCATTCCTCCACCTACTGCCCAATCCTTTTTCCATGCTCAACTCTTGAGACTTACTTCTGCTGGAGGTGGAGAACTATGCTTAGTGCTTAGTCATACCTACATGCACACATAATTTCCAATTATACCAGAGAGCAACAGCCTTGATCTCCCCACTGCACTTTCCACAAGCCTTGCAAGGATAAGGTATTGGTTCAATATACATCTTAGATTCCTTGGTAGCATTAAAGGGAAATATGAGAGCTGAATTGTTGGAACTGGGAGTGGCAGATGAACATTCCATGTTCTCTGCTGAAGACACAAATTAGGGCTTGCTACCTTTTCACTGAGCACCTGGGGAAAAGGGCTAGTTATTGCCTATTTCTATTCCTATGCAATGCAAAGTAACCTGTGCTCTTTCCGTACCAAGCAATAAGCCTTCTCCACAGCACATATCCAACAAATGTGTTGGCTCTTCTTGTATCAGTACCTTAAATCTTGGATGCTATTCAGGAGTATGTTCATTTTCCTATCAAAGCACCAGCAGAAAATAAAATGAGGTTCTAAGCCATTGTGGATTTCCCTGAAACCAGAGGTGATTAGCTAGCAGGCAGATTGTATGTGCTACTAAAAAAGTGATTGCTAATGTTTTTACTAACTACAGTATCTCAGTTCTCCTTGTGATGAATATATTTTCAAGTTGTCACCAATCAGTCAACTGCTGAAAGTGTAGCCAGGCATCTCCAGCTGTCTAGTGAATAAATGTGTTTCTAGAATGCTTGCTCTTAATGAGTGTTAATTTTATGTGTTGATGTATGTTGTAGGGAATATGAGAGATCAACTGACGGCATATTTATTGACACCATATGGCAATCCTGTAAATCATGGCCAGTTGCAATTCTGTATTTTCTTTCCCAGGTGTAAGCTAATTGAATAATATGTATGCATCAGGTGTGTGGTGAACTCGCTTGTAAAATGTAAAGAAGTGGTACAGTGATTTTTGGAACAGGATCCTGCACTCTGCCCTCTGTAGCGGCAGCCAGGTATAAAGGGAAAAATGATCTCAAGATCATTTGCAAAGAGGTCTTTGATGGTTCACTAGGCTCACCTTCTAGACATCATTTTGGTAACAGGTTTTTAGGTGGAACAGGTATTTATAATTCAAAATTAATTAATGGTAGATAACTAGAAGGGTCCAGATCCTCACTTTGTGCAAGTCAGCGTAGCTGCACTCTACTCAGTGGAGTCGCACCGGTGTACATCAGCCAAGGATCTTGTCCATTGTACTTAGATGAGGTTGATTACTCGTGATGTTTGGTTTTGGTAACCTACATACAGTGTTTGGTTGATGTTTTGGTAACCTACATACAGTGATTGTGTCTATTTAAATAAGATAATTAAGTACACAGTTGTGATAAAACTGGCTCTTACTCCTCTCTGTATTTTGAGTCAGCTCAGATCTGTCACAACCTAGAGAATAGTAGTTTCATAATATTTGTTTTTCTTCCTGACAGATCCCCAGTCAGTGCTGTACCCTGGCTACAGCAGGTTTTAATATTTAGTGAGATTTATCCACACTAATATTTCTTATTCTTTGGGTTAAAAATTGGTTTTCATTCTCCTTGGGACAGAACTGATTTTTTACTCTTGGATTTTCCCTAGATTGTAACTGAGGCCAGGTGGGCCACAGAGGATGTCAGAAGTCCAGGTCCCAGATCAGCTGAAGGATAATTGCAAAGAGAATTACATCAGTAATGTTGAGACTTTCCGCGGTGGCCTTACCTCGTTCATCCTGAGAGTGTTCATTATTCCCTTAGTAGCTGATGCATATTTACATGGCGTAGATTAAAGTCTGGTTTTAATTAAACACATGTTTGTGCTTCGCCCTTAATTAAGTGCAAAACCATTTGTAATCCTATGGATTTTATAATTCACGACCTCGAGCTAAACCATTGCATGACTATGCATTTAAATTTTGGAAGGATAGAATTCTACACAAAATAAACATGACTTAAGAAAACCTAAGCCCAATGTGGCTCTCTTTGCCTAAGAACTTAGATGGTCCCTGTCATGGTACCATAGAAATAATAAGAAAAGAGCTTTTTACCATAGTAAGAATATAGTTCCTCATGAAAGCTGCCTTTACCTATTCATAATTATGGAATGACTCACTTTCCCTTTATTACACTGAGCTTTGGAAACCTTCTGAAAAGCAGTGCCACACAAGTGACCTTTCATGACACCAAATGTTAGCAGCCAAGTTTATAAAAAAAGACTGATCTAATATCATTGCTAGGGACTGGGCATGTAAGGTCTTCCCAAGCCTGGTCTATATTTACAGGGAAATTTGGCGGCAGTCGATGGGAGTTATGCCAGCTACACAGAGTACCTTGCGTAACTTACGGCAACTTCCTAAATCCTCTTCTGTGCGCCATCTGTGCTATGCTACGCCGACGGGAAATGCATACTTGCCGATGCAGCACTACGCTTTTTGGGGAGGTGGTTTTACTAAATCGACTTCCAGATCAATTGAGCAGGTCTTCTCTTCCGCTAAATCGATCCGGATAAATCGATCTGATGGCAGCAAATTTGCCACCGTCAATGAAGACATACCCTCAGAAAGGAAGGTACAGAACCTCTGCTTCCCATTGTTGCAGGTCCCACACTAAGCAGGGATCTGGGGAATGGCCATTTCTCAGTCAGAACAAACAACAGAAATATGTATCTCCTCCCGGGAACATGGAAGCATGACATGCATTGTCAACCCTTCTTATCCATAAGCCTTATCAGCCATGACCAAATAGGTTTAAAAAAAAAAAAAAAAAAAAAGCTAAGTATGTACAGTACACTTCACCAATAAAATTAGTGGAGTTTTGGATAGAACCCCACAAAAATCACTCCAGATATCCAGAGACGTTCCCTTCATCCACAGCTGAGAAAAGGAAAAACTGAGGCAGGTGTGATGTTGGCTGGATGGGGGAGCGGGGGGAGGAGGCATTTATTATATTATTTAACATCAGTATGTCAAAATGATAATAATTCATATGAAATATGCCATGTCAGGTACTGTTAGAAAGGCTATAATGTGCTAAGTAAGATGATAATGTTTATGTTCATGTGTTATATGTGTAGTGGAAGTTATGGATATGTTTGCATCTGTATTTCAACTTGTACTATGTTTCTGGGCGACACCCCAGACAGGATGGCTGCAGCAGGCTTAATGGCCTATTAAGGAAACTCACAGGTACAATGGGCCCTGGGCGAGAAGCCAGGGATATACCTGATGAGTCACCATGACTTACTCATGTGACCCTGGACTCCATCTTATTCCTATATATTTCCACAAGCAGCATAGCAAAAGCCAAAGGACATAAAAGGCAGCTGTACCACATCATTTTGTCTTCAGTCAACAATCTTCAGTCAGTTTCCCATCTTCACCTGCCTCTGGATCAACTCATCTACAACTGAACTGAACTGAAGCTGTGAAACAAAGGACTGAGACCCATCCAGGTACTGGATGTATAACAGAGGGACTATACAAGCCTGCAAACTCCACAATTCTACTGGAAACCTGATGGAAACAGACTTCCAGTCATTTGTGTGTATGTGATTGCTTTGCTCATTTAACACTTCTCTTATGGCAAAAACAACGAGAGTTCTGTAGCACTTTAAAGACTAACAAATTTAATTTCAGTAGGCATAAGCTTTCGTGTGTTGCACCCCACTTCCTCAGATGCAGTTGGTAGAAATAATATAGCAAATACAGGCAACATATATATGGTAGGCAACATATAAATAGCCAAAGGCATAGATAAAAGTGGGGTAGGTGGATGAAAGCCGGGTACTTGAGGCTTAATTACAACCATTGAGTAGGAGGTGAGAATGGGTAATCAGAGCAACTTACTTCTTTTAATGAGAGAGCCATTCCAAATCTCTGTTTAAACCCAGTTTGAATGTGTCAAGTTTGCAGATAATTTCTAACTCAGCAGTTTCTCTTTGAAGTCTGTTTTTGAAGTTTTTTTGTGATAGGATAGCAACTCTCAGGTCAGAGATTTCTACCAACTGCAACCCACGAAAGCTTATGCCTACTGAAATTAAATTTGTAAGTCTTTAAAGTGCTACAGAACTCTCGTTGTTTTTGCTGTATACAGACTAACACGGCTACCCCTCTGGAACTTCTCTTATGGTTTGTTTCTTTCCTTTTATAGTAAACCTTTAGTTTTAGTTACTAAAGGATTGGCTGGCAGCGTCGTATTTTGGGTAAGATCTAAACTTATATTGATCTCGTACTGTGGCTGACCCTTTGGGGTCAGGAGAAACCTTTTTGGTAAAGAGCATAGAGTTTTAAATAACTGATCTTTTTACTGGACCTAGTGGCTGATTGGGAGCCAGAGACTGAAATGCAGTGAAGGGGGCTGTGTATATTTTTATTTTAGCTTCTTGATAACCAGTGTGGGGAATCAGAAGCACTGTTTGTGGCTGATTGGGAAGTCTGTCTACAGTGTCACCCACCAATGCTGGGAGAATCTGCTTTCCTTTTACAGCCTGCCCTGACCTTGGCATTTTCAGGTGACTACCCTAGGCATGAATGGGTCACAGCAGGAAGGGCCATCTGGTCCTCTTATAACCTTGGGCCCAAACATTCTGTAACTTGATAGAGTGCTTATCTAGCCCCAGTTGACAGCTCAGCAGAAATCAGAGGTGTACATCCTATTGTGGGAATGTGCAGAAACCATCTTGGAGAAGAATCTCTCTTTTTTCTTTCTACCCAGATAGAAGAAATAATTTGATAGAATATAGCAGTTTGTTTGCTTCGTTCTATGTGAAGAGCGCTGTGTTGTGTTATCTACGTGTAGAATTGTACATGTAGTGAAGAATTAAATGAAGGAAAAACTAAGCAAAAGAAATGAGTTTGCACAAACAAATCAAGAATTTGCAACAACAAATCCAATTATATTCCCAAACCAATAAAAATAACTTCTCATCAAAAACCAATCAATGTCACTCATTTACAACAACAAACTTCTTATGACATACATTTTCAAACCCCAATTGCAAGCAGTTGAAAGCAAGGAAATGAAGAATTAAGGGCATTATAAATCTAACACTGCCCACATAATAAATAAATAACATTCTTATCAATTATAAATTAAAATGTATTTCAGCACAAAAACCCTTAACTCTGCCCCAAACTGAATACTATTCTTTCACAATAATCTCAAAATAAGCAAAGGTTGCATCTCCATAGCCCTTCACTTCTCCTGATACTTGCCAAGCAGAGCTTCAACACTAATGCCCAAGTTTGGCAATCTCTTCTGAAAGCCTGTTAACACGGAGAGTTCAGAAATCTAATTGATTTCACTTTGCCATTGATATTAAATTCTGTAAGAAATGTTTCCTCCAGTAACTAAAATTATACACTGCAGCAGATCATGTGGCAGATTTCTTTACAATCACAAATCTAAACTACCTGACCTTTTGGCCAAACAGAGATGAGTAAACAGCAACTGTATATGCCTCACCAGGCACATTTACAGTAGTTCTACAATACTAGCCTAGTACATGATCTTCCAGGATTACCTTTAAAGAGCGGCATATTTGTTGCACTGATTCCACCTATGTGACTTTGAGTCTCCAACCTCCTTACAAAGCACAGAAAAAAGCAATAGAAACTATCAGGACCTGCTTTACTATCCACAAAGTGTAAAGCCTTTTCCAGTTCTATATCTTTGTATACAACCAGTGCTTTCCAAAAAAATAAAATAAACTGTTTTATCTGAGCTAAGGCATGGGTCTGAAGTTCTGCCATTATTTATTTGTTGCACTGCAACAGTGTGCTTGATGCTGAACTGTGCTAGTAGGAGTCATGGGGTTCTAACCTCAAGCACTTTATTGTCTAAGATCCAACACCTACAGAGTGCCTGGTGCCTACAGAGGGGTTCAGGCATGCA
This sequence comes from Emydura macquarii macquarii, assembly GCF_026122565.2. Lineage (NCBI taxonomy): Eukaryota > Metazoa > Chordata > Testudines > Chelidae > Emydura > Emydura macquarii. The sequence goes on along the minus strand of NW_027132618.1, from coordinate 2,756,451 downwards.
GCATCTTACCAGTCTAAACTCTTAGGGTTCAATGCCACAAGGCACTCAGCACTCTTGTGAGATGCTGAACACCTTCAACTCCCACTGTCTCCAACAGAGTTCAGCGCACTCTGCATGCATTGTGAGGTGGCATCTGCAAGATACAGTCCTATAAAATCGTGTTTTATCCTTAAACATGAGAGTAAGGGCTGAAATATTGGGTCCTAAATCCTGTGTATCTGCCATGAAACCTCTTCTTTTGGAGTATGGGTAGGAAAACAAAATCTTGTGCTTCAAGAGGGAAAATACATCTGATACCATTTGTCTCAGGAGCTTTGCAGCTATTACAACATAAATTGTGAGGAATTAAAAAAAATCACTTTGGTGGATAAAATTAATAGTTCATCTTTTAAAGTCATCTTTTTTTATAGTCTGCACAAATGCAATTGAAATGCTAATCTTAAGAATTTAAATACCACAAAGAAACAGTAGCTAAACTATTAAATTATAAAGAAAGATCACTTACTTTGTTTTAACCTTTATAATGAAAATTATTTTCTTATTAAAAAAATCAAAGAGCTATTACTATATTCTTGGGTTTTTAAAGAGGTAATGAGCAGTAAACTCGGCAATTACTCACATACATTACTAAATGTCATTTGTTAAACAATTGCATACTATGAAGAGGAAGAGATATCTAGTCAAGGAAGAAACTTTCGTCCGATTTCATACTCTGTGAATTCTAATTCTTTAATGTGATGCTTGAATAATTTTATGCACAGCACTGCAAATAAAGGTAGAATTTTCTTGATGTCTGTTTGACTATAGGCCTAATTGAAATGCTTCTTACACCATCTTGTGTGCTAATTCAACCAGCAAAAAAATCCCAATGTGCTTTTAAATGATACAAAACTAGATAGTATATCACACTTTCAACATCATATATAGTGACATTAAAGAATTTGTGTTGCTTTTATCAAACCACTAGCTCAGGGTTTTGCGCATCTTTTTATCTGCAATAATAGTTATTCCAGCAAGAACAGTTTTAATTAAATGTTGCTCTTTAAAATCAAGAAACATACAAGGTCAAGTATTTTAGGTGAAACTTGCCAGACTATTTTGGGTGATTAGTTGGAAGTTTTCTTTCACACTCTTTATTATTCCTGATGTTATTTAAAGGATAATAACGGTTGTAACATATTTATTATTTTTATCATCATTATTGTATTTTACTTACTGCTCTTGTTAATTAGAATTTGGTCATAGTAAGATCTTCAACACATTCATAATGGGGAACTGAATTTGCTGTACAATGTTAACCTGTGCTAAATATTTTAAAATCAACACACAATGATTGCTTTTAAAAAGTCAGTATAATAATCTAGTTGTGGGTCCTGATTCTGCACTAACTCATCTTACATTTTACATCTATGCAAAATGAATGCAAGGTGGATGCCACCTGCCACTATTCTGGTTTGGTAACATTTTATATTCACTTTGTAAATGTGTAAATGAGAACACAACATTGACAGTAGTAGAGAACTGGGCCCCTGGTATTTATAGAAGGCCAATCACCATGGTATTTGGGACTCATTATCAAGATTTACATTAGAATAAATGTGATTCAAAATGGACTCTGGTCTTGCCCATGCTTAGATATCACTGCTTGTACTTAGATTCATTCTTTCTATTTCTCCTTATCTCTGAAGAGGTCCTAGAAAGTAGGGTCAGAGTCCACTGTGATAGAGCATGACAGTACTCCTTTTCTATAATTATTTTCCTGTTCTTCCAAAGGCACCAACACTGTTCTTCCATTCATTCTCCATTTCAGTCAGTGTGCCATCTTCCTTGATGTCTGGAATCACTAGTCTTGCAAGAATTCCTGCCACCCTTGAGTCCATTATGGTGGTCAGCACATCCATCATGTTTCTGACACTTTTGATTTGCTCCTTTACTCAAGAATATAGAACTCTATTTTCTCTTGGCAGGTCGCAGGTCTCCTGCATCAGGACATCAATAAGTGGGTGAGTGTTAGGACCAGTGATGGCATAACAGAGGTTATTAGTATTCATGTTGGTATAACTGTTATAGTCTGGGCCAAATACCTCCCTACGTTCATACATACAGACTCACTGCCTCCCACAAAATCTGTTCGTAAAAGGAAAATCACATGTTAGATAGGTTATTGCAATAGTGGTACTGTAGAGCTTCCTTTAGACATTTGAAATAAAAAACAGGTATTGCGCAAACAATGGGTTGTTCCTTGTATTGGGATATGCACATGAAAGCCATTTTTTCTAGGTGAAGACATACAGAATACAAAAGTGTATTCAATAATGCAGAATTGTGTCCATGAGAAAACTACAATGTGGCGGTTTTATTCTTTTACACAATAACCTAAAGCAGATAGGCACTACAGCCAGTAAATATACTGGATGTGGACTGCATTTAGATTACTATTATAACTGATAATGCATAATATTTGTCAATGAAACATCTACAGTGATGCACTGCATTGCATTTGGAATTGGCTAATATTAATTTATTTCACTTCTATGCCACACATTTCCTTATTTTCATATAAACCTGATTAAATTAGTGTGGTAACTGATTAGATGTTATCCATCTAATCTATGTTTCTGTCTCAACTATATACGTAGGTTATATATTGGTCCCTGATCCTGCAAACACTCATGCACATGCTTTATTTTATTATTATGAGTAGTCCCATTGACTTCAAAGGGTCTGTGCATGGTAGTAAAGTTAAACATGTGTAAGCATTTGTAGGATTGGTGCCTTGGCACCTGTAGTATCTCCAGCTAAAGCCAACGTAACAACAGATATCTGGTGTACCAGTAATACTTCATCTTTGTGTCTAATACATCCTATTGAACTCGGCAACGAGCTTGCTTAAGGAAAGTTTTGCCCCATACTAAGGAGCTAGGAAGGTTTTTCAAGTAGAATGTGGATTCCTATACAATGCATTCAAGAACTATGTTTTACCAACATATAATTTACATCCTTGAGCAACTTTTTGTTGTAATAAAAAATTAACACTTAGGCCTTGATTTTCAAAAGTGAGTGGTAATTTTTGCCCCAATGTTTAGGTGTCCAATTTAAGACTCTTCTACAATAGGTGCTACCACTTTCTGAAAATCAGGCCCTTGGACTCATCTCTAAACTGGGCAACAAAAAACTGAAGCATCCAGAATCACTAGTTGCATTTGAAAATCTTGTCTTTAAGCATATAGTGAACGTGAAGTATCGTCTGACGGACTAACAGACACCCGGCTTTCTGAATGACAGTAGAAGTAAATGGTAACCAGAAGCAGCTGCTGAAATGAGGCAGGACAGGAGACTCTAGGAACCCTGCGTAGACCGAGAGTCTGAAGGAGGCAGTGGACCTTGAACTGTAAGATGTGAAGATATTTCCATTCCTGAACACTTGCAGATGGATGGAGCCTGGAGAGACTTGCTAGGAAAGGGCCAGCAATGAGATTAAACAAATTACTTTGATCTGAAAAGGAGGAAAGTGCCTTGATTGGAAAGAATTAAAATAACTGAGGAAATAAAAGACAATTAAAAGACTCTCTCCCCACCTCCCCCCCAAAAGAAACTCCTTGAAAGTGTCAATGTTGTGGTCTGGTAAAATGGAGGAAAATCATGTTTGGTAAGATAATTACTAGTAGTTGTAAAATTAAAAACAAAAATCCAAGCACATTTACCAATAAGAATACTATCTAATTCATATTAATTGTTGATAAGTGAAAGAGAACTGTGTTATTCCAGGAGCACAAAGGATTAGCAGAATTCTTTGAGTAGGACTAGAGTATAGGTTTACATCTGGCTTCATTTGTCCACAGCTTGAATGCCAGCATCTGGCCCCCTAGCATCTGAAACCATGTTGCCTGGTCCTGGATCTTGTGGAGGGAAAAGAAGATGGAGTCTCTGTTTCTTATGAGAACTGGTCTGTAGGAATGGCTGCAAAAGCCTGAGATGGAATGTGCCTTTCTAGCAGATGTCTAGTCTCAGAATGTTTAGCAGTAACAAGATAGTTATGAGGCCTAGGCGCTGGCAGGGACGGAATGTGGAGGAAGACCTTGCAACTTAGATAGGGACAGTTGAAAAGTACTAGGCCAAAATATTCCTAGATAAGTAGTTTTTAGTATGTATTGCCATGGAAACTGTGACATAAATAGACTTGTTTGTGTAAGGCTATAAAAGCTTTTAAAAATGTATGTTTAAGGTCGCCCCTAGCATATAGGGACCACCTTCTTTACGTAAAAAATAAACTCTTGGCTTTGCTAAACTGCTGTCTGGCTTATTTGGACCATCCGCTGGGCAACGGACGTGTAAGTAAGGACCACTGAGATTGGGTTCTTCCACAATCTGTAGCTCCACAGCATTTACTTTGGATTCAGACATAACCTCTCATCTATTGCAGCCAATTTAATGTCTAAAATCATACATTTCTCCTGATCTCACCTTCAAATTGTATAGTTAAGGACAGAGAAAGCACATCAGTTTGCTGTATCAAAAGTGATCAGACTGGTAGCCCTGGTTGAATTCAACAAGACAGATTACATGGGTAGCCATGGTATGTAGCTTAAAGGTGCTTATTAGGCTAGGGGAAGTATGATCACTACCTTCTGGCACCTGCCAAGCCCTGATAAAATTAGACTTTGAGATGAATGATGAATATTGTGTATCCCAACTTCTGGAATATATCTAAACAGAAATGCCAAACGCAAGAAGGATTTTCAAATGTGACCAGTAAAATGTCCTGCTGTAAAACTGATGGTCTAAAATAGATACATTTCCAGTCCTAACAGGACATTTAACCAGATCTGGGTTTCCTGTTGTGTTGGAGGAAGCAGAAAGAATTCCCAAATAACACCCTTTTCATGTCTTTTTAACATCTCAGTGGAGTATTTCATTTCCTACCAGTCTTCTGTTACACTATTATATTTCATCCAAAGAAGCTTCCCCTTTGCTGTTATATAGACTAGACCATTTCTCATGTTTAAAAGGTTTAACAGAACCTGCTCTGCTATCTTTAGACCTCTCCTAGGACCAGCTTCATTCATGGAGGTGACTATGGTTTGACGAGAAGTATTTTCATTGCAAAGAGTTTCAACATCAGGAGTACAAATATTTTGGAGCACACCTATACCATAGCAACAATACCATGTCTGCTGCTGCAGATGTTTGTGTTAGAATGCTGTAATACTTTGTTTGACAAGTTAGAAGTGAAGGGACTAATAATTCAGCTTTTTGAAGGATGGCTTTTTATTATTGAATAGAAAAAAAAAGGAAAGGAAGAAAGTCAAGCTTTAGAAAGGGCTAAAGGTTCAGAAGGTATTATTATTATAAAATTAAACATTGCATTTCCACAAATTACACAGGGCTGCCTGACAATTTTACCAGTCACTACAAAATGGCCTCATGTCAGGCTATATCTGAGAGACGGCTCCTTCAGAGAGAGAAATGCTTTTTTCAACAGGTCATTAAAATCTTTGGTCATTTTACAAAAACATACATTACTATAAATGGTTGTGGTGGTTTTAGTACATTTCAAAAGCTTAACTGTTTCTTTCAGAGTTTAATGTCATTTATTTTCTTTCAACAACCATCCAGTGGACTTCAACATGTACTTAAAGTTATGCATATGCTAAAGAGCTGTCTGAGCTGGAGTCCTAATGAGTCAAATGAGTTACATGTAGGCCTGAGTGTGCCTGTTCAGTTACAATAAGAACCAAAACAAATGTTCCGAAAACTTTGAAACAAACAACAGTTGGGTTAACGTACATTTTTTTTTAAAGATTGTTTGGGAGAAAAGCAAAAAGTATTGAGGGAAAGTCTGATCTTGTGATATATTCAGCCCCTTTTTGCAGATCAAAGAAATCTGGGCAACACTCAGACTTATGGCTAGAGAGGAGATTGTTGCCACTGAGACTGAATTTTTGCTAATGGTATCTGTGAATCAAGATCTTAAGTGTTAACTCTCAATATAAAGTTAAACCTAAACCTAACAATAAGCACTTAGCATATCTGAATTTCATCATTAGCAACCACATAAATGTTAAGATTTTTTGCACCATATGTACTGCATGGTACATATTTGAACTTCTAAAAGAAAGAATCTCTCATAAAACATCATAGTATTGCCATTTGTTAGATATTCACCATAGTTTTTAGAATACAAGCGCAGAGTAATATGTGTCTTCCAACTGTAGCTAGAAATTGCACCAAAAAGTGGAGAACCACAGGAGACAATGGTGCACACACAGCTAAATAGAGATAGTAATAATCAATAGCGGACCACTCATATCCCCAAAACAGTATTTCCCCAACTTTTACTCCATGACTATAAGAAACTGTGAGCCACATTCAGAGGGAGGGTCTAAGGGTATCTAAGATGGCATGAGTTATATCTTCTTGTGGCTTCTTCAGTGTGTAAACTGCACTGAATTAGGTCAGTATCCATTTTTCCAAAGTGTAAATTACACCTACCTATGTCATTCCTGAATTCAGCCCACTGAGTCTGAGATAGTCTCAGATGATATAACTTACACCCTGAGGGTCTGAGGAAGAGGGATATAATATGAAAAGAAACTACAAAGTGGCTGTAAAGTTAATGAAGGCCCCTCGCTTTAACTTACAACTTCTTTTCGATTCTGGATGTGTAAGTTACAGCAATTTGAACTCAGTTACACTTAGGTATTCCTGTTACATTTCACCTCCACATTTGGCTTTTTGTTTTACTTTGCAAGCTGATAAATAATAATTCCAGTTACTTCAGTAAAAACAACGAGAGTCCTGTAGCACTTTAAAGACTAACAAATTTAATTTCTGCAGGCATAAGCTTTTGTGGGCTGCAACCCACTTCATCAGATGTGTTCTGATGGATTCAAAATGACATGTGGGCTTGTGGAGGGTGTGTGGAGTAGATGGGGCAGATTTAGGAGGCTGAAAAAACTTTTATCTATACTTAAGAATTTTTATGTTTGCCAAGTTACAGAGCCAGTGTCCATTGCTTTGATTATAAATTAGGAAGTGACTCCTGCATGCTCAAATGCAATCTGGGATATGAAATCTACACATTCATCACAGAAGTAAATATCTGCCAAGTCTCATGTGTTCAACATGTCACAGGAACTCCTTATGCATTGGACAGGCATATATTTAACTCTGCTTTTCAAATGGGCACCACAACCTACAGGTGAACTTTTATGAGCTCTCTGGGTCATTTATTTAAATTTATTTTCTTTTTAAACTTTTGGTAGTAAATTGCTGAAATGATTTCCTTCTTGGGTCCCCAAAATGCAATAACTCTAACATGCCTTTTATGTTAACTACAATGACTTATTGGGTCAGAATAATGAGAAGAAAACATAAAGTGATGACAAAAAACGTGTAGTTCTTTATAACAAACTTCAGCCTAGGCTCATTCTCCAGCTAACTCCAACTGCATTTAATGAATCATTTGAACTGTGCTACACAGAAACTGCTTTCCCTTAGCCTGGAAATTATGTTGGGAAAACATTCCCTTATGTCATCTACCAGTAACAAAGCAGTGAGAGACACAGAAAAGCTTTCAATTTTGGGAAACCTTCTTTGTATCTTCTATCTCTGTGGCAATGTTTGCAAAACTCACACTTCTGATTAGAAAGTAAACATTTCCATTGCTGTATTATTGGACAGAAACAGTTCTTCAGCAAAAGGAAAATTTTCACAAATTATCGTCAACATTTGGGGGTAAGGTTGTAAAAAAAAAAATCAAACTATAAAGCCCATTTTTAAGATTTTGGCAACTGACACTTTTCAGTTTTCAGTTGTTAAAACCTTAAAAATATTTGGTATTTACTTTTTTTTTTACAAAGATTTATGAATTTTGATGAAAATAAAAAATCTTTGTTATCACAGAAATGTTTTGCATTTTACAACTAGTTCCACTTCTTGTCACTATCATTCTCCAGAGTATGTGTTTGAGATAAAGTGGCTAACAGAAGGAGGGTCCCATCAAAGATATGTTCCTCTTGCCTTGGAAGAAATGTATCATATTTTAGATCATACCGGAGCAGTTTCTAGAAAACTCCTCTAGAAAAATGAGAAGCGAACAACAGTGGAAAGAGCAAAGCAAATGCAAATGACTTTTCAACTTGCCGTATGATAAACACAATGGGTTTCAGTTCTGCATGAACAGTACAACTGATAAAAGTTGTTCAACTGCAGAATCTTATACCTTCTCTTTCTGTATCATAGATTCAATTTCTGACAATGTAGACCTCATTGCTCATTCTCTCAATGCAAATGTAGTCAAATGAGCTGTGAATTGCTGTACACTGTGTCACGGACATACAGCTCAAAGAAAGGTGAACCTAGTATTCGGATATCCTTTCCTTACACTGTCTAACAGCATCCATATGGATGCTTTCTGTCAGTATATAATAATGCATTATCACGCCTCATGTCATGTGCAAAAGAGATAATGCAGAAATAATCCCCCAAAAAGTGTACAAGTATTTCCAGCCTATTCCCTGAGGTGTGGCTCAAGCCTCCTCCCTGTTGCTTGTTAGTTGAAGTGGTTTCTCTCTTCTCCTCATGTGGGTTGGGTCCTGGGTGATTTGTTGTGACACCTGGTGAGTCCACTAAAAGTGACCCTCACTGTGCCCAGGACACAAGGTATGCAGTCCCTTGGAAAACTGCCTAATGCCACTACTACTGGCAAGCAGTATAAAAAAACCAATACACAAGAAACAAAAAAAGTACATTAACACAAACCCCAGCAAAGAAATGTCACACCCAAAAATATAACACGATGAAACTGTACCGGAAGCAGGAAAATAGGATCTGGGTGGGAGAGAGTTATGATTAACTAATAAATACTAAAAGTTAATAAATCAACAAATTCCACACCTCCAGACTTTCACAAGTTACCTTAACTCCAGGTGCCTCCCTGGCACCTTCTGAGGCAGATGGTACACTGAAAATGATTTCAGAGGAGATTGCTGCAGTGTTGACTGTCTCTAACAAAAGTAGAGGTCCTCTTACAGTGTCTTTGCCCTTGGGTCCTCTCCTGACTCTCTGGTCTGAAGTCACACAGAGGTCTCAGCCACCTCTTGGTAGTCAGCGTTGGCTCAGCTCTCTGCCATCCAGACACTGGTCTTCCACTGGGCTGGGACTGCCTGACTCATTCACTAGATCCCACCACAGTTCAAAAACTCCCTCTGTGGGGAGGAAAATTAATCAGCGACACCATGAACTGTTCTGGTTCTCTCAGCTCCAAACTCAAAGTTCAAAACTGAAAGAAACCTAGTCGCTTTGTGTCTGGATCAAGCTGTCTTCTCTCATTGGGGGGTCTCATGGCCCGGAAAACTGTTTGTCCATATCACCCCATGCAGAAGTCTTCCCATTGACCTCAGCTGGAGTTTCCAGTCTGTTCTGTTCCCACCCCTGACTCCAACCATGCTGAAAAACAATGTCAGGGGGATCTGGTACCCATTACTGTTGTAGTGTAGCCTGATTTTATAGTTATTAATTTATTGAATAGGGTAATAGGTTTGCCAATTGCTCTAATTAAAGGATTATGAGGTTCGTGTCCTAAATCAGGCTTCAGGTGAGTTATAAGGACACCGGGTACAACACAGGAAAAATTCCAGTGATAACTAGTATTTGTATAATTTTGTAAATTTATTAAAATAACACAAAATAATAAACAAATGACTGATACAGAGAAAATAAAATGAATAATCAAATTGATAATGGATTAATACAATCTTAAAGGTAAAGACTTATTTGATAGATATATCTATGATATGCTTTAAACTAGTATACTCATACCCTTCCTGGACTTGGTTGAAAGAGATGTCTAATTTCTCTAGTTGGAGTTGAGTGGAATAAGAGCTGTTTCAAAGCTAAGAGCTATAAGCTAAGACTAACATTACAACTTTAAGAATATAAAATAAAAATGAATCTTAACACTAAATAAAACTTTAAGCAGGAGTAGCTGACAGTCGACTGCCCCGATGAGCTGGATTTGATCTTTCTTATACTCCCAAGAATATGGATCCTTCATCTGGGCCCATACTTGGTCTTTCCACCTTCAAACTTTTGGGGTACATATTGTCTATTGGCTACTAGGTTCGTACGTATTATTGATGTATCCACATCCTTCTCCAGGTGGTCTTTTGTCTCACCTTTGTTATTTCTAGCTTATTGTGGGTTCTGTGGTGTTCTTGTAAAGTTTCTTAGTAACCGGGGACAGCCTCTTCCCCTTTTAATGTCCCTTGACTTGTCTAGGGTAAAGGTTATGACCATATATGTCTTATCCTGTTATACATTGATACTTATCTAAGCCAAAGGTTAAATATATATATATATACTAATGGTAGCTGTCATCCAGATGAGGCCTGTGATAGCTGTCATCCAGGATGTGGCTTATAAGGTACTTTTGCATTACAGATGAATAAAATATATAATTGTATTATTTAATAGCACAATCGTATGAAAATATATATGAAAAATATCTCTAATAATAATGCAAGCAAGCAGGCTAATTCTATAGGCTACAAATGTCATAGGGTAGGAACCCCTAGGATCAGTACAGTGTTCCAGAAGCAGGCAAATTTCAAGTGTGGTCACAATTATATATATTATCATTTTGTTTGTTTAATTGAACAGCATAACTTGATTATTGGACTGAGTTTTGGAACTTTGGATACGTCAACTATAGGAGCTGGAGCAGAGGATGAAATATACTTTTTCTTTCTTTCCAAATGCAGTGTGAAAAAGCTTTGTAAATAGAGATTGACACTCTGTGGAGCTTTTGCCTTGACATCACATGAACCAATCTACTTATTTATGGTAATATGGGGGTAAATTCCAGTATTCCTTTGTCTTTAAGGTCTTGTGCTGCATTCAGGTACAACTGGCTGAGGGAGAATATGAGTCTTTCAGTGTATGGAATATTTGAAATTAAAGATATTTCTATTGTTTCTTGGCAATGCTGAAGCAATAGTCTACAAGGAAATAAGCCTGCACATGCACTTTGGAGACAATAATGAAGAGCTTCTTCTACCCTTATAGAGCCATTTATCATTTTCTGAAATGTGGATGTCCTTGGGGAAGCTTTGTAAGTTATGATATAGTGTTAGTGGACCTGAGTGCTGGCTTGGGCAAGTTCAAGAATAATGCTTACTGTTAAAATAATGATGCCTGTTGTTAATTTGCCAGCCACAAGATGATAAAAAAAATCTCCCTTTATTTTCTGATGAGTGTTGTTTCATGACCTATGAAGACATGTTGACATGGCAAATGACTGTACTATACAAGGAATAACATATGCCTGAGGGTAGTTTCTATCAGCTGTAATTAAAATGTTAAATTGGACTAGTGGTATATATTGATGTTCATCAGCAGAGATCTCTGATAGATTTATGTATCTATTTTATCTTATAAAATGACACAAAACAGTAAATAACTACTCTTAGTAACCAGGTATTTTTATCACTATTCCCTCGTCTTTCTTCTTCCGCTCACTCCCATTTATTTAATACACCAGCTTGTTGTATCTTGCTTTAATTGTCTCTTGTCTCTTCTGGGCAGTGATTGTCTCCTATGAGTTTCTATAGAGCCTAGCCCAGTCTGGGGCTTCTGCATATCCAATAATAATTAATATTAATTAATGTCATACTCACATCCTCCTAGATAGTGTTAGGGTCTGATGGGTCTCTCGTGGATTGATCATGAGTAGAGGAATGGTTCCTGCTGGAGTTTTCTCATAGGAAGATCAATCTTCCCATTCTGGGCACCTGCTTTTTATAATGTGATTTTGACTATACCTACGCTCTGTGCGTGTGCATGAAAATGGCAACCTTTTTCCTTGTTGGTCTGGTGTACTTCAAGAATCTTGATGGACCCCATTTTCCATCAGTTGTTTATAGTTCCTTTTATTCGCATTAGCATTGACACACAAACTGTATCCCGTGGTTAAGGCACCTGTTAGAGAAAAATGTGCCTCCAACACATTTTTGTGATCTAAAATTAATCTTCTAGCTAATTTTTCACAATATCACCCCTTGGCACATCTTTTTCCATAATCCTATGGCATCAGTTTATTCTTTGTTCAATTACTTATGTCAGCATTTCTTAACTCTAAGGCCTAAAATAGATAAGCTAACATCTTATTGTCCTCACCCTATAGGCCTTGCGTTTCAGCCTTCCTTCGTTAGATACCTAATACATAATTATCACTGCTAAATCCTACCAATCTTATATTTCTATAATGCTACAATTTAACTGTATTTAGCATACAATCATTATACATTACATGACATGTTAGGTCATTCTAACATCACTCAATAAATGAATGATAAAATAATAAAAATCTTTGGCTACATGACTGAGTTATTCCCAGTCTTTTATCACCTGAAGGTGTGATGGTATACACAGCAACTGAAGTAACCTTACTGCTCCTCTGGGACTTTTTAGTTCAAAATTCCTAGAATGTCTTCTAAAATTGCTGTTCCACTTTAGGGCTGTGCTTTCACAGCTGCAACTAGCTCTATTTCTATCAGTGTTTATATTTTTTACTGACTTTTTAATGCCTCAGGAAGTTGTTTTAGGTGTCAAAATAACATATCTGATCTTCTCATGACAGTCTCCAGATCTCATGCCCAATAAATAAATTCCTGTGTCATTTCAAAATAAAAAAAGGGAAAAACAAACACAAAAAATACTCAAAACCCAATACTCACACCTAGGAAATCCCCATGTATCAGTTTTAATTTTTTTTTTTTGTTTTGGTTTGGTTTATGCTTACATATTCTTTGTTTATGTACTATAAACACAAAAAATACCCAAAAAACAATTCCATTAGAGTCTGGAGATTATGTGTCCAACTTTGACATGGCAAGCTAATTTTCAATAAACAGAAATTTGTAGCTAAGAGCCATACCAACAGATATTGATTTATTGGCTCCAGGGTTTCTTTGAACAGTCTTGGCAAAATTTCACTCCAAAATTTAGAAGCCAAGCTGAGGTGCCTGTGCCTAACTCCTTATATTAAGAGAGTCTGAGTGTAGTTGACATGATTTAACAGAGGACCTAGTATAGCTTCCCATGTCACTTCTGGAAATGGAATCAGTTCTACTTTCCACCTGTTGTATGTGTGCATGCACATATAGGACAATCTCTAACCATTTCTGTTTTAGAAATGAGATATGAAAGACCTGATTCTCCTCTGCTATGTACTTAGTGAATTAATTTACACCAGTGCAAATTGGATGTGAAATGCTAGTAAACCAGAATTCTCCACTCATTCTCATTGGTGCTAGCATTTTACTATCACTTTGTAAAGGAGTAAATGGATATATAACATGGAAGTCAAAGAAGAATAAGTCCCAATGTCTTTTATACATCCCTGGTCCCTTTATAATACAGACCATAAATCATTACTTCCTTTGTCTGTGTTGTTTAGGTTCTGATGATAATACATAACAATATTCCAACATGGTATGTAAGATGCCATGTTGCCTACACATATTGGGTGCATTTTTTAAAACAGATGTAATGTATTTTGAAGTTAATAACGCTGATTTATGAATGAGAATTTTTTTTGCAAATTAAGCAAGCATTCTTTTGTGTGTGTACTTTCAGTTATTACCAGATTTAATAAAATATTCTCACCAAAAAGATGCTTTTCTGACATGAAAGCATTATGAAGGCTTTTGGCTTTATGGTCAAAACACATTTGGCACAAAGCCAGAAAAATAGATGTAAAAAAAATAATAGTTTCTAGTGGGGTGGAGGTGGGGGGGGTAGTCCCTGCAGCTCCAAGTATTGCACCCCAGTAACAATTATTTTTGCAATACCGCTGGTCAATTTCACATTAAAGGCCCTGATCCTGCAGTGGGTAGAACTTCATGCCCACATGGAATCCCACTGATTTCAGTGGGACTGCTTGCTGGATGAAGGACCCATGTAAATTGCATTGTAGGACTGGAGCTTAGTGGCTGATGAGGTGGCCTGGAAAAATGCCCGTGTGTGTTCACAAAGTAGTAGGTCTTTTCAACTTTATATTTATTTTCTGGAACAATACCCCCCTGAAGAATATTTTGCTGATTTATTAGCCCAATAAATCAATATCTATTTGTATGGCTCTTAGCTGCAGATGTTCTGATTATTGAAAATTAGTTTGCTCTGCAAATGTCAGAGACACATGATCTCCAGATTCTAATGGAATTGGTTTTTTGGGGGTTATTTTTGTGGTTATTGTACATAAAGAAAGAATATGTAGGCATAAACCAAAACAAAAATACTAAGAACTGCTACGTGGGGTTTTCCTAGGGGTGAGTTAAAGAGCTCCCGCACAGCTCCCCCCTCCTTCTTTTTCCTGTTAGTCACAGCAAATTCATGGTTTGAACTATAAACATGAACAAAGCTAGACAAAATAAGCTAACAGTAGAAACGGAGTTCATTATCTAAAGAACATATAACTGACAAAATGGGACTAAGTGCATGAATGGGACTATTCAGATGCATAAAGATTGGAGGACTGGGTCAAGATATTTTTATACTGTTAATTTTCTGACTTTCAATATGTTTAATTATAAGCAGTGCCAGTGTTGTTTTCATTTCCAAACTAAAGGTCTCTTCTAGATGTTAAGAGTAAAAGTAGTTACTCTTCAAGAAACAGCTTGTGAATAAATATTGGCTTATTGATTTGTCCTGGCCATTCATTATAACTATAGCAAACAGACACAAGAAACATAAAGACAAACGAACAGGGACAGATCTTGATCTAGTATGAACTGAAGCCAAGGGGTCATGCAGATTTACACCAGCTGAAGTTCTAGCCCATGCCATCTGCCTATTTTAATTAAATATTTAATATTTAATTTTCTTTGTTTTTTTTCCCTTGATCTCTGCTATTCGCCTCCAGGTGTGAGCTCTCTGGTAGCAAGCACTGATTTTACTGCTATAATAATTCTGCATTCATATAAATACTTTTTTATCCTGAATGATCCCAAACTACTTTATGCAGTAAAAGGGATCAGTCACCTTGCCATTGAAATGGAATGTGGCTGCCATTCTGCACCTGCAACATGATTCATAACAGGTTTTTTTAGGAGGTGTAGTGAAGATCATCTTCTCCAGTTAAAATTACACTGGGAATTTTGGGAAGCAGAAAGCAATTATACAAGCTGGAACCTGGCCAGGACACCAAGGTTAACCTAACACCCTTGCTTTTTATGAAAAGAGACATAGGATCTTTAATGACCACAGCTGGTCTGGGCCTCCATGTTACATTTCATGCAAAAGACAGGTCATTGCTGATAATATGGGTTAGACTCAGACCAAGAGTAAATTATGCAACAAGCTAAATTTATGTTTGACCCTTTCCCCTTTCAATTGTGATGCTCTACTTTGAGTTTAACTAAGTGAAAAGAAGTTTCATTTACAAAAATTGCTTTCTACCATAAGCCAAAGTCTTAGAACAGTATCCAATAAAAATAATACTCTTTTCTCCCATCACAAAATAAATAAAAATACAAATACTATTAATTGTTTTAATCCATTTAATCTCATTTTATATGGTCTTTCTTGGCTGTTGCTGGTAAACTGTTATAGATTGAATACCCTAGCACATTCATGGAAACTGCTTGCCTTTAAAATTTCAAATATTGACTTGTCGCTACGATATTGAACCAACCACACACAAATGTTTGCTCAACTTTAAACATGTGAGTAGTCCCTCTGAAGTCAATGGATCTATTCATATTAAAGTGACCATATATTCCTGTTTTATTGGGATGGTCTCAAATTTTTCATAGGACATCCCAGTATTCTGGGAGCTGCTTTAAGGACCTGAAATTTTTTTTTGCACCTGCAATGTCTTTGTTTTTCATTTAATCAATCAAAACATTCGGTTATTTTATAAGCACAAACAGTTCAGGATGTATTGCTATTCACAGTAGAATTTGCTCTGTTTAGCAGGACAGTCCAATGGAATAAGTGTTTAGTGGAATGAACAGAGTTTGGAGCAAACAGAAAAATCAAATAAGTAGTGGGAAAAATACTTCATTCAGAAATGTATAAACATGTTGCTTTTGAGTCAAGAGTTGACAGCAGCAACATGAACACACTTCTTTTAAAAAAAGGGGAATTTTTTTGTCTTTTCTAGGAGTCTTAGGTGACTCTGCAAATATTGCTCCCACAAAAGTAGCTCAGATTTTAATTTTGAAAATAATACCACTAAAATTCACATGCTTAATGTTAGGCACTTTCTTTAGTTCCTAGCTAAGAAACAAATCGCACTTGGCATTGAAGGTCAATGTGCCAAGTCATCACTATCTGAAATGTTGACACCATAGATCCATAAAGTTTCCCCTAGAACACTCCCACGCCAGCATCAACTAACATGACACCTGGATCAGCTTCAGAAATGGAATCCTACAAACAACTCTATACAAGAAACCCGCGGATCACCAAGCTTACCTTCACAGATCTAGTAATCCCTTCAAAGACACCAAGAAATCTGTTATCTACAGCCAGGCACTCAGATACTGCAGAATATGCTCTGAGGAGAAAGTCTGGGATACACACCGTAACACATTTAAAACCACCATCTCCAAAAAGGACAATCACCAAATCAATCATTAGCATCAATACAGGAAAAATAATTTAAAAAAAAACTCCTACCACCCCACACTGGAACTCATACGATGTATCATTAACAATTACAACCCATACTTGATGGGGACCACCTCCTGAAAGAAATCTTTCTTGAACCTCCCCTTCTGGCCTTCAAACAACGCCCCCAGCCTTGCCATGCTCATCCCGACAGACCAGGACCCACCAACTCAAAACAGCACCTGACCCTGCCAGAACAACAGATGCAAAACCTGCAGACATATCTCCGATGCTATGATGATCATTTCCCCACAAAACACACCTTTCAAGATCCGTGGGTCTTACACATGCCTGTCTCAATCTGTGGTCTACCTCATGCAGTGCACTAAATGCCCAGACAATCACTATGCTCCTGAATGAACTTACACAGAAAAATGATAAAAGAGAAAAATATCATATTGCCTGTGGGCAAACACTTTTCACAAGATGATCACTTCGTATCTGACCTCTCAGTCCTCATCCTCAAAAGAAACCTGCACAAAAGATGAACCTGGAAGCTTAAATTCCTAACTTTGGTAGCCCCTAAAAATCATGGTCTTACTAAAGACACTGCATTTATGGCTTATTACAACAATCTGGAACCCACTAACCGCCCTTCTTTGTCCTATGACTGCAGAGGTGTTAACAGGCCACTTCATCTTGGATAATCTCTTACAGTATGGGTTAACTACTTGAGATGAACAATCTGTTCCGCCTTCTATTTAGCTGTGACACTCTGAGTAGCTTTTCCAGGCCTGTAGAAGAGCTCTGTGGAGCTTGAAAGCTTGTCGCTTTCATGAACAGAAGGTGGTCCAATAAAAGGTCACCTACCTTGTCTCTCTGACACCATTGAAAGTTTGAGTGATTAAGTTAAATCCCTTAACCTATAGAACCAAAAACATGGAGAGCTCACACATAAAGTTAGCAGTAGTGAATAACAAACTAGCCATCACTTCCTGTTAGGAAGCAAACTGTTGTTTAATAGGGTGAATGGTTTTCACTTCACTTCAGTGACTTCCAAATAGAAAACGTTGGAAGAATAAGAATCAGAGTTGTACAATAAAGATCAATGGAAATGCTTTTATTTCCTTTTATGCAATTGTGGGATTTTTTAAACTGTTACATAAGCCTATAAATTAATCTTTAAAACCCATTCTCTATGTGGCATATCCATTAAATGTAGTTGGTTAATATTCACCAGTAGTAGAATGCATTTTGTACAATGTGTACTAAATACTCTCTATGCACATACTTACAGGTATTTATTTACATGTATCACGTGTGTGTGTGTGTGTATTATATATATATATATAATGGTGTGGGTTATGTTGTATAACATTAGAACTGGACACAGATGGAAGAA
Organism: Emydura macquarii macquarii; assembly: GCF_026122565.2. Lineage (NCBI taxonomy): Eukaryota > Metazoa > Chordata > Testudines > Chelidae > Emydura > Emydura macquarii. Next base: position 2,738,435 of record NW_027132618.1, on the reverse strand, counting down.
AGATATGACAGAAGAATGTGGTGTAAGCATAACCTCAACTTTATTGCATACATACAACAGATATTACACAGCTACAATACCAAACCAATGAAATTAAGGTTTTCTGCCACTTAAATCATACTTATTTGAAGCCAGTACATGAACTACATTTCATAGTCTCCTGCACTGCAATCCTGGCTACATTGAAGTCAATGGAATTTTTGCCCGCCTGGCCCAAGGGGTCCAGGATTTCACTCTGGCATTTAAAGCTAAAACAGCATGGATAAAGTCAGTTAACACTGAGATTTTCAAAGCTTCCTAAAGGATTTGGACATCCAGTTTCCACTAGAAATTAATAGGAATTGGGAATCATCAGTTTGAAAATCCCACTTAACACAATTGCATTTCCATTGGTGTCAAAACAGAGGAAAAGTTCTTGCATGAAGGAAAGATGTGAACTGCAACAACTGTATGTCATGGAGTGTATCATTGTCAGATATTTACCACTATGGTTACAATACATTGTATGCAGAAACCTATAATGTCCACGGGAAAATTTTCAGTAAACTCATTTAAAATACATATCCCACACATAATATATTGTATATATATGTAAATAATCAATCAATAAAAATACCATTAAGTACTCATTTGTTTTATGCGTTACTATTTTTCACCTTCCCATTTCCTCCCCTCTCCTTATTCTCTCTCTTATCTCCTCTCTCCTCTCCTCTCTTATCCCATTCACATTCAGAAAGAGTTAATTTTGCACATTAAGGTCTGTGGGCTAAGTGGAGTGAAAATCAAAAAGACAGTTATAAAGATGGGAAGTTATATAAATCCAGTATATAATAACTATACTTAAAATGTCTCTACAGTCAATGCGGAGTGCCCGCATCACCAGTTACAGCTATGCCCCTCATAGTGATGAGGTCAGCCCATACCATCGAAATAAATCCCAATATTTTATTACATGGTGGCTGTAAACTATGCTTGATGCATATCACACCAAACACTGTGAGGGAAGTATTGCAAAGGGTTTGACTGGAACCGAGAGAAGCAAAGAAATTCCATATTCAGGTATGCTACCTTCTCCTTCCCTAAAGTATTGCAGCAGGTCTTCAGGACATTTAACATAGCACTGCAATCTCTGGATTAAGGATAGAGTAATAACTTTAATTGCCTGGCTTTGGTTTGTTCCACATCAACCCCTTGGACTGTTATGGCAGTATTTTTTTATGTATTTATTTAAACTGATATTTAACAGCAAAGTTAGATACTTGCATGACAATAAACCACCACTAATATATTATTGAATATGTGGCTCCTTTGGATCAGAGTTGACATAAACTGAAACAATTTTTACTATCAAATTTTCATTGAAATCAATGGATGATCTTAGTGAAAGGATGGGATTATCAAAAGCAGTCAGCATTGGCCTAGCTCTGCTTTCATCCAGGTCAGTGAAAAACTCCCATTGACTTGAGAGGGAGCACAGGTGAAGCACTGGAATGGGTTACCTAGGGAGGTGGTGGAATCTCAATTCTTAGAGGTTTTTAAGGCCCGGTTTGACAAAGCCTTGGTTGGGATGATTTAGTTGGGGTTGGACTAGATGGCCTCCTAAGGTCCCTTCCAACCCTAATATTCTATTATTCCAAAGATGAATGCTTTTGAAAAATCCCACCCTAAATCAAATACCTGGAGCTTCATTTCAAGGGAGTTACACCTGCATAACACTGGTCTAAGGCAGTGGTGAATCAGGTCCTTAGTATTGAATATTTCTATTAAGGTTGCATTGAATGTGTGCATGACAAAGCTCTAATTAGAAATCAGTTATAAATTCTCTTATAATTCAGCACATTTCAAGGGAGGGATTTTTAAAGGAGACCAATGGATTCTCCAAATCCCTGAATATCTGATCAGAGGAGCGGGGGCACTGGAACAATTTTTTGTAGAGCGGCGGTACTGAAAACCATTGAACAAAACTATAAAACCTGCATATGATGGAAGTCATGAATTCAGTTGCTATTATTACATCAAACCAGGGGTTGATGCCCCAACCCTCCACTCCTAGTTCTAGCAACTGTGCGAAGGAGCCACAAATCCAATGATATGTCAGTGCCAGTTTATTGTCATGCTACTTTCTAACATCCCAGCCCCAATTCTTACTATTTATTATTTGATAAGAGCAAATGGGATCCAATCCTGACCCAACTGAAGTCAATGGTAAAACTCTCATTGACTTCAGCAGTCAGGATTTCCCCAAGTGAACTAACCATTCTACAAGACACAAATATATGCAGTCATTGTCCTGAGAGTTTAAAATCTACAAGGAATATCAATGGGATTTTGCATAATAAAATTCAGCACTGGGCAAATAGTTTTAGTAAAAAATTTGAACTAATTCAAACACTGTGAATATTCTTCTTCTTTTCTTTTCATTTATTCTGCTTTTCCTGTTGAGGGTTGTGGCAGCAGCATGGAGCCCAGACCTCCCTTTCTTCCGCAAGTTTCCAACTCCTCCTGGGGGATTCCCAGGCATTCCCAGGCGATATTATCCCTCCAGCATTTCCTGGGTCAGCCTCAGGGCCTCCTTCCAGTGGGATGTGCCCAGAAGAATTTCAAAGGAAACCTATCAGGAGGCATCCTTATCAGGTGCCCAAACCACCTCAGCTGACTCCTCTTGATCCAGTGGAGTAGTGGTTGTACTCTGAGGCTCTCCCGAATAGCCGAGCCCCTCACCCTATCTCGGAAAGTCAGCCCAGCCACCCTATGCAGAAGCCTAATTTCCACCACTTGTATCCACAATCTTGTCCTTTCAGTCATGAGCTTTGAGAGTTGGGACGTAGATTGACCTGTAAACCAAGAGCTTCATCTGAAAACTCAGCTCCCACTTCACCATCATGGATCAGTACAGCACTCGCATCACTGCCACCGCCACACCAATCTGCCAGTCAATCACACCTTGCCCAGATTAGGGATATCAGGACCCACCCTGGACCCAGGCCTGGGGGTGGTGTTAGGCAACTGTGGTACCCAGGCCACCCATGTAACCCAGCTAGGCTCAGCCCAAAAAGGCCACGTGGACCCACTCCATGGACCGACCAACCACAAGTTTAAAGGGTGAAGGCTGGGTGCAATGCCAGAATGGCAGCAGGAGGGATAGACCACAAGAGACTGGCCCTCCGCAATGAAAACACAGTGAGTATGTGTTATCCAAGTGGCACATGAATTTTATAGGTTAGGTTGACAATGGTGATGGAATTTGCAAAGTTAAACTTACTTCTCAATTTAGCAACCCCAACCTACACTGTAAAGGCACAGAGATTTAATAATAATATGCTCTGAATGTTACTGTAGTAAAGTACTGTTGTAGTACGATCCCCTTTTTGTTATGAACCTGGACTCTGCTCCTGTTGAGGTCAATGGGAGATTTGCCATTGACTTCAGTGGGAGAAAGAATGGGTCTCTCTATGATGAATAAAGATCAGACAAAGGTTCTTCCAATTTCCTTTGCTGACATGACTGCTCTAAGTGATTGCTGATCTTTACATGGTACTGAGTGCTCACTGTAATTCAAAGCAAATTTGAAAAAAGCAGCCACAATAGCACAGCACAAGAGGAAAGACATTTATGTTATGATGGATGAAATTAAGCTTCCATTTCCATTGCAAATGATTGGACATATGGACTGTAATTGGGGAACTTTTAAGCAGAGATTTCAGCCCTATCTCACCACAGCAGTTAGTGCAGCTGAAATGCCTGACAAATGAAAAATAGCATTGCTTCTCACAACTGCAAGGTCACCAGCAATTGATAGTTTGAATACATTTACATACATTTTTCTGCTTCTCTGTAAGGAGAAGCAGGGAGACAACATACTAAAATGGAGGTGATTTTTGCAAATATTTGATGTATGCTACTCACCGTAGAAGAACGAGGCATATGCAAAGCTGTGTCTTCAGTAGTAGAACAAAGCAACAAAGAGACATTTGATGCTTTCGTCACAGATCAAAGCTTAGTCATGTAAGTCTAGTGAAGGCCAAATATCCAAAGGCAAAAGTACAAAGCTCAACATTACAGTACAAGCAGGGCCACCACCACGGGGGCAGGTGTGTATGCTGTTTCAGGCCTAGAATTAGTGTGGTGTCTGGGGCATCTGCTGAGTTGACTAAATGATTTTTTTAAGGCTGCTGGTTGCCATTCAATTCAAACATGAACAAAAGACATGAGACTGACTCCTTTTAGCACCAGCCTTTCTGAATATCTGTGTCTGCTTCTCTCCCCCTGGGCCCTGCCGCAGTTTCAAACAAATAGGGAAAGGGTAAAGGGGATGATAAGGGGGTCTTGCCTTCATGTTCGAGAAGAGGAGATAGGAAATCAGAATTATCAGCACAGTCCTCCATAGGGAGGAAAAGAACATGTTACTTCAGTGACCATCCTTGAAGGGAACAAAATGCTCCTAGCTCTCTCTCCTATACCCTGTGGGGAAATGGAGAGGAGATTTCGGCACTCAGACTACATACAGAAAGGTTTCTACAGAGTAAATTGGGTGGATGGTCATGTGCATGTGATTGGGAGAGTGCACGATCAGTGTGTGTGTGTTTATGCACACACAATGGTTGTACAGACATTTTGCTGTAAAACCATTACATGGGACTTTTAAAATCTGGTCCATTGTGACAAAAGTATCTATATAAATCATGATTAAAAATAAGACCCAAATAATGGGAATCAGATATAATGTCTGAAGGAATAACTGTTTGTTAATGGTTACTGCTCTTCCAACTTTGTGGCATGTGTCATGCTGTCAAACACAATGAGCTAAACTCTGGCCTCAATTCTATCCTGGGGCAGCACTCCATTTGGAACCTGCAGGAGTCCTGTGCGTAGGTCTCTAATAGAAGTAGGCCCTATATCATGTATGATTATATTTCTCATGAAATTCATATTCTTTAATCATTGAACCTTAGTAATCATATCTGGTGGTTTATTCCAGAAAAAACATCCCCAGCAACTAATTAATTCACACATATCACATAATAGAGGTCTGAATATGACATAATTTATGTAGCACTATATTTGTGCATGCTGGTCTAAGGTAATTAAGAAGACACAGGTTTGTATTTTCAGAAGACACTTCAACGAGAATTTTGGTGGTGTTTGAGTTTCTTAACCCCTTTAGGGTTCTTTGAGAATCTCAGTCAGAGTTTCTTATCCAAAGACTTTATGTTCCAAGTTACACGAACAGAATAACTGAGTATAGTTGGAAGGGAATACTGCTTTTGGGAAGTATAGGTTGCTCATAGTTGGCATATCACACACATTTTTTTTATCGTGATTTTGTTAGTTACACCGAGACAGGATTTTGTGTGTTCCCGTGCATGCGATGCTTCTTAGTTATGTCTAGCACAATGCAGCCTGATCCTGTTTGGGGCCTTTGAGGAGTAGATTAAATGAGACACATTTCCAGTAAAAATATTTATATAATCCACTGATGGATAGTACATTGCATAATGTTATAAAGTGCAGATACTAAATTTCCATAGTACCTACTTTCCAAACTCCAAGATAGCGCAAGCTGCCAGGTGACAGCTAAAGCTACTTACCATACAATTTTTTGTGCTTGTTTTATGAAACATTTATCACTCCATAATAGAGGACAAATCTCTCACAAACTACTTGTCTAGCTTTTCTATTTTAACTTCTACATCTAAGCTAGTCCATATACATTACCCGTAGATCTCAAAGCACACTCATTGATGCATTCAGGCCTTTAAAGACTCAGTGACTGGTATTTACACACACACACACTGTCTCTCTAGGATGGAGAATATTTAAGCTTTAATTGAATGGCAAGAGGCCAATCAAAGCCTAGTTTTTAGAGATATTTACATGGGCAAACTTTCATATACAGCAAAAAATAAAGAAAATTGGAGAGGTGGATGTAAGCATGTCACATTACATTTTGTCTAAAAGAGAAGCTTTCAGAATTAGTTCTCACTGGCTCTCTCTGAGTGTAGAGAGCAGAGAGAGGGATCCTTTTCACTCCCTACAGGATTATAGCTAAATCTCATCACTCCTTACTCCACATACAGCCGTCTAACCTGCCATCCAATGTCTTCATAAAAATACCACAAAACTCTGACTAGAAAGTTTAAAAGAGGCACCAGATGCTATTTTTATGATAAGTATTCCTGGCTACTTGTTCGCCTGTATTGACTATATTTTGGAGAACGTTAATTACCTTCCTTCCTCACTGAGCCCAGAGTGTCAATAGTACACTTGCTAAGCCATTGTTTTTCCTGTAAGATGGTGTCTGTATATAATAAAATTTTCTCCCATCCTCTTTGGTTGGTAACCGAGTCTGACATATCCCCTTAAGTTCCCCTTTTCCGTGTTTGTGTGAATACAGAGTTTCTGCATCTCTCAAATGACACAAGGTCTCCTCAAGCTGTGACACCTCTCTCATCATTTCAAATTAGTCTCTTCAAAAGTTCTAATACGCTCACACAAAGCAATACAGTCGATATGTACTAATATCTGCATGCAGGCCCTTCGACAATATCATGATGCATTATGGTTCCCGTTTTCTTTGCTTTGGATTTCACTGCTTTTAAAGTTCATTTTTCAGGCCACCCTTCTTGTTTTTCAAGATTTAAAATATGGGTGACTTTAGTGCTCAAAAACTGAAGACCTCAGAGCTCTAGTTTTAGCCAGGCAAGTTGTGGGCAAAAGCCAGGAAAGCTTCCTACACACCTCTGTGTGACAGAGCAGTAACACTCCTGCTATCCATGTCCTGGGTCTCTCTTGAGCAGATGCTGCTAATTGTACTGAATTGTGCCAAACTGTGTTGTTGGATTTTTTTTCAACGTGGCCAAATGGGGAGTAAGACAAGGCCGTCAAACTCATTTTCATTTGTAACCTAAATAAGGATTTGAACCTAAGTCTCTCGAGATGCCAAAGCTATTGTAGTGGCCTATTGTTCCATACCGCCTCAATAGCTCTGTAATTAACATTTGTTGTCCAACTGTCTGTCAATTACTTTTTGCTTAATTAGTGTAGATTATGTGAATTCTTTATTTGCGGCCCAAGTCCAGTGACTTGCTATGGCAATTGCAGCTTTACTTATAATTCAAATAGTCTATGCATTTGCAGAAGAGAGAGAAAAGGCAGACTGATAGATATCCATCAAAGATGAAGCCCATAAATTATCCTCTACAATGAACATAAAGTTCAAGACTGTCTTCTCAAGAATTCTGAGATGAATAGTGTCTGAGAGGATTTTATTTTTAATAGGCTACTTTTATGTGTCTTTGTGAATAGCTTTGTGAAATCATGAAAAGTCACAAGAGAAATCATCCCCTATTTACATTTATTAAAAGTATGATTATTTATAGCTCAGATATTAGTGTATTACTACTGTAAACTTTAATGCTTTGGACCATGACTGCATAACACTGTGGTTGGTTTGTTTTTCTTTTTATGAATGCTGTTAGTTGAAATCAAACTGTCTACAATATTCTATTTTGCTTCAACTAGTACATTTCAGAAACTGAACAGCAATATGATTGGTAGTGACCAGTAAGCCTTTGCTTGTGCTTTGACACAATTTCTCAAAGCATTCCCTATTAAACAAGATCAGCTGATTTTTTCCCTGCATTTTGAAATGGAGCAATATAATGCGGAACATAATGTGTACCTCTTTGGCAGCACGTTTAATGTTGTAGCTGTTATTAACTACATCACTGTGGCTCTGTACGCAGCCCCTAAAGTCATGCATAGAGAGCAGCTGTGAAGAGCCCCTGAGTTCTAGTCTTGGTTTTGCCATTGATTTGTTCTAAGGCTTTGAGCTACTGCCTTAACCTCATGTATTGAAAATAAAAATCTAGCTTGTTGGAAAAGCAGCAGTAAAATGGAGGTTTATATGGTGATGATGAGATGAGCCTGTTTAATTGAGAACACATCTGACATTAAATGTGAAACACTTTGAATTGTCTGTTTTGTTTTCTGTGAGCTCACAGACAGGTCCACTTGCACGGGTTTTGTCACTTGAAGAATTTGAATAGCAAGTATGTGAGTTCACCACGGAAATAAATCTATACCGTCATGGGAAGTTGCTTCATTTACTGGTACCTCATTGTTTACAAACCTCCCTTTCTTCCCAGAAGTTGTAAATTGTATATTTTATGTCATGCTATTTTACATAACATAGACATTGAAGCAGTGTGAAGTGATTTTTTCACTACACAATATGCAATGCAATTTATTTGTAAATAATTTCCTTCACATTATGTATCATAAAAAGCTTTGCATAAAGTGTTAATCATAAGTTAGATAGAAAGAGAATATTAAAGGCCAGGGGATGGATTCTGATGAATAACATTGCTCTGGGTTTATACCAGTGCATAAACAATGAAGTTACATCAACGATGAATTTAGCCCCATATGCCGGAAGAAGGGAGTTGTAAATAATAAGCTAAAAGAAATGGCTTAGAGAAAAAGGCAAGACAAGAGAATGGTGGAAAAATTAGATTTTTGCTTGAGGCGCACAATAAGGAAAGTTGCACTAAGATTATTAAGTGGAATGAGGAGAGAGAAAATTTCTGAACAGAAGAAACAAACAGGTCATTACTGCTGGAAAACAGGTAACCTCAGCACTCAGAAAAGGCCAAAGTCCATATTAAAAGTACAGCTGAGCAAAGAATTGATTTTTCAGTTTGCTGGCCAAACCGAAAAATCTGAAAAATAAATTTGATTTGTTTCAAACTGAAACTCTTTTTTTTTGTTTTTGGTTTTCTCACAAAAAGGAAAAACAAAACAAAAAAAATCATTCACCAAAAAATATATTTCAAATGTCAAACGGAATTGAAATTTTCTAAACAAAATTTCAATTTTAATCAACAGTTCTGAAGTGTTATTTAAGATTTTTAAAAAAGTTTAAAAATGTAATAAATTTCAGGGTTTTCTGGGTTTTTTTTTTTTTTTACCTAAATTATTTATTGAATTTGACCTGAATTTGCGAATATTTTCAGTTTCTGAAAAAAGCATTTTTTGGAGAATAGTCAGTTTGCCAAAAATCTTTTAGCCAGCTCCAATTAAAAGTCACCAAGGAGAAAAAGTTCAAGAGGTTGGCCATAGGGGTATGAGGACAATACAATATTCAGATTTTTTCTAAGGAAAAGAAGGTTGTGGACCAGGCCACCTTTAGAAAGTCGCAAAGACACATAGGAAGATTTTTTTTCCACAGAAAAGGGAACATTCAGGAGAAATAAAGTGGTGTTTAGCAAAGTCAGATCTCGTGAAGAGTTACTTTGTGCATGGATTAAATGAGACTGATAGCATTGTGGTGGATCTCAGATCAGTAATGGTGTAGTGCATTTGTTGCTGTTTAGCGAGAAGACTATAGCAAACCTCACACAATGGTTAATGGGGAAGGTATTTTGGGGAGTGAGATCATCATGAATCACCAGCAATCTGAGCAAGGATACACTGGAGAGATTCAGTGAGTTGTGCATTCCACATGATTAATGGAGAGTAAACTCTGGCATATGGTCCCAGTTAATACAAGAACTTAAGCACATTCTTAACTTTAGGTATCCCCATTCAGCAAAGCGCTTGAGTATGTGCTTACCTTTAAGTCCACATTTAATTCCCATTGATTTCAGTAGAACTTAAGCAGGTACTGAAGTTCTTTGCTGAATCAGAGCCTGAATCACTGTGTCTTCTGGAGCTGAGTTGAGTAAAACTAGCTTGAGGGTTATCGCAGCAAAAGATGTGAGGGGACAATCGAGGCAAAAAGGAAGTATTAACTCTAACATAAGGCCCAAAGTTGCCTTCAGACTAGACTGAAAATGAGGGGAGTAAATGCTAATGACAAAGTCAGAGAAAGAGTGGAAGAAGCAGATGTAACTATTAAATTTTGAACCTTACAGAGGGGCTGAATTTTGCCTTAGGGCAAGAGGAAATGAGACTGAGATGATTGATTAAGTCAAGGGTTTTCGGTGGAAGTGGGAATAGGAGAATGGTGTGTGGCCCACGTGCAGCACCTAGGTTTTCCAGCCTATCAAGAGTGACTCTTAGACTGTAAGAATGCAAGAGCATCCACAAGGAAATGGGGTTTACAGGGAAGGCAGACAGAGGTGTCATCTGTGAACTTCCCCCTGTGATACAGTGCATTAGAAATGTTAAAAAGAAACTTTGCTTTTGGACTAAATAGCACTCTCTTGTGATCACTGAAGCCTGTAATGCAGTTCTAGAATGTGTCAGCTACTTATTATTCCAGTCTACCAGATTATAAAACAGGCAATCTTAATGCTCTTCCACTCTATGCTATTTTATAAATTATTTTAAAAAATTAGCCTAGACAAAAACACAGTGCCTCGTAAGGGAAACAGATATGCTTTGTAGGAGAGGGTCATGAGAGATAAAAATGATGATGATGCGTACTGTAGTGTCATAATCAAAATTTAATTGTCTCATTAATTAAGATCAATAGTCTGTTATGTATTGGGTCCTAGAGTGATTATGACTCAAATGCTTACTAAAATGTGTGAATTTATCTTCTGGCTTACAATTTGCAGCCAGGCAAAGCATTTGGTGAAGGTTAAAAAGTTCAATTGCTGCTTAAAAATGTACTTGAACTTTAGGCATGAATAATCATTGATCTGCTCTTCAGCTAACCAATTCTCAAATTCCTGTGTGGTGTGGGTTGTCCCCCTACCCCACAGTACTCTAATTACTTTCCACAAGCACAGGGAAATCTATTTGCTTTCTTCAACATGCAGTGACATAACACTCTATATAATGCTGCCTCAAACAAACATGTTCCAAGTTACCAGCACTGCTGTAATTTGCTGAACATCCATTGTTCTGTCTGTGATATCTACCTCTTGTTTTGGGGCAGTTACCACCCACCTCTGACATGGGGAGTAAATCATGCTGAATTATTTTGAGTGACATAGAACCACTGAAGATTTAATGCTCCACTTATTTCAATCAAAATTGAGATACTGGATATCAAAAAGTTAAAACACAGCTGAGCAACATAGTTGTTGAAATGGGAATTGAATCATTAACCAATGAATTCATCATTACATCAATAATTTGATGAGCACATGTAACTGCAAACACATAACATTTCTTTTTTTTGCAAAATCTTCTGACACTGATCAAGCTAATTTTCATAAATTCTCTAACAAATGTGAAAGGCTTGTAACTCTGAATGTTCAGGAGTAATTAGATCAAGATTCAAGCTACTTGCTGTAGGCCCTGAACTCAGATCATCCTTCATATGTCTCTCTGTTAAATCTGTCTTTAAATTTTGATATAATGAGCACAGCAGCACTATTTATAATACCGCAAATCATGGGAGAATATGGTTTTATTTCATTGGTATTACATGCACAATCATGCAGCTTTTGCTTATCTAAAGTAGGTGACTGCTCGAAGCTTTATATCTTTTAATCATGAAAACCAAATATTAGGACACAGGAATTTCCAAAAAGTAAAATACATTTGCTCATTTTCAGCAACAGTTATGGGTTTAAAATGCTAAGTTTAATTTTGAAATGGCATCATTTAGATAAAATATTATTAGGGTCCTTTCCCTGTCTCTAGAGATTATTTTATTTAAAGAGTGTAATTCCTGGTCTTAATAAATGTAGTGGATGAAAATTGATCCCCTCTAAATTATTCAGTTTCTCCATTTTTCAGTCACAATTGAAAGATTATCATGGCTGATTAAATATGGGACAGCAGTACACAGTGATTATGACTTTTGTCAGCCTTGCATGGAAGTTATGAGTTAGTTAAGTATATCTTATAACAGGAGATAGACTGAAGTACTTTGGAATTAGTGTGACAAGTATATTTGCTTCACTTCAATTAAAATTAGATGGAACCTTCATTGTGGGTATTAAGAGTGCAGGAACTGAGATCATTGCCTCTGCAGTGTAATGTGTCACGTTTCAGTCACAAGCACAGGGAGGTTTAAAGTTCATGCTATTTGCTTTTCTGGAAGATCAAGAGGGAGAGAGAGAACACAGGTAGGTCAGCTCACCCTGCTTATGGAAGTATGCCTGGGAGAGGAAGTAAAGCCTGGTGTGAGTTCCCAGAGGAAGATTTCCCACATTCAAATCCTCTCCCCACACTGCAGTGTGAACAGAGTGTTCAGCCCCTAGATCTCAGCCCCTAGGATCTGGGATCTCAGGACAGAGCCATTTGTACAGAGGCCCTCTGCCTCCATCCAGCTGCTGAGTAGTAGGCCCTCCTCCCCTTTAGCGGGCAATGTGGCTCCACTAGAGCCATGCTGACATTGATGCACCTGCTCACAGCTGTCCCCAGAACCTCTTTTGATGGGGAAGGTTCCACAATGTGGAGAAGCCTCCATGAAAAAGTAAAAGCAGCCTCAGGCTGAGTTAGCTTTCTGGCATGGTGGAGGGGACAATATGTATAACCCCACCACTACCATCCCATGAGCTGACCCCAGACCCACGAGGCTCTCTCTGTAGGATGAGGAATGTGGGTGATGGAAAGGTGACACACTCCTACAGTGCGGCCAGAGGCATATCCACATACAGCAGGTGTCCTCTGTACCCAGATCGAGGTGACACATTCTATCTCTGTTTATCTACTGTAGTATTCATTATTTATTGAAGGGATTGACATTAAGAAGTCAGGGTTTGCCAGTTCACACTGCTATCTGAGATGCCACTTCTAAGTGCCTGAGTCCCTTTTCAAAATGGGACGTAAGCTCCTAAATCACTGAGTCCCTTTTGAAAATTGTACTTAATATGTCTTAGAAGTTCCAATTTCCTGCATATTTTTAGAAGACCATAGAACCTTAATAAAGAGAAACTATTTCCAAGACTTCTTCACACAGCTGAACAGATGTTACTAAAATACAACCTCTGGGCTCAAGAGAGAAATGTACAAGTGCGGCATGACCTAATAAGGGTTGTATCGTACCGGTTTCTACTGTCTCCTTGTTTTCAGTGCCTCCCTGCAGAAGACTCAGGATGATCTTATTGAGAGTTAAAAAAGCCTCAAGGTGAGTAAAGTCACCTCCTCTCCCAAAATGCTAGGAATTTTTTATTCTTTCTTGTAGCTGTTTCCCATCTATCATTTTTATTTTTGATGTGACAGCACAAAACTGTGAAGATAATCATTGATTAGCCTGGCTTGAACCCTGGTAAGAGAAGTGTATTTCACTAATTGTATTGTTCTGGGGCTAGGCATTGACCTACCAGTCATTTTAGTGCCATGCAAAGCGAAACACCTGAGCAAGTAATGCGAGTAATTTAAAAGCACAAGTACCAAGAAGCTGTGTTTAAACTGCTGTGCTCTGTGTTTGCTGAAAAGCACAGTGGAGCAATTATTTTAAAGAGTATTTGTTTTTTACTTTCCTAAAAATGTTTTTTAAAGACTCTGTTGGGGGCCACCTGTTGTGGGCGTTCATTACACTTTGAGCTGCTCTGATATGTAGCTGAGGCTTAAAAACCAAGCTATTTGTTTGAAGTTTTCAGATACTACTTGGAGTGGGGAGGAAGGAAACCATAGACACTCAACAACAAAATATTTAAGATCTAGGCATCCAGGAAGCTTGGTGAAGGGGATTTCCTAAGCATACTCTTTCTACTCTACAAGCATCTCTTTCTACTCTACATGCCTTAAACAGTTACCTCAGGTCTTATTTGCTCTATGCAGAGGCCGACACCAAAACATTTCACCCTGGACCTTCCATTTCAAGGAATTAGCAGACTCAGCCATCTTCTGAGTAGACTGAAGACTCTAGTTCCATCTCAGACACCTCTTTATCAACATGGACATTTAAGAAGCCTACTGCCCCTAAAGGTAAAGCAAGCTAGAATTCACAAACACAGGCATAGCTTCCTCCGGGATTTATCTGAGTAACAGGATTCCTCTGCTGTCTCAAATAAGCAAAAAGAGATGTGTAGTCTATTTACCACTGATCACAGCTCTTATGATTGAATAGTGTTCCAAATGAATGCTGCCATTGGTTGGAGCAGCTGACATTATTATGGAAGGATGTGGGATGTGGCTGCAGAGGCCAGAGGTCATTCTTCATTTTGGGATGGTGACACCCAGACTTAGAGAGGATACTCTGAACAGCAGGCTCAAGTTTCTGTTGTGTTAGAGGTAAGTAACATTTACATAAAAGAATGGAATTGTTAACACAAACACTTCTGTTTTAATGTAAAGAACAACACTATTTCCACCAAAGATAATAGGATCTGAATTACCACCAGAGATTTAGAGAACTCAAAATATAAAAGAACTATAGGGAACGCCCATGCTGTGGCTTACACGTAACATATTATGCAGCTAAAGACTTAGAGTGCAATTTTTTAGTCCAAATTTTCACTTCATTGCCTGGCATGAGGTAGTAGACGTAGCGATGATCTTCCAGAGAGTTTTTAGCGCCTGGTCTCAGAAAGACCCAATAGCAGACTTCTGAAACAGTCATGCTAGATCTCAAAAAAAGAAGAGTGTCCTCTTGTGTAGAAATACCCTTGGGAGGAGGAAGGGACTTAAAGAGTGAAAGAATACCTTGTTATGAAGTCAAGTTTTGACCCCTGAATTTCCCCTGCTGCCTGACACCTAAATATTTCTTCTCAGAAGAGCTGTGTTATGAAACATAGGGTGCAGAAAGAGACCACAGAGCTGTTGTCTGGGATACATGTGGATTTTGATGAAAGGCAATGTCATTCTTTTTCAAAATAATTCCAGTGGAGTCCTCTGTTTGTTTGCATCCAACATGGTAAATTACAATAGAACATTACAGTATTTGACATTGACCATGTTTTACCTGTACATTGTATGTCCATAGGGCACTGAACAGGTTAAAAGACACTTCCTTCCAGGGGGTTGCATTCCCATTATTATTTTGTATGTTTTTTAACAGCTGAAAGTTTAGGGATTGTCAAAAAATGATTATGTAAAATTACCCCCTTCTTACTCAGCAGCTCTGCTTCTTTGTCTGACATATCTTATGACTCCAATGAAATAATGTGTTCAGTCTTGGTTAACCCATTTCATAACAAGAATAGCAGAAATAGAAGAAAGCTTCAGATCAGGATAATGAAAATCATCAGCAATATAAACTGAATTCTATTTGGAGAGATTGAAAAGACTGGGACTGTTTAATTTATTCTCTGATTCCCGAGATAACCAGTGGGCTTTGCATGAAACCCTTAGAAAGGGATCATGATCCAGGTATAGAAACTAATGAATGGTAGTGAGAAGGCATACCTGGTGCTGCTATTTGTCTTTTTTATGATACAAGTGTAAGGGTATATTCAATGACATTGAAAGGCAACACATTTAAAATTGATAAAAGAACATGTGTGGCA
Organism: Emydura macquarii macquarii; assembly: GCF_026122565.2. NCBI lineage: Eukaryota > Metazoa > Chordata > Testudines > Chelidae > Emydura > Emydura macquarii. Next base: position 2,723,082 of record NW_027132618.1, on the reverse strand, counting down.
CTCATTGCTACAAGATAAAATTGAGACCAACTGCTCAGTAGGATCAAAAAAAGGATTAGGTATTTACATGGATAATGAAAATATGTATAGTTATATTATATTAAAAGGTAACTTTAGAAAGGATACAAATTTTCATGCTTCAGGGCATAAATTCTCCATTAACTAATGTGAGTTGGGAAGAATCTAGCCCTAGGAGTAGGTTTTTCCATAATGGTTCACTATATGGTTTCTTACACCTTCAGTGGAGGCACTGGGAGTCAGCTACTGTCAGAGACAGGATACTGGTCCAGATGGGTCTCTGGTCTGATCCAACACAGGAATTAGAACTGGTCAGGGAATTAGAATTTGTCCATGAAAATGTTTTTTATTAGAAAAATTGATTTGTTGAAAGGGTTTCTCGGGCCCAGCATGGAAATTCCTGATAAAAAATGCCAATGAGACAGCAAAACTGAAATAGACCCCAGAATAGTCAAGGGATTAGGGCACTGATGTTGGGAGACCCATATTCCAGTCCCTGCTCTGCCTAATACAAAGCAGAGATTTGAATGGATGTCTTGCATCCCAACACAAACATTAACTGCTGGGTTATGCAGTCAGCCTCTTGCTCTGGTGCAATGAATATTTAATTATTTACACAAAGTAAACAGCTCTACAATGAACAATTGAGATTGATTCTATAGCCTGGTTGTTAGGGCACTTACCAGACATCTGGGAGAGCCAGGTTCATATCTCTTCTCTAAATCAGGCAGAGCTAGGATTTGAACCTGGCTCTCTTACTTTCCATGTGAGTGCCCAACGCATCCTGTTGGCTATTCTGTGGTAGCCCCCTCTCTCCATTAAAAACTTCAAATGGTGTGAGTTTTGCAAAACAGAATTGTTGTTTTCCAGCCTGGTCTAATGGGAATAGAGCTTTGGAAGTTTGATCCTATTCAATCAGGTGCATCGTCAGTAAAGTTACTAGCTAAGCTCCAGTTACAGAATTTTTATTTCCATTGATGATAGCTGCAGGAAGAGCACAACTTGGACTCTCAGATCTGGAGCTGAATTTCCAGGGCTGTCTGTTAGAAAACCCTTTTGACTTGTAAACTGAGCAAATTTGATATGAATCATTGTGAGAGACTAAATATAGCACCCCAAGATGTCAGGTTCATTGAGTCATTTTTCTGATGATCACTGTACTCTGTGTTCCTGGATAAATTCCTTAGACTACTTTATTGAGTGAGGAATAACCATGCACAACACAGTGTCTCTTCACTTCATACTAGCAATCATGAGTTATGTACTCATTCTACTCCTGTCTCATGAGAATAAAAACACTCTGCTGGCTCTCATGTAGATTATCCCTTTATCTCTCCCTATACACATATGTAGACATGTGTATATATTGTATTGGTAATAGGGGAGATCTGTCACAACAGTAAATTACAGTTTCTAGTATGGAATAAATCCATCTGAAATAATCTATTTTTTCTTAACTACGTATCTGTAGTTGCCACTTATGTTAAAGGGACTTGTTGCAGTGTTAAATAGACTTCCATCAGTATAATTGCCTGTCAACTATACATATGCATTTGGCATCTGTTATTTTGAAATTTAACTGGGACTTGTTGCAGTGTTAATCCAGATGTTGCAGACGTTAACTCAGCAGTGTTAACTCACCTAGTTGTCCATGTTGTATTTGTTTTGTGGTGGAGGATATAAGTCTTCTGGCCAATCTGTTTCCTATTTTGAGCACTAAGTTGAATGGAGAGGCCAGTCCCTTTTGAAGATCAACTTTGCATATTTGAAAGAAGAGAAAAGTAGAACATTGTTTAAAAAAAAAAGGTTCCTAATTTAAATCTGCCAGGGGGTGGATCTAATTTCCACTTTGAATAGAATATTGTTCCAGTAATTATCCTACTATTTAAGAACAAGAATAATTAGTGTAGTAACCTCAAAATCTAATAGTATTCACAGCCTGCTAAAGAAATAAACCCTACAATTAGTGTTGAGAAAGAATATGAAACTTTTTTATATAAGTAACTGTTTCAAAGCTTTGCTTTATGAGTAGGTTATTTTCATTATTTTCAAGGAAGATAAACTGGGCAGCTTGGACGGAGAAAGATAGAATAGTCTTTAATCAGTGATAAATCTATAGAAGTTTAAAAAAAACTTTTAAAAAATGTACTGTTCCCAGGTGACTTTGACATGACCCAACTTAATGGCACATACATCTCTTCAGACATTTAATAAATCAAGCGTAACACTTTGAAATCAAACATATTTTGCCTAGGGATCTCTTCTGCCTTCCTTATTAGGTGCGCAGCTCCCAGTGATGTCAGACAGAGTTCAACACACAAGGAGAGACGAGCTTTCAGCATTGTACAATGTCTCATGCTACATAGAACTCTTTTTTGAACTACCTAACAAGTAGATCTTTCTCAACAACTAACTGAATCAGATTATACGTCATATGCTGCAAGTAGACATCCCTATATTTTTTTCTAGATCACCTGAATTCCTTGTTCTTCTCTCTTGAAGATGGAACCTTGTGAGCCCAGGACTGGATCCAAAGCCCATTAATGTCAATTGAAAGACTCCAATCGACTTCAGTGCGTTTGAAATCAACCTCCGTTCCCCCTGATGGGAGAAGATCACAGCTGAGATTGGATCACAGTTTCTTTCCCCTTTAAGGACCAGCAATATGGATAAGCAGTTTTCACTGGAAGGTCTTGTGGTCAGCTTGGTGCAATGTATTGAGCATTCTGAAAACACATTTTAACCTTCTCTTGTTCAGTTTTTGACAGGGATTTGTCTGGATCTGCTTAACTATGCTTCATTTAGAATTTGTTTTTCAAAACTACAAAGTTTGTCAAATAAACAGGAACTGAAAAATTGAATTGCTCTAGTGAAACGTATTTGTACCTTTGGATAAACTTTTAATTGACTTTTTCTAACAGAGAAAATTAACTAGACAGGGAACTAGATTGCTTAGGTGGATATACATCCTTTCACATCTAGATCACTGGTTCAAAGATAGTGACCAATTGATATCACCATCTGAATTTTGTAGGGAGAATGTCAAAATAGTTGTAGTTCTCAGGTCATTTTTCAGTGAGTAGATTAACAAAAATACTATCACATTTGGTGCCATCATTGGTACTATCAGAATTATTAGCATAGAGGCTTAATGTCATTTCATGTTAAAGCTTGTTTCTTTAACTCATCATTGAGACATATAGGTTGGGCAACCTGTATAAATTTGCAACCATATTGCTTATGTTGTACCTGTATTGGAAGTAGAAAGTTTCTCTCTTCATGCAATGTTTCTCAACCTTTTCAGGTTGGTGACCCTTATTCAAAGTTACAATTTCTCACAATCCTCTTACATTAACTATAATAGTAAGATTGTATCAATGATAATGATAAGTGTACATTATTTAACTGTATGTGTTTCCAGACATTGACAAAGAATATTTAACCTTGAAGATTAAGGTTGTGTAGGGAGCGGATGGTGAGAGTTTCTCTGCTTTAGAAAGTAATAAACTTTTTAGATGCCTCGCAATCTCCCGATTGTCTTTTGTGACCCACCAGTTGCGAAAAATTATTCTAGGCCATCAGTCTGGTACTTATTTTGAGAACTAAGATGAATTTTAAAAATGAAATGAAATATAGCATTAATGTTATCACTCTTAGAACAAGCGCATATTTTAAATTTAATTTTTAAATTTCCAGTTAGTAGGGAATTTTTATTGATGTAAATCTATAATGGAACTCAGACATTCTTGAACTCTCTTCATATGTCCAGCCAAATGGCACTCATATGGATATAGTCTATACATTCTGTTGTTCTAATGTCATGTTATAGTGTCTGTATTTTTAAACTACGGTGTTTGATGTGTCTCAGATATGGAAAGGAAGAGACCAATTAAGTATGAATTTAGCTTACATATTGAATGCTGTGTCTGCTCACCTTTAGGCATTTCTGTAAGTTCTCCTAGTGATGTATGAACTCTACTCTGTGGAACAAGCACCTTAATGTTCATTAAAGTACAAGTTTTTCTCATTGTATTCAGCTAAATCTCACTGCATTTTAATGAGTACAATGCCAAAAAACTCCCAGACCCAGGTGGGAGAGAGTTGTACTTTTGTACAGAGCATATTGTATGTGAGATTAAAGCAAGGGAGTAGTGGGGGAAGCAAGCTTTTCAAAGGCTAGATTTATAAATTATAGTGAGAGCAGGACCATCAGTTCACACTTGAAGCAGAGTTTGTAAATTTGAAGTTGACATTCACTCAGTCAAGAGGAGGTGGATCTCAGTGTTGTCAGCTCTGACAATTTTATCAAAAGTCATGCAATATTTGGTACTTTTCTTAAAGCCTCAGCTCTTGGAAAACGTGGTGATAACATGAGGGTCTTGGCCTTAACTTTTGTTAAAAAGAAAAATAAGTTTCTAGCAAAGAAAAACTTAAAAATATGCACACACACCCCCAAAGGCTCCAAGGTAGAAGGCAAATAAAAATAATCCAAAGTTTATCATTTTTTAACATTTCATTTTAAGCCAGTTTTTAGGGTTTGATGCATAATTTTTGAATGCTTGGGTTGCCATTACTAGGATCGACCCAACAGATTTGACATAAAATTAATGAAAGGCAGATAACTTTCAAAATATGGGGTTCCTTGAAGTCTGCCATGCTTCATTGGATTTCTGAGCAGAGACTAAGGAAATCTATAAAACACTGTTTCTTATGCACCAAAATATTGTGTTTCTTAAGACTGACTGTATTCTTTTCTATTTTTAATTAAGTCCTATATTTATAACAATACAAAGCACATCACTGAATATGCAATTCCAGATGCACTTGCCTTGACAATACGTCAGTTGGCTTGCCAAATTTAGTATTGGTTAAATATCCATGACTAGACTGTGATTGGCCCTTGAGCAGATGTGCAGAGGAGGAGAGGGTTTAAGAAGTCTCACTGCCCTACTAAAAAGCCAAGGACAGACTCAGCTCTTGTGCTCAGAGGAGCACAGGATCTGCGCCCTCTGCACACACTGCCCTTAAGCAGGTGGGGAGGGGCAAGTAGGAAGTGCAGTGAGACTTTCCATGTTAGGCCAGACAAGCGTTTAGAGAAGACTGTGTCTTCCTAAATGTTGGGTACAGCCTATACACTTAGGAGTTTGTGGAAGTCTCTGCTTATCTAGTAGGGCAAATCATATTTAGCTACAACCTTTGGGGAAATTTCTTCTTCATTCATCCTTTGCTAAATACTGTACAAAGAGTAAAGTCTATCCAAGGTCATAATGTACTGTTGTCAGACTCTGCTAAATCCTAAATACACATCCAGGAAAACCCTTTTCCTGCATGGAGGTCAAGGACTGACAAAAAAGTAAAATTATTTAATAAAGAAAGTATCAGTCTATCAAATCCTTCAGTGCAGGTCCTTGATAAGTGTATTAATGTATTTAAAATTAGTTGTTTATGTCACCACGTTGTACAAGTGTCTGTTTATGGTTTAGTATGAGGTTTGTTTAAAAATAAAAGTAGGAGCATTATTAAAAAATAATTATTCTTTACTGTTCTGAGGTCATGATGTTTCCTCCAACATAGGAGTTCACATACTGAGGCAAGTTATTGAATCAAGCAAACTATTAATTATTAATATTATTATTGATCGTAGAAGCCCCTACTCAGACCAGGACCCCACTGTGCTTCAGCACAATACAAATTCATACTAAGATATAGTCAATGTCTCAAAGACCTTTCAATTTAAATAAACACAACAGGCTAAGAGTGAGAGAAAGTCCTGGATCCTGCATTCAGCACTAGCCAATGAGGAGATAATTTGTAAGAAGACTGTACCTACCTAATTATACAATGCAATATTAAGAAGGGTTTGAAGGAGGAGTTGGAGGATTCCCTCCTGACCCTCGCAAGTAATTAACTCTGAAGTTTGAGAATTTATATCTTTTGTAACTGTGGAATGTAATTGCAAATGATCATGTACATATAGATTTTTAATGCAATGATTATGGGAAATTTTCTTGGAGAAACTAACTGTTATAATTAAGCATCTTGGATCTTGGATCCTCATAATACTGAAAACCAAAGAAATGTAAAGGTTGATGAATTTTGCATAATTTTTCCCATACAAAGAATTTTCACTTATCAAAGATTAAATTGATCCTTTTTGCCATAATATATTGGTTTTTTTCCTTGCACACAGATAACAGCTGAGCTTCAATTCATACTAATTCTAATACTGTACATAACCATAGTGTGATGTGGTAAGTATTTCTCCTATATGAAAATGGGTTTTACAGTATATGTTAATGACAAAATATTGCTAAATCTTACAACCATAGGTCCAGCAATAGGCTAACTATTCAAGCCTTATACTAACTGCTAGGCCCTAGTAAGCCTCAAGGTTATTGCAAAGCCTATTTCAAATGGTTATACATCTTATTTGCCTTACAGCTTTAATTGTTTTTATTATCACTTCCTTAAGCATCTTAACTTTTTCTAATATATGGATTATAGTTGATTCTAGATATAGACCTCCCACAATCATGTCAGGGATCAAAGATCAACATATATAATCAACTGTTTTGAGTTAGTCAAGGCTTCTGGAAAACAAAAATTAAAAGGAAGTATGAGGCTAATAGACTCACTCATCCTCAGGTTTGTGGAGTGTATATGGGGAAATAAACTAAAAGAAAAGATAATTAACTTAATAGGAATGCTTGAACTTTATACAAAAAACCTCGTGTGTAACAGAGAAATATGGCTTGATGCTGAGTACTCACTCCTTGCAATTAATTACATACAAGGCATGCATGTTTACTAATGAGAGATATTGGGCTTGGTTCAGTGGGAGAAAGTCAGGCAGGAATGGGTACTAGAGTAATATAAGGGTCTCATATAACCCTTCCTACACATACTCTCCACTAGAGGGCCCACAGTCATCCAGCACTGCCACAAACATAGGTTGTGGTAACTGGCAAGAGCAAATTCAGCACATTCGCTCACTAGTCCTACTCCGACTGCAAATGAAAAGTGATCTCCTCATTTCTGCCTTCCCTAGCTCACCTCTTTAGAGTCCACACGGGTAGATTTTAGTGATAATGCACCCCCTCCTTGAAATTTCTGATCATCTCCTTGATCCCAGTGAGACGAGCATTATTTAAATTACCTAAATTCTCATGGACAATCTTATGGAATCATTTTTTTAAAGAAAGTATTGCTTCAATTTAATAATACATTCTTTTGCTTTGAGCAGAGCTTACCTCAGGACTCAGGGAGATCTCCATTGATCTTTATACTAAATAAATACTTCGCAATCACCATTTATGCCTCGTCATAGGTACCATAACAGCTGAGGACAGAAAACTAGTTAAGTACAGATCTAATTAAAATATTTAAATTTGCTGTGTAAGGGATGGATGCACTTGTGCTCTCTCTTCATAGCCGTTGCCCCTTGACCATGTGCAACCCCATGTGCACTCGGGTGCAACAAACTACATCGCTACCCTAAAAAGTTGTGCTATTAAAATAATTGGAACACCTCATATTGAGAGGCACTAGTTTCTAATTGCCTGTAACTTTTAAAATATGAATGGGGGACTGTAACAGGGTGGCCTGCCCAGGAGGCCTGGGACTAGCCAGCCTTATTCAACCAGCCCTACCCGTGCCATAATTAGCTGCCTCCCAGGGTAAGGGGACTTATTGATGTCAGTTGACAGCCTGAAACACCTGGGCCTCATAAAAAGCCTGAGAAAACTCAGTTTGGGGTCAGGGAGGGGTAATCACAGGGAGAGTGACCAGTCAGAGGGCTGAGCTACACAAATCCCTGGGGAAGACAGAACATCCTGTTCAGGGGAAATTGAGGCAGGGAGTGTATGCAGTACCATACGCCACCAAAAAGGTTTTAGATTTGGGCTTTAGTCAGCTTTGAAAATCTTAGTCTTAAAGTTAAAATCTCCCTGGCGCACACACACTGATTGAGTCTAGAGGCAAATCAGGAAGATTATTTTATTAGCAGACATTAACTTACCTGCTTGAGCAGGCTAAGAAGCTAAGATGTTCTCTGAGAGGAAAGACGAGTTCCAAACTCAACCCACACAAGGATGCAAACTATTACATCATTAGAGCAAATTTTTCATTTCTGGCTGATCCAGAGGGTTGGCTGAACACCTGTCAGCTCCTGAGATCTGGATTTCACAAATTACTACTGCTTATTGAGCAGGACAGCTCACTGGGGGGCACATGACACCATGCTACAGGATCTGCACTGGCTGCTTATTGGATTCTGGAGGGAGTTTTGAGATGTCGGTTATGACCAATGAAACCCTAAGTGGCCTTGGAACAGACTACCTGAAGGACTGAAGCCAAGCGAGTTGTTGTGAACTGATTTTAATGCTGGTGATATTTAACTTACTGCGTTTACAATATAATTATGTTAAGACACCTAGAACCTTGGAAAGCCATCATTTTTTAAATTTTAAATCTCAATAAACACAAAATAAATTAGCCTTTTCTAATATGTCACATGCACCAAACTCTTACTTTGCTGCTACCCGTCTGCTCTTAGTAAATCTGTGGCAGTGTAATTGTGTTGGTCCCAGGATATAAGAGGTAAGGTTTTATCAGACCAACTTCTGTTGGTGGAATTTATAAGCTTCCAAGCTACACAGAATTCTTCAGATCTGGGGAAGGAAGCAGAAGAGTTCTGTGTAGCTTGTACCTTACACACCAACAGAAGTTGGTCAATAAAAGCTATTACCTCACCCACCTTATCTCTCTTGTAGCCAATTAGTTCATTTTATCATCCATTTATTATTGTGTTATTTAGTGTTATGGTCAACTCATATGCTATTTCATATATAATCACTGTGTATGCTAAATAGATTTAAATTGTAGGATTATAGAAATGTAAGATTGTCAAGTATTTAAGAGTGATGAGTGTGCATTAGGTATACAAATAAAGCATGGCTGTAATACATGGCCTACAGGCTGAAGCTTGTAAGATTTTTAACTTAGGCCATAAGCTTTGGAACACTTGACATGAGTGGGTGAACTAGGAATAACCCTCTGCCAATAAGCTTAAAAATTACTAGAAAGAATGGACTAACAGATGATGTTATGGGAAATATATTGTACCCATGTAGACTGCAAGACATCTAATTATAACATCATGGGATGTCCTTCTTTGACCACAGGTTACCATGGACACATGTTATACATAGATGCTAATGAGAATAAGGGGAACTAAGAAAACAACCTAAGAAAAATTGGGGATCCCCAATATTATGGGGTGTGGAAAGTTGAAATCCCTATGCATATGCATAAGGTATAAGGTATAAGCATGCTCATAACAACAGAATAAAATAGGTTCTCTGGTTAGGCTAAGGAAGGAGGAAGACCCATGGGAAACCTAATTGGGATGATCCCAGCAGGAACCACTCCTTTCTCGCTGGCCACCTGTCGAGAGATTCACCCGACTCTGAAATCTTTGGGTATGTGAGCATGGATGTGTTATTGGCTAATGTGGCATTGATGAGTATGGATGTGGCTTGGACTCTCTCAGATTGTATAAAAAGGTATGTCAGTGCATTGGGTATGTCTACACAGCAATTAAACATCCGTAGCTGGCCTGGTTCAGCTGATTCAGGCTTATGGGGCTCAGACTGTGGGGCTGTTAAATTGCTGTGTAGATGTTTGCTTTGGGGCTGGAGTCTGAGAGATGCCACCCTGCAAGGGGGGAGGGTCACAAAGCCAAGGCTCCAGGCATAGCCCAAACATCTACACAGCAATTTTTAGCCCCTGTGAACTCAAGTCAGCTGACCCAGGCCAACCACTGCCGTGCTGCAGTCTTTTATTCCAGTGTAGACATACCCTTTGAGTTGTGGGCCTTAGAACTGGGAGACCCTTGTTGAATGACTGTCCCCCCAGATTTGATTGAACCAGCCTGGAAAATGGACTCAAGATGTGTCCAAAAATCCCACTTTATTTACACTATCAAAAAGAAATGGCATCAATAAAGAGAATCAAATCAAGCACATGCCATTCAGTAAAAGAGCTTGCTTCCTCTAGCTAGATGTCTGGATTCCTTCTGCACTAGTTGAGTTCCTTCTGGGAACACCCTGTTTGGTACCGTGGAGAGGGTTCCCATTATGTCCTGCATTAAGGGGGTCACTTCTTCCCAGACAGAATTGAATTTATATTTTCTCTCTGCAGAATTGCTGAAAAGGGGCAAAATAGAACAGGGTAGGAGAAGGAACAGAAGTCTGTTGGCCATCATTTTTACACATGAAGTAAAGAAAAGAGAGGACCAGAACCAGTAGTTGTGCAACACAGTTGGCAAATGGCCTATAAGGAAGGTAGCAAAGTTCATTGTTATTTCATATGGAATAAGTGGCAATATACTAAGCTAGCTGGGTATGTCTACAAAGGTCACAGCTTGCCAACTTGCCTATCCAATGTCAGATGCGTGTGAGTTTCAGGCATCACATCAGAGTTTGTTTCTGACGAGGGATTTAAAAGAGGATAAAAGTGGCATCTTTATGAATCTGGACAGGGGGTGGGTGGGTTTCCCATATGGCGGGTGACTTGAGAGCTGCTTGGCAAAAATGTAGGCATCCGGGCAATCAAGGCTGGCATCAGTGGCAACGTAAAAGCAGGAGCTGACAGCTCAATAAGCTAATAGGTCTGATAGGTAGAGCAGAGCTATATGATTATATTCAATTGAAGAAATTCTAGCTTCAGTTTGAGTATAAAATATATGGAATTGAAATTGGTTTGCTTCCAAGGGTGTGATCCTTTGAGATACCTTAACTCCCACTCACGTTAGTGGTAGCTGAAGGTGCTGAATGCTTCCCAGGACCAGGTCTTTACCTTGTTAGAGATTGCTACATACAGTTAATTCCCTTCTTAGCAGTATATTGCCCACTACCTATTCTACAACCCACTTACTCTTTTTTGTTCATCTGTTGATGATTCATGCAATATTTGGTGAATAAAATATTTTACTATAATAATAATGATGCAGCTCTGAGTTTATTATGTTTTATTTCTTCCATTAGATCTTTGCATGGTCTCATAAAAGGCTTTTCTTTCCATTTAATATTCATAAAGTTAAAGTAGTTTTCTATGCAAATAATTAAGCATGCGTTTCTGCATTCCTTGGGTCTTCACCTCTCTTGATAAAGTGATAAACAGGGGGGAAATAACATATGGAGGTGGCAGTTATAACAGGATAAAATAATGTTGACCTGCTACCACTTCCACTGGAAATTAGCATTTATTTTTTTTCTCATCTGATGTATTGTCAATACAAGAATGGTGTGTGTTTTGGTATTTTCATTAATAAACTTCACAGTTTAACAGGTAGGTTAATGGCAATTTTAAAGTAAAATAATATTAATTTAAAAACTGTGACAGATTTTATCTGGTTTTCTCTTCTTGAAACAAACTGATTTTTGGAGTCTCCAGCATGTAGCTACCCTGTCTTCAAAAATACACAACATATGTGCCAAGATGGGGGGTTTTGTTTAAAAGCTGACAGATAATGCACACAGTTTGTACTATTTTGTTGGATATTTTCACTTCACAGAGCCTTTTGCACAAATGCGGATTCACACTGCCGCAACCATGGGATTTACACATTGCTAAATCTTAAAAAGGTTTGCATAAACAGGCATCTTGCTATTGATAAGGCAGACAATATGACCATCTGTCTCTTTTCTGTAGCCAAATGAAAATGACATAAAGTGTGGGTCTTGTCATTTAAAAAGTAGTCATTTCCTAGCGCTTGTTAGTATTCATTTAAACTCTTATTCTGCTATGTGCTGCTAAAAGGTGATTACTTTCAGAAAGTGTGACATATCAGACTTTGATTTAGCTGCAGATCGCGGTTGGAAAAAGCAAATGGAGAAGTGTTTGATTCAGCTCTCTAGAGCTTCTCCCCCCCCCCCCCCCAACACGAAGCTTACATCTTAGAATGTTGATCACAGCACTCATGGTTCCCTGAAGAATTCAAAATGTCTCTATCACAGTTGTAGAGTTTCCAATAGACCGGTGCAAAATCAAGGCATAAGAACCTTGATGCTTTTTAATAACTAATGAGTCAAAAAGTCTGTAGTGCTAGCTTTGCCTCTAACCTTATCTAAAGATAGCTCAACAGCTCAGTGTTTTGAGAGTTCTTTTAAACAGATTCCCAGTTGCGTCACAATTAGTGAAGCCTTTAAATTTCCTCTGTTGAGAGCCAGTCTCTAGGGAAGTCCAGCTTTTGGCTTTATCACTGACCTTTTCTCGCTCGCTCTCTCTTTCATAGTTCTTACTTTGCACTAGGGCTAGTAACAACTTCAGCATATACAGCTAGAAAAGAAATGATGATACTGTGGTTTGGGCAAATCAGAACACAGCATGTGGTAGCAATTGATTCAATGATGTGTTTTGACTAAAGGTTCAACATCACTCCACATTTGTCCCTGTTATTTTTCCTTCCCCTCGCAAGAAAACTTCTCAATGGAGTAGGCATCTTGCTTTGTGCACTGAGTTCCTAAAACATGTACTAATTACTCTGGCTGCAGTTCAAGACCAGATCTGTTTTTGCCAACAATAAGACAGTGGTCCCTAGAATGTACTCACCACAAGCTGGCTCTCTCTTCTGGTTAAGCCACCATGCTGGCCACTTCATCACAGACATCTTTATGTCCCCACAAGTAAAAAAAAAAAAAAAAGATGGAGCTATTTATAATTAAGAGGCGCTGAATAGGCAGCAACAAGCTAAACTTGCCACAAAGAGAATCAGATAGAGAATAGTTGGGGTTTTCTTTACTGAAATAAGAAATCAGCCGCTCCTTAAGCCATGTTGCAATAAACCCAGATTTGTGTTGATTGTGATAGCAATCTACAATTTATACTGTATCGTAGATTTACAGTATTGTCTTAATGCTGTCATAGGAACATTATTTAACAGTGCTTAAGGTCTCTCTTTAAATCTTGGGTAGTTAATAAAGTGAAACTGAAAATTTACCACATGTAATTTCAAACTCACCTCCAAACTGGTAGTTGGGGGTGGGCTTTTTGTTTTGTTTTTTTATTGTCCCAGTGTAATTGTGCACATAAAACACCAAGAGCCTCTGCTGAGACTTTCTGTCATTAAACAGGAGCATGGCTGGATTGCCCTCTTTCTCTTACCTCCTAGTTAATTTCAAACTACCTGCTAGCTTTTATATATTTAACTCCAAATACATACATTGTTCTAGCAAGTCACCCAAATACTGACTGCACTATTGCACAAGATGTCAGGATTCCTGTCATTGTAATAATAATAAACCTTGTCTCTTTCATTCTGACTTGTGTGTGATCAGATCAAATGACCATGTGGTCAGCTTTCCTCTCATAAGAAAAGCTTCATGCCCCTGTTGGAAAAGCCCTTTCTGCATTTAATTTACTGATCCTGGGGTCAGCCAACGGGAAAGGCATGTTTAGATGCAGGAAATTTGCACTTATGTAACAACCTGATGGTCACTCCACCACTGCAAACCCTGACAGTAGTTATTCTGCACCAGTGCAAATGAGGACTTGCATTCATGCTATTTATCCATGTATGTTACCAGACTAAGTCACACAGGTGTACTCCGGATCTTACACCAGTGCATCTACACTACCAGTTTACACTGATTTAGCTGTACCTGTGCAACCCACTCTCTGACACCTACACACATTGTATAGAAGGAGCCCAACAATATTGACTCTATTGTTGGAACTACCAATTATGATGCAAAATAGCAGTCCTCATGCTTGTAGAGGGAGAGGACAGTGAATGCTTTTTTAATGGATTGTGACTCCTATTGTGGGTCTAGGGAAGGAAAGAAATGTTGCAAAGGAAGCATCTGACCCTACATTACATATGGGCTCAAGGTCAGAGGCCTCCAGGGCTGCTGGGACAATTTTATAGTGGGATTGCTGAGACCCAATAAACCAAACTGTAAAACCTGTATACAATGGAAGCCACTTCAAGCCAGGGGTGCAGCAGCACCCCCAGCACCCTTAGTTTCAGCACCTATGAATGAGTAGGGAGACAGTCACACATGGAGGAAACTCTCCATACAAAAGGTGACCATGGTCAGTTCCTATTCCTGTTATTAATATATAATGGGCCTTTTAGCAGAGTAGGAGTTTGTCACATTGTCTCTGCCCACAGTTCCCCCCACACCCTCACTGCACACAGTGCTGTGCAATTTGCATTGCAGGAGTAGTTTGCCATCCTCCACTCCAGATGTGTCTACCCATAGTTGTGTCTCATGTGCAATATATATGGCATGATCTTGGAACCCCTATTCAGACAAGGAATCCCATGGAAGTCAAATCCATGGTGCAGAGTACCTGCAGATCCCATTAACTTAAATGGGAGTTACAGCTGCTCCTCACCTCTCAGGAGTGGGTCCAGTGACTAGAATGCAAAAAGCAAAATTATTATCATCGCTAGTTCCAAATGCTCAGAAAAATTAGCTTAGTTTATGCATGCAGTCCATTCTCCCAGTGATGTGTCACATTTACATCCATAACTCCTATTACTGCTAATGGGAGTTAACAGCATAAATTCTCCATGAAGCAATAGATGAATGGACTCTTATGAGTGAAACGTTGTGAAACACATTAGAATTTTAGTTTGTTCTGACATCATATGATTCTATGAAACTCACTTCTAGCCATGAACAGTATATTTATAAATGGATGCTAAAACAGTTTACTAACCTATCCTAGATACAGCAAGAAAATAAACAGCCCTGCATTAGTTATTGTTCTAAATAGGTGGTCTATTAGTGATTCATTTATATTTCTCTTTGTCATTTTATTTATAAACAAAAGTTAATAAGCCTTTGAACTGTAAACTCAACCAATACAACTGTATGTTCCCATTACTAGCAACCTACTATCAACGTCTTTTATGTTATGATTCTACAGCACGCAGGAAAATGGGGCCATGATCCTGATTTGTACCTTTGGGAACATCTGTAATACAAATAATAAGTAGTGTAATAATGAAATCAAGTTCCGCCAGATGCTGATAAAGAAACATAAGGCTGCAAATACTATAACATTTGATTAGATGAAACCAGCTATTTCTTTTATAATCTACATAGTATTTTAATTGCAGTAACTCCCCAAATTAGAGCTGGCTGGGAATCTTCCATCAGTTATTTTTTAATTTTCAATTTTTTGATGAAAAATCAAGACATTTCATTTTGGGTCTGGTTGACATTAAGCTGCATCCACCTGAAATGCCATGGTGGCTCTTGGGAGTCATAGTTTGGGTGTCTCATACATCCATTCTCTTCTTCAGGCTGAGATTCTTGATTGGACTACATCTCCCATGATGCACCATAGTCTCTTCTTTGGCTGAGCCCCCATAATGCATCAGGAGAGCTGCAGTCCAGTCAGGGAGCCTGATTCTGCCTGGCCTTTGCACAGAAACACCAACTGTGGGGAGGGTGTACAGATGCCAAGCACAGGGACCAGGACAAGGATTACTCTCTGCTTGTGCCCCATGGGGCAGTAGACACTCCAAGGGACACCCTCCTAAATTGTGGTGCAGGGTGTGTTCTTCCACTGTACACCAGGGAGTTCTAGGAAGTAATTCCCCTCCCTGAACCACAGTGCTTTCTGTAGCTCCCCTTGAGTTGTTGCTGTTCCAGATTGCCCTCAAAGCAGGTATGTGGCTAATAGACATAATGTAACTCTTAAATATGTGTTTAATAATGTTGCTATTTTTCTTGTTAAAACCAAAGTAATCCTGATTTTAACAGTTTGGTTTTTTTAAGATGAGTTCAGCTTTTCTCATTGGGATGGTTGGGTGTGATAAGGCACTATGTCAATTTAAATTGTTGTTAATGGGCTCTTGTCTCCTTATCTAATTGCATGGACTTCCTTTGCGCTGAAAATCCTTAGTGTAGGCATGGAAGCAGTTTTATAAATAAGCATCAGCACAGAGTTCATTGCATATTGGGATAAATAAGTGTAAGCGGAGCACATGGATTTATACACATTTAACGAAAGACAATATATAGACCTTTTATGTACATGATTTTGTTAGATACACAGCAAGGTTTCCAACTGGCCCTGCTTTGGGTAGAAGGAGCAGAATTGTCTATATTGTGCCAGTTCTAAGTTCAGGTGAAAAATTCCTGGGTGAAGAACTTAATGACATATTCTAGGGTTGATTCCTCACTGCCTTACACTTTGGGAACAAGTGCAAACTGTTCCCAAACCAAAATGCTAGCATTTTACATCACCTTTCCTCTCAATTTGCATGGTTACATAAGGTGCAAAATGTTGAAAAGAATCAGGCCCTTAGTTTTAACTAATGCTTTCTCAGGCCCAGTTCAGTGTGGACTGGATCTGAGTATGAACTGCAGGATTTAGCCCAAGAGTTTTACAAAACTGACCAAAATACTAGTGAATCAGTATTAGGTTATTACAAAACTATAAAGCCCTTGAGCCAGAGATGGTCCCATGGTTACGGCACTAGTCCAGAACTTCGAAGGCATGGTTGAGTTTGTTGCTTTGCCATGTATTTCCTGTGTTACATAGGGCAAGTCATTTAGGCCTGGTCTATATTGCTGGCGAAATTCGGCGACAGTCAACAGGAGTTACGCAAGCTACACAAAGTAGCTTGTGTAACTCCCATCGACTTTGTAACTTCCAGTTAGCACGCCGTCTCCATTGCACTGCGCCAATGAGAAATGTGTACCCGTTGACACAGTGCTACGTTTTTGGGGGAGGTGTTTTTATTAGATCAATTTCCAGATCGATTGAGCGGGTTTTCACTGTCATTCAATCGAACCAGATAAATTGATCTGACGGCGGCAAATTTGCTGCCGCCAGTGTAGACATAGCCTTAGTCTCTATCCTTCAGTTCCCAGTTATAAATGACACATAAAAGTATTTCCCTTTAGCACAGGATGTTGTGGAGTTAAATGCATTTAAAAATTGTGAGCTGCTCAGGTACTACTATGGTAATAGAAGCTACATAAGTAGCTTTGACATACAATCCTACTTTGGCAGGTAAAAGTAATTTATGCTCACTTCAGGGCCCCTGTACGCTAACATAGAGGCCTTTGTAAGAAGAAGAATCTATTCCTATCTCCTAGAACTCTGATTCTCAACCAAGGTACAAGTACCCCTGAGGGTATGCAGAGGTCTTCTAGGGGGTACTCAATTCATCTAGATCAGTGTTTATCAACCTGGGGGTTGCAACTCCCAGGGGGCCATGGAATGGGTTTAGGGGGGTTGTAAGTGTAGTGCTGGCATTAGGGGGTTGCAAGCAGGGCATCTGCCCGGGGCCCTCACACCAAAGGGGGCGCCACAAAGCTAAGTTACATGCTTCAGCCCCAGACGGCAGGGCTCAGGCTTCAGCCCTGCCACCCAGGGCTTCAGCTTCAGACAAAGCTCACAAGTGAAAAACAGGCTCAAGTATCATACTGAAATGTAAGTGCAAATATTTATATTCCAATTGATTTATTTTATAATTATAAGGTTCAAATGAGAATGTAAGCGATTTTTCAGTAAGTGTGCTGTGACACTTTTGCATTTTTGTCTGATTTTGTAAGCAAGTAGTTTTTAAGTGAGGTGAACATAAGACAAATTAGACTCCTCAAAGGAATCAGAATGGAGAGAGATAAGAGGATTTTTCTGGAGCAGACAGCTGTTCAGGGATAAAGAAAAGGAAGTTTGCAGTGCCTCCCTGTTCATGGTCTGTTGGGGACTGGTGTAGTGATGCTTCAGTGACCACTATGGGGTTTTTCTGGGCTGGAGAATCATGGAGGACAGGTCTGCCCTGGGCAAACCACATCCTACCATGATCATCTTCTCCATGATCTGATCCCCCCCTTGCTCCACCCCTTGTGCAACCTGGAACATTCCCTGGCCTGGATGTTATTACAGAGATAGCACAGAAGGGTATTCCTTGGTGGGGTGGGGTGGTGGACGATGGTTTACATCTCCTGTGATACTTTTTGCTGCAGCCTACCTAACACAAAGGAGCCATCAAGAAATGCTGAATCAGCCCATTGTGAAACATTAGCGTTCATATAAATAAGAAAATAATTACATTCAAACTCCTTTTAGCTACTGCAAACCATATTTATGCTACATGCATACCACATGAACCATATACAAGTGTTGTAGGGACGTATTTAAATACTTTGGGAATGAAAGATCTCTTTGAGAAAAGTTCTACTACAGACTTCTCCATTATGTGGCTTTTTGTACCATCCCCACATGAGTTATGGAAGAAAGCCAAATCCCAGTTCCAAATACACACACACACAGTGTATAACTATCCATGGACTATGTGAGTGTTGATGGCAGGCAACAAAGGTGAAAAGTAAAAATATGAAGAACAATATTTGTAACAAAAGAGGTATGTTTAATAGAAGCTCATGGTGCCTTTTATGATTATGATGCACTTGCATGGAGAGGACTAGAGAGATCATGAACATATTTGCTTTCATTACAGTCTCACCCAGTCAGCATTAAATTGAGAACTCTTGGAGCTTTCAGGAGGGCTTCTGGGGCAGATGCAGCAACATGTCACTTGCTGGAGTCATGTTGCCATTGACCTGGGGGGTGCAGAGCTAAGGCAGGAGACATATGATGTCTGCAGATCCCCCAGGCTCTACGTAGATATTTGGGGCTCTTCTAGATTGCAGGGGCTAAGCTCCTGTGCTGCTTCAAGAGGGAGAAGCCTGTGAATAGATAGCACATGAAGGTTAACCCTCTCATTTAAGTTTTAGGCCAACTTCTTTGTCTCCTCTCAGGAGCATTCTCCCTTTCGCCTTCTTCCAATCACTTTCCATGTCCCACCTTGGCACAGCTCTGTCCCATCACCCAGGCATCACCCAGGCAACCTGAAAATCCTGAAGGAAATATGAACAAGAAGACTTTTCTGAGACACATTTACATTGGTTTGCAAATATGTGACTTCTTTTCTTTTTGCAGGGGATAGTCATATATTCAATGTCTGACATGTTTTCCTAGCCAAAACATCCCTCAGCAACCCAGCCAAAAGAATTTGCTGGTGACCTCCTAACCATGTAAATATAGGCACAACTCAAACAAGAGTTTTAGAAGGTTACATGACTGCTTTACCAGCACAAGTACTAGAAATCTTCACAGCAACAGAAAGGATTTTGGATACAAAAGACAGAAAAAGGAAAGAAAAGGCAACTCTCAAAAAGGAAAGAAATTCTGTTTCTTTTTAGCAGGTTCAAATGGATCTTTCTGAGAATTCTGCATTTGTTATCCAACTGAGGTGACTCCAATTACCCTCCAAAGCCAGAATTTCTCATTGTGCCACATTATAAAAGTGAAGTAACAATTTCAGCCGATCAGAAGCCAAAAAAGAAACATCAAGTGAAATTCCAGAAAATTAGATTAATCAGAGTTGATAAAAACAAGTTAGATAATTCTGCAGTGTATACACGTTTGAAGACTATAAGACTGCTGATAAAGGATTCAAATGACAATATCTTATTAAAATAAACAAGTTATCATTTTCACAATAATTTGTTTAGCAGTGTTGCACAAAGCCCTGAACTAGAAAAGACAAAACATCTTTGTGATCTAATTACTTTTAAAATTCTGTTAACATAATTCAATACAGCTGTTTTCAGGATATCCCTGTTTAGGGCTTTAGTTCCCATGATGATGGAACCATTTTGAAATGTAGCTAATTTTTGGGTTGTTCCTTAGAAGCAAAGAAGCAAGATACTTTATTTTAAAAGGAAAATCAGTCATGTAATGTGTAAAAAATAAAGGATAATTAGTGTAAAAGAAAATTAAATCTCAAAGGATTGTCTGTAAATAACTCTGTGCCTGGGATTTATTATAGTGAAAAGCATAATGCTGTGTTATATATAAAATACTTTAACAATCTATCCAGAGTCTCCAAAATTCCTGGCTTACAAAAAATACTGGTGGTAACATGGAGCAAAAGTTCCCCACTGATATGGTTAGAAGTATGCTGGTTAGTTAGACTTTTCACTGAAACCATGAAAAACAAAAAGCTTTTGGATGAACACTTTTTAGGGTCCTGGAAAACCACGGAAGTTCCAGGAGACTGGAAGAAAGCTAATGTTGTGCTAATATTTTAAAAGGGTAAACGGGATGACCCAGTAATCATAAGCCAGTCAATGTGACATCGACCTTAGGCAAGGCGATGGAATGGCTGATACAGGCATTGATTAATAAAGAATTAAAATGGCAATATAATTAATGCCAATCAGTATGGGTTGATGGAAAATAGATCCTGTCAAACTTGCTATCTTTTTTTTTGATGAAATTACAAGTTTGGTTGATAAAGGTAATAGTATTGATGTAATATACTTAGACTTCTGTGAAGCATTTAACTTGGTATCACGTGACGTTTTGATTAAAAGCTGAGAAAGATATAAAATGAACGTGGCACACATTAAGTGGATTAAAGCTGGCTAGCTGATAGGTGTCAAAATGTAATTGTAAACAGGGAATCATCATTCAACAGTTGTGTTTCTAGAGGGGTTCCACAAAGGTCCGTTTTTTGTCATATGCTATTTAACATTTTTCTGGAAGAAAACATAAAATCATTATTGATAAAATTTTCACATGACACAAAAATGCGGGGAGTGGTAAGTACTGAAGAGGAGAGATCACTGATACAGAGCAACCTGTATTGCTTAGTAAGCAGTGCAAAAGCAAAGAGTATGCATTGTAATATGGCTAAATGTAAATGATACATCTAGGAACAATGTATATAAGTCATCCTTACAGGATGGGGGATGCTATCCTGGGAAATAGTGACTCTGAAAAAGATTTGGGGGTTGTGGTGGATGATCAGCTGAGCATGAGCTCCCATTTAGCCAAAAAGGCTAATGCAATCCTTGGATGCATAAAGAAGGGAATCTCATGTAATAGTAGAAAAATTATTTTACCTCTGTATTTTGCAGTGGTGCAACCACTGCTGGAATATTGTGTCCAGGTCTGATGTCCACAATTCAAGAAAAATGTTGATAAATTGTAGACAGTTCAGAAAATATTATTAAAATGATTAAGATGAAAAGATGATTAAAGCTTAGAAAACATGCCTTATGGTGATAAATTAAATAGATCAAGCTCCTTGAGTTTTAAAAAGAGAAGATTAAGGGTGATTTGATTAGTCTATAAATACCTGCATGAGGAACAAATATTTAATAATGGACTCTTCAATCCAGCAGAGAAAGGTATAACATGATACAATGGCTGGAAGTCAAAGCTAGACAAATTCAGACTGGAAATAAGATGTATATTTTTAACTGTGAGAGTAATTAATGATTGGAACAATTAACCAAGGGTTGTGGTAGATTCGCCATCACTGGCCATTTTTAAATCCAGATCAGATGTTTTGTAAAAGATCTGCTCTAAAAGTTATTTTGTGGGAGTTCTATGGCCTATGCTATACAAGAGTGCAAACTAGATGATCACTATAGTCCCTTCTGATCTTGGAATCTATTAAACAGTTTTGGGGCTTTTGGATTTTCTTTGCTGAAAATTTGGACAAAAACTAATTATTTTTTGTTCAAAGTTTCTCATGGGAAAAAGCACCCCAATTTCTGACTAGTTCTGGTGCAAATCCTAAAGTACCCTGGTCCAAGAGTTGTACCATAAACCAATAGAGGTACATCTACAACATGTCTACACTGAAAATGAAGGTGTGATTGCAACTCAGATAGGCAGACCTATGCTAGCTTTCATCCAGCTATCACAGCTGAAAACAGCCATGAAAACATGGTGGCACAGGCTTCAGTGCAAGCTAGCAACATGAATACATACCCAGGTGGGCTTCTACAACCCACACTGAAGCTCATGCTGCTATGTCTTCACTGCTAGTTTTAGACACGATAGCCAGAATGAAGCTGTTACAGGTTTGCCTATTTGAGCTGCAATGACAGTTTTGATTACAGACTAGACATACCCTGCATGTCCCAATGCTTCAAATTAGCTATTAGATGTTCATCATTGTTTCTGAGGAATAAAACCATTCAGCCAGTTGTAGGCTTCATGGGCTTCAGTGGAGTTGCGTTAATATACCCTGAGAATCTGGTCTATTGTGTTTTTTTCCCCCTCTCTAGCTCTCCAAATGACTTTGATGTCATAGGGTTTTATATTTTATGCAGTAAAATCACACCCAAATGTAGGTGGAACATAGTGATGGATTTTCTTGATAGCAAGTTACATCCCCAAACCCAGTTTCAGGGAATAAGGCTAGAAAAGTCCTAGTCCTTGATTTTTCAGATAAAATAGAGTCTTTGATAAACTACAAATTCATTTATAAACTAAAAGGCAGCATGGTCCAATGTTTAGCACAGGGAACTGGGAGTCAGGACTTCAAGGTGAAACTATGGGCCCATTGAAGTCAATAGCAAAACACCCATTAACATCAATGGGCCTAGGATTTCACCCCCAGGTTGTATTTCTAATTTTGACAGTAACTTGCTGTGTAATCATCGGCAAATGGCTTAATTGCCCTCTACCTCAGTTTACCCATCTGTAAAATGGGGAGAATACTATTTCATAGAGTTGGCGTAAAGTTAATTAAATAATGTTTATTAGTTGACCGGAGAGCCTCAAGTGAGAGTTATTCCATAAGTATAACATTGTTGTTTACCATTCAATTGTGACATATGCAGAGGCTGACTGGAAAATAAGTTTGTGAAAAGAAAATGCTAGGACTTACTTACAGGTAGGAAGATCTAGTTGGATCTAGCTTAGCCTTGGCATAAGCTATCAAACAGATTTTTCTGCCAATACATAGAAGAACAATTCCTGTCACCATATGGATGCAGACAAGTAGAGTTTCCGGAGATGCATAGTCTAGGAAAGCATTGTTTACAGCCCAGTCGGAATGCCCACTGCAACTGCAGCAAGGCCAGACAACATGCTGTTTTGTACAGAAGGATTAGGAGTAAAGTAGATAATCACAGGATACAAGTAAAACAGCCACAAACAGTTCTAGGGAGCTGATTTATTGCTGCTCTTCAGAATTCAACTTAAAGTTTCTGCTCAAGTGGTGTGGGGTTGGGTTTTTTTTTTAATACCCAGATGGGATTCTTTTCAAATAGCAGTGGTGATCCACCATAATTAATCTGCAATATTCTGGCAGATTATAGGGCGGAAGCAGGTGCACCCACCATCTCTGAGGCTTCAAGGTTTAAATGCCAGTGTGTGAAAATAGTCCCTAGATTAAAATAGAATCAGCCAATAATTTCTGACATCAAGTAAAATCATATGGCATAGTGAAATTCGGCACAGTTCAATGTGAATTAAAGTAACTTGCATCTTCTAGAATCCAAGAATGTTAAGCAAAATGAAGAAATAGAAAGATTGTCAATTGGAATGATAACAAGAACAGGAAATGTTTAGATCTTAATTTAGTCCATGGAACTAAAGACTGAATTAGATCCTCAGTTATATGACTTGCACCCATGTAACTGAGAAAAAAACTGGGCTACCTTTTTAATATTTTACAGAAATGTAAATTGCTAACAATAGTAGGAAATACTAATACTTTCATATTAGTTCTACATATATGTCAGTCCCTGTACACCCCCCAGAAAATTAGAGGTAATCAAAGTATATATTCCTTATTTGAAACCTTACTTTTCATGATGCCTTATTCTGAAAATCAAATCTCATGAACAATTCTGAGGTCTGATGTAATAAAACCATTACCTGTAGCGTTTACATAACTAAAGCAGACGAGTTGTCTAGGCTGTGAGTTTATGCCACCTAATAACAAAGGGCTGCTTAACTATTTGAATTTGATCCTTTGTGGCATTCTGTCGTATGTTGCATGATAGGGCATGTTAGGAAAAAAAGGCAGAGAAATGTCAAGCAATATAGTCTTCTTGCTTTTGCTTTTGGATCAAGAGAATAGATCCATATGAATTAAATCTAAATATGTTTGGTTTTGTTCCTCTCACCCAAAGAAAGAAAGATTAAAGAAGGGGGGAAAACCCTTCATTAAAAAAGATGCTGAAAATGTCTATCAAATGATTTGTTAAATACCAGAACATCTTAAATGAAAGTTACAAGGGCAGTCAAGTTAACCTGTTTCTTAATACCCTGCTGAGCTAAGTATTACACTCAGCAAGTCTCAAATCTAAGCCTACAGAGTTGCGGGGCAGCAAACACCTCCACACAGCTGTAACCAGCTTGTGCCCACTACCTAAATCCACAGAGATTTAAAGACACAGAGGATGGGAAATCACACCTCAAAGAATGTGAGAGGCAGCAGCCTCATGGCTCCTGATTGGTTCCCTACCCTATATAAACCCAAGGGGCATTCCAGGAAGTGTCCAGGCAGTGGTGTGGATCTCCTGTAGCTGTCATGACCATAACTGCTCTCGAACTCTGCGCTTGGACCTTGCCTTGATCTGGACCTCACCTCCTGACCCAGATCCTGAAACCTCATTTGGATGCTGATCCTTGGTATTCAGCCTGCAAACTTCTCTGTTCTTGGTCTCGGGTTTTACCATGCTCTGACCCTTGGTCTGACTATCCTTCTCACAATCCTGACACTGAGGAACCTCTTTTTATTACATAGGCATCCAGAAATAATTTCAAACTGAAAATATATTTGAATTCTTTGCAAACCATCGCAGCTAAAAACTGCCTCTGAGGTTTGAATTGAATTGGCTTAGGACCTGATTCTGCTCCCACTGAGGTCAGTGGAAATATTGCCATAGACTTCAATCATTGCAGGATAGGACCTTATATGGAAACTATTTTCTATTTATCAAAAATGTTTTAGAATTTTCCTTGCTCTGTTTCTTTGACCAGATGTCTAGATTCTCCAAATGAGTATCATTTGACATCTTTCTCACATCTTCTGTTTTATTCTTACACATTTTACATTAAAAAAGAACACTCTTTTTCATTCTAATATATGGTTTTATGTCTCTTTTTAAGAGTCTTCTTCCCCCTCCCATCTGACTACTAATGCTTTCTTGACAATTTCACACAAAAAGGGTGAAAAATGTCAAATTCAAATGCTGTCAAGTATATTGTTGCTGCATGGCAGCTATACAAGATTTTGCTGCAAGTAAAGATTACACTAACAAAAGTGAACAAGAATTAGAGTTGCAAAGATAATTTCTAAGAGCACTCTCACCAGAGCTCAGATTCTATGATCCACAGCTCAATCTTCATCATTTGTTTCTTCTTCTGTAACATCTACCCCTCAGGTGTATTGAGTGTTGACCAGTTTCCACCATTTATTTTGATCTTGTGTTGGTCTGCTCAGGTTTCTGAATTTCATGGTAATGGAACTGACTTCTTTCTCTATTAGGCATAATGTTTCTCTAGCACATTAGCTGACCTCTGAAATTTCCTGACTAGAAGGCAACACCTTGTAGGGAAATGGGGAGGTTATTGTATGTGGGTCAGTTGCAAGATCTGTTGGGTAGAGACATAGGGCCACACACCTTGATGGAATTCTCCATATGTTGGTATACTTTGAAGAAGCATAAAAATGCAGAATATTTTGGAGTTCCTCCATCCATTTTCTTATAACTGGATCCATGCAAATAGCTTTTGTTCTTCTGTACAGCCCCAGTGATTTCAGTGAGATTCTTTGTGGATATAAGGATCTGGGCCTGAGTGGAACAGATTGTAGGTTTGGGACCTAGCATAATATATGCATATTTCTATGAAAAGTTGATTTACAATGTGCTTTAATGAACACTGTTGCTAAGGTGAGGCTAGTTTCAAGGGCATCTGCTGAAAATAAATACAGCAGAGGGAGTAAATTGTGAAGCTTACACTAATTAGAGCAATTCTTCACTCCACTATGCCAGTTTTATAGAAGTTTCAGTGGAGTTACCCCACCGTAACAGAATGGAGATCAGGCCCTCTATGAATAAATATTGTAGGAATGTAAGGTTAAATCCACAGCTCATGTAAATCAGTGTACTTCCATTGAAGTCCATAGAGCTACACATGAGTTGCGGATCTGGTCCATTATGTGAGTTTATTTGATAAATTTAGTTCTGAATTTCCAGTTAATTAAAAACTATTTTAGGTAAGTGATTTAGTTAGTAATGGACACAATCAGTTCCTTTTTTTATTTTTCATTTTTTTTCTACCAAATAAATTCTTTTAATCTTTCCAGGACTCCAAAGAAAGACAGCTGCTTCACATACATTCACTTGTTGCCCGGCACAAAAGGTTTTAATCAAGAAATGATTGATAGCTGTAGATAAACAGAACATTAACCTAATGATGTACCATGGTGTAGCACAGTTAACTTATTTACAAGTTTATTCCTTACTGAGGAACTGAAGTTGCCTACTTTAAGTCCAAAGCCGTTAGGCACTCGCTCTACAAATGTGTCCTCCTACTTACTAGGGCTGCTCAAAAAATTGTTTTTGACAGAACGTGATGTTTTTGACTAACTAAAACATTTTGTGAAAAGTATCTGCTTTCTATGGAAAAATTCAATATTTCATTGAAAAAGTCAACACCCCAAAACCACAGGGCCTGAAAGGAATTGCCATTCAGTTGCCTCATGTCCCCATTCTTTTCTATGGGTTGGGCTCCCAAGTCACACTTTCTCCCGGCCAGGGAACCTCTATGATTACTGTCTTCCCACAGTAAGAGGGGAGACTGTGGTCCTACCAGGGAGGCCTATAGAGCATAAGGCACTGTGGCAGCATTTCCAAATTGAAATATTTTGGGTTTTAATTTTTCACTGAAAAGTTGAAATTTCCCATGGAAAAAGACATTTTCCTACCAACCGTACTCCTTAACCTTCTTCTGTCAGGCAATGATCAGACACTGTCCATTCAACGCCTATCACTTAGCATCAACCATAATCATGTCATGTTTGCACCGAGTGCTGAAGGAATATCTGATGATGCAATTTGTGAGTGAAAGGGCAAGAGCAGTCAAGACGGCCATACTAATGGCTGCAAACTATTAACGGTAGGTTCCAGAACATACACATAGCCTATGTTCTCTGTACACTGTTGTCTCTCTGTGCTTATTGGCTCACTCTTCAGACCGTATTTCTTCTTTAAAAATGTTTTTGAATGCATACATGGACTGAATGTTTCTCTCAGTTTTTGGAAAGACAGTTCACTCTGAGCACTGAGGAATGATGCAGCTTTAACAATTTGAACATTGCTTTGTTTCTTTTGGTGAAATTGTGGTTCAAATCTGAAAGCAGAGAGTCCATGTAAGGCATATACAGAAAGATTAAAACTCTTCCATGTGGCTTCACTTATTTAGCGATCCTGTTTGAGGAACAGACTTCCACCCCTATTTCAACTGCGAGTTTCTGAGCAACTTTTATTTTGATTGAGCTGATTGCCACAGTTTACCTCTGTTGCTCAAGCAGTCCTATTAGTTCTCTGATATGAATGTGCATTTCTAGTAAGTCTAACAGTACAGCCTGTAATGTTTGAGTCACACTGGCCCAAGCACTGAAGAAAACTTTGCAATAATAATCCAGCTAATGATAAAAGACAAGGTGCTCAATACACAAAAAGAACCAGTGTGCAAACTGTCTTGTTTTCATGTTTCTTGTATAGGCAAAATGTCCCAGTTGCATAACAATAGATATATTTGCAATAAAAATATGAATGTTCTTATAGTTCTGTGGCCAGCATGTCTCACATAGCATAAGTATGGTAGGGACACACACACACACACACACGCACCCAACTAGATAATTGCCTTTGCAGTTTCAGTGGTGTTGCAGACTTCATTTATACTGCTTGAATCATTAATAACCTGTTCAATCATTGCTTTTGGGTATTTCTTTTCTTTTATTAACACTTACTGCTTTTCCTGCTCTCCATGACTGCAATGGCAGTCATATCCTTGACCAACTAATTTGAAAAGGTCAAGCCCAAACTCAGATGTACTCATTAAGATTTTTATTGGCTACAGTTTCTGTGCTCAATACAAATATGGGGACAAAACCTCTTGAATATAGGCACTTCCATGCTTCAGTTCAACAAACTTAATTCCTAGAGACATTTGTTCTCTCTCAGCACTGTCTCATCACCTAAAATTGAAAGCCTTACTGATGCATTTGATACCTCAACAATATAATTTCTCTCTATTTGACCACAGATTTCAGACAATTCATTTTGGGTTCAGAGTGATGTATCGCACACCATAACTGAAGCAGTTTTCCAGTGCTTTCCTTGGCTCAGTGCAGAATTCAAATAGTGTTTGCATATTCCCTATGGTGCTGTCTTGTGTAGTCAAAGCACAGTGACAGGTACAGTTGGGTGCAGCTTTTGGCAATTTTCATGATATACACCACTGGGAATCCTTCAGTTAGCTACTACTCAACGACTGCATTCTTCTTGGGGAGGATGTATGAGAACTGGGTTGCATGCTCTTAAACAAATCTGAGGCATCCAGATTTTGTGTGTTGTTGCTTCACTAAAGATCTCACTGCTTCATTAAAGATCTTGTGTATGGCAAAATATCTGATGATATCTCAAGTCACTTTTGGCCAGAAAATAGCACAGAGCTCCTTTCTGAGTGAAAGAGTAACAAACTGTAGTGAATAGTGGAGAAGCTATAAATGGTGAATTGATTGGGGCCATTCTCACTCTTTACATCATTTATTGGCGGGTGGAGTCTATTACGCAGTAAGGAGGTCATGCTTCAATCTGTTAGCTAATAGGTGGATCTGGATCACATTCTCAGTATCAAGATGTGTAGCTGATTCTGAGGGGTGTAGTTTGCTATATAGCCTCTTTCCATTGAGCAGCTTCGCTTGAGATCCTCCAGCAGAATCAGTGGAGTTTTTCTTGGGCATTTGAAGTTTTCTGCATCTTGAAAAAATTATGAATTCATAGGTAACTGGATTGGAAGAAATAAAAATAGATTTTAAATTTTAAAAATCCAAAGTCTTAAATACTTTGGGTTTTAATTCTACAGTTTGCAAGGATCTATTGAGATGAATGATTGTCACAGTAAAATAATTTTATTTAAAAAAAAAAAGACAAACGAGGCACTAATATCCAAGGATGAGTTAACACAATTATAAATATTATTTACATCTTTGAAAGATACATAATTCAGTTAATGAGATCACATAACATGCTACACAAAAATTCCATTCAAAGGCTTCAGTTTTCATGTCCCTCCATGTCCATCTCTCCGTATTATGAACTCCGCTCTTGCTGCCATCCCACAGGCTCAAATTTCACTTCCACCAAAGTCTTGTTGCACTCAGATTCTGCAGGAGCCTGCCTTATTTCTGCCTCATTCCATTCTGTGTTCCAGGAACTCCCACCACTTCAAGCCATGATCTATCCCCATCACTATCTAACTGTATTCATGCCTTAAAAACAACATTCCATCTCCCAAGAACCCACCTTATCTCTGCATCCTTCCCGCACTCATCCTCAGGAACCCACCCATCTCCAAATCACTCCTTTCTCTCTATTCATTCAATTGCCTGCATCTTTTATGGCTAAGCATCTGAACATGACATGTGTAGTCAGCCAGGGAACAGGAGTAGGTTCCCACTGAAGGGGTGAAAACGTAGTTCTTGGGTAGAGACAGATTCCCCCACCCCTGCCCAGTGGGAATGACATGCTAATTACAGAATTTATAGAGAGCATTATGCAGCTGAGGATAACCTAATCTCAATGCACTCTGGCCATCCTTCATCCTGTTCTGGACACTAAGCTTAGATGGGGCTGGGAGCAGGTGGTGCTCAGTCAGCTATGCTGGCAACACTAGTCTGCAGTTCCCTCATGGCAGTAGCATCCCAATGGTCCTGTTCTTAGTGTACTACATAAAATACTCCTGGGGGAATTCTGCACCACTGCACAATGCAGAATTTGCACAGAATTAATGTTCTGTCCAGAATTTCATTTTTCCCTGCAGAATTGGTGCTGCAGAGTTGTTGGCTGCCACTAGGGGTCACTGAACCCAGCAGAGCCTGGCTCTCCAGCTTGCAAGTACAGGACACTTGCTGTGGGGAAGTGGAGGGTTACTGGCAGCTGAAGCTCTCGGCATGCCCTGAAAGAAGGAGGCAGTATTCAGGAAACTCCGTACAAGCCTGGGACCCAGCATCAGGCTATTTCTCTGTCTGGATCCCTGGGATCTGGGGGTCAGAGGATGTGGGTGTCTGGGCTGAGGAGTCCCCCACAGCTGGGCTCTAGGGGCAGGAATTGCGAGTGTCTGGGCTGGAGGGTGCCCTGTGGCTGGGCCCTGGGAGGTAGGAGGTGTGGATGTCTGGGCTGGGGGGTGTCTTGCGGCTGAGATCTGGGAGGGAGAGGGTATAGGTGTCTGAGCCTGGAGGAGCAGAGTTTTCCCCAAAGATGTGCTCAGTGTGTGACACTCCCAGACTGAGGCACCCAACAAAAGCATAACAGAGAAACAGGAACGGGGCTGTCATAGGAGTTTCTTTAATTCTCTACTCCTGGGGGAATCTTTTTTTGTCTGTATTGTTAGACACACTTGCTGATGGGTATTCTGAAATAAATTTCCAAAATAATTGAAACTGATGTGATTATATTGTGTTATTTTGACAAATAAAATATGCAGAATTTTTAATTTTTTGGCACAGGTGTAATAAACAGAGAGCAACATCTTCTTTTAAAATAACAGTACAGGTCAAAAACTTAACCACAGTTGTCTAAGATCAGTTAGAGAAAGCAAATGGCAAAACTATCTTGCATGACATATGTTTTAAAATTAGTTAGGAAAAAGGTAGTTTCTTATCTTTAAGAAACAGTGAGAAAAAACAGTTTACTCTTCTCTTTAATGAGATATTTTCTTTGCAGATGCTTTACAAACCAAGTGCAAAAAAAGAAACAGGCATTCCTATGTATCAACAAATCAAAATACTCTTAATTCATTACCTCAGACCAATATTCACTGGATTACTTTAATTTTGCCTCCCACAAAACTTTAACTGCTTCTTGCTTCTTTGCTTTTAAGGATGTTCTCTGTTTTATTATATACTGTAATAAAATATGCATGGTTACACAGTGAAATGTATTTTCTATCAAAACTTCCAATATGCACGTTACCCTAAATTACATGTAAATATTATGGGACAGATCCTTAACTAGTGTAAATTAGCATCCTTCTGTTGATTTAGTGGAGCAACACTGATATTCACTACAGAGATTCTCGCCCTATTTTATTAATTTGTATGGGTAGGGTTTTTTTTCAGACAAGTAAATCCATAATGTATATGTCCCAGGCCATTCTCCTTCCTCCTGACCTGGTGTTTGTGTACATAATATATTCTAAATGAGCGTGTGACTCTCACGCTCTTCTGTCCCTTCCTGTTTTCCACAACTGTCCCTGCCCTATCCAGCTGGTAATGCAGGATGTCAGGTGGAGAAAACAGAACCATTGAAGGCTCACATAAAGGACATTAAGTTGGAGCCAGGACCAGTCCTGGAGATGGATGGCCAGTTCATGGAAATGCCTAAGGAGAACAGGACTGCTGGATGTGGAAAAAGTAAATAAAATGCTATTGGGAGAAGACATTAATGGTTTGCTGTCCTTGAAGGAAAGGTAGCAGAAGGAATTATCTGCTTTGGAAGAAGCCAGGCAGCTGGCCCTGAAGGAAAGGGGTGAGCTAGCGTCAGATAAGCAGGGTGTGGAGTGGCAGACTAACATGCTAGTGAATGAGAAGGACAGGGTTGGTCTCCAGGCAGCAAAGATGGAGGCAGCTCAGGACATGGAGCAGTTTCTCTCTGACCGTAGTCAGATGAAAGGAGAGCTGGACAGGCCAGAGTGGAAAAACAAACCAGTAAGGGGCAACAACAACAAAAAATAGTATTTCCTGAGGTAAACTTGTCTTGTGGAGGCAACATTCAGGAGTGAGGGCAGAATGGATAGGGTGGCCTCAGGGTGGGGGGGGCAGCCTATGCTACTTCCTAGGTAGGCACACCTGAGCATGGGTCCAGTGATTCCCCTGTAAGAGCAGCAGGAAGCTGTGGAGAGTCAGGGATGCTTAGGGAAACTAGAGTGGAATACAGAAGCTGCTGGGAGTGAGTGGTACCAGCAGAGAAACCTGTGACTTGGGAGAGAGATTACGGGCAAGTGAAACTCCCAGGAAGAAGTGGGGAGAGAGTAAAAAGACACACCCTCAGGAAGGAGGATCTGGGCCTGGGTTGGCACTGGGTGAAAGAAAGGAACTGTAAAAAGACAGACATCTCAAGAAGGTGGGTACTATGGATGAAGAGACTTTTAAAGATTATTTTATGTTAATAAACCAGACCCCAAGAAGGGGCATTGTTATTGGATGCCAGCTTTTTGTGAGCTACTGAGGGGCCTAGGAAGAGGGGAAACTGAGGCAGGGCACCTACATCAATACCTCCGGCTATAAGGGGACACTCAGGAAGTGGCCAGCCTGTTGACAGGCATCAATGTTCTATAAAACATGTCTGGCAAAAGTAATTATGCTACATAACTCAGCATATGTAATCCCAGAGCTGGAGATATTTAACTATAATGTGGGAAGTGTAACATACAATTATTAGTGGAGAGTGTTAATAGAAGATATTATGACATGTGAGTAATTAATTATGGTGAATTACTGTTTTTAAGCATTAATTTAATATTTGTAAAGTAGCTTTTACCTGACAAGGTCTAAGAATAGTTATATATTTTATTAAAAGTATATAAAATACATAATTTTTAAATTTAAATGACATTTTTGAGAACAGTTCATATACCAGCTGTAGAATCTAGAAAACATATCACTATTTCCACCTCCTCTGTGTTAGTTTAAAAGAGAGTAATGATGAATACACTTTTTTCTCCTCCTTTCCCCACATGTATGCTATGACATATACCTCTGCAATCATTCCATAGCCAAACTGTCACTTACAAAGCTAGACTTCGCTCACTCATTTCAGCACCATTCATACCCTATAGCATCCCACAGCACAGAACAGTACAATCCACCACTCTCTACCCTTATATCTCTCAAAAGAAAGAAAAGAAATCATCACTACTTGCACACCAAGCTGTAAGTGTAGTAAAGGTCAAAGTCATTCAAAAACCACTTACAGTCTTCTTTTATCTCAACCTTTTGTGAGCCCTGCTAGTCCTGGGAAAGCGAGAGGTTTCCTATTCATTCCAAAAACAAACCACAGACACAAACCACAGACATGCACTAAACTGCAGGACCTTATTAATCATGATAGAAGTTATTTTAAAATAAGATAACGGATTCAAAATAACTTTTTTTGTTGCTTTTCTTCCGCAAGAAAGGTTTGTTTTTATATATCATGCTTCGTTGATCAGATATAGAAAACAATAATCTATTTTGTATTGATTCATCTAATCCTGCATTTGTAACAGTCATATTCCTCTTAATGATTAATTTTGTTCCTTCATCAACAGAAATACAAACATTAATTGTATGGTTAAGGGAGAGAAGGCCATTCAAAATGCCTGTCACTTATTCTCACTAATTAACATGATACTAGGATAGCCTTTCACTCTTTCCTTTCCTTTTCATATCCGTTGTTGGTTTGGAACGTCCCAATCCACAGCTTAGCTGTTCTCACTTGTACCTGCCAAGAGATTGGCTGTTTTTGGTAAATCAGATTCCCTTGCTTCCTCACGTTTGCAAATGATGTATTTTTCCTATGTATCTCTATGGAACGTCAACATTTCTGTGCTGTGCATGTGAAGGCAAAGCATTACACCAGGACTTGGTCTGAGCAACTGAGCTGTGCACTATGCGGGGTTCTGCAGCAGCTGGGAAGGGAGACCAGGAATATCCCAAGTACATCTCTCTAAAAGGCCCACTTTTGCTGGGCTGGTTTATCTATCCCAGGGCGGAATCTGTGATTCTCCTACTCTTAGACCAAGATCAGGGCTTACAGTGCTCTGTGTGCCAAGTGTGATTCCTTAGCAAGCCCCAGCAGGTATGGTGCTTACAAGTCTTCCCCTTGGGAGCTGTGACCAGCAACGAATAAAATCACCCAAAACAGACTTTCCAAAATGAATTATCGTTTCATCTCAGCAGTAGGAACAAAGCATAACAAGTGAAGAGGGTTTGAAATACAATAAAAGTTCTAGACACTTATCTACCTTTCCTATAGGCTCAGGTAAGCCTAGTTTACCCCAGATACCCCGACCTCTGGGGCCGGAGTTCAGTCTCCTCCCTTTCAGTCTCTGCCATACTCTGCTCCCTGTCCTTCAGCTGCTGTCCTTTTATCAACTCAAAGTTCTTTGTTCCAGTTTTCTTCGCTTGGATCCCTCCCCTGCCCACCTTCCCCTCCCCTATGGCTACAGGTGCCCAGGGAACTCAGCTGGAGCTTTCAGTTAATAAGAAAGGCACCAGCACCATGCCTTAATCTTGACTTCTATTTCATATCCTTCTGATATCAAAATCAACAACATTTTTGATGCTATCGTCAAATATACGATGTATAGATTTAAAATGTACAATTTATTTGAGTCATTAAATCTATTTTTGGCATATAAAGAAGAGCACTGCATTGGGGGTTGTTAATTAGAAGAGGGGCCCTTTATTTTTAGGTCACAAGTTCAAGTCCATCTTAAATTTGCAGTGACTGAAAGTGATTCTTATTACCATTCTATGACTGTTTGGCCACTTCCCAAGTGTCAACATTTGCAAAAGACAGTGGTTTTAAACTGCTAAGTGGTCAGCTGAGCGACATTCAGAGCAGAGAGGCCACAGACTGAATTGGCAGAGGGAATGAATCTCTGCTTAACCTTAGTGATAATGCCTCTAAATCATAGTTGAGGTATGTTAGCAGGAGACTGAGGGGATGAGAGGGGGCAGATTTACATTACCAATGCCCATTCTGTATTTGTTCTGTTGATACAGAGATCTTCATTCTCTGAAATTACCAACCTGACATCGTTCATGTGCACTATAAACTTCTTCTTGCACCACAGAAATCAGTGGAAGTCTTGTTACTGACTTCCGTGAGGGCAGGGGCAGGCTCTATATTCAAACGTGCAACAACAAAAAATACCCACTAATAGGGAAAAAAGAAAGATGAATAAAATCAATGGCTTGAATATATCCTCCAGACTTTTGTCATTATTCTTTTCAACTTCAGTCCTGCTCTTTCAAAGCTTGCAGTCACTTTAGGATGCACAGCATGCATGTGCCA
Source organism: Emydura macquarii macquarii (assembly GCF_026122565.2). Classification (NCBI taxonomy): domain Eukaryota; kingdom Metazoa; phylum Chordata; order Testudines; family Chelidae; genus Emydura; species Emydura macquarii. The sequence continues at coordinate 2,687,923 of NW_027132618.1, read as the reverse complement.
AAACAGCACAAAACAAATATGGTGATGCATTATCAAATTAAAGATTAGAAATGAAAATATGTCTTGTAAAGAATAATCCTGGGCTTGACTCACGCATTAAAAAAATCAATAAAATAATGAGACAACCATGCAAGTCTTCTTTTAATGACTTGTGTCTTAATAAATACTATATTCATTACAAACCTCCATCGAAATATATTATCTACACTTGCACTGTGCTACTTTCCCCTGATTAGAAAGCTTCACCTTGCTAAAGCATGAAAAATGGATAAGAGTGGAATGGAATATAAAATGCTGCTTATTGTTGATAAACCATCAAGGTTTGCCTTTGTATAATAAATCTCAAAATTGTGATTGTGATATTATAATGGCCGCAAATTTCCTCTAGAACCACCTACATTATTTCCGTTTTGCTTAAACCAGGGATAACTGAGTGAACAGTTAATTAATATTATAATATTGGAAATGGTGGCTCTAATTTAGGTGCTGAATATTAAAAAGAGCTTTCTCCAACGTTTTTTGCCCTTTTTTGCTGGAGGGTCGGGGGGAATGGAGCGAAGGGAAACATGGCTTCAGACATGATCCTTTCTCCACAGATCCCCACAATTTGTCAGGTTGGAAGGGCATCACCTCCAAATGCCACTGTCCCCCAAACACCTTCATTAAGGGGCAGGACACCTCCGTGAGAGGAAACTTGTGGTGTTTTCCTCTCCCTGGACCTCCCTCCCATAACATTTTCTGCCAAAGGAGGAGGCTTGGCCCTTGGCCCTTGTGTTTAATGCCTATTTTGCTTCAGTCTGCACTTAAAAGGTAAATTGTGATCAGATACTTAATACAATTAATATTAACAAGAGAGAAGGAACACAAGTCAAAATAGGCAAAGAATAGGTTAAAGAATATCTAGATAAATTAGATGTATTTACGTTGGCAGGGCCTTACGAAACTCACCCTAGGGTACTTAAGGAACTAGCTGAAGCAATCTTGGCTCCATTAGCAATTAAATTTGAGAACTTAAGAAGGATGGGTGAGGTCCTAGAGGACTGGTGAAGGGCAAATTTAGTACCTATCTTTAAAAAGGAAAAGAAAGAGGACCCAGGGAATTATAGACCATCAGCCTAACTTTGATACCTGAAAAGATACTGGACTAAATTATTTAATAATCAGTTTGTAACTATGTAGAGTATAATAGGGTTATAAGGAATAGCTAGCATGGGTTTGGCAAGAACAAATCACGCCAAACCAACCTAGCTTCCCTTTTTGACAGAGTTACTGGCCTACTGGATATGGTAAAGCAATAAAATTGATCTATCTTTTTAGTAAGGTTTGTGACACAGTCCCACAAGACATTCTCATAAGGAAATTAGGGAAATGGGGTCTAAATGAAATCATTATAAGATGGGTGCAACACTGCTGGAAAAACCTAACTCAGAGTAGTTATCAATGGTTCACTGTCAAACTGAGAGAACATTTCTAGTGAGGTCCCGCAGGGGTCAGTTCTGGGTCCAATCCTAGTCATTATTTTCACTGATGACTTGGATAATGGAGTGGAAAGTATGCTTATAAAATGTGCATGTGACACCAGACTAGGATGGGTTGCAAACACTTTGGAAGACAGGATTAGAATTCAAAATGATCTTAATAAATTGGAAAATTGGTCTGAAATCAACAAAATGAACTTCATTAAAGACAAGTGCAAAGTAGTTCACTAAAGAAAGGAAAAAAATCAAATGCACTCCTACAAAATGAGGAATAACTGGCAAGGTGGTAGTACTGCAGAAAAAGATCTAGGGGTTACAGTGGATCGCAAATTGAATATGAGTCAATAATGTGATGCTGTTGTGAAAAACAGATGTGTTGTATGTAAGACATAGTAGGTGATTGTCCTGTTCTACTCAGCACTGGTGAGGCCTCAGCTCTGCTGGGATGGATTTAATAACAGAAATAATTCTTTTCTGGGTTACTGCCACCCTATGTAGGGCTGATTTTTAACTGAAACATTTCTTAACAATCCTCAGAGTCTACCACCACAAAAGCTCATACTTAGCTCTACAGTCGTCTCTCACCCGCAGAGGTCTTTTTCTGTCCCAGATTGTTCTTACAGCCAATCCTCCAAGTTCTTCCTCACTGGAGCTCAGCCTTCTGGCTTAAGCTTCCAGGCCCAAACCCAAATAGCACCTTCCCCATAGGCCCCCAAAATCCCCTCGTGTCAGGTCTTCACTGCAGGAGCCTTTCTCACTCAGTATAGTTTCCTGAGCATCTTCCTGCTGCCCTTTGTGGGGAAAACAGCTAATCTCTCTCTGGTGTGCCTGGTCTCTCTCTGGTGTGTGTCACAGCTGGCTAGCCCTAGACCCTTCAGCACTTAAGGGGCAAGTCACCCTGTTATAATGGCCCTATTAGCTGTCACTGTCCCCAAGGAGGACCACCTCTGACCTTAATAGTCAGAGCCCTGGGGCACTTAAAGTAAGAGGTCTTCTGGCACCTCATTCCCATAGTTCTGCTCAGTCAAACGTTGAGCTGAGCAGCAACCTCTGTCTCTTCCCCTCAGAAACCCAGCTACCATGCCTCTCTCTCAGACTACTTGGATGCAGGCCAACACAAACACTGAGCAAAACTTGGAACCTTTGAATGCAAATTTCAAGTGAGCCAACACTTTGGGCAGTAGTGCAGGTGAAGAGCTGTCACTCAGATACAGACAGTCAAATCCTCTAGTATGTTAGGGAAGCTACGTGTCATGCAGCCAGTGCAAAGCTGTCCTAAAGCCAAGTTTTCCAGCCCCCAGATGATCTCCCCTACATAGAACCACCATAGCAGCTCTTACACCAACCCTCTGCCCCAGGAAAGGGGTATGGCTGCATGAGAAGGGGTATGGTTTGGGCACCCTTTGCTACCAATGATCTCTGGCTGCTATAATGGTCCCAAAACATCACTGGCAGCTGGTTCAAATAAAAACAGCCCTCAAACTGATCAAATTTGCGACGAGCATCTCCAGGAACAGAGGAATGCAAAGTTGGCTAAAAGCCACTACTGTATTCCCCTCCACAGCATCAGTAGCCCTCCTGAATTTCAGCAGAGGATCTGGTCCTGAATGTCTGCCCGTATGTAATTATAATTTGACACATCTGTGTCTGCTCATTGTGCATAAAGTATTTCTGCTAGCTCATGAACTCGAGGGCTGTGTAAAGAGTTTCTCATTGAGGCCTGGTCTACACTAGAAAATTAGGTCTGTTTAACTACATCTGTAAGGAGTGAGAAAAATTCACACCACTGAGCACTGTTATTAAGCCAACCTAAATCTCCATGCAGATAGGTCAATGGAAGACACTCCCTCAGTGTGGTACCTATTCAAAGTGTGTACGTTTTTTAGTTTCTATTTATGTTCCTTTATTTGTTCTTTTGGTGGCACTTCGCACATTATTCAGAATAATAAACTGCAGTTATTTGTTTACCCAAAAGCTATCTGATTTCATCAATCTTTCCCTAACCTATGAGCACCAGGAGACATGATTTCTACTAGATATTTAGTCATTTACTAGATTTACTAATAATTGGATTAGATTTATCAAAGGGAGCTAGCCAATGTTTTATCAGTACTTGAAAACCTTCCCTTTCTCCTATCTCCCTAGACTTGCTTATTTGACAATCAGTTATCCAAAAGGAGCAAATGGCCTGGTTATTTGACAATGAATTAACTAAAATATAGTCCAACCTCCCCCCCCTTCCCCCCGACACACACACACACACACACACACAATATTCTAATTTCATTAGAATTAGCCCATCATTTAGTGTTTTTTTTCCATCTGCCTGTTAGGAATCATAGCTTTAAAAAAAGAAAATACTGCAGTTTTAATTTCACTATGACATCTCTATATTAAAGATGAGTCAAAGCCTGGAATCTGCCTTTTTTTAAAAATTTTGAGGTAGAGTCAAATCCCCTCTTCTAAACACTTCCCCAGTTTTGTTTTCCTTCCAGATCAGGTCCAAAACAGGCAGGGGATCTAATCTGAGATGCCAGCCACCTTGGGCTGAAATCTCTGCAAAATGACTCATCGTGGCATGATGGCACAGCCCAATTTGGCAGTTAACTGATCTTCGAATACTAGGGGTAAATATTCTCAATGGACTGTGATGGGATGTTAGATGGGGTGGGTTCTGAGTTACTACAGAGAATTCTTTGCAGGTGTCTGGCTGGTGAGTCTTGCACACATGTTCAGGGTTTAGCTGATCGCCATATTTGGGGTCCGGAAGGAATTTTCCCCAGGGCAGATTGGCAGAGACCCTAGGGGTTTTTCGCCTTCTTCTGCAGCATAGGGCCCAGGTCACTTGCTGGTAGATTCTCTTGTGGATTCTCTGTACCTTGAAGTCTTTAAACCATTATTTGAGGACTTTAATAACTCAGTCATAGCTTAGGGCAGAGGTTGTCAACCAGGGATACAAGTACCCCTGGGGATACTCAGAGGTCTTCCAGGGGTTCATCAATTCAGCTAGCTATTTGCCTAGTTTTACAACAGGCTACATAAAAAGAACTAGCAAAGTCAGTACAAACTAAAATTACATACTGACAATGACTTATTTGTACTGCTCTATATATTATTATAGGGTACGTATCACACTGAAATGTAAGTACAATATTTATATTCCAATCAATTAATTTTATAATTACATGATAAAAATGAAAAAGTAAGCAATTTTTCAGTAATAGTGTGCCGTGACACACATTTATTTTTATGTCTGATTTTATAAGCAAGTAGTTTTTAAGTGAGGTGGAAGTTGGGGTACACAAGACAAATCAGCCTCTTGAAAGGGGTACAGTAGTCTGCAAAAGTTGAAAATCACTGGCTTAGGGGTCTATTACAGGAGTGGGTGGGTGAGGTTCTGTGGCCTGTGTTGTGCAGGAGGTCAGACTAGATGATCATAATGGTCCCTTCTGACCTTAAAGTCTATGAGATTTCAGCTGTATCCTTACCAAAATCTTGATTTCAGCACTGTCATATCTGAACCAGAACTATAGCCTAAATCTGATCTAGATCTGGATCTTCACACTGCTTCTTCAGCCCATCTTTCCCATAGTATGTACACAAGGAGCTCATATTCTAGACAGGTAGAGTTTATACCTGCAGTTTGTTTTCATACTGTAGAACTACGGAGTTTTCTACAGAGGGAAGGAGGAATTTTCACATCAAAGTATTTCAACATTACCTCTTAAGTGGTTAAAAATTACCACTGAAAAAACATGTGGGGTAGATGCTGTATGCGGCTCTCTGAGTCCTATGCAAGTAGAAGATGTAGCGGTTCATATTGCTGCATATCCATTAGATAAATATGACAATTCGAAAAAACTAACGAAAGCTCTCAGTCTTACTGTATATTGAATCAAGTAAGCCACAAAGACACTAAAAAATAGAATCCAAATAATATTGACAAAAATATGTGATCCAGCCTTCATCCAACCATTTGGTGTCTAGTCAGAGTCCATCGGCTATATTTAAAATAAGAAATCATATTTAATGGCAAGAAACTTGGTTAACACAGTGAACCCAGTGACTTGGTTAACCCAGTGACAGCTCCTGTCCTTCCAGACCATCGAGCTCAGCAAACCTCAAACTTCAGAAAACCAGGAAATACAGAGATAAGGTAAATACTCATGTAACCTTGACTCTCTTCCCCTGAAATGGGAAACATCACTGGCACTTACCGCATGCAGCAGCTGCATTCAGCATGTGATTGGTAGCTGTATTCAGTGGCTTGACAAGCAGAGGCAGGAGGTGGGGCAGGCTGGCAGAGGTGTATTGAGCTGAGGAGATGGGGAATACTCTGAGGAGTGTCACAGAGCTGTGATTCTGATACGAGGAGATCGGGTTTTGGGGTCCACCCAGTGTGTGCGAGTAAAGGAAAGGGAAGCATGTGTACCCTGTGGAGCTAGCTGGCATCATTTTATTGCAAAATTGGATAGGTTGTCTCAGTAGCAAGGCACTGGAGGTGAGTCTCGCCATGGTAATTGTCAGTAGTGAAGTGAGCAGTCTGTTGGTTTAATGATAGGTAAGGGAAAGTATAGGTTTAGATGGTATCCTGTGAGTAAGTGTGAAGTGATTGTTGCATTTCACAGGTGTGGTATTCTGTCAGGAATAGGACTAGGTTAAGAGTTTGAGTGTAGGGGATGTCCTAGTAGCTATTTGCAAAAAAAAGTAATATAGCAAAAATGGCAGAGTGTGAATATGGGTGTTTGGGGACATTGCTCAAAAAGGACAGTGTTAAAGTCACATTACCTTATCCCTATATTTCCTTTTTTTTCTGAAGTTTAAGTTTTGCTGAGCTTGATGTTCTGACAGACATGAGCTATCACTGGGAAGCCTTAACTCTGTGTTAACCAAGTTTCTTGCCATTTGATGTCCTAAGGGTTTTTTTTAACAGAAAGAAAACATGTTGGTAGGAGTTACTGGTAGTTGTGGCAATTGTAGATAGCATGTAGGCCCAGTGCACTATTGATCCCAGTCCTGCATCCTTCTCCCCTCCATTGCTCAGCCACACACCTCCTTCCCTACCAACCAACCCTGCCCCTTCCAGTTCAGTCGCTCTCCAACCCAGGTGTGGTTGGGCTGTCCCTGATGTGTCTCCATGGCGGTATACTGAGGTTTCCAACTGGAATCTGATTTCTCCCTATTGATAAGGCGAGAATCCAAAAGCTGTGCACTGATTGGCCAGTGATTGTGAGAACCACAATTCTGTGCACTGATTGGTCAGTCTGGGTTTCTGCTCACAGCCTCCAATGTATTGCCAATAGGGTGCAGAACACAGGTGTACACAGCCATTTGCAGCACAGGAGCTCAGAAGTGGCCTTTTCATCTCAATGTGATGGTCTCACCTGAAAACACCCCAAGGAGATGAATAAAGCCTGAAACAATAGCTCTGAGTTGTGTTAACTCCTCCATTTGTGTCGGTGAATGTTCCCATCCTCTCTTTACAATGCTGGACAGTGTCTGGTATGTGTCAGTCATGTCCATTCTCAGCTCTTCACTCCAGCTTGGTGCATGGGCTGAGCATGCCTATTCTGAGCTACTCAATCAGCGGGTCAGGGTTTCCTCAGCTCCTGGCTCACATGGGGAGGGGGAGTAGAGAGAGAGGGGTCAGACACCCCACTAAAGCAAAACCCTCCCCAGAACCTCGATACATTTCAGTTATTTAAGTAGTTGTTTATGAATAGTGTTATAAACTAATAGGGTCTAAGTCTCACCTCCACTAAATGGAATGATACCAGTGCAAAATTGGTGTGAGAAAAGATTTAGACCCAAGCTCTATATTGAGGATGTATTTGTTTTACAGTCATCAAATTGTCATGGATTGCACTCACATAACATAGTGATGGCCAACCTTATTAAAAAAGAACTGGATGGATAGATTTCACAGAAAATATGAAATTGACTATTTACAATGAAACACATAAAATTTCATTGGAAAATGTGAAAATTAATTTTCTGCCTCTTTTTCACTTTGAGCAGTTTGGCGGACCTAGAGAGTTTACCTTTCCCACATCAAAGACATAACAGTGCAAATCTGGAAGGACAACACAGTCACAATGTATTATCTCAATTGCAAGGTGTGTTGGTATATAATGTACTGCAAATGGGTATGTGTGGAAAGCCCACAGGACTGAGCTAAAATTTTCTAACTTACAGTATATTTTCCTGTTGATCCACAAATACACATCTTTTCAGCATCTCCTGAAAGACAGAAAAGTAGTATTTCACAGAAGAGTGGCGCCCAGTGTATCTTTGGTGATGTCTGTCTGGCTTAACTCTATCCAAAAACATTTTTGAAAATCTGAAATAGTTGGTGGGAGGGGCAAACAAGTGTGTAAATAAACAGTTTCTTTAAAAAAATGAAGAGGATTAGTGCAAGTCATATCCTCTTTTCTCATATTTATATTCAGAATTTTAATGGCATTTGACACTGAAATCATTCCAGTAAAGCGGAAAATTAATATTTTAATATGTCTACCTCTCCAGCAACTAGAAATAAGTAAAGTGGAATAAGTATTAGAGAAGAAAACGTTTTAGTATTAACTATATATATGAATATTTATCATAATTTGCCATCACACATCTGCTTATCAGGTGCCTTTTCTCTTATATATACACAGTAAATCACTGTGGGAGTCACAGTAGCAATTATTTTTATGTTGTACAGAAAAGAGGGTGATAATTTATTATGTATATCTTTGATTAGATTTTACCATAGTTTTTCACTGAGTGAAGCCAGTAGTATCATGCATATCTAATAAAAAATCCTTATACAAGGGAGTCACGGAATGATACAATTCTCTTTACCTATAATAAAAAGTGCATTTAGGTAGAGGGATAGAATGTTAGAGAAGAAAATAAATGTATTTCCTTTCAGCCTTCAACAATGACTGCAGTTTTGGTTCTTTTTAAGGGTTAGACTTGCATAAAAATTACCCACCTGGTTTAGATCTGTTTGTATCTTTTTTAATGAGTATGTTTGAGTGATTCCACAAGAAAATGTCAGTTTTACAGGAGGCTTAACTGGTGGGTGGGTGGATTTTAACTGAGTATGTTTGTGCAGACAAAGTAGCTACAGGCGTTTGATGGAGAGTAATGCTTCTGCCCCACGGAAAGGCTAATAATACAATCAACAGCTGGAATGTATGTAGCCTCTTATTTTTCAATTTGGTGGTAACTGGAGGGGATTTAAAGTGCTGTGAAATAGACAAAGAAAGTTTTGGCTAATGTTAGGGTATAGTGTTGCCAGGCCCTGTGTGAACTTTGCCCCCAACCTATATTTCTGCCAACATACCTCAGACTTGATTTGAAATAGCCCTGCTATTCCAGCACTGAGAATCTCTTGAACAAAGGATTAAGCCCATTAAGTCAAGAGGAAGAGCTTGAAGTACCAATAGAAATCCAAGCCACCGTATGTGGCTATGATCCATGCCCAGGCTGGCTGGTGAGAGGCAGCCATGAGCATCTCACTTGCTATTAAATAGGAATTTTCAATGCTTATCTGGAGAAAGCAATCTGCTACCCTCTCTTAAAAAAAAAAAAAAAAGAACAAAAATGCACAAGGCTACCAGTGCTCACAAAATAATAACTATTACAACTAACCTCACCATCTAATACCAGACCTAATTCCCAGTTCCTGAGCAAGATAAATGAGAAGCTAGTGATGAGCCAATTACATTTACTACTGATCTCCAACAATATCCAGAACCCATCCTAAACATTTTCCCATACAGAGTAGCTCAGAATTAGGGCTGGTAGCACTAGTGCAATATTTCCTCTTAGCCATGTCCATTGTCATAACATTGGCTCTCTCAGCAGCATTCAGCACGGCCAAACATAAAGTATTGGTGGTCCTTCTTATAGACCTAGCACTGTGAAAATACAGTGAACTGTCTCAGCTCCTTCTTCTCAAACCTGTCCCAAACACTGGTGGTGGGTGATTGCACTTCTGTCCTCACAGCTCTCACTTGTAAAGTTTGCTCTTTTCCTTGTAACATGTGCATGTAAAACGTCCAACAGTATGTGGACTGTACCCAATTATAAATCTTAATTTCACATGCTAACAGCACCAGTACCCATGTCACCCAGTGCATAAATGAGATCAGTGACTGGATTGAGAGCATCTGGCTGAAGCTAAACCTGGAGCAGACTGAGGTAATACTGGCTGAAAGGGAAGAAATATTTCAAATGGGCTGGCTTCTCCCACCATCACCTGCTCTGTGGGCTAAGGATTGCCATGTACTGCATAGCAAAAAGACCACTCTGCTCCAGGTTGTATGACACTCCACTCCACACAGTGTGCTCAGGAAGAGTAGGTAGCAGAGGAGCTGACAGTGCGTGAGCACAAGAACAACTCTTCTGCAACAGAAGAGAGAGAAGAAGGAGAGACAAGATGGCAGAAAGGAATGGGGATGGAAGGATGAGGGGAGCAGTGATGGCCCTCAGTTTGCCTAACATTTCAGAGATCTATGTCCAAAATGCGGAGGAGTGTCTGTATTCCACATAGTAGCACACAGTAAGATGTATGGATGCAGCTAATCTACCTGTTTCAGATAATATGGGGCCAAAGGCAGGGGGTCCTGAGACAGGGCTCCCATTGGTTTAAATGAGAGCATTCCCCATTTAAGGACCCAGTGAAACAGGATGCTGGAATTTGGCCAGCAATGATGCCAGCTCAGACATCGTTCTTGCAAAGCTATTGGAAGCCCTTTAAGGGTGCTGCTAAATTTTCAGGAGGAAATGGGAAGAGGGAAGGATGCTCTTCAAGTTAGACTGTGCCAATGTGTCACCTGTCCACTCAGTGACTATACACATCTATGAACAAAAACAAGGCTCCCACTTGTCGTAGACAAAGGCAGTTGACATTTCCCCAACTCATGATTTAATAATATTTCAAGCATTACCCAGCTCTGTTATTGTCCATCTTTATTATTTTCATGCATTTTTATTTAATTTTAAAGTTGTGCTATTTGTAAATACAAAGGGCTCTAAATGTCAGATGCACATGTCCGACCATCAGGACCCACACAGATCACAGCTGTATTTGCTTGTGTAGAAACCCCACTCTGTGGTTGTGTAGATCTGTAAATTAGTCTTTCTTCTTTGGATTCTATACAGCTCCCTGTCTGCTTGTAAAATATATGGACATTTAGCCCCATTTTCAGATAAAATAACAACTAATGTGATGTTATGGTCTATTAAAATTATGAGTTGCATAATATATTATATCCCTGCCATAGATAAAACCCTTTTCTGCTGCATTACAGGTTATAGACAAGCTATTCTTTCAGGCAGTCTCAAAACCCAAATGTTTAGGATATCAGTTTGTTTCTTAAAGATAAGTTTAATTTTCTCCTATTGATTGATAGTAAATGTAGCTAAGAAATAAATACCTCTTTACTCATTATCTGTGCAGTGTATTTATTCTACACTAGAGTCCAGTTAAAATTGTTAATGTGTATGTTTCCACATGCTTTTCCGAGTTGCTCTAATTGTCCACCATTTCACAGAGCTCATTATTCACTGTGGTGACTTTCTGGATGCTGTTTCTAAATATACCAGAGATGATGGGTATATTACTTGCAGAGAAACCTTCTAGCCTATAAAACCTGATCTAGACTTGGCTGAGGAAGATAAGAATGAATGCTATGTAACTCAAGTCATACCTAAGGGCTCTCCACATAAATGACTTGCTTTCAGCACTACAACAATGAAAAATCTTCCACTGCCAGTGGATCTGGGGAAAATCATCATATTTCATAATTATTTTCACAAATCAGAAAGCTTTCAGTTTACAAGGATGGTGTAAGGTTCTAACAACATGAAAATGGAGAGACCTCTCCAAGGAAATGTTGAAGAAACAATAGCCATTCTATGGGTATCATCCATAGTTAGCTTCACACCTTGGCAAGTCACAGATAAAAGCTGTTTTGCCTTGACTACTGCCTAACAAATGGCTTCCTGCTCCCACTGATATGACCATTTTAGAACTTATTGCAATAGTTGATGCCAAGAGACCAATCTGCTGTAGATCCTACAAGCAGAATTAATGGAATAGAGAGTGGGTTTTGGGGGGGTTTTAAATTCTATGTTCCCAATCAGTTGGGCTGAGAAGAAAGAAAGAATACTGACTGCATTTCTTAGAATAGTCTAGCAGTACTTATGACCAAATTATGCTTCTTTACTAGTCAAACAAAAATGAAATAAGCTACACTACCCTTCTGCTAATTTAAATAAGTGGCTGAGGTATGCTCATTAATCTGCCTCTGCTTCTGCTATGTTCTATTTTTAGAAAGACAGTGGAAATGGCAGTCTTCAACATACAGTTAAGAGCAGTGACACCTACTGGTGGTATTGTGTTTCCAGACTTTGTTGGGTATACACTGGTATCATGTGATATGGTTACAGCATTTGGAAGGAAACAACATGCCAAGAAGTGATATGTTGAAATAGGGGCACTATCTTCCACAATGAGTAGAGAAGGGGAACTTGGAGTCTGGTTCTTGGGTTCCATTCCTAGTTCTGCCGCAGCATCTATTTAAGTGTAACCTGTGCAGTGGGGACATAAGTCAATTTATTTACCAAGTCTGTGCTACAGAGTTCTTTTCTCTGACTTAAAATATTTGCACAGACATATCCTTTAATTTAGGAATCTTCCGTATACTAGAAGTGGAAATTATAATACGATTCATTTGCTTTGTCTTCATAGAAATGCAGTACCAGTTTTTACCATAATACAATTACATACAAATAAAATTATTTTCAAATTCCTTTTTATGAATAACATTCAAAAGATAAGCCATTGCAGCACAGCAGTTACCCAATGCACCCTAGGTAGACTAACATCACTAACTAGAGATTTGTTATTTTCCTTTAAAATGAAGAATATAACACTGGGCCCAACCATTCTCCCTCCCCAAATACAGGTAATACCTTACAAAATAAATACTGGGATTGGACCTTCTGACAATTAGAGATCTTCTGCTTTCAAGTAGGCTCACCCTGGTTGTTATATTGACAATTAAATCAAACATTTAGTTTGTACAACATAACCAATTGTTTCAGCATCCACACTATTGAGCTTGAACACATCTTCAATGAAGAAAAACACTTGACAATTACTGTAGCTCTTAGGCTCACACACTGTCTTTGGTCCAATGATGTAATACACCTCACAAAGACATTTGGCCTCCAGCCTTGATTCCTCCTTTATATTATTTTCCCAGTCGCAATCCCACTGACTTCTGTAAAATTACAGGGAACTGTATTGAGATCCATCCCATAGATTCATTGTGGGTTACCCTTGGCAGCTCTATCTTCTCCCTGCAGGGCTCAGCTGGATCTGACAGGTGCTCTACCAGTTAGGGCTCAGGGCCATACCTTGTGTCTCAGAACATATATTCACACAAATACAATTGCCCTGCATACTTAATTCTAAGCTTGTGTTTTAGAATAAGAAAAGTAAGGCAGCCGTCTTTTAGGCAAGACGCAAACTTCCCTATTCCCTTAACTATAACCCATCGCTATATAAAAAAATCTTATTTCCTTCTTGGGACTAAGGAACGTACTGATACCTTAACATAAAACTGCTGCAGATCAGTAATGTCCAACTAACCTGTAAAATTACAGGGAACTATTGAGATCTGCCCCACAGATTCAATCTGGGTTACTTCAGGCAGCTCTAGCTTCTCCCTGAAGGATGGAGCTAGACCTAACCCTAACTCACACAAGGAGACACAACAGGTGATCCCTTTCAGTAGCTCAACTAATTATTCTTTTATTTTATTTGTAGTTACTGATCAAGACAGTTCACCTTATATAATCATTTTTTGATGTAAAAATTTACTAATGCCATCTAAATGTTTTCCCCTTCAACTACTGACAGTTTTTACCACAAGTGGAGGTGAACTACGTTGACTTGTTTTTCTGTGCTTTGAACTGATACTCTATATAAAAAGTGTTAGTCTATATGATAGGATAAAAATTCAAATCTTCTAACAGTAACATGGCTGCGGTCCAAATACTGCAGAGAATGAATTGCTGTACAAGAATCTAAATTGCAGGCAAAACTGCTGCACTGCAAGTCCTCCGTCTCAGAAGGTTGAAAGTTGGTATTAGATATCTGTTATTCATAATATTAAAATCGCTGAGGTGTAAAATGGTAGGTGTACCGTCAAGTACAATGTATTATTTCTCTAGTCAGAAAGAAAAATCCTTTGGGCATACCTAGGTCTGCACTGATACTACTTTTTTTTTATTATTATTATTATTATTTCCACCAGCACTGGCGTGGGGTCTACAGATTTTTTAAAGGTGTGACAAAGGTGTCTTGGCTTGGTCCCCGTGAACTGTAATAATTAGGGGAATCCTGTTGGAGGACAGCTGCTTCTTTGCATCCCACTGAATGTCCCACAATATGCGCTGTAAATATGCGCTGTAAATTCTGGACAGCATGCATCTGACGAAGTGGGTTGCAGCCCATGAAAACTTATGCCTGAGGAAATTTGTTAGTCTTTAAGGTGCTACAGGACTCTTGTTGACTTTTTTTATAAGTGGACAGAGCTTCATAGCTGCTGAACACCCTGCCACATCATAATACTTTATTACATTTCAAAGCATACTTTTAATAACATCTTATACACAATGTTGTCTCTTTTTCTTCAGGCTTCAGCCACTACCTTGAAAGGCTCTTACCCTTGAGAGGTTGTAGAAAAAGTGGGAAGCCTGGAAACTCTAGATGTTGCAGACATAAGTTACTATTTGGTTGTGTGCTAGAATGAATACTAGAGCCCTGCCCAATACCAGTTAAGGGAATAATAGAGACTTAAGTGATGGAGGCAGCCTTATGCACAAGAGAGAACCTTTCCTTTCAAAATTAAATGTATCAGTGTCCTTCAATCAGCTTTTGAGAGCCCTTCCTACTGCTAATATCAGTACTTTTATTGAGCATGTAAATTTCATGGATTACGTCACTGTGGGATAGAGGTGTAGGACAGGAAGGTTTTGACAAAGCCTGAAAATTCTGTTGTGTAGGAATTATAGTGCCTAATAAGCTTATGGCTACATAATCAGAATTAGTCTTCATGGGAAAAATCCTGGCCCCATTAAAGTCAATGGGAGTTCTTATATTTCTGTACAAAATTGTCTCCCAAAGGTATAATAATTCATTGAAAAGTTGTCTCGAAATAAACACCAGAATCCTGGTCCTACTCTCAGTAGAATCAATGGTCTTTCTGCTATTGACTTCAAAGTGAGGAGAATCAGGCCTGTGGTCACTAAAGAAGAGATAAGACTCAGATATATTGAAACAATAAGTTGGGATTGATTCTGCTTTACTTTACGCTGGTTCTACATCAATGTCATATCCATGGAGTTATTATTCCTGATTTGCACTGATGAAAGCCAGAGGAAAATTATGCCTGATGATGCTCATTATATACTGGATAGTCCCACAAAGCCCAGGCTATAATTGCAAAAAAGTATGTCTCTGGAAGTATTTAAAAGGGATCCATACATCATGTTTGTATGCTTCCTATACATCATGAATAGATCAGCTTTGTAATTCCCAATAGAAAAAACCTGTATTTAGATGCAATGTCAAATTTCCTACTTGGCAAAAAAAAAAATCTATACATATTCCTCTGAGAAAACAGTGACCCACTTTAGAATGATCAACAAAATATATCAGTCATAGCTAGCTGATACCACACACGTTTTTTATTTTTTAAAGCGTTTTTTGGAGACACAAAATTCATCCTGTAAGGTATATTATAAGTAAAGCACAATCTAAAAATATTATGTTGGAATGCTGTTAAATAATTATGGCTTATTCACATTTTTCCCATATTTCAATGTCTATACTTTCTCTGTGATGGCTGACTATATGGTTACAGCGAATCACCCATTTCTTAGTGTAAAACTGTGTACTGTAAGACTGAATTATTCATATTATTCCTGTTCAGCCCTATTTCTATTTACATTTTTAATACTGAAAAATATTCTTCAAAGATGAAATTTAGCAATTAAAATTTAAAGAAGCAATTTGACAATGCACATTATTAAATCATAAACAACTGGAACAGAAGAAAATGAAAAATAAAAAAGTGGTGGGTGTCAACTACCTTTGATATATTCAGTCATTCCTAAGTGGGCCATATTTTTCCATAGTAGTATTAACATAGTTTATTTTAATGCCAACCAGGACATTTGAAATTACATACAGTAGTGACATTTTCTATAGACCAGATTTTTATACCCTCCCATTCTTTCTGTACTTTACTCTTCAAGTAAACCTGTTGACACCAGTGGGGCTACTCATAGAATAAGTTATTAACCAAAGTGAGTACAAGTATCAGAATCTGGCCTGCTGGGATTTACAAATGTATTTGTCCATTTTATTTTATATTTGACATTTACAATAGCTATTTTTACATAATTATTTGTCCATTAATTTTCGTGCACACTCATCCACATAGCTATGTATTGAAGTTTTCAGGGAGGATTAAATGCCATTCGTTGAGCAGAACTAATTTAATGTGATCTTTGTCCATTATGCTAGTCTTTAAATTTAAACCAACAGACAATATAGGAAACATTGAATCTATTCCTAATACAATTTATATTATAAATTAGAAGGAAAAATGAACTTAAAGGAGTTCTGGGGAGAGATTGAAATGGCTCCAGTGGTTTGATTATTGCTCCTGTACTGAAGAAAAAGAAAAGGCAACACAAAACAGTTACAACACAGGTCAGTGGAAGAGAGAGAATATATTTGTAGCAATGGTCAAAATGTCAGAGGAAGTGCTAGGGCCTCACAATGCTTGCAATAAACAGGATTCCCTGGTGTGTCACAATCCTACCACTAGGGTTGCTTATTCAGCAGATGTTGGTAAAACCTGAAGGTATGATCTTTGCAGCAGTTGACAAAGATTATACTGTAATTGACTCAAAACAGGTCAGACTGTGCAGCTTGATGAGCCTCCAGTAAGTTTATTTTATACAAGGCACTGGAAACTATACCACAGAGAACAATACTGAATTATTGGGGGCAGGATTGATGGGCCTGATTCTCATACACCACAGCTTCTTTACACAGCTCCAGTGGTGTAAAAGGAGCCTTAAAGGGAGTATAAATGTAAATTATAGTCACTTGAAACCTCATTGCATTGTCAGAGAAATAGTGTAAATGAGAATCAGGCTTGATCCTTATGTTTTAGTCAGTCCTTTCTACTTTATGTAATCACTGTGATTCTTTTATACTTGCTGTCTAGTATAAAAGAATCTCACATAGAAAACAAGATCTCTGGCAGATCTGATCACCGTTGGCTTTTTAGCACTGAAGGGCAAAAACAGGACTGATTTAGTTTTCAAAACCATGCCAATCAGCTTTGGGTTCCCCAAAAGCAGGGACAGTTCACATTCATGTCCCGCTTCAGCCAGACACCAGCATTTGAAGGACTGGGATAAATACAGAAGTACAGTTTTTGCCTGTCTCTGCATTTTAGCTCCCTGTGCTGGGTAGGGTGGCCAGATAGCACATGTGAAAAATTGGGACAAGGGGTGGGAGGTAATAGGTGCCTATATAAGAAAAAGCCCCAAATATCAGGACTGTCCCTATAAAATCAGTACATCTGGCCACCCTAGTGCTGGGACAGATCCCAGGTGGTATAAATTAGGATAGCTCCATGATGAAGCCAATAGAACTGCACTGATTTACACCAGCTAAGGATATGGCCTGCTGACTTCCCATAAATTCATAGCCTTGAATGTTGACGAGTTCCAGAGAGGAAGCTGTGTAAGTCTGTTTTCAGCAAAACAATGAGAGTTCTGTGGCACCTTAAAGACAAACAAATGCATATAACAGACTTGAAAGTTGCCATACTTCAACAAAAAACTTCAAAAACAAACTTCAACATGAAACTGAAGAACTGGAACTCATATGCAAACTTGACACTATCAGACTAGATCTGAATAGAGACTGGGAGTGGCTAGCCCACTTCAAAAAATAATGTTCCCTCTTTTGGCATTCACGCCTTCTCATCAACTGCTGTGGCTGGGACTCATCCACCCTGATTTACTTTCCTCGTTAACACTTGCCCTCCTCACTGTGATGTAACTCACCCATCCTTGCATGTATATATATACACCAACCTAACTGAAGTTTCCACTGACAAAGTGGGTTTCAGCCCATGAAAGCTTATGCCCAAATAAATGTGTTAGTCTTTAAGGTGCCACAGAACTCTTGTTGGTTTTCATAAATTCATAGATTTTTAAGGCTAGGACGGATAGTTACGGTCTGCCCTCCAGCATAATATAAGATAAATAGAATAGAAATTTTGTTCTTTCATTGTATAAATTCCATTATATTAAAATATTAAATCCAGATCAAAATAAATTATACTGTGGTCAGATGCAAATTAGTGTCATATACTGTGGTTGATCTGTACATGTTACTCACACATGTCAAAAGAATTTGTTCAAGAGGATCTGGCCCTAATATCTAAATAAAATTTTACTTTTTGACTAGTAAGGTCATTTCTATTTTCTAAGTCAATTTTAGAGCAGTTATCGTGAGAGTTTCTGGTTTTAAACACTGCCATGTATAATCTTAACAAGATAATGTCCACCAACAGAAGGCTCAGAAATACCAGTGCTAGATTCCGAGCATAGCCTTATATGTTATTATGCACATTAGCATCCCTATATTATTCAATGGGGCATTCTTTTGATAACAGTGGAGCTACTCATATGATTACATGGATAAATTTGCAAAATCAGGTCCTTTGGTCTCAAAGACAGGATTGCCACATTCACTTCATTCAATCGGAGTTACATTGGGACAGATTTTGGCCATTTTATCTTTAAATACATTTCACAATTTCTCTCATGGCCTCTTACTTTTTGGCCTTCTGTACTGAAGGAATGAATAAAATTGGTGCTATAAGTTTGGTCAGTTGGCTCCTTTAAGTTTTTACCTTTTGCAATATAGACAGTCTCTCCCCAGTATCCAGTAGGATCAAAGCTTGGGCATTAACTTCAACATTCATAACTTGGTACCTTAATATTGTCCAGTTTATATTCAAATACGCAGTTGTTAAGACAATGTTTATGTACTCATATGTTAATGTATGATTTATTGCAAATAAACAAGCTTTGCAGTGTTATGTTGCAGTTTTAAATATGTCAGGAAATGCAAAGTTATAGTTCCCACACCGGCAGTAACTTGGTCTCTTTGTGCATACTCTGTGCAGTATTTTATTTAACTGTACACATTGTTAACGTCTATACTTTTAAAAACAACCATAACTCTTACCCACATTTGACCTAACAGGAATATGTTTCTATCATAACAATGACAATTTTAGGGCCCAGTCATGCATCCTTTGAATATGTGAATGCTTCAGCAATGAGTAAGAGCTGCAAAACCAGGCCCCTAGCCACTTACATTTTCATGTGTAGGCAAGGGTAACATACTGTACACATAGGCTGATTCCTCTCTCTCCTACCTGGTAAAAAAGTAATGTGCTTGCCTTCTTCAATGAATGGGCTACTTTGGGGTCTGTAATCTAAAATTATAGAGTGGATCGGGTTAATACTGGATATACTGTGTTTCTCTGTAGGATAATGTGTCCGAGTCATACCATATGAAGGAGGAAGAATATGGAAGGCTGAGGGCAGCCCTCATCTATTCAGCTTCCACACAGGGCAGGTCTACACTACCCCTTACGTTGATCTAAATTACGTCACTCAGGGGTGTGAAAAAGACACTCCTTGAGCAATGCAAATTACAGTGACCTAAGCACCGTCCACATCAGTGCTGTGTTGGCAGGACAGCGCAGAGGTGGAGTAATTATGCCGATGGGAAAGCGCTCTCCCATCGGCATACAGCATCTTCACCAGATGTGCTAGCACTGATAGTGTAGACCTGCCCACAGCTACTACTCCAGCCTGTGGCCTGGCATTGCTACTACAGCATCTCTGTTCCACTCAGAGAGGTGTTAGACCACAGAGCCTGTGTTGTTGTATGCAGGACCGGTCAGAAGACTCCCTCTGTGACACTCAGGAGATGTGAACATACATAATCCCCGTGTGTTGCAGAGTACACATCAATTAAGGCCAATGGTGGAACTACAAATGAATTTCACCATAGTTTACTACAAGTAAATATGTTATCACTGAAATAAGCGTAGCTGTGTTCACCTCACCATGCACACACTCATACCATGGGGAAAGAAGGATTTTGGCACTTGAAAACATTGCTAGAGTTAGAAGTACATAGTTTGTTGTGCTTAAGACTTACCCATCTTAGAATATCACAGAACTTTGGCCCTGGCATTCTTTACACGATGTTCCTTTTCTTAGCTGAGAGATACTATTCTATTGACCTAAATCTGATTATTAAAATCCATTACATTTTTGCTACTAATGCTGTCTTCTAGGCCTACATGACAGTGCAAGAAATACTGAAATCCAAAAAAAAAAAAAAAAAGTAAATTACTGTGTTCAAATATATGGATCATAAATATTTTATATGAATCTGGCAATTTTTTTCAGATAACCAAGATAATACATATCTCAGTGATGGCATATTAACATCCTTTACTTTACATATGACATTATGCTGATTTTTGGGGGGAGAGGGAACACATTAAAATGGAGAGAGAAATTCTTCTGTCTCTCTCCTATTTGATAGTAACAATTTCCAAGAGATGTTGCAGTTGATTTCCTCAAGCTGGTCTTTTAATTTTACATAACATTAACAGGTAGGGTATTGATAGCTGCTGTAGGCTATTTTAGCTACTGTCAAAAGCTTTACCATTAGTGTATCTTGTTTTATGCTACACAGCATACTAGGATAATGATAGCAAATGCACTTCTACTTTCAAGAACAGAGATATATTGTATATAATATTCTACTTCATTTCCAGAAAACTGCTGGGTGTAATTTTAATTCATTTTCCACCATTATATTTTTTTTACTGAATTGTTTATTTTTCACTACTTTTCTATACCTTACCTAACTCTATATACAGAACATGATTTTGTTTCTGACACATAAGCCCTCAGGAACCTATTTGGTCAAACAATGGAAGAATGCTACAGCTTTAATGACAATATCCCCTCTCTATAAACACCTGCTTTCCTGGTATATTACGTTAAAGCATTTATAACAAGGACAGTGATACTATTTTATCTTCCATCACTTTGAGGCATAGCTATCAATCTTTATGAGCAATAAAGATGTATGAACAACAATAGTTTCTGTAAAAGGCTTTGTTACATGTGTAAAGCTAGATTTATATTTGCTTTATGATGTACCGATGCAGTGATGTAATCTGTGTACTCAGAGAGAATATTCAATATATAAGGCCAAATCCTCAACTCCACACACAGCCCCACTAGCCAGACTATGCTCTGGGGATTCCTGGAGAGACACGAAGGAAGGCTGGGATTTTCAAAGGTGCCTAAGGAATTGAAATTCAATCAAGTCAAGCATATAACTCTTTTTGGTGCCTTTGGAGATTTCAGCCTGAAGGAATAGTCCCCACAGCAGAGGCAGTAGCCTCCATGACCCATGTGCTTTACATCTGTGGGAGGAAATAACTGATGGATCCTCAATTCAACGCATCCATTGCCTCTGTTTCACAAAGCCTTTTGCCCCTTGGAATCTCCTGTGGAGTAGAGCTCTGTGGTGGTATCCAAACTTACTCCCAACTTTCTCAGTGGAATCACCTCAGTTCCATTGGCTCAGGGCTGTCCTCAGCTGTGGAGAAGGTGACAGGATGAAAAGCCCAGAGAGAACATATTTTCAGTGTTTGTTATTTATCTATAATAAATATATATGTGCACATTTAAGTCTTTTTCTCTTCCCTTGAATTTATGGGTGTATCATATACATGAATCTCCGAGCAGTTCTTGAAAAAAGCATCTTGGTCACTATTCCCTCTCTTAATAAACTACATTCTGACATCCAAGGCTGCTGCTAAGTCCATAATGGCTGCTTTGTTTGCCTACACAGGCACAGTATCAGTAATATTTAACGAACTACTTTGTGAAGAACATTGACGTACGCTGAGTTTGAAAGGCTAACTTTGTTTTCTGTTCATGTTACACATAAAAAGCTATAATAAAAGACAGTTCACATTGCAAAGTCAAGCACTCGAAGGTTAGAAAATGCCAGAATTAAAGTGACTAGTGCAACCTTAATTCGGCCCCCCTCATGCATATGCATTATGATAAGAACTAAGGCAAGAGGAAGATGAGGCTGAGGGAGGAAGAAATGAGAAAGAGGAAAGGGAATGGATTCTGAGGGAAAATCATCTCCCGTATTTCTGAAGGGTGTAGTAAAATGGCTAGGGCAAAGTGAAAACAACTGACTACTGGGGTGAAAGTAATCCTGAATGAGCTATAATGACTGAGCCTGACATTCTGGGAATTATTCTCTCTTCGTTCAGATCTCTTGTTCCATATGGCTTGTTTAGCAAAATCTGCTCTCCCCTCACCTTTGCCAAAACTAAAATAATTAAAATAAAAATGAATACATTCATGAATCAAAGAAACTAAACCAATGGTTTAATTCTTTGGGTCTCCCAGTATGTTTCTGTGTCTCATCTTTGACTATCTATAGTGAGACAAGGTGGATGAGTTCTGGGTGAGTTTTCATTTTTCTGCAGCCTAGGTCCTGGTCCTCCTGCCCAGCTTGGAGTGTCACAGGCATCTGGTGTAGTGGCTTTAGCTCCAATGCTCAATCTTTTAGCTCTCCATGAACTCATGACTGAAGAACACTCCTCAAGGTTCTCCTCAGAGCTCTATTGTGGCTGCCAGGCATTTAGTGAGATCAGGTACCTTTAACTGCCCATTCTAGCATGAGTGAGCACCATAAAGTCTGTGGAATCCCAGTTAGATCCTTCATTTGGAAGAACTATTCCAGTAAGTTAACAGCTGTGAATGGTGCATTGAACTGGGATGAAGGGCAATTTACTTTACTATGATTTTATATTCTCATTTTTCTAAGTTGGCCCTTGTCCTGGGTGCAAGGTGCCCCAATGGCAGAGCTTCCATTATCTCCTGAAAATGCCACTGTATCAAATAATTATTGCTTAAACGGAGGATAAGCCGGTTTGGCTGGAGAAGCTGGCAGTCCCTGAAATTTTACAGTAAAAGGGGAAAGGCGGTTTTAAATTTCATAGAAAGATAATGTTCTGAGTCTCTTTTATTCTCCAACAATCATTTAGTTTACACCTTCCTGCAGTCCCTACTTCCGTCTCTTCTGATGAGCATCAGAACTCATAAGATTCATTTGCTTTATATGGACAGGTGATTTGTATTTGTTTTAAGCCTCCCCATTCTCTACCTGCATCTCTTCAGGTTCTATATTTGTATAACATAGGGATGCAGTCGGAGGGATGACTGTAGCCCATGTAGGCATCCTGCACTAACTTTAATCTAGCTAGAAGGCCAAAAGTAGCAGTGAAGAAACAATAACACAGGCTTCAGTAGAGGCTAGCAACATGTGTACATACCCAGGGGGACTGAGTCAGCTTGTACAGTCCGCACTAAAGCCTGTGCTGCTATGGCTTCATTGCTATTTTAGCCATGCTACCATGGGTATATCTCCCTGCACCACAATCACACCTCTGACAGCAGTGTAGAACCCTAAAATTATAAACCCTTCAAGGCAGAATTTCTTTCTTTCTTTCTTTTTCTGTGTCATGCAAATTCATGGTACTAAAAAATAATAATAGTAATGACCCCAGGCCTGGTATGTGTTTTATATTATATTTAAAGACATACTACTCATTCTATAGCAGTTTTGCAGATAAATGGGTCTTCTGTCAATCTAACACCTTTCATAAGCACGCAGTTCACACTGAGCATTCAATACAGGGCAGAGAGAAGTTTTGGGAAGGGGGCTGCTCACAGCTGCAGTCTCCTCTTCACCAGTATACTTTATACACTACAGCAAGTTTCAGCTGGATTTTAGTTAGGGTGACTGAACCAAGATGGTCATTGTTAAAGTCTGTGGAGTATTCTTTTGTAATAGGCTGATTCTAGGAATTTCTCGATATTTATATACATTTACAGATCAAATCTTGCAAAATCCATTTCAGTGCATGTGCAGTGATGCGTGCCTGCATTTTTGTGATCAAAATCAAGCTCCTAGACTTGTATTAAACACCACTGAGTATAGAGCAAGAGGTCCTTTCAGATCAATTGAAACATCTTGTAGGAGTGCCTACTTCAGTGTTTACCTGGTTTTCTTCTTATTTACTTAAATGGTTGCAATTTGTATCTTATGCATTGAAGTATTCAATCCAAGTTAATGTAGTTCCCCAAATCTTTGTTCTTTGCTCAATGCTTTTTTAGTATTCATATGACCCCAATGGCTTCGGTTTTTCAACAGTATGGACTCAATTTTCACTGCTTTGCTGATAATACTCAACTCTACCTGGCTTTATTTTCTGATTCTGCTTATCCTGCCTGACAGAAGCTCAGACATAAATGTTCCAAAATTTATTTTTAAGTTTAATACTTCATAGGAGGAATTTTTATGAACTGGAGCATCTGGTTACAGAGGCATTGCTCATTCTTCTGAAATACAGATTGATGGCGATCACATAGCTTTTACAGCTGTGGCTGTAGTGTTTATCTTAGTTATGTCTTTTGTACAAATGCATCATTTGTAGTTAGAAAGTTGTATAACATTTAATAAATATTTGGCATCATATGTCTTGGTGCTAGGAGATTTATGCATTATTTGCTTCCTCTTTTTTACTATGATAAAACTGCTATGAATCATACCTATTTTTTATCTCATGATTAATTGTGATAATTTTTTAATCGTTCGACAGCCCTAGTTTTTATGTCTATATAGAGATCACCAATAAAAGGCAGTATTAACCACAGCAAACACACCTGTATCTGAAATATTGCAGTTAGCCTAAGTACAGGAATAATATCACAATGTTGCATCTGTGGGTAAATGTTGACTTCTTAATAGTCATTTGATTCTGACAAATGCCTACCTGCCCCAAGATCCTGTCCACTGGGTGATTTCAAGCTATTGGCATAAAAACTTTAGGTGATTCAGTTCAGGACTTTAGCTATGTTGTTCCCCATATTTGGCATTACACTGTATTGTTGATTCACAAACTGTTTATTTTTTAAAGAACTAAACTCTGCAGACTCCACAAGGGAATTTTACCTAAATAAGGACTGCAGAATTTGCCAGTTAGACTTCAGACTGAAAACCTAGCCTTAAATCTCACTTATTTGACCTAGTTTATTCTGGGATATCTGAGCTGTCAGTTTGGTAAAGTTCATGTGATTCATGCCTTGAAAGATAGTGTATAAATTGATTACATTATCAATATGCAGTATTTAATTATTACAATAACTTTATACTATATTAGCCATCATTATGTAATAATTGTTGACAATAATTGAGGACGTATGATATTTTGTGTTTTAGTAATAATTAAGTGACAGCTACCAACTTTTCTTATACAGGAAGATAAACAAGAGCTTGTTGTTATGTAACAGTATGGAAGTTTTTACCATCAGCTATTGATATGGAAAAAGGCTAATTGTTCAAGATAGTTAAGTCCAAAGCTGATAGCAAAGAGTTACAAAGGAACTTCACAAAACTGAGTGATTGGGCAAGAAAATGGTCTGGGATTCAGCCCCCATGCTCTGGGTATCCCTGACTGCCAGAAGCTGGAATTGGATAATAGGGGATGGAAATCATTCAATAAGTTGCCCTGTTCGATTCATTCCCTCTGAAGCATCTGGCACCAGTAATTGTTGGAAGACAGGATACTAGATAAATGGACTGTTGGTCTGACCCAATATGAGTGTTCCTGAGTTCACATACAAAATTATTTTGGTGAGAATTTAATCAGGGCTTTTGCAACAACATATTATACTAGAATCTGTTAGGACTCTGTATGCATGTGATAGTTTCCACTTGTGGATCTGTTTGCAGGATGGGGATCTTACTAGTCTGGTATGCTTAGTAAGCCAGTTCAACAAGGGTGAGGGGGTGGACAGGAGGTTACCAAGATAAAATAGCAGACTGATTTGGTACTATCCTGAGCTGATCTCTGAGTATATCTCACTGGTTAATCAGGATTGTGCCTAGTCTGTTCTTGGATGGGAGACCTTTAAGAAAAATACAGTATGCTACAGTAAGTAGTGTTATTAATTCTACATATACCATTTTTGCTTCTGAACTAGCTTTAATAGGATATGGTATCTTTCTTCACTTCCTGCCCGTGGGAGTACTGCTTAGCACTGTTATACCTCCTGAGGATTACTGCATTTCCGTGCTGGATGAAGTACAGTAAATCAAGTCTATCCATCTTCCCAAGCAATACCACCCAATTTCATTAGCCTCAGGAATTATCTGGGAATGACACCAGCTCAACTTATAAATGATCTGTGGGCAGAAGCAACCTAGCTTCTGATTAGTTTTCCCGTCAGAACCCTTTTTGTTTCTTCGTCCTCTAGTACACTGTTTATGATCCACCTCAGCTGGAACCAGAAAGAGTCAGTTTGTTCAACTTACTCATTTGGAGGCCAGGATTTCTCTGACTAAAGTGCCATTTGGTCAAAGCAGCTTCTTGGGGCCCAATCCTGAAAAGCACTGAGTGACTCCTGGTGAGGTGCTAATTCCCATGGATTTTAGTGAAAGTGAAGGCCACTCAGTGGCTCTCTGGAGGCATTCAACCTATTTCTCTTATTGTGTAGCACCTTTAAATGTATTGAGTGGGTAGCTGGCAAGTTTAAAAGCAAACTGCTAGGCAGATTTTGCATAAACAAAAACTAGCTGAAAGAAGTTAAACAGAGGCACATTTAGTAAAGTAAATTCTCACTATGCCTTTTGTTGTTATTCTTCCTCAAGCCTAGTATGGTTTATGCAAGTTTGTTGTTTTCTCTGAGGCCCAAGTTGCATTTCCTCTTCTGCATTCTCCTGCCTTGCTCACGAATTCTGCCTGAAGTGCTCCTTCCAAAAACAGGCATACATTCCTTGTGCAGTTCAGGGCAATGCAGCTGTATTCTCCCTCTGTGGTCCACCAACAACACCCATTCTCAGGCTTCCGGCTCCCCAGCTGTCACCTCTCTTGAGCAGAGACAGACAAATTTCTTTCCACCTGATCATGGTATTTCCAGGCTGCACACTTCCCTGCCTATAGTGTGTTATTCCCCAACAAGCCAGACTGCCTAAACAGTCAGCATCTGCACTTTGCATTCCCTTCAGAGGATATGACAGGTTGATTGCCCACAGTTATGTCACCACACAGCCCTTTCTAAGCAAGCATATTTATTCTTAAGGTGAAAGCATTACAGAGAAAATATTAAGAACAATAAATGAACTTACACACATGCTATTAAGCTTACCAGAGATCACCTCCAACTCCAACAAGGGCAGTAGGTGATCAGTCATGCAAATCCTATACAGGGGTTTTCCTGTGGTTACAAGTTCAGAACAGCTTAACAGCTTTTGTTCAGAACAAGAACATACATGGATAAGTTAGCATGTCCTTTATGCAGCTGTAGTCTTTCATTTTGAGATTCCAGGAATAGGTAATCAGCAGACAATGGCTCAATGTAGAGTTGGTGGTTTGATCCATTGGTTCTATCTTTGCTACTGGCAGAAGAAGCAGAGCTAACAGAGACAGAGCAAAGTTACCACCATCTTAGAAAGCACCATAAAGCATTTTGAAGATGTAAGGTACTGTACAAATGCTAATTATCTTTATTAATAATCAATAGTAATCATTAATACACTTACAATTAATTTCATAATATTTCTTTGGCTTCCTTTGCAAAATAACTTCTATACACCTGTATTGTATGAAGAATTTATTTGTAAAAGCAAAGTTACCAGTGCTTGGAAACTTTGTAAGAAAGCAAGCCCACTGAGAATCCTATCAATATGTAAAGCTTTATTGTGTTTATATTTCTAGTGTTTCTAGTAAAAGTGGATAATTAAAATAAATTAGATGTTAATTTAGAGCCAGACTAATAGTTATATTTTTTTAAAACTTACTAAATTTCTAACAGGCTTAGGAAATACTGAGAAAAATACTATAAGACAATAAGAAATGTGTTTAAGAGGTAAAAGTTAGAAAGTACACAGACAAAAAAATCAAATATACTGTCACCTTTAAACATAGCTCTTTCCCTTGGTATTTTGGGTTTCTTTATGCTGTTGTCAGAAAGCTATTACAAGATGAGTCTCATGGTTTGTGCCTTTTGAATGAGAACCCAAGATAGGCTTAGCCTCAGATCCCTCATCTTGGTGATAGAAGGATCAGTTGCCTCTCTTCATTATGGTTTGCAATAATTACCTCCAGACTAGCCAATTACTCCTATTTGAGTTAAATGAAACAAAATTTATTCAATACAGAAGAAAAAAAGAATCAATGAAATACATTGCACAGCATCATACTGCTGCTAAGGGTGACACGAGCCTTTCCAGGAAGGCAGAAAAACTCTTTTGTGTTACAGATTATGTTTAAGCAGAAGGTCATAAATCTGGGATTAAACTACTGTCTTCCTCAGATCTTACATCCTTCGTTCTCTTTTCTCTCTATCTCTCTCCCTCTCTACCCTTTCACATGACTGGTGTATCCATCTTGTTGGGGCTTGTTATGAATGCTGCTTTAATTTTGCCCATTTCTTCTCTTTGGGTTTGATCCTATTCCCATTAACTTCAATAGCAGGACCTCTTTATTGAGGACATAAAGCCTGCTGCTATTGAAGCCATTGGAAAATTCCAACAAAAGGGAGAAAGCTTGGACTGACTTTGTGATAGTTACTGTGCAACAGGGAAGAGAAATGGCAAGCCATTTTGGATGTCTAATGTACATTTCAAGATTTTCATATAGTGTTCTGTAAAAATGTCTTGTGACAGGGTGCATACCCCAAATAAGCCTTGAAGTTGTTAATGTGGGCCTGAGAGGCCAATTAACATACTTGGCAGCACTTAGAAGAGAGAGAGAGAAATCCTGGCTTAATTAATGATGAAGCCCAGCTGGGGAGGTGGCCGGGTGGTAATTTATGGAAGTATGGAATAGAAAGGGGCTGCAGGGAGGGAGTCAGAGTTTGTATGTGGTCTCTGGGGGTAGAAGCAGTTCAGGGAGGTAACAGGGTATAGACCTTGTCTGCTAGCTACAGAGTCCTTGGAGTGAAACCCACAGTCAAAGGAGGGTCTGGGTTCCCCTATCAGTTACCAAGGAAGGTGGGGTGAAAACCCCCTGAGGTAAGGGATGTCACAGAGCTCAGAGATACATGGAAGATCTGTTGTAAGGTCATTGGACTATATCTGGGTTGGTGTCTGTGTCCACCTATAAGGTCAAATTACCAGAAAAGAGACCACCCTAGCAGTGGAGTGACTGCTGGAAGGGAGTGCCATACAGGGAGACACCTGGCTACAAGGAGGTGCTCCAGTGGTTAGTGAACCCTTTCATATGCCTGATTCTGTGGGAAGTGATTAAGTCAACAGCTAATAGACTTAAAGGTCTTGTGGGCCTGGTACATTGAGATAACTGAGTGAACAATAGAATAACTTAAGTGTGGTAACTAACAGCACCATGAGAGCTCTTCAAACACTGATGCCTCAGAGCAGAGGCAGTAGGTATCTTCCCTCCGCCATCCCATGTTGTCCACACAGGCCTAGCCCCTTCACCCAGGCCCCCTAACCAAAAGCCTGTTCCCTCAACTCTTTCTCCACGTTCTTACCCCCGGCTCCTCCAATATCCCTCTGTGTGCCATTTAGGAACTTCCTGCAGAGCAAAGAAGCAGTTTGGCTGTGTAGAAAGGGAGTTTGAGGGTGATGAAGGATATTGAGAGGAATAGGGAGTGGAAGGAGCAGTGTTGTGGGGCAGCATGATGGAGATTTGAGGAAGGAATAGAGCTTTATTCATCTATCCATAAGGATGTCTAAGTGATCAAGACTGTGGGAGGACGGAAGGAAATACAGGTGTGCAGATGGAGCTAGGTGAAAAAGCATAACTCGGGTTGGAAGGGAGAAATGCTGAGGAACCACAATGGGTTTCTTCAGACAGATCAGTGCTTTCCTGAACTACCTGTAGTTTTTTTTTTTTTTTTTTTTTTGGGTTTTTTTTTTAATGAATGAGTGCAAGTAAATGCAACATAAAAATTTTATGTAGTTGTGATTGTTTTAAGGCTTTTAAGGTGGTACAGAAGGACAAAGTTTACACCCCCAAATCTGTTCTCTAATTTCCTATTTATTATCTTCAATTTTCAGTGCAGAAATGACATTTAAATTAATGACAGTGTGAAGTTCTAAGTCATTTTGAATGTAACGATTAATACTGAAATTGTACTTGACAACTAACAATGGGTAAAAGTGATGGATTTTAGTTTGCTGGAATTTGACAAAAAAGATTTTTTGATTACTGTAGCATGAAAAGGTGACATTTCAACACAGAAAAAGACAGATCTATTAAGCTCAGGCCCCTTTTTAATTTATATCAAGCCTAGCTTTGTAATATGAAAATAAATTGACAATAAACTGACTCTCCCATCAAAGGTCTGCAAAGGGCTTGCAAGGGTTTGTTTTTTCAGGTCAGATTCACTATAGGTGAAAAATATGGGGTTTGCCAATGACAGTTTTGTCATCTCACTCAAACTAACTCAGTCTCTCTAGGTAGTGAGGATGAGATATTTCTATGTAAACTAGGGGCTGAGACACACAACTCCACTGAAAGCAATGCAGCTTGTGTGGCTAAATCCCTTAAAGCATGTTAGTAAATCTCAACTTTATTTGATCATTTATTTATTTATTTAGTATATAGTCTTACACAAACTCCATCACAAAGGGCACTCATGCGAAGTCCTGGGAGCCCATGACATATATTTTAAAAACGCAGGGATTTAAGTAAAAATGACTAAAGCAGCAGCATCTTTTCTTCCTGCCTGTTCACACATCACATGATCACTAATCATGTGAACAACATAGCTTAAAGCCCCCACATTGCACTTTCTCATGCAGTTAGACTCAGGTACCATAGTGATAAACTAAGTTCATGTTAATAGTTCCAAGCTTTTCATTGGCTTAGACCTTTTACAATAGAAATAACCAACATTTGCTTTTACAGAGAGAGATCCAGTCCTACTTGATGCCACTTCAACCTCTTGCTCAAGATTTCGGAGTTTTGCCATTGCTGTTTTCCAGCTAAATTGCTTTTTAATGCTATTTATTGAGTGCTAATCCTGTGTTCACTGTTCAACATTCTTAATGGAATAAGGAAACTGAATTGGTATTTTATTATTAATTCCTTAGTATCTGTGCTTCATTTAGTATTTTGATTTTTAACTTTAGCCCTGTTTAACAAATAGAAAACAGGGATGCAACATCACAAGAAAAATTAAAGACTGAGATACATTCAGATTTTGCATTTAGACCCTAATACTGTAAGGTACTTAAGGATATGCCTAACTTTAGGCATAAGAGTAATTCCAGGTCATTGGGAGTTTTTGCATCTTTAAACACTATGCTGAATCAAGATCTAATTTTGGAAATAAGTATTTTTAGTTAGTTGTATAAGAGCTGTGGACATGACTTCAATACAAACTACATTACCACTATCTCATCCATTTAAATTTTTTGTTTTTAATTTCCTCCCTTTTTGTTTTCATGTTTAAAAAATGTATCATTGCTGATTAAATATCTTAAAGGATTTTATATTGTATACAGCATTTTATATTGCACACTTTTGTAGGAAGAAAATTAATTCACATATATTACTGCAAGGAAGTCCCAGTTGGTAAAGCTCTTGCTAGGAAAAGGTTATTTGTAATGACCAAATTCGTCACTGTTTGGAATCTCATAAAGGTCACAGTAGAAGGTTTTCACTTGTTTTAAATAAAATTCTGTATTTTAAAAATAAATATGCTTTACTTTCATTTCATAGAAATATCAAAGCTATTTGCACTATAATTTACTTTTTGAGCTCCTGACATTTACCCAGCTGACTGTCTTTGGAGAACAATCACTTGATTTGGCTGGGAAGCTCTATAGGTAAGAAAACTGTCAATTACAAATTACAGTATGATGCATTGCAAAGTGCATGAGTTCTGCAACTTAGAGGGCGAGATTGTAAAGCATATTTGTCTCTTAGGGTGACCAAATCTGAAACTTTTTTTAAAAATACAGTCAACTTGATAAACAGGGAATGCCTCTTGAAAACAAACTGTCCCAATTACATGAAAATAATTGATAGTGTGCAATATGACAGCTTGTTAAGTGTTCACTGCAATCTATGCAGCTGACTGGGATAGGGAGTGAAGACTATCATTGGCTCATTAGCCAAATGAAATTACATGAGGAAATTTTGCTAAATCAGTTGCAATTAACCGAATATAGAACACAGGTTCATATCCCAGACAGAGGATGGAGAAAAATTTACTGTACTCTGAGGTAATGCCCTGTGGACTGGAAATGTGATACAGAACCTTTCACATACATGCTACCTCTTCATATCCAGCCTTGGGAGTTAGTGAACAAAAGTTATTACTGCTTTTTAAGTGAGTTGGTGGCATCAGTCCAGTTCGTAGCGAGACATAAGAATGGCCGCATGGGGTCAGACCATTGGTCCATCTAGCAGAGTATCCTGTCTTCTGACAGTGACCAATGCTATGTGCTTCACGAGGAATGAACTGAACAGGTAATCATCAAGTAATTCATATCCAGTTGCCGATTTCCAGCTTTTGCCAACAGAGGTTAGGGACTCTTCAGAGCATGGTTTTCAGCCCTGCCCATCCTGGCTAATAACCATGTTGGACCTATCCTCCATGGACTTATCTAGTTCTTTTTTTGAACCCTATTCTAGTCTTGTCCTTCACAACATCCTCTGGCAAGGAGTTCCACCAGTTGACTGTGCACTGTGTGAAGAAATACTTCCTTTTGTTTCTTTTAAACCGGCTGCCTATACATTTCATTGGGTGACCCCTTAGTTCTTTATTTGGCCAAGGTACAAGTTAATATCACTAATATTGTGTAAAAGGGTGTTGACCACAAGTGGCTAAGACTTCAATTTGTATTTCATCTGAAGGATTTCATTCCAAGATCACACATGCAGCAACACAGTCTTGATTTTTAGCAACATGAGCCCTTTAACAGCCTTCAAATTGCAAAACGCTAGCAAAATAAGATAGTGGATGTGGATGCACTGCACATTAGGATGTAAATTACATCAATGGTGTAGTAATGTGCCTAAGGAGTAGAGCTATTCAGAGCTGTGTTTAGGAGCAACAGCATTTTAAAATCTGGAGATGGATTTAAACAACAATGGAATTACTAGGCGTGCTTAATTCATCTACACTAGCAAACTGAGAGAAAAGTATCATTCTGATCAATTCCAGAAAGGCATCCATGTAACTTCCCACCAACTAATGAGAGACAAGATACCAGCGTTACACCATATGAATATACCCTCATTGCTGCTATGTATTCTGAGAAAAAGGTGCTAGTGCAGGCAAGAGCCAAACAAGAACTACTGGTTAACCCTTTTGTGGTCTCACATACTCATTTTCTTTCTGTTCCTATATCCGTGCTTCCCCTCCCTAAACCTATTTACCAGGCCACCTCCCTCTTATTCAAACCCCTCCAACCCCCAAAAAATGATGCTTCTGGCATGTCACAAGGGAGTTTAAAAACATAATTCAGTGGCACTATCAAGATGTGTACATGCATCACTAAGTAACTGCTTGATCTTTTTATTATTATTCTTGTCCTTCCTGTTTCTCTTTCTTCAACCCCTGCCATTTGTCCATTTATGGAACCCACTTTTTGTGTCCTATATGAACTGGAAATGCAGGCCCCAGGTTCTGTCTCTAAACTAATCATCATCCTACTTCCAGTTGAACATATACCTGTACGAATGGTATATTCCCAGCAATCTCTTGTCAATCCATTTCCTTATGAGCCCTGCTCTCATTGCCTTTCTAAAGTAAAATTAAGCACTTTTTCTCACCCACTCACAAGTAAACACCACTTGATGATGCACTGGTTAATTCACAATACAATACCTCTAAATGTGTTTATTTAAGACTTTGTTTTGTACACAAAGAACTAAACCCTCTAAAGTGAGGCTTACAGAGTACATATTGCTGCAAATTGAACTGACAAGACTTCACCGGGGATGCATCATTTTGCAGAATATTAAACACCCATCTTCAGTGCTTGGTTTCATGGGAGATGAAGTCATTCCTAATAAAAGAGAGGTTTATGTTAAAACACAACTATTTCTGAGATGCAAAGAAAGCTTTTCTGAGCAAGTTGCTTAACACAACTTTCAACAATGTGAAATGAAAATTTTATTGTTGGAAGTTGATACAGAATATCAAAGTATGTGAACTGTACCTCCCACCTACTTGCTAGAGGAAAATCAGAGTGACCTAACCAAATGTTTTCCAGAGCCAAGGGAATAACACTAGCTAATTGAGCTAAGCTTTTAGTCTTGGAGCAACTGATTGGCAATCCATGCTGCCTTTTCCCAGACTTTGCTATTCATTTATCCCTCTCCCCTTGGGCATGATTCACTGGTGCCATAAGGCTACCTTATGCTGGGGTAAATTCCTATGCTGTGACTCTTCCTGGCTGCTGCAGCAGCTCATGAAGCTGTAGGGAGCCAGATGCAAGTTAGGGTTACCCTGGAAGTTGCTTTAATCTGTGCCAAGTGCTCTGCAGTTCTTCATTTAGGGCAGAGACCAGGGCTGTGTGCCTAGAATTACCCTTGTAAGCAGATGGGTGGATCCTTGGCTCCAGCATCCCAATACACTAGCCAGCAATGCTGAGTAGGCACAAGGATAAGTATACAGTACTGGTAATGGGCTATAGTAAACTGTTTGTTTTCCCAAGTGGAGCCAGTGGGGCGGAGAAAGGAAACCTTAACAGGGTTTCTCCTCAGTCAGTAGATCTGCACACCAGTCCTATGCATGGGGTGGGGTTAAGGGCTCAATCTAGTTCTAAATAGTAATTTTACAACAAATCTTCATTGGAAATTCACACAAAGGAAACGTGCCTCAATGTATCTGAATTAAACATATGAGCTGAATAAACTATATGATCTCAGACCCAGATCCCTAAAAGGACTTAGGTTCCTAACTTCCTGCTTCAGACACCCATACCCCAAACTTAGGCACCTTGGAGATCCTAAGAAGTCCTAATAGGCTGCAGCGTAACCCTATTAGGTAGCTACAATCTTTTGATGTCTAAATTTTTGCCATAAAACCCAGCAGTGGAGATTTAGGAGAATGTGCACAAAGCCTTGCTCTAGACACCAAATCCCAATGGGATCATCAAACCAGGTGATGTGGCGCCCTGTCCTGTAAGTATGCTCAGAGCAAGTCTACTGGATCAGGCCCCATACAACAGCCAACGAAAGGAGTGGCTTCACCTTAGCCCAGTGCTTAGAGCATTCACCCGGGTGGTAGGAGACTTGAGTTTAATTACTTACTCTGCTTGATGGGGAGAAAAGATTTGAACAGGGATTGGCTACCTTTCAGTGTGCTCAAACCACAGGTGTATCAAATATTCTGAGCTGGGATCCCAGAATCTCTCTGTTTCATTTACAGATAAATAGTCAGTCACTGGAGCAGGGGCACTGGATGCTGAGTCTCCCATGTGAGTTCACTAACTGTTAGGCTAAAGCATCATTCATTCTCTCTAGCCCAAAAACTACTTACATGTTTACACAAAGTGGAACAGCTTTAAGAGGAGCACTTGAGAGAGCCCCCATAACTCAGTGGTTAGGATTTAAACATGGGTCTCCGACCACTTAGGAGACTGCCCTTTCTTCCCATCAGGCAGAAGGGGGGATTATACCTGGATCTCCCATGGGAGCTTAAGAAAAACCCTCCTTATTGGCATCTGCTATTTGGTATCTTAAGAGAGGAGCCAACTAGCATGCTGGTACTTATGGATCCTGCTCTTAAGCACCTATCTCTCCCCTGCATTGTATAGGAAGTCTCAGAGCCTAACCCAAGCTTTCCGGATTCTGTTGATTTTTTTCAAGGCACTTAGGTTATGCACTATGATGCTCAATTTGCCACACTCAAGTCCCTTTCTGGATCTAAACCTTAGTTCCTCCCATAGTGATAGGATATAGAATCTCCGGTGTGTTTTTAGAACACAGAGAACTTTGTGATATATAGATAATGTAAGATGACATACATGCTAGTTGAAAATTATTTATTCTTTCTCTTTTTTTATTTCATTTTTAAAACTAGGAAAGAGCCAGATTTTCAACTGGTGTAAATCAGTATAACTCCATGGAAGTCATGGTGCTGCGATGATTTGAATCTGGCACATAGATACCCCGTAATCTGTAGGAAACATGCTATGTGCTTTTGCTATACAGTTTTCAAGTACATAAAAGGTTGTTAAAAGAAGAGGGAGAAAAATTGTTCTCCTTAACCTCTGAAGATAGGACAAGAAACAATGAGCTTAAATTGCAGCAAGGGCAGTTTAGGTTGGACATTAGGAAAAGCTTCCTGTCAGGGTAGTTAAGCACTGGAATAAATTGCCTAGGGTGGCTGTGGAATCTCTCTATCATTGGAGATTTTAAAGAGCAGGTTAGACAAACATCTCTCAGGGATGCTCTAGATAATGGTTGGTCCTACCATAAGTGCATGGGTCTGGCCTAGATGACCTCTCAAGGTCCCTTCCATTCCTACAATTCTATGATTCTATGACTGTTTCTTGAAATACAGTTTAAGCAACAAGTCAGCAGAGACACAGGAGTGTCTGGTCCGTTGCTAAGAGACTGGCCATAGTGGATTCCCCACAGCTACAGCTGAAGCAGATGAGCTTTTGAACAGGCAGGACACTATTTAAATGGTAGAATATTTTCATTCTTTTTCCCTTTAGTTGTGCAAGAAAGGCCTTTGGGTGAAATGTCCCTGCTGGGAACCAATTATGGCTTGAGTAATCTCTCTGCTAATAAATAAGGAATTGATACTTTATCCCTTTGTTGGTGTCTATATGACAAGAGAAGAAACTGGTTGAAGGAGTGCTTTGATTTTACCGTAGCTGCAAGTAGCCCAACTGCAGCTCTCACCCTTGTCCACTGGCTAAATTATCCTAGCTGGACTCAGTTTACACCTCTCCCCACAAAGATAGAGGTACACTTTTCACCTTGTTAAAACAACCCTGAACACCAGGGGGCATTCATGCATGAATTCACTGCTATTCTTTCTTGCAAGCTCTACCATGGGAGGATAGCTATTCGGCCTCACCAAGGGAGACTGCCTAGGCTAAGTGCTGAAGTGAAGGTGTTCCTTACCAGCTAGGCTATGTCCTACTCCTGGCCACTTACGGTCTGCCCTGCTCTTCTGAGGATCTCCTGTGAACTGAGTCTTGCAAGTTTCTTTCACTGACGTAACTTTGTGCACATGGACTGTCCAACACCAGGGTGTTGTAGACTTCCTACAAGTAGACAAGTCTATAAGTAGACTGCTTGTGTAGACTGGATGGGCAGAGTTCAGCATGACCAAGGATGAGGTCTAGACGTGACCCAGGATGAATTGTAGAATGTATTCTAGGAGGATTTCTATGTACATACTTTACCTACGATAAATGTAGCTGGTCTGTTTGTTTTTCTGCATTTCTGGGCTGTGCAAGTTAGAAACCTGTGGCTTCCCACCTCCTCCAATTTCACTGGGGAATGCAGTGCCCTTTTCTATCTGTTCAGATTATAATTTGCTATCAAGTGGGTCTTCTACAGCTACAGCATGCATAACATTAAAATCTGCATACGGTTTAGGGCTGTGTTATCACTTAAAAATATGTGATGTGACTTTCACTCAAACAGGCCACTTGTAGACTGTGACTGCTTAAGTTCCAGTTGTGATAGATTTTTGTATTTTGGTTTAGGGTGTAGATAACCCATGCCTGTGCTCTTGCTTACTGAAACCAGTAAAGGAGAGGGGTTTCTACCTTGCCTTTCTTTGTAAATGTGCTTTCCATTCAAATTGGTGGGTGTTATCTGCTCTGCAAAGATTTTTTTTTCCAGCTGAGTCTAATCCTCCCCACTTGACTTTTTGAAATGCCACACATCTTAGTGATTGAAGACAAAGAAAGTAAAGGTGCTGCATGTGTCTCTAGCAACTGTGCTTTATCAGCTAATGAGACTGTTACACATGAGTATGGTCAGAAATGCATTGTGAGTGCTATTCCACTTATCCTTGTGCAGTGCTCTTTATAAGTGCTTGGAAATGAGCATCTGCATTGTATCTGGATACACTTCATAATCCGAATTAATGTAAAAGAGCTACACAAGTTGTCCCACTTATCCAGCACAAGGACTTGTAGATATACCTATACACCAAAAACAACCCCCCACCACCAAACAACCAACCAAAGTACTGCTAATAACTTCCAGGAATTTAAACTTCTTAAGCAGATAGGCTTGTCAAACTGGCCACTTTCTTATCTTATTCCAATTAAAAGGTGTCAGCTGTATCAGCCCCTCTCCTGATCACTGGCCCAGTATGAGTCTGTTCCAGACAAGGGAAGTCTGCCTTGTGACTTTTTACACAACTTAGGGAAACTGGGCCAGAGGCTTTTGTATGTGCTCCGTGTTGTGGGTCAGGGTGTACTCACCTCAGACCAGATCGGCTCAAACAACCACCAGGAATAAGGTTTTATTTTGTAAAGAAACCTAGAACAGAATGACAGCCCAGCTGCCTCCTGTCTGCTTGCCTGCCTCTTGCTCCCAGCTTCAGTCAGTGCTGAAACTTCCTGCTGGAGGGCATAGGGTACCTCTTGGCAAGAGTCAGGAAGTTCTCCCAACATGCCGCAGTTTGTAGTCCACAACTTGTACTTCCCACAGCTGCTGTTGAAGCACACTGGACTTTGGGCTACATATAAAAAACTTACAATAAACTGTGTATATAACTTTTAATTTACTTAGGGTTGGGTAGAAAGTTCTATTACAGTAGATAGATTTTTATTAGACCATTTAATAAGAGCCTTTACAAAACATTGTACAACATCAATCCTTAAGACATACCTGTTATCTGCATTTTACAGATGGATAAATACTGTTTTTAACGACTTTCATTAAGCAACACAGGTTAATACTGGGATTAATGCAGGGAATTGCTGTATGAAAGTCTATGGCCTGTGTTATGGAGGAGGTCAGGCTGGGTGATTGCAATGGTTTCTTCTGGTCTTAAAAAAACATTAACCAGGATTAGAATTTGGGAATTCTTGGCTCCCAGTCTGTGCTCAATCTCATACAAAACACTGCCTTCCACGTTTTGAGTCCTATTCTTTGGTTAGAAGCATGTAGAATGGAAATCATTGGCACAATTTTTGCAAACCTGGAAGCAACTGCTGCTAATGTATATGACTATAAAAAGCTAGAATTTCCATTAAAATATCATCTTTTTGCAAATAAGAAAACTCTCCTAAAAGGATGTTTTAATGGCTTTAAAAAATAAAAATGAGTGAGTTATTGCTGTAACTGGGATTTAGAATATGTTCGTGAACACTCCATTTCTAATTAGTGTTTATTTCTTGTGGTTCCTACATCTATTGTCATGAAAGGTCATGAGTTAATGATTGGTTTTAAAATATGCTCTAACAAATCTCTTTTAAAAGCCTTTTAAAAGTTATCTACCATTAGATGAGTGGCAGTATTGCAAGTCACTCTGTCAATTAGGCAGAACAAGTGTTTTTTTTTAAAAGAAAAGAAATAAATGTGAAACAAAGTTCAGCTTTTAAATATTAGCCCTTCCTTTTTGAATGATGTGTTGTTCTTACTGAACTGTCCAAGAATGTGACAACATAAAAGCATGTATGTATCACTGCCCTTTCATCTTCAGACACTTGGAATTTAATCTAGTGTAAAACACAGATGATTAGTTATCTCAGGTCAATCTAAAAGTGAGTACAGTATGCCATTAGATTTACACATAACTCAGTGCTGATAGCCACTCTTAATCAGAAATTGTAATGTAATGAGACTAAGGACAGTAGTGTGTGATTCTTAACTTAAAGGAAAGCTATTGCCCTGGTAAAGGTTCAAGTGTAGTGGGTTATGGAAGTGCTCATCCATGATGCTTGGAAATTGAAGGTGAATATATTGCCTTAATTTTCAGTGCTTGCCAATGCCCTTCTTTTCTCAACATCCATGGAAACTTATATAAAAATAAAAGATTTTTTTAACCAATTCCCTTTATGACCCTTCCCCAAGCAGAAAGAACACTTCAACAGGCTGTGGGTTGCATACAGAAAGCTAAACGTGTACTGACTTGCTTAGGACCTGGTCCAAAGCCAGTGAAGTCATGGGACTCTTTATGTTGACTTCAGTGGGCTTTGGATCAGACTTCTAGACATTCGTGATGGACGCTTTGCTAGTGCTTTAGATAAATGGGATCCAAATATTGGATCTAAATATTTCATTTCAAAGTGTTTTTATGTTTGTGTAGAGGGATGTCTGCCAGTGTAAAATGACCAAAACCGCAACCCCAAGCAAGCTTTCTATAACTGATAAGGGAGAGATGAGCCAGAGATGCCACAAAATCCACAAGCGACTTTGCTATTACCAGTTTGTTTTACATGGAACGTGTTCGGGCGCAATGGCAATTAAAAACCCTAAGACAGATAAATAGAACAGTTGCCTTATTTGATTATTTATTTATATTCACATAGCACCTATGAATTCTAGTCAAGGACCTGGGCCCTCTGAGAAAGGCGCTGTACAAATAGGACAAAAGGACGGTCCCTGCACCAAGATTACTTAAATATAGGCAAGTTCAGTTTCTTACTTCTCAGGATGAGAGGTCCAAATTGGATAGAGTCCAGCAGAGGGCAATGAAAATGATTGGGGGACTGGAGCACATGACTTATGAAGAGAGACTGAGGGAACTGTTTAGTCTGCACAAGAGAAGAATGAGGGGGGGATTTGATAGCAGCCTTTAACTACCTGAAAGGGGGTTCAGGGAGGATGGAGCTAGGCTGTTCTCAGTGGTAGTAGATGACAGAAGTAGGCGCAATGGTCTCAAGCTGCAGTGGGGAAGGTCTAGGGTGGATGTTAGGAAAAACTTTTTTCACTAGGAGGGTGGTGAAGCACTGGAATAGGTTACCTAGGGAGGTGTGGAACCTCCATTCTTAGAAGCTTTTAAGGTGCAGCTTGACAAAACCCTGGCTGGGATGATTTAGTTGGGGTTGGTTCTGCTCTGAGCAGGGGGTGGGACTAGATGATCTCCTGAGGTCTCTTCCAACCCTAATCTTCTATGGTTTTGTGATGTGGCTCTCATTTAACAATGTGCTGAGCGTGTACGCTGGGGTGGTGGATTGTCCAACTCCCAATCCCATGAAGGAAGCAGAGCAGGATCTCTTTCCTGCCTTCAGGAGAATGGTCTGCTTAGATCCCATATTGGTCACCAGCCAGAGAGCAGCTCCTTCTCCACTAATAAAAGCAAAGGGATATCTCCCCTCTTCTTAGGTTATATCTACCCTGCAATTAAACACCACAGCTCACCTATGTCAGTTGTCTTGGGCTCTGGCTGCAGGGCTACACAATTGTGGTGTAGACATTTGGGCTCAGGCTTCACCCTACCACGTCATGAGATCCCAGAGCCTGGGCTCCAGCCTGAGCCCAAACATCTCCACTACAATTTTATAGCCCCCCAGCCCAAGTCAGCTTACATAGACTACTCATGGGTATTTAACTGTAGTATAAGCATACTCTTAGCAACTCTGATAAGCAGCCCTCCCCCCATATCTCTCCTTGGCTAGTATGGTGAGAGCTCCCCTTCCTCTTTGTGTCTCAGTCACTGACATAGCCACAATCTGAGGGCTAGGGTTGTGGCCAGGTCCACAGCTGGCTTGTCTAAACTGTGATCTGCAGCATGCCTTTAGAATGATCTGCACAACGCTTCTTTTTCAAAGAACAGTAAAAGTACGCTTGGTGGTACCTCTTCCCCTTGCCATATTTATGGGTCCACTCACCAGTGCCTCATGCACATAGATGATTTTTCAAATTCAAACACAGTAACTACCGTAAAGATGAAATGTTTGTCACTTTTGTGAAGATAATCGCTCCCAGATCCATTACATTTATTCATAGATGCATGTTAAACTATTCATCCTTTACATTACAGCCTGATTTTTTTAGTTGGATCATTTGAGAGGAAAATGAAGATCCTCTTCAATGCACAGGCTAGCTGAGCTTACCTCTTCAGTAAACTCTCCAACATAGTTTATTATTTATGCAAATAACTTTTACATTGACATCAGACTATTTACATTCTTTTCACTATTTAAACATTGCTGTAAAATACAAAAAGCAGGCAGAGCTCCAGGACTGTCATTTCACCTGTAATACATTCATACATAGAAAAAAAAATGCAAGAATGGTTTGTCTGCCACAGTGCACTCACATGCATAACCTCTAACCCAAAATCACACATATACACCATTATGATTAACATTTTAAATACATGATGAAAGTCCAGCAATTAAGAGTGAGTGTTTGCCTCTTTGACCCCCTATCCCATTACTGTTTAATATTAAACTTCAGTTCTTAAGAGTTTACTTGAGTCATATTGGCCTGGAAGTCAAAGAAACCACAATTTTCTGCTTTCTCTGACTGATTAGTCTGTGGCCATTTCATCATGCTCAACAGTTAGGAGCCTATAGTGCAGACTTAGCCCAAAAGATTGGAATCTGAGGAAATAAAGCAGGTGGGCTGATCATCTGGGAGTTTGGCTCCATCCCTTTTGCCCTGTGAGTAATCAGTGGATTTTATGACTTTGTCCTTTCAGTAATGTAGATATTTATTCATATTTTATTACTGTGCATACCTTCATTGACTTCAGCAAGGTTTCATGGGTGTCTAGTGATCCATAGCCAATACCCTAAGGATCTTCTTAAGTAAAATCTACACTGCAAGCTAGAGAAGTGATTCTCCTGCTCACGTAGACGTACTCACACTAGGTCTTGTTTAGCTAGAGCGAGTATAAATAGCAGCGTAGATGCAGTGCATGGCTAGCAGTAGCAAAGAAATGGCTTAGCTAGGCCAAGTATGTACCCATCTGAAGCTGGTGATTTGTACACAGCAAAGCAAAGGCAGGCCTTGGCTGCCACTACCAAGCTACTGTGCCTAAACTGCTTTTAATACTTGCACTCTCTCAATGACAGCTAGTGTGAGTACATATACATGAGCAGAGGAATCACGAGGTTGTAGCATAGATTGAACCGAAGAAGGATTTTTGTCAAAGCAGAAGTGTTCTCACGGAAAGAGCATACACCATGGTGCTGCATGTCACGGTCCCTGGGTAGACTGCCTCATGTCAAATCCTCTACCAGTCCCCAAATGCAGCCCTTTCAAGTTTTCCATGTTTCTACTTCCCTTTGCGGTGAACCACCACAATCCAACCACCATTTGACTGGGTCTCTGGGTTACATCTCCCCTGGTTGCCAACCGTTATACCTAGTAGGTGCTATAAGTTTGGCACCTGCAAGAGTTTTTTTCCATCAGAATTTTGTGTATAGTAACAGTATGCAGTGACACAGAAACAGCTTTTTCAAAAGGAAGTATGATATATTTTCCTGAAAGGATGATATATTTTGCTGAAATGTATACAACAGCCTAAGAAAAGACCATTAAGAGTATATTGTCTGTCTTATGTTTGGCATTACCTTCAAACCTTTGGGAGACATGACTTAGCCTTTGTTCCCCTATTCTCTTGGTTCTCACTGTCAGCCTATGAAAGCTGACAACTCCCCCGCCCCCCTTCTGCAGCGCTGATCTTTTAACAGACTTGTATCATTTGATCTTCACATTCTCAACATTGGCAAACAACCCTGTCACCACAGTTGGGGCTGAGGAGACCTGGATATTGTCTGAAAGGATGCTCCTCATTTAGGCCATTTTTTACTTTTTCTGTCTGGTTTCTTCAACAGCCCCTTTTTTTGATCTAACTTTGCATTCAGGCAGGGTAATATCACACAGCTATATTAAGCTGCATATAGTTATAAAATATAAATTTCTCACTTCTCTCCATTACAATCTGAATAAAATACTGAGGGATCACAACCTTCAAAACAAGCTGTGCCTTGTTTCATTCATAATCTTCTTGTCTTCTTTCACATGCAGGTGCTCAGTTAATGCTTTGTACAGCCCAAACTATTGATCCCCCCCCCCATGAACTGACTTTTTCCTGATGCATGGCTAGGATAGGGGCTGAAGACCACCAGGATTTATCATTCTTTTTTTTTTTTTTTTTAGTTCCACACCATATCATGACCTCTACAACAGGGCCTCTCCAAAGGCTGGGCATTCTATGCAGCTGTCTGAAAATAATAGTGAAATAGCATCAGTTGTGATGCCAGAGGTTCTTGTACATATGCTAAATAGTTAGGGATTTGGCAGAAATGCTGGTGCCTCTATTGAGAGGTAGACAGAAGTAGTCTGCTACTTTATAGGGTTACTCTGAAAAGAGGAGTGGATCAAAATAGACATGTTTGTACAAAAATGAGTCCTTGGAAAAACAAATATTAGTTTTAGGAAAACAGGATTTTACAGTCACCTAATTTAGGAGTAGCCAACTTCCCGTCTCCCTTTTACTGTCTAAATAGTGAGAGAGTCTATCTCCCACACTTTTGGGCTGGTCTTTCCTTTTCCTATCTTCATACCATTTGACAGTCACTCACTAGCTAGAGTGGAATATTACTGCCGACAGGAATGCATTAAAACTGTTCCCTTAAATGGTGCAACTTGGTACTACCCTTAGAGTTCTGCCTTCATTCCTAAATTTTAAACTCATTAGTTGGTCTAATAACAAAAAAAATTAGCTCACCCACCTTGTCTCTCCTGGGACCAATACTACTACAGCAATTCTGCAAACACTCAGTAGAACTCAGTTTAAGTAGCACAAAGAAAGTGTTAACCCACCTGAATCTTTAACAATGTTACTGCTCCACCTATAATAAATATAATTCTTATGGCACTACTGTAGCATGTGAATAAAACTAGTGTAATACTAGCTGCAGGAGTCCCTGGACACTGAGCCAAAACTTTTTGTAACCCTGACCCATTTTTTAGATAACTGAGGCCAGGAAA
This sequence comes from Emydura macquarii macquarii, assembly GCF_026122565.2. Taxonomy (NCBI): domain Eukaryota; kingdom Metazoa; phylum Chordata; order Testudines; family Chelidae; genus Emydura; species Emydura macquarii. Next base: position 2,643,300 of record NW_027132618.1, on the reverse strand, counting down.
TGAAGATTCATTGCTTGTCTGTTTATCTAACTTATTGCTGCTAGTGCTGAGGCTGATCTTTCTGTCAGGACACCTCACAAATGTTGCGCCGAGTTGTGCAAATAATGGATTTTTTTTTCAGTTCACAGGCAATTCGGGGGGGGGAGAGGGGGGGGGGGAAGTTAAGCCAAACCAAAAGATTTTTTTTTTTTATTTCTGACAAATCAAAAAGTAAAAAAACAAAAGCAAACATTTAATTTCAACCATTTTTAATAGATTTTGATTTTTTTTTAATAGCTAAAGGAAATTTCTAAATGAAAAGTTGTTTCAGACTAAAATATTGAAACATTTTTGCTTAGGAAATGTGAAAAGAATGTTTTGACTTTGGAATTTTTTCCATTAACCATTTAGTGAAAATCACAAAACGCTTTGGTATCACTGAATCTGCTTTTCTTCTTTCTTTTAGTTGGGGGGGAGGAAACTTTGGCTAAAAAAAATTCCCCCAGCTCTAATTGTGAGTATTGCCAGGTTTTTGATTGCTCACTGTAGTTGTGGAAAGGATGCTGTGATATCAGACATGCTGTAAGATTCTGACAAGCCAAGCATTGCATTTGGAAAGTGGCACTTTAGGGAGCTACAGACTTCTTGTTCAGCATTCAAAAAGTAAGCATTTGTTTCTTTGGTACCCACAGGGGGTAGAGGTTAGTTGCTGTTCTGATTGGCTTATCTCCCTACACAGGGAATATTTTAGTATGATTTTCTTTGAAATGTTAAATTTGTATCATGTCACAATTCGTAATGTTGTGAAATGAATCCGAGCCATTAGTTATGGATTTAGACACAAATAGTATTTGTTCAGTCAAGAAAACTCCTGCTGCAGTGAGATTCTGAGTCAATGTGTTAGCAAGCCTGTCCAAAATTTGTTTAAAGGAACAGCTGTAGTTTTTAACTGGACTCTTAATATTTAATATTAATATTTGAGAGGCTCCTAATTTATTGAGACGGGAAGGAAGCAGAGTAGGAAACCTGAAGGGAAGTAGTTAGTTACTTTTATAATAAATAATTTAAAAATTGACCATTTTATATGCACTTACAGTAACAAACACGAAGAGGCGAAGGCTTGTTTGTGATAGAGGAAAAACATGAGCTTATTATGAGAGATCCATTACTGTGCAGAGGGCCTGATAAAGACTTGTCGGCTACTTGAGTCCCAATTTTTGAAGGCTCGGGGGACATATCCGGAATATAAGCCTTGTCTGGGCTCAGCACAAGAGCTGAATTTCAGCATAATGAATAATTCCTAATAGGGTATAGCAAAGAAGAATGGGAGAATCTAACTCTTGCAAAGTGTATTTTTTGTCCCTTTAAACTGGGATCAGATTTGCTTTATGGGATTTCATAGTACAAAAGTCAAACTATATATACAAGAAATCTTGATAAACAACTTTTTAATCACAGCCTTAATTTAATAATTGTAGGGGGAAAAAAGCCTATAAAAATAACCTTTTGCTTTGGACAACAAATACATTTAATATATTGAAAATTAAAGTTTGAGCTTAATGAAGAAAGCGACTTAGATGTAAACTAGCTTGAATCCAAGGTCTGGGGATTTGACTGGGCCATCATACAGTGAAACGAATACTTTGAAAACCAAATGTCGGAGTTGCCTAGAGGGACTGAAATAGTTCCCATAGTCAATAAACTGTGCTACCTTAAACCATGTGGCATTCAGCAGAGACAAGACAACAGCAGCTTTGCTGCATTCTTTCCAAACTCTTCAAAGATGATTTCCTGGCTCTGACAGGTATTTCACTAAAACCATCTGTAAAACATTTATCAGAATAGTTGCCAAATTTATAAGTATAAATATTCAGGAAACAATTAATGTTATGAGCCACTGCATCAGCCAGATATGCTTATGTTTGAATGGTTGTATGCATTTTCGTCCTAACTGCGTTGGTCCCAGGATATTGGAGAGACAAAGTGGGTGAGTCAATATCTTGTATTGGACCAACTTTTGTTGGAGAAAAAGTTTGTCTCTCTCTCACCAAAAGTCCAATAAAATACATCACCTCTTCCACTTTGTCTCTCTCTATTTGAATGGACTAATCAAGGGATTATGTTCATGAGTAGCGTGTGGAAATTCCTGCAATAGTGAAGCCAATACTTTATTTGTCATTTCAAAGACTTGCCTTAGGCTAGAAAAAATGAATTTGCTGTTGCGGGGGGGGGGGGGGGGGGGGGGGGGGGGGGGGGATGGAGAAAACTTTAATTCACTTTAAAATTAAAATAAAATCACAATAAATTGAGTATATGCTAACTTTAGGCATATGCGTAAATCTCATGGTCTTCAACAGGATTCAGTTAAGCACATGCTTAAGTGCTTTTCTGAATAGGGATGTGTAGCCAGGAGGGGTGGTCCCCTTGGAGAAGGACCCAGAGCGGGAGCCAAACCCACCCTGGCTGATAGAGCCCAGAAGGAAACCCCGGTCCAGAAGCAGGAGGGCGGGCCCAGGCCTTTAGAAGCCCAGGGAACATCACCTGACCGGAAGCAGGTGGGTGGGCACAGGCCGTCAGAAACCCCATGAGCATCACCTGACCGGAAGCAGGGGGGGTGGAGCCAGGCCTTTAAAACCCCAGCCTGCGGGCTCAGTCAGGCTGGGACGGCTGAGGGAGAAGGATGCCTCTCCCCTGAGGCTTCCAGCTAGAACCAGACCAGAGGCCCACGCCGAGGGGAGCGGCCAGTCTTACCTCCAGCCTGGGGACTGGCAGAGAGCCTACCTGAGTCACCCGCTGCCTGGGAGCTGGAGGACGGCTCACCTGAGTCACCTGCTGCCTGGGAGCCGGAGGAGGACAGACCTGAGCAGTACAGAGCCTGGGACCCGGAGAACCTACCAGCCCTACCCGCAGCCTAGGGGCCAGAGGACCTGGAGGAACTGCTCTCTGTGGAGGAACCCATGGAGTTGCTGGAGCTGCCGCTGTTGGATGAAGAGGGTCTCATGGGACTACCCCATCCCAGCGACCCGGAGGAGGCAGGTACCTGGGGATACAGGGAGGAAGCAGCCCAGGGACAGCCATAGACAGTGGCTGAGTCTGGGGCAACCCTGTCAGCGTGTTGCGGCAGGAGGCCCGCTGACTCAGTGGCCAACGCCTTGCCATTGATAGGGCCCGGAGCTGGGACGCAGTGGAGATGGGTGGGCCTGCGTCCCCCTTCCCTAGCCAGCCTGAGAGAGAGAGAGAGAGACCCCCTCCTTTCCGCTCCAGGGAGCGGACCTGCTTGCTCGCCTGCCCTGCCAAGGGCCGGAGCGAAAGACTGCTTGCTTGCCCAGTTAAAGGTCTTGAGACTGCTTCCCGGCAGGGGATAGCCAGGAGGAGAAGGACCTAGAGGGAGAACCCCGGATGCTGCCCCCCCTTCACAGGGGCTCGTCCACAGGATGGAATTCAGTATAAGCTTAAATACTTTGAGTTGGGGCCTCAGTGCCCCCTTTCATTTATTAGGTTTGAAGATACCTGTATTAGCTGTAATATTATTCTGTTTCTTGGAGCTATTGGATCATCTAGCTTGAAACAATACAGGGTTCTTCATTTTAGAATTCTGATGTTATGCTGGTATGACAAGTTTAAAACTGAACATTCCAAGGAATACACAAATATTACACATCACTGTCACCATGTTAATTCAGACTGAATTCTGAATCTCTATTCTGTGAAGATTTGTTTGAGATAGATTTACTGTGTAGCCAGTCGCCTTGTGAGATATTTAAAAAATTATCTGCACCTTTCCTTTATCAGTGTTGCTGTTTAATTTGTTTCTCACCATTTTGAGACTAAAAATGTAGTACAACGTTGAACTAATTATAATATTCTTAACATTTATTCTTCAGAGTGTTTTGCAAAACAGGATTAAGACTGTTATTCTAATAAAACAAGTCAGACAGGGAAACACCTCTTCTTTGTACAAATTAATGTAAATGTATCTCTCTTATATTTCACTATTTTGGTCAAAAGAAATTACTATTAAAGCTGCCAACTGAGAAGAAAAAAACGTGCTTTGAAATTCAATGATGAGTTGAAATTTGAAGACTTAAAACTGGCATCAATAAAAAGAAATCAGGCAGTAAGGCAAAGAGTAAAGTGAAATTCATTCTTGTGCAAATGGCCCTCGTGAGGCCTATATGAAGAACCATTTCAGACCAAGAAACCTCTTGGATTGATAATGAAGATCAAACATCCAGAATGAGCTCTTCTTTTTAAAATAAGACTACGCTGCTCAAAAATTTTAGCTCATGTAAAAATCTCCCTTTGTGTACTTTGTTTTTATTTTGATCTTTGAATACAAAACAACTGTTTTTTTTATAATTAATAGCTTTGCAGATGAAATGTGATTGCTGTTTTCACATTCTGCATGGAATGTCAGGACAATCATCCATGAGAAATCTGCAAAATAATATTTTTTAAAAAATCCCAAACAAACTCCACCTCCACTACAAACTCCCATTTCATGGGAATCTAAAGATTCTAAAATGAAATGTAAAATGAAAAATTTACTCTTTCCCATAAGATAAATTATGGCCATAGTTAACCATCCATTATGACCCTTGCTATATATGCTCATGAGTTCTTCGCTAATTCACCTTTAGTGCTGAAACAGTCTGTTTGGTCTCAGCCACTACAGAATCTAGTTTTGTGGAACACTTGATTGAAAAATCTATTCAACTGGTTTCGAGTAATGGGAGAATTGGGTGGGAAGGGAAATCTATATACACACATTATCGATAAAAATGTAAAGACTTGTAAGCTCACTGATTAACTCAGAACTGACTGAACAAAGATATTTCAAAGGACAGATTCTGGCTCTGGCTCCCATACATCATGGTGCAACACAATCTCAGCTCAGACATGAGATGTGGCTTGTCTCCCATATGCAAGAGTGGTTGTGTTTTGTGTTAAAGGGATTTAAAAATCACTTCCAAGTATGCTCGGGGACTGCCTTGTAAGATTTCAGCTGCCAAAGGAAGTCCCAGTCCATATATAAAATCAAGGGATGGGGAACAGCACACTTTCCCTATTGGCAGGAGGTGGGTCAGCTCATGCTCGCAAGCTAATAAAATGTACTCTGAATGCTAAGCTTTTAAGACTGGCAACACTATTTGCTCAAAATAATAGCAAAACTTTAAAATATTTCTACATAACTATTTGATTTAAAGCTATAATCTAGACAAAAAATGGCATTTATGACCACAAATGCCCTGAAACAAATTCTGCCTTCCTTACATGGGGAAAACTCCCACTGAAGTAAAATATTCTTTGGTATTGTTCCTTGAGTAAAGATGGCAGAATTTGGCCCCATATTTTTCATGAACTTGAACTTTACCTTTTCCTTATTAATATGAGATCTGTCCGGTGTTTGGTAACCACAGCTTACATATGTAATAAAAAAGAGGAAGTAGTCCAAATGATTCTGAGCCGCACACTTGTCATATGTAAGTATACCACTGGATACTGGTAGCTTGGATACAAGTGAATTTGATTTTTCCTTTCATACAGAATATGGTGAGCAATTTCTTCCATTTCTATTTACACTATTCTATTAAAAATGTTGCATATGAATCAATAGCACCTTTCTAAGCTGAAAATATTTGCAATAATGGCACACTTCAGGGGGAAAAAAAGCTCATTACAAAAAAAAAAAAAGAGCAGTGCTATATAAATACTCTTAACTTGGAAAGCTGCTATCAGTTCATGCATAGGCTTTCCCTGCTGTAATAACCCAGGAACATGGCATATTGCATGTACTAAACACCCTAAAAGGAAAAGTAAATTACTTGCTAATATTTACAAACACATACAAGAAAAACATTACTATTGTAGGCCAACTTGCTTAAAACAGTGATGAATTATTTTATAAATGAATTCTTACCCCAGAGAGCTTGCAATTTATTTGAAAGGCTACATGGTTTGTTTGTTTTTTCAACATCTAGCAAAATAGGACCCTGACTGTCACACTAGAATAAAATTCATAAATAAAAATCTCAATGATAGCACACATGGCTGAATAACGGCTCCAGATCTCTATCGAATTCCCACAAGCTTTGGAGATGTTTGGATTGGGATAAGAGTAGGGGTTTCTTTGAGTCAATTTCCTTAGATTTGTAATCAGATTCACTGGATGTTTTTTAGGGGACATGTGGTGTATGATATCCACCGTAGGGATAGGTGGAGTTTAGGGAGTTTAACATAAATGGACGTTGTCCTCCGAACTCCACCTTCGGTTCAGTGGGAGGAAAGGACTGTGTCCCAGACTTTCCTCACACTAGTTTTACAACATCATAATTCCTGGAAGTCCATCAGAGCTGCCTCCTTTAAGTTTTACTCCGGTATAAGTAACAAGAGCAGGGCACTGTATATCTAGGGTTGGCTCAAATAGTTATGTTTTTCAACTTTATGTAAACTTCCTGCCCATTACAGTTTTCTGAAGATACCTTATTTTCAGAAACCAGGAAATAACCTACATAAAACTATGGGTAACTGTTATAAATACCACAAATAAGTTACCTATTTTTATCAAGTAGCAATTTCTTTGTAGTAAGCATGATGAGCCCATTCACATTTATCTGCTTACTGGTAACAATTTCTGCACAGTTGTTCTAGTTATAAGCAGAATAAATAGGCATAAATGAGATTTCTAAAATAAACTATTATAAGAGCTGTCCCTGAACCCAGGCTTTTCTTAGAAAATTGTTTTTATTTATTTTTTTACATATACATCCTCCTTGTTCACTTGGATCTCCTTTGCTTGACTGCAAAATAGGGAGATCTCCATTAGTACATAAGGAAAAGAGGTGAATACACCAGAAAGCTATGTGCATAATGCAACTTGAAAAATGTATGTTTCTCAAGTGAACTCTGTGAGAAGCCTGCTGCAGGTATAATAAGTAGTGCAAAAGGCTGTTAGGACTTCATCTCTAACTCAGCAATCTCGATGTGCCCTTAAATATTCACTTACAAGCTGCATGTTATAAGTAAATGCCTGCAGGAAAACAAATAGGGATTGCATGAAAAGCTGGTGGTGGGCCTCAGCTGAAACATCTTCTGACAAGCCATCCAGCAAACGCTGTTTTAAAATCTGTTTTAAAAACTACCATTAAACTGGACAAAAGCCCACATGCTGAGCGTGGAAGTCCATGTGTTTGTGAACTGCTTAAATTTTCATTTCTAATTAAAATGTTTCCTTTTCACTATGTATAGTTAAGAGAAGATTCCTACTGGTTCTATTGTACAGACATTTTGTTTTATTGGATACGAATCATCTGTAGGGAATAATTGAAGACAATCATGGTTAAATGCTTTATTTGGTATGGCACTGTTTTTCCATCTGGCAGCGCATTAGGATTATTTCTCTTGATATTTATGGAGACAGGCAACATAGTCTCCATTATAGATACCATGTAATCTCTTTCTCAAATTAATCAAAGATAAATTTTGGGGGTATTGTCCTTCTGATTTTAGTACGAAAGCACAGCTGAAAAAGTCTCCTCCATCCATTAAAGGAGTTGCTGACCTTGCATGATTAGGAATTTCTTTGGTTCAGAGTTTGATTCAGAATCATTTTTTATTTATATTCATAGATACCAGCTTATCTTTCAGTGACTAAGGACGTGATTTTCCCTTGTATCTAATCAAAGCATCCCATTTAGTCCAACCATCAGGATAAGGGGAGGATACATACATTTACTGGGGTTTCCAGGCATATGACCTGCAGTAATTGCCACCTATATATTGATTTTAGATGTGTGCAAAAAAAAAAAAAAAAACCCACCACCTTCTGAGTAGTTTATTCAGTGAAAAATGAAGTTTCAGGTTGACCGAAACTGTTGATGAATTTGGCAAATAGTTGCAGCCAAATAAAAATGGAGAGGAAGGGGAATTTCAAAAAAAAAAAGTCAGTGTTGCATTTCAACACTTTCTGGCACAAAACATTTCAGCACTTCATTTTGAAATGACATTTTGTGTAGACATTTAGCTATATTTCACTTTCCAAAATAAAACGTGAGCACCCAACAACAAAAGGTTTAATTCTGAGTCAAACAAGTGGGTTCATTCAAGCTGAAACAAATTAATTTGGGGTTTTTCTTTTGGTGGGGAGGAGGGAACAAAAAACTCATTCTGGGTAAACCCAAAATGAATATTTTTATTTTTCAGCTTAGCTATTGAACTGAAAAATTAATTATTCTCCCAGTTCTATAGAAATTACAATATTTTTTAGCAAAAACCTGACAACCCAGCTAACAAACTGCTTACCAATTATCAATAGGCCTCTATGTATATAGAAGATCAGGAGAAATTAATCTGGTCCCTTCCTCCTCAAAATGCAGATATTACTGTGAGAGGAGTTTCCCAATACCCTCTGTTCAGACAAGTGGCCAATGTTCAACCAATAACTAGATTTTATGTGAGGTTAGATTTATGTGTGTGGTATTAGTTCAAGGTATCTTTTCCTATTGCCATAGAGGCTCCGTGGCTATCTTGAATTTTACACAGAATATCATCCTAAATGGGACTAACGTTATCTAAGGCATATTTGTTTGCGCCCAAAGGCCAGGGTCAGATCAAAAGACTGTTACATGATGGATTATCCCTGACAAGTGTTTTTTCTAAAATAGTTACACACACACACACATGGCTGGAGATCAGCTATCACCTGTGCTGAGCCCTTTGTCAAGTTATGTTTATGGACACCAAAGGTTAGACTCCAGAATCAAAAAGGAAGAGGCTGTATTATGTGACTCTGTGTTACTATACTCAGACATCTTGTAACACTGACTCTTCAGATCTGATATGTCACCTAAGTTTTGCCATGGTCCTTCTAGCTTGGTAAAAGCTTATTGCTTTTCATTAGTTTTCTTACGGCTGCTGTAGTTTGCATTGGACATTGAAAAATGCATGTGTTGTTTCACTTTATTGAGATGCACTGCTGTAACTCCTTCTATTCTGTTTTCACTCACGATATTCAAATATGCTTAAAACGGATGCCCAATTTGCTCAATCCAAAAGTCTGAAATATCTAAGGATTCTAAAATGAATATTTTATGAATTTGTGAGTTTACTCAGGCTGACAAATGTCTATTAGAAATGGGTGGATAGCCCATTAATCAAACTCGACTGTTATCGTGATGAGGTGTAAGTGTTCTCTTCCTCTCTGTGCTGTTGGTTGGGGATACTAAGCTTGCTTGGAAGCCACTGTCCCAAACAATTAGTCAAGCTATGACCTGGAGGGGAAGGGCTTTTTAAAAGGAAGATTAAAAACACACTCTGCCAGGAATCTCAAAGGAGCCTAGAGCTGTGACAGAAAAACTTTGGGGAGTCCTTGCGAGCAGGGCTGCTACAAATCAAGACTGAGATGTACTAGGGAGAGTTATATGAGTGATGAGGCTTGTACATATCTGTCCTTGCTATGCCTGGCTTGAGCTCCCAGCATCAGTGTCACTCAAGTACCTAATTTACACAATTTAAAAATAATTGCAATCAAACATCCAGTAAAAAACGATGAAATATACAAATTAAGCATTAGTTAATTCAACTTACTATAGCTGTTTACTTACTTCTGCAAGCTTTGTTCACAGATGGTTTTATTTAGATCAGTAAGTTAGCATAACATGATACCTCACACCACCAAAATGCTTTTGGGTTTATCCCATAAACCTGAACTGTGCAAACTCTCCAATTCAACCTGACAATGCCTTAAAACAGTGGTTCCCAACCTGTGGCCCATGGACCACTTTTGGCCCACGGGGTCTTTCAAAGTGACCTACCGTTCCCCTCCTGCTGGCTGCAGAAGGGAGCCACTGCCTAAGGACCCAGGCGGAGCGCGTTGCTGCAGGGCTATGCAGGCTCCTTGCTGCAGCCAAGGGGATGGGAGATTAGCTCTCCCCTTCCCCTGGATGTAGCAGGGAGCTCAGCAAAGTGCTCTGCCTAGGTCCCTAGGCGCTGGGGTCCCTGCTGGAGTCGGGGGAAGGGGGGAGGGGCACTGATCTCCCATTCCCCTGGCTGCAGAAGGGCACCCCTGCCTAGGGATCCAGGTGGAGCACACAGGGCTATAAGATGCATGTGGTTTCCCTTCTGCAGTCAGGGGGACAGAAGATCAGCGAGGACCTCCTCGCTGAACTCCTTCTGTCTGGCTGCAATGGGCAAGGGGGCTGCTGGCAGAGACTGGTGGCCCTTCAGGGTTGTAAAAATTATATCTGTGGTCCCAGAGCCAAAAAGGTTGGGAACTTAAAGCTTTTAATCCCATAGACGCAATGTGACAATCCCAAAGTGTAGAATGTACATATGTGTTGTGCTGCTGTTTCTTCTTAAGACTGTAATATTTACATTGTGTTTTAAATAATAGAAAATAGATAAAGTTGGTTAACACATTGACATCATACATGAAACTTTGTTTTTGTAACTAGCATGAAAATTAAAATTTGGAACTTAAATATTGAATTCTGTCCTCTTGCTATTTTCTTCTTTAAGAAGAGTGGAATCAGGCAGATTCAAAAAGCCCTAAACGAACTGACAAGTTATTTATTAGACAATTTCAAGGGAAAAGAATATAAAAGGGAATGTGCCAAAAAGATTAGTTTTCTACTGGACAACATTCACTGTATTTAAAATGCTCTTTAATGTAGCTCAAGTGTTTTAATTTGAACTTTCTAATAGCAATGGTTTTGCATTCTCTGCAGGTATTCAAGATGCTCAGTATTGTGATTAATTGGGCAGGCATGATTTCTTATATTTAGAGTCCACTTGAAAGTGGAAATGAGAAATGAATTGTGCCAAAAGGCTTTGGTCTACTTTTATTAATAGAGTAGTTTAGATGGATCATGAAAACAATCTTCTAATTTATAAGAGTCAATTTTGTATCTTGTTAAACAAGAGTTATTATTATTGAACTTAAACCATTGAAGTGTGATATACCAAAGGCCACTTTCTACGCAACAGAATGCTATTGTGAGCACTAGCATGTTAACCACATGCTAATAGGGTTCTCAGCAGTCTGATATGTTATTGATTATCTTTGCTTGTATAATTTGTATCAAGACAGCATAGTTAACTGAAATGTAAGTGCCTCTTTCTTGCTACTTGAAATGGATTTACATGCTCATCATTCACTTTATTCAGGGCTATGTTAACAGACAGGAGGCTTTGTCCACAGGTGGAGGGGGAGGGGAGCCTTTTTGTGAGGCGCAGCACTGCACACCATTAAAATCTGGCCTAAAAAGTTTCAGCTCCTGTTGTACCTACCAGTATTAATCTAAACAGTCGTTGAAGTGCCAGATAGAAAAGCAGTTCAAAGCTGCTAGCCATTGTTCTCTTGCGAATGTCAACGTTAAAATGACATTAGATTTTGTATTTTGTTCATTTTCGCATAGGTGGAAACGAAATGGAAAAGGATACAAGGAGTGTATGGGATTACAAGACCTGTGATAAAACCATTCATATTCCACCCGCCAGATATATTATTTGGCATTTATTTCTGTAGCACAAAATAAAAGCTTTGCATAATACCTGAACATATGCAAAGAGTAATTTTTAAGCAGTCTCTTGTTTTCCCCCATGTCTAAAGTTTTTACTCAATGAGGAAGTGTTATCATAACCAGAACTTGAAATCCTCATTGCCAGATATGCATAATGACCTTTCTCCTTGCATTTTCCTGCTTATGCTTTTATAATGAAAGACGTAAGGAAAATTGGAGGGGAAATGCCACAAAAGGAGGATTAAATAGAGGGGAAAAATTAGTTTTGTGTTATTTTAAGCATTGTAAATGGACAGAAATTTCACACATACACTTGTGGTCCATGTCCGAGGTAAGAAACAGACACATGCTGTAGGAGCTGACATGCTTTTTGATGGAAAGCAAAATAATAGCAAGCCAGAAAGTACACTGCCTTTTTACTGGCAAATAATCCAACTTCTAATGTAATTTTTAATGGAGCTTTACTTTTAGAACACAGTTTACTCAGTGGGAGGCATCTTGAAATTGCACTCACTTGTTAGGCCTGAGTCTTCTCATTTACACTGACTTCATGGATCTATTGCTTTGAGCGAAATGACTTCCAGTTTACATTGTTGTCAGATTAGTAGCAGGCCTATTGTAAATAGAGATCAGCTATGGTGGCAGAATTCAAATCTGGATTCCTGTCCAGTACAAATAAAACTATTTCAGAAGTATATTTCAGAAGTGCCAAAGTGATTTCCTATTTTCAAAAGTAACATAGACACATCAGAGCATAAGCCTAGTTAAGTGTGTGTGTGTGTGTGTGTGTGTGTGTGTGTGTAATTATATTTTATTCCTTGTTCAGGTTTGGCAGAAAAGAGTCACGTTAGGAGTAAATATATCTTATTGACCCTGAGTATGTCAATAATATACTGAACAGTGTTAACACATAATTCAAAATACATCATTCTAATTGGCTACCATGAATTCCATCTACACTCCTATTTAGTTTGGGGACCCTTAACTTATTTAGAATATTAGTTGAAAAGAAAAGCCTTCTGGGAGATTATGTAGTTAAACCAATTTCTATACACTTTTTAATGGTTGTGAAAAGGGGGAGGAATTAGTTTTAGAACTATGTGTACAAATGTGAGGCCTGCCTACATTCAAAAACAATTATGCATTCAATGCCTGTAGCAGTGCAACTAACTAGTCATGTGAGCATGGAGATGCCATTATTTCTTATGCAATCATAATACATGTATACAAAAATTAGGCATACAAATGTGTGCATACTGATGTTTGCACAATTCCAAAAATCTGGCACTGAATATGTATCTGAATGTATACTTCGTTTCACTGAAACAGATATTGTCCTATAAGACATAAATACGTTTGTCTTCAAAGAGAATATCAAGGTTTATTAATCTATCTGCTTATCATTATAACTTAATTGATATATCAATGTTTTCCACACCTTATTTTTAAAGAATTAATAGTGATCAAAATAACTTGCATCATATTAGAACCTGGCTTAAAAAAAACTGTCTGGGGATATTTTTTAAATGTAAGATAGTATAAGAGTTGCAATATTTGAACTACCTCAAGATCAGCCTCCTTAAGCAAAGTATCCATTGACTTTTCATCTTCCAGCTCTTATTTAGGATGTGGTAAAATAGGAGCCAGATGTTGTTTACTTTTAACTGAGGTCATATTTGTTAAGTGACCCACATTCCCTGGGAAAGATTTACAATCATTGTCTGAAACCCAGGGATCCTTAGCAAGCACTGCTTCATCTGATTTTGACTCTTGCCAGGCACTAATCTCCTTTACTGCCGCAGTAACTGACAGTCAACTGCCATGCTTTCTGTGGCTCTCTTGAACTTTAACTTCTTATACTGGCTGTAGCTCTGTGAATTAGTTTGGCATCACTAACAGATGCTTCAGCCTCTGGTCTAATATTTTAATACAAATAATCTTATGTCTTGCATACTTCCAGTCCTGCTTTTAAACATGTGTGTCTATAATATATGTGAACTAGATTAATATTAATATGACATATTACAGGATCTGAAAATAACTGCCATAAAATGTCACATGTTTATATATTTGTCAAATGGAATGTTTCACTTCAGATCTGCTATTATAAAACTCTCCTGATGCATAAAAATAATATGGCAATTAGGCTTTTGCTCACCTCAGATAAAATCTACTCCATTGTTCAGTAACGTCTGACATGACACTAAAAATGTCCCTTGCGTTGCTTTATACCTTTTCTATTATAACTATAAAATACATACTGGAGAAATATCTTCCACTATTAAGTTTAACAACAGCAAAATACACAGGAGAAATACACACTAGCACTAAGTTCGGTTGTCAGACGCTATTGTATTGTGCTGGCCATTTGGAGTGTTCTCATAGGAACTGAGAGTTCATATTCAGACCTATTCCAGGGCATGGCAACTGTTTAGTGGGTGTGTGAAAAGTGTGTCTGGCACCATAAAATGAGGACGTTTACTAGGTCCCTGTAGCTGTGGTAAGCAACTCACCTAGGAGACAGAAAACTCCTAACCTGCACCCTCTTGAGATGGGATACAAATTTTTAGAATATTATGCAGTGGCAGTACTCTGGAGGGAGAAGGGGAAACTGCATATATACTCCTGAGAACCAACCAGATGTCAGCGTACCCACAGAGGAAGAAGCATCAGCCAGGCCTTGTCAGGTTTCGCCAGCTGGAGACCTTGATCCTGGTGCTAGGTGACACACTGCATCTTTGTTCTTTTTCAGCTAGCACTTAAAGGGCATCAGTAGTTGCCAGTTTTAAGGGGTGGCTTGTCTGGCCTATATATCATCCCACTAGAGATTCTCACAAATGTTTGGAGAGCTATTTAGCCCTAAATGGAGAACTTGCCTGCTTCCTACCTGCCACCCTGGGCTAGTGGGATTCCCAGTGGCTAGGATCTGTTTGTCTTCCCCAGAGTCAGGGAGAATAGCCTTAAAGATCAATCACCAGATGAAAATTTGGACTTCTGAAACCAAATGTCTACCAAATCTTTGCAAGCTGCTACTACTCATTGTTTTGTCCTTACAGGTAAAGGCATAGAGTTGGCTCAGTTGATGGTCTGAAGAAACATTGATATATTCTGTAGGGGACCAGATGGTTAGGAAATGCAGGCTGAGAACAGGGTCTGGGCTATACGTTGTACTACACAGATGGTAAGGGAAAGAGAAAGGATGTAGGACTGATGGTTCGTGATGAACTTTGTAAAACTGTTTGGGAAATCATGAGGGGGAATGACCGTTTAATGGCTGTCTGAGCACAAGCAAAAGAATGTGGAGTACCTATATACACCCCACAGCAAGGTTGTCCTGAGGTTAGACAGAGCCTCGCTGTTAGTCGTGTTGGCTGCGTGTGTGTTCTTTCAGTGTGCTCTCCCAGCTCGGTGCTGATAGCTGGCACAGCAAACCTCAGTTGAACTTCCCAATAAGACCAAAGATCCATTTCAGTAGTGAAGGCACCTGGCCAGGTTTATTGCCGGCAAAGTATGGTATTAGTGCCCTATACATGCTACATGTAGGTCCATGATAATGGACCAGCTCAATGATCAGAGGGCCTTTCCATTCCTCCCAGGCCAGACAAGGACACTCCATCTGAGACCCTCTTTTCTCCATTAATACAAACAAGTTACATATTGCTCTTTTAACGTGGTTAGTTACCATGCTTTACCTTGAACATATTGGTTTGATCAAAACACTCTATCCACCACACTGTCATTCTGACCTTATCTTTAGGGAGGGTCAGCATGTTCCTTTTATCTTTGGGGAATGTGTTTGTACTATACATGGTGTAGGGGTGTTCTGGTACCACCTTTCTAGAATGTATTTGCATGAGTGTCCTGTGATTAGTAATTCTTAAGAATGTGTTTTTGCAATACCATCTTCTTCCTCTTGCTGACCTGAATGAACCAATCTATTTGCATCTTCACCCTGCTGCTTTACAATTGTTAGCAATCACCCACTGATTGCCTAAACACATGTCAAGGACTGCAGCACCCACTGTATTCTTCAATCTTAGTGTATACCATCCCAGTATCTGCTTGTAGGCTGAGTGACATGAGCCCACGTGAGTGTTACATACCCAGATAAAGAGGAATAATTAAGAGGAACAGAAAGAAAAATGGCAAATGCTGTTACCAATTGTCAGTGAAGATTGATGTGTACTTCCTCCATGATTTGATTTCTACCTTCCCAAAAGCGGGTGAAGTTGGCTGCCTACAGCATCCATCCAGGCCCACATGGTGGTGGTCTCTCTGTATGTGAGATGGGGCAGGGCGTGAGGAAGAGATAAATAAATGGCTCCCACTCTGCCCTTTGGAGTCAGCAGCAAATCCATTAGGAAGCTAAGGCTGAGTTCTGGGAGCTGAGCTCTTTGCTTGTTCTGTGGTAAGAGGTAAATGTAGAAATTAACTAGGGGAGAAGTCTCCTTCAGTTCAGCTCTCCTGGGTTTTTCCACGAGGGGGGAAACCCTTCTCTCCTTTTATGTTGATAATGACCTTGTGGTGACCCATGGCTAGTTGTTGAAATATCTTAATTACACTGATAACTACACTGTCATTAATTCATGCTAAACAACCAAGAGACATGAACTACCACACTTTGCAAGTGAGTGGGGGGGAGAGGAGACACTTTTTTTTGAAAGCAAGGAAAGATCACAATATTAAATTATTGTGACTGTGTAATGTAGTTTTGTTATGATTATATTCATAAAATACTAGTAAAAACGTTGGAAATGAAAATACACTACAGATATCAACTGTGCAATAATTTGTGAAAATAATGAAGAATATGTAATGTAAGCTCTTTTTGCAGTCCCCTGCTGTTTAAATCTTTGAGATGGAGAAAGACTAGCAGTTTTCTGTGGCGATTGTAAAGTATGTGGGTTAACATAAAGTGCAGATTAGTGAGATCCTATCTATAGGTGAACGCTTCTTTTTCCTCTAAGTGGGTTTCCCCTGCAATTTTTTATGCCTTCTATATTCAGGGTATCCCCTGATCTCCTACTCCAACAAAGCAGCTTCTGCATCTCCTTTCTGGCTGTTGAAACATATATTTGAGGTCCCACAATAATCTCATTCTAATAATGCTCATGGCTTTCCCTGGAATGCTGAATAGCAAGCTAAAGCCCTTGGAAACACTGGGACATTTCCGTGTCTATGTTCAGCAGAGTGATAAATCACTGTAACCTACACCTTTAAAATGCAAAGGCAATTAAGTAGTTCTGCTCTGTACTCTTCTTTTTATCTGAATAAATAGATGTGAAAGTGTCTCCAAAGCCTCATCTATCTTGCATTAAATCAACTGTAATTGTAAACACATCTCAAAGCATCTATAATCCAAATATTATAATTGTGGCCTGTTAGATCCTTTTCTGTAAATATTAGAGAACAAGTTTCCCATTTAGCCACTCTTTAAGGCACAGTGGTAATTTTAATAGTCTTTCATTATAAATGTATTACTGGCCACCATTAGGCTAGAAACTGAAAAACCCTCCTCTTCCCCATTGCATCTTTGAAGAACTCATTTAACTTTTTTATTTGTTTGAACCAGTGATCTAAGTTTTGGACCTTGCTTCCAGGTTCTCCCCTTTTAATACCCAATCTAGGTAGAGCAAGACTGACAACTTTCTTTTAACTGTTGGGTCCTTCTGGAGTCCAGTGGCCACTGGAAAATAGTTGTACATTGTATTCAATGAACAATGAAGATAGTAAGGACAATAAAAATAAAGTTTCCATGCCCTTAGAGCAGGAGGTTGGGTTCATCTGCTGTGAAAGCTGTTTAACAGCCTGCAACAACTGTCAGAGATGGTGAAATGTCTATGTATTGGAATTGTTCACCTCTCATAATGAAGCAACTGTTCTAAAAATACACAGCCCCATCTCTTTTGCTAAAGACACCTTTATAGAAAAGACTAAGCATATCATCATTCTATTGAAAATATATAATCATTCTAATTGCATTGCAAAAAAGTTTATATCCGCTTTGAAAATAAATACTCAAAGGAATATTTCCAAAATAATTCCTAGAGCATATCTTTTAGAAAAACACCTTGATTTAAAAATTGTCAGTAATTCAGAATCCTCCATGGCCTTTGGTAAATTGTTCGAATGACTATTGGTAGCATAAAATTATTAGTTTCTTTGATTAACTACACTGTTGTTGTCATAGTCAAGTTAGCATATCAGATGCTGCAGAAAAAATATTCTGTATTAAAAGTATGCACAGAGACGGAGAGAGAGAGAGCAGCAGCCTAGTGATGGGAGGAAATGATCAGGAAGCCAATACTGTTAGATTATTCGGCTGACTTTGAGTGATTATGAGAAAGTGATTCAACTTCTCTCTGCCTTAGTTTCCCTCATGACTATTATAATATGAATAAAGTGGATATAACAATCCATGTCCACCTCACAGGAGTTGGGATTGATTGACCTTAATTAATGTTTGAAAAGAACTTGGTAAACCATAAGTGAAAGGTACTATATAATAATTATTCTTTTGATTATGTTTCTAAGGCTCAAATCACCAGAGTATTCAAGGATCATTAAATAAATTGAAAATTGACATCACTGATCTTTCAGGAGAAGGGACCATTTCATCTTTTCTCCTGCATAATTTTGAAGCTATTATTTATGAACAGTTAGATTCCAGGAGCACATTGCTGGGAGTAGGACCATTCATTCATAATGGAATGCCTGCCAAAAGATGAGTTTTGCATCATGATATGAAAGTTGTAAGACCACTTGATCTCTCTTAATAGTGAGATTCATGGCTGAGAATCCTCAACTAAGAAAGCTTTGAGCCTGGGTAGGTGCAAGGTCAATTTACCACAACCTCATCCATACTTGCTGGGTCCTACAGGCAAGTCAACAGCACCTCGTGATCACTGGGAGTTAGGAGAGGTATAACAGAAATAGAATGTATGTTTGGTCTTATAGCCCCAGGAAGATTCATCGCTGACTCTAAACCTAACCCAACTCTGAAGACAAAGTCCAAGGACATGTTGTAGGAGCTGGAATGTTGGTGAAGCTGGCTAGCGACCACCTTCCTGATGCTCTTGCTCTGTAAAGAGAGATTAAAGATGGTTTGGTAACTAGAGGGACTGTTTGCACTGACTGATGATTCTTGATCTTTGAGGGTTTCTGGGATTATGCCTTTTCTGAAGCAAGCAGTGAATGTTCCTTTCGGTAGTACCTCCAGGTATAACCTTTGTTGTCAATTACCACTAGGAGCCCAAAGGTCCAGGCTACATAAATTAGCATCAGCTTCCTGCAGTGCACCTTTTGGTTCTGAGGGGCAATTGGAGACCAGCACATCAGTGTTAATGGATGGCATGGCTGGTTGGCAATCTTCAACAGATATTTCTGGAAACTTGTGGGAATAACTCATAGACTAAGGTCAGAAGGGACCAATATGATCATCTGTTCTGACCTCCCGCACAATGCAGGCCACAGATCCTGACCCACCCACTCCTGTAACAAACCTCTAACCTATGATTGAGTTATTGAAGTCCTCAAATCATGGTTTAATGACTTTTAAGATACAGAGAATCCACCAGCAAGTGAGCCGTGCCCCATGCTACAGAGGAAGGCGAAAACCCCCCAGAGCATTTGCCAATCTGCCCTGGGGGAAAATTTCTTCCCAACCCCAAATATGGTGTTCAGTTAAACCCTGAGCATGTAGGCAAGACTCACCAGCCAGACACCCAAGAAAGAATTCTCTGTAATAATTCAGAAGCAAACATCCATCACAGTTTGTTGGCATATCTACCACCAGTAATCAAAGATCAGTCAATTGCAAACTAAGCTGTCCCATCATACCATCCCCTGCATAAATTTATCAAACTCAGTTTTGAAGCCAGCTAGGTTTTTTGCCCCCACTGCTCCCCTTAGAAGGCTATTCCAGAACTTCACTCCTCTGATGGTTAGAAACTTGCATCTAATTTAAAGTCTAAACTTCCTAATGGCCAGTTTATATCCATTCGTTCTTGTGTTCACATTGGCGCTGAACTTAAGTAATTCCTCTTCCTCCCTGGTATTTATCCCTCTGATGTATTTATAGAGAGCAATCATATCTCCCCTCAACCTTCTTTTGGTTAGGCTAAACAAGCCAAGCTCTTTGAGTCTCCTCTCATAAGGCAGGTTTTCCATTCTGCCGATCACCGTTGTAGCCCTTCTCTGCACCTGTTCCGGTTTGAATTAATACCATCTAGACTGAGTTTATGCTTATAAATAAGCAATTCCAATTCCTCTTGTTTCGTTACCCAGGCTCCTTTCATTGGTGTGTAGGCAACTGAAGAAATTCTTCTCTTCATATCCTTTGGTTCCTTAATTTTGTTCTCAACATCTTGATTTGGTGCTAAATGAGTGTTCATATCTTTCCTTTTTTACCATCCCCTTTTGGTGTTAGTTGAACACCCTCCTGACTACTCCAGCCAGCCTGTCCCTGAAGAAACCGGTTCCCCTTCTACTGAGGTGGAGGCCATCCAAATTAGACTGTCCCAGCTCTCTCACCGTCAAAGGTGGACTGATTTTTCTCAAAGCAAAAACCCTCCATCCTCCATCACTTACCTAGCCAGCAGTTCACTTCCAGAATCTTCTGTCTTCCATCACTTGTGGGACAAGAAGGATCTCCAAGAAGATTGCTTGGACATTATTCCTCTTTAGCACTCTTCCATGTTCCCTGAAGTCCACCTATTATGTGATACCATGTAACACAGTGTCATTAAAGTCAATGTGACCCATCACCAGTGGATCCTTGCCTATTGACGTCAGAAGCCTATCCAATCTTAAAGTGATGTCTCATGCCTTGGCTATGGGAAGACAGCACACCACCCTGATGTCAACCTATCCCTTGCAGAATATTCTTTCAGTTGTTCTGAGTGTTGAATCCCCAACAAGGATCATCTGTTTCCTTGGACAGTTGTAGAACACTTTATGGGCAGGCTTAATTTTTCTTACAAGTTGGGCTGAGCAACCATCCACATGTTTGTCCTGTACATTTCTCCATTCCCTAGGACCAACTGGATCTTGAGAAATATCTTCCACCGTTTCCACATTGATGACTTGGTATCAATTGGAAATTTCTAGTTGTGTGGTAATCTTCCTGATCCTCTTCCTTCTCTGGGCACCACAGCCTGCCCATCCTCACCAGTCTCCAGCTATGTAGAATGTTGCCTTAAATTTTTGTCTCTGCTGGTTACAAACTGACAAGTCTCCTCCTTGACTTCCTCTCTCTGACTCCTGGGGTGGCCAGATTCTTTCTTTCTTGAACCTAGGTTGTTGCTGTTTCCTGAACCTGGCTGTGTAGGAATTCCATAGCATCTCTACTTGCCCTTTCAATCCAAGAATCTTTTCTTCTAGCACAGTCACCAATTTGCACTTCTTATCTTATCTTTGCCCTTCTGGCAAGTCCACTACCACTACTGCTTGCTAAATGTACAGCACACTAACTAGTCCTGTGTTAACTGGTCAGATGGACATCAAAGGGCACAATGGAACCTTTAGCTCATAGTAGCAGAATCCACACAGCCAGTTGGTTTATAGCAGGCTAGTGTACTGTATATTCACACCCTGGTTTGCTGTGCACTAACTGACTGGGGAGACAAACTCTTAGAGAAATCACTCATGTGTTCATTGAATTTCCCATAGATAAATTCTAGGGCACTTAACTGCAGCTTGATACTTATTCAGAAAATTCTAGGAGGAAGTTAGTGGGAGTCTAAAGCAGCCTGTGTAGAAATAGTTGCATTTTAAAAACCAAAGTAAGTATCAACAGGATACCACACTGGTTTTAGCCCTGGATGCTCATATCCTGTGGATTTGCTCAAAGAAGTCTCTTCTACAGGTGTAGGAATTCTTGTATCTGAGGTCAGATGTAAAAAATATCGACACTTCCTCTGCTACCTTCTCTAGATATTTGCTGTATTCAGTAACTAGGTGTGCTAGTGTAGCGCCAGCTGTACAATACAAGCAAATCGAGAATATATTATCACAAACCACCAAAGTAGCCCTTATTACACATTTTTTTTGTAGTTCAGGTACCTTGAAAAAACAATGGAAATATATACACTGTACTATGCACACAATGAATAGTAACTTGATTTATGCTGTGAATTATGCGAAGGCAGAAAAATCACTATCATTTTAAAAAAGAAAAATGAAAGGCATTTTGTAGGCTTTGTGCAGCATAAGCCTGACCTTTTAAATATGTATCCAGAGATTACTTGGTTTATGTTTGACAGGAGTCTGTCATCCAGTTAAAGTTGAGGATGACTAAGGGTTCGACAGAAGCAGATCAGACTCTAAATTCAAGTGTTAACCTAAGAGAGCACTGCATTTTAAGTATCCTACTGTAATAGGAGATTTTAAAATATTAGTTATTTTAGTATGTTGTCCAGTAGCTGCAAAAATGTTTATCATCTCAAATTCTTAACAAATAAGACATTCATCTTGCTTGTACACCAAGCCATTCTGTACTGTGCATGATATATAGTCAGCTCTTAATACCACAATAAATGGGGGCTATATAGTAATCAAAGATTATATTGTCTGTCAGTGATGCTCTTGTGATTTGAACTGAGTGCCTCATTAACAATAATCATTTTTAGGAGAAAATAAACAGGTTTATAGTTTAAATTTATTTGTAACTGCATATTTCCTTTATTACTCAATAGACTCTCAAAAACAATTTTTTTAACATTTAATACTACATTAAAGTAAACTTAGAGTAGCATGACATTGGAAAGTAAAATATTAGTCACTAAAAGGAATAATTAGTTCATGCTGAAAGGTATTGCTATTTTTAAACTGAGTTGGCTTCTTTCTGGGTTGACACACACACAAATCCATTGATGTTAGTAGAGTAACACCAGTGTAAAACCACTAAGTGAAGTCACCATCAAGCCTTTATGCTATAAAATGTAAACAGTATCTAAGCATCTTTTATGTCTTCAACATGCAAGCTATATTTCACAATAACACCATGTTTTAAAGTAACATTTGTGAATGGTATCAGACAGTTAGTATTCCTCGTATACCAGTGAGTCTGTAAGATTTTAACAGAGGTATTATATAGCAGATTATTTATTAAGAAATGTAGCCAAAGATACATTCATTTGCTGTAGGTTGCCAGCCCTCCAGGACTGTCCTTGAGTCTTCAGGAATTGAGACATAATCTTTAAATAAGATTAGTTTATATAACGAAACCTCCAGGAATAAGTCAAACCAAAATTGGCAACCCTTAACTGCACTATACTTGCTGGAATTAGAAGACTGACAAGGCAAAGAAGAGTGAACTTCAGCAACAAATACATTTCCGTAACCTCTTAGACAGATGTACACAGTGAATACATAATACTACTGTTTCATAAAGAGCCTGGGGAATCCTACTCTGTGAATAGCACCTTGGCAGTATAATCTATTCCTTTGGAAAGAAAGATGCATCAAAATTTGGATTCTAATTAATACAGGCCTGATTCTTCCATCTCTGACATGGGAATCATGTCATTGACTTAAATGGAGTTACTCCTGATTTACACTGGTGTGGCTAAAATTAGGTCTTATGACAGAAGGGTTGTTTGTATCAAGGTTCTTCAGAGCAAAGGGGAAACAGCTCTGCTTCTGAGTTGCAGTAAACTAACAGTAGAACTATGCTGATTTATACTATCTGAGGCTCTAGCTTCTGTCCCTGGTTAATGTTAGGTTTTGCACATTTTCTAAATCAAGGTAAAACAAATCCTACACACTTAAAAAAGATTAGATTTGCATTCACTATTCCATGATTACGGCAAGAGAATATTTCAATGAAGGACTACAACAAAAAGAGATCAGTAACCTTTACTTGTTATATTTGCATAGTAACTCTGCATTTTCCAGTATCCCTCTATAGCAGTCCAGACTGACTCGTAGAAAAGGAGAAGGATGATTTGCGATCTCAGAAAAGTGGGGCGACAAACTCTACATGTTCTATTTCTCATCATAGCAGTTGTTATGGCATCATCTCAGCAGGTAGATACCATTTTGAAGGGAATAACTTCATATCAGCCTCTGCCAAATTACCGGCTTCCTCCCAGCTGCTCCTATCTCTTTGTTTTCTGCTCCTAGCCTCTTGTTATGGGGGCTGGTAATCTCCCTTCCCCACCACCTCCTCCTCTCTCTCCTGGATCTAAGTGACCTCACGTAGATGCCTCCACCTCCTTTTCTGAGTTTCCATTTACTATGCAGAAGCAAGACCTTAAATTAAAGAATCTGAATTTTGAAGCTCCAGCAGCAGCACCTCTATGGCTGAGGGAACTGATATGTAGGAATGAATCCATTTTGATCTTGTGAAATCAGAAGCTGCGTGACTAGCAGTTTGGAAGTCACTTTATTCAAAGCATGTTCTACTCGTTCATGATTAGCCAAATGCAGTTCTGTGTCAAATAATAAATATGCATAACAAAACACATAATAGGCACATGAGAACAGACAGAAGATGCACTGTACTATTAAGTATGACAAGCGGTTATCCATAAAATAATAAAGTTGTATTCAGTCATTTTCTTAAGGCCAAATGAATGTTTGCCCGAGATGGGAATTGTTCTGTTATTTCAGTTAAAATATATTCATTTCAGATCCTTCTAAAAGTATTTTTAAAAAAGGAAATTCAAGTGATCATTATATCTGAATAAGATTGACTGTGAGTTAATTTGACAAATGTCAACAAAATCAAAGTGAAGGGTGACAAACCATCCTCTGCTTACCCTGGGCTCATCTTCCTCGTTAGCAGTGTCCTACCAATCCTCAGACCCTGCAGAGGCCTTTCCTTGTTACCTGGGGTCTGAGGGTAGAACCTGGGTGGAATGCAGAAGACAGTGGACAGGTCAGGGGTAGGGAAACGTAAACTGTCCCCCTTCCAGCCCCACAAAAATCAGTGAAGAAAAATAGTGCTACATTATCTTCTCCACTTCCCTCCCATTCCCCAGGAGCATCCAGAACTGCAGGTATAGAGCTTTCACATGTATGGCCCTAACCTCCTGAAGATCATGAAGGAGCTTTTAGGTTTAGCAATGTGCCCTATGATCTTCTCATGCCCTATTAACTAGGACAATGTGTGATGGGATCATCATGAAGATTTCCGCCCTCCAAGGTCCATCCCATGGGTGTTTTCCATGGGAGGGGATTATTTGGGCCTCCATTTTGGGGATAGGGTTGGGGGACAATTTAGTGTTCAGAATCTTTGCTGAGTTGATGGTGTGGAAGACTGAAGATCTTCTGCTTGTCCACAGAAGTGCAAGCTGCTTGAAGCTGTCTTGCCATTGTGATTCAACTGCGGTCTGAAGCAGTATTTCTCAAACTGCGAGGCTGGCCTCCTTGGCTAGACACCAAACTCTGTAAGCAAAGGACAATGATAAATAGAAACTCTTAACTCTTTTCATCTAGGACTTAGTAAAGAGCGAACCATTTATTGTGTCTGAACGTTTTATAGACATTTCTGTTTTATATTGCTTGATTGGGAATGACCTGAGTGCAAAGAAATTAACTGTACCATCTATATGTTCAAATCACCTTACTAAAATGTGCCATTTTCTCTTGGAGAGAGATTTCCTTCTCTTTTTCAAGTGGGAGGCCTGGATATTTTTTAATCTCAGGGCAGAACTAGGATGAAGTTTGCTGAACCCTGATCTACCACAGCCAACCCAGTAGATGAGAGTAATTTAACCATCACTAGTGTATTCACTGAGGATCTGTACTTAAAATTAGTATTTCTGTTGTAGTTCTAGGAGGGTGGTGGACATCTTCCTACTTAGGAATTAGATTACTACTGATTTATTTCATATAATAAGCTACTATAGAACCACTGGATGTTCATGGTTTTCAGTTACCATTGGGTACATGCAGTTCAAGGAAAATTTTCTCTCCTGCTTGAAGAAACAAGTATCAATGTCACTTCCCAGTCAAATGGTGGTAGGTCAGAGCTGATGCAAAGCAAAGCAAATCACAAAGGGCTCACATATTATGGAAGGTCAAATAGTAATTTAATGTGGCATATACTGCTGCTTTGTTTAACTTTGTCTAAGTTACAGAGAATCAAGCAAATTCTAGTCAAACAAAATGCTTGCTTACACAGACCCCATGTTGATCCAAGCCAATTAATAAAATTATTTAATGTATGCATTTTTGATAAGATTGCCTTGATGAACAACGGAGTGGGGATTTCTGCTAGATCAGAACACAAGTTTCAAAGATCTTCCTCTACCAGGCATTTTTTTTTCTGGAACCAACAATATAGGAACATAATTGCTTTCAAGTCAGAATGAACTGTTCTTCCTTCTGAAGATACAGAATGCAATCCAGCCTTCTCAAATAATCGAGTTCTCCATTTGACACCTTTAAGAACGGAAGTACTCAATTTCTTTATGAAGAAGAGAAGCAAGCACTGCTCAAGGTACTTGAGAAGAAACTTCTGTAGCTTTTCCATGTCAGGCTTCAACACTCGGATTAATTCTTGACTACATTTCTGCCTGCTACCAATGAGGATGAGGAGTTAAGACCAGAAATGTTGGGACACTGAGTCAGGAGAGCTTGCATGGAGAGCTTGCATGGAGTTACTGGGGACTCTGAAGAGGAAACTGAAGCAGATGTGTCTGTCGTGCTGTGGCCTGTTGCAGGAGGGTGTTCCAGACAGGGATCACTCTAGGACAAAGATGCTATATGAAATCCTGCTCAAACTTATTTGCATGTTAAACTTGTACAATATGGTGACTATGCTTTCTATAACCAGTTGAGTTCTGACATGTGGAAAATAAAATATAGCAATACTAGGTCCTGAAGATTTTTTTTCAAATAATTTTCATTATGATATTTTGGCATCCTATGCCACATGCATATTCATGTTTTTGAAAATGCTTCATATTTCTATAGATTTCTTCACTGTATGCAGGTGCAATTATAGATTCATGAATGCAGCTAATCACATCTAATACTTACAGGAATGCAGCCATTGCACTGAAATCTTCACTGATTTTTATGATGGGGCTGTGTAGGAAGCTCAGTGAATGAATTATAAAATCTAGAGTAGTCTCCAAGACCTGTGGGAAAAACTTTTTGCTTAAGGCCCACTCATCAGAGGTTTCATTTCTTCTCTCTTTAGACAAGAAAAAAAAATAGTCTTGGCAATAAGGAATTCTCTTATCCTATTCATCCAGAAGGTCTAAATTGGCCGCCTTATTAAAGATAATTTATTCCACAATTTTAACCTTTTTTACAATTTGTCCAAAAGAAGCTTTTGACTTTTTTATTTTTTTAAATATATATGCTATTGGAAACATATTCATCAAATAATTATGTGTCTGTGATGGATTTGGAGCTGCTCTGTGATGATTTATGAACTCTGTAGGTTATTAGGATGTTTTAGCTCAAGAGGGTGCTGTCTGGAAAAGCAGACAGGAAGGAAAAGAACGGCTCAAGATAGCAAGTTTGCTGAGAGCTGGGTTAAGGGATAATGCCAGAAAAAAACTGGCTCTGAGGTCTCTGGCTTGGTCTCTTGTTCAACCTGCAGAACTAGATTTGACCAGAAGGGCCAAAGCCCAGAAACACAGATGAACAGTACAATACAGGCTCCTCTTTTACCATCAGATATTTGAGGAGTTCCTCACATAAGCGACGTCTGCTTATTCCTTGTATTTTTATGCATTGGAGGAATTATCTATTGTACCTTAATTAAGATGTCACTGAGAATATTCCAGGCTCCTTTCATGCCAGTGCAACTAGATTCACCCTTTATCAGTGAATGATGTTTTCATCCCCTAATACTCGTGGAGATAGCCGCATCAGAAGTTAATCTTGGGGAAGCGTTACAGTGGCGCTACAACTGCTTTTTCCTAGAAGTGCAGTCTGAGGATGGGCAGCTTTACAATTTGTTTAGGCTTCCATGATGGAAGCTGTCAGGGAGATGTGATGAATCTACTTCCCTCTCCTGGACAGTCCAACCTACTTCTGGGACTGTGCCAACCAGCTCTTAATGGAATTATGGAGTTTGGTTGCAGGCAAGTTACATTGCTATTCTTCTGCTCGAGGCAGACTTACTGATGCAAGGGGCCCACAGTCTTCCAGGGGACGGTTTTCTGCAAAACTCTGTCCGAAGAAGTTTATACTTCCTCCAACTGCATTCATACTCACTAGATTTCTTAAATTCTAATACTCTATCCTTTAGTATTGCTATGCTATGCCAAATGTCACTGAGTGGCAAGTTTTTAGCCTGGGAAGAAATACTTGTATGGTTGATAGTAAACCAAAGGGCCTTTGAGAGAAGCTGTGAGGAGCAGTGGAAGTGCTCTCTGTCTTAATCTCTCTGTTCAAATCAATTCTTACAACAGCATTGCTTCCCGGGAGACAGGCATTGTTAATATGGACTGGGATTTCTGGAAGAGAGGATTGCCTGCATGCTATTTGAGTGCCTCTGTTCTAGGACTGCTGCATATATATAAATAAAGCAAGTTGTTTTTTAGAATACACTGATACACTATATCACGGATTTCTCCTCCATTGCAAGGCCCCATACTGCGGCTACTATTCAGTAGGCAGGCCATGCTGATGTCCAAAATGGGGACAGTGGTGTCAGAAGGCAGAGCAACAGTATATTGAATTCAAGTAGCTCATGGGCACTAGCACCAACCTTCTCTACCACTTTTACATTCTCAGTCAAGCCTTCTCCTTTGCTGTCAGAATCTATCTAATTCCCTTATCCTTTACTGTCTGATCTAATTTGTTCAGGTATTTGTACTGTATTAAAACTTGTATTAAAACATAGTATCAAAACTTGATCCTTCAGCCCTTGCATTATCTTTGATGCCCTAAGCTGTGCCCTCTTGAAGGCAAAGGTGTCCTTCAGGTGAACCATACAGAACCACTACACCACACAATATTCCATATGGAGTCTGTCGTGCCTGTTGTAATGATTTATTCACAGATGCAAGACATCCAAATAGAGGCCTCAATCTGGATTCTATGTGCCAAATTCTGTCATGGAGTAGGCAAGTGCATGTCCCTGGAGCTGAATTTGGCCCCTTCAATCCATTACATTGTTTAGAGAAAAATATTTTGTGTGGCTCATTAAAAGGAGGTGTGGAGCAGACCATTAAAAATTATTAAAAAATAATAATCAATTCAGTGTGCAGACTGTCTCATCTGTTGTTGTTGTGGTCATTTAACAGCATTTTCCCTCATCAATACGTGTAACTGTAAGAAGACTGAAATTGTTACCCTACAATACCACCACAAGTTTGATCTTTTGGGGGTATTTTTATTTGGTCCACTGAGTGGTAATTGGCATTCCTTCTTTACATCTTGTTCAAAATGTGTGTGTATTTCTCCTTCAGATCTATTTCTGGAAGTGGGAAGATAAGGATCTTTTCCCTTTAAAATTGATCTTAAGTATTGCAAACATTAGTTAGCACTTTAGAGCCTGTTAAAATGTGTACAGTGAAGCAATTAAAAGTTTTGTATCTCTATTTGTTATAGATATGAAATTAGTGCATTTGGAAAAACATCTCAGCCATCTTACCCATTTCTGGGAATCAGTGTTTCTTAAAGAGAAATGTGCCAATTGCATGCTGTTTTTGAAGTGTTTTCTCTGATTGGAAATTCTAGATGGTGCTAAGATTTCACTGAAGGTGTTTATAAGGCAAACTTTTTGGGTTTTGGTTTGCTGTAATGTGTCTGTTCAATATGCCTTATGCAAATGAAAATACAAGTTAATCTTGCTAACTAGGAAATATGAGAAAGAAAGTGGCTTTCCTTTTGGAATTTATTTTATACTGAAATATGTCCAGTCTTCAAAAATGGAGTATGAAAAGTATTGGTGACATTTTTAAAAAGGGATGTAAGAGAACTAAACACACAAATTAATTGGGCATTTGACTCCCTTAGGCTTCTTTGAAAATCCCAGCCTATTTCTCTTCTCTCTCCACCCTACCCCACTTCTTCCTAAAATGTGTGTTCTAGTAGTTAGAGTAAGGGATTGGGATTCAGAATTCCTGGGTTCTAAGCCACTGACATGCTGTGTGACCTTGACAAATCATTAACGTCTCCATCAGAGGTTATGCAGTTGGAGAACACACATTTTCCTCACAGAGATATTATGAAGCTTACTTGTAAGTAGTTTGTATACATTTAGGTTCTCAGATAAAAGGCAAAATATGCTGTATGGTTTTTTTCTTTCACTTTTTGGCTGTGATAGAGTGCTGAAATTATTGCAGGCTATTAAACCAGGATCCAGATTCAATCCATTCTGTGTTCATGGTTTGATTGGGTCAAAACCTCTATCACTTATCTGCTCAGCTACGGAGAGCAGAGTGTTTCTTGCAGTCGGAGAAGAGGGCAATAAATCCAGCAGGGCTGTCACAACACTGTATCTAGTCTGCAGTTGATAAAATAGATCAGACTCCTCATCCTCACTTTCAAGGTTCTGCACAGCATTGCCCACCCTACATCTCAGTACATGTCTCCCCTGGCCCCCCCTCTTGTGCCATATGCTCTGCCAACTCCTGTCTTAACATGCCTTTCACCACCTTTTTCCACTTCTGTTCTATGCTGTTTTTTTCAAGCTGCCCTTATATCTGGAGCAGCTTCCCCCATCCAGAGTACAAAGCATGAAAGTGTATCTTCTTTCCAGTTTTGCTATATTAAACAGTGTGTGTGTATATTAAGGGCATTTACTGAACCACAACTTTTAATGATGCAGTTTGATCAGAGAATTTGTGATAACGTTTAACTGTAAAGCCTTATATTTGCCAGCTTGTACTTCTGTTTGCCATCATTCCATTTTATAGTGCTTGTGTAACCCAGTAAGTTTTACCACTTACTTCCAGTATCCATGATTGTCATGTATTCTGCAGAACCAGTTAACTTCATCAGTTTTATTCCATGGGGAAACGCTGTGTGTATATTTACTTTCCCTCTATATTTTCATGTGGCAGCCAGCTTTTTTGCCTGCAGAAATCAACACAACATAAAATTAGCTACTGGAAAAGGAGAGAGAATGAAGAGTAGGTGGAGTGGTGCCACTGTTGTTTAGTATGATAGCAGCTTGAGAACATGCATTTTAGGCACAAGGAGAGAAGGCAGAGCAGGGAACTTCAGGGAAGAAATAGATAAGCCAGTATGGCTTGGGCCTGAGCAGAGGAGGAGACGAGAGGTATTGGGAGACCTGCTGCTAGGTCTGGGGTGAGAGGATGCAGAGATAGACTTGATTGGAACAAGCAGTGGTGAAGCAAGTGACAGAGATGGAGATGTGGTGTAGGAGCAGCAAAGGAAAGGCAACTCAAGAAGGAAGTGTAGGAAACAGAGTGGGATTTTCTAAAAGCATTCAGTTCTGGTCTAACTCTATTCCAATCGCGCTCAATGGGAGTTTTACTATTGACTTTAATGGGAGAAGAATAGGTCAAAGCTGAGGTCTTTTTGAGAATCCCACCCTTAACCTTATTCCGTTTCGTAAAAGAAACAAAAATCTTCACTCTCAATTTTTTAAAAAGAAAATGAAAAGTCTATGGTCCCTTCTCAGCATGTCATCATGAAGTGATCACGCCTAAAGAACAACCCAGGCATCTAAATTCTAATTGCACCCCCATATAATTGCAGGAGAAGGGTCATTGTCCTGCCAGGAATCAGCTAAAAAGCCAAGCTTATCTAGGCAGAATAGGCCCTTTTACAATTATTGCAATAAACCAAGACACTGCACATCTATCACTGTTGTAATAAAACCATGACAACATCATATGATGATAACCAAAAGGACTGCTGTTATTAGTGGTACTAATAGTATTGTGGTAGTTAGATGCTGTACAAACACTGAACAAGGACCTAAGTGTTAGGCAAACACAGGCAAGCCAAGATTTCCCAAGAAATGCAGAAATGGTCCAATGCTTTAAGAATGTAATGTATAAGATGAAGGGGGATCCCTGGCAAATATCTTTTAACAAGAAAATCTCACAAAGAACATCTTTAAAACATGCAGTACGTTATAAGTAGGCTTGACAGCATTAGATTTTTATCAATAAATGGCTGTAAATGTTGATGTCACTATCTCACACAGGCTGATTTAAAAAAAAAATTCAGTTGATTAACAATCAAAATAGATAAAAATAAGATAGGCAAAGTAAAAAAAAAAGAAAAAAAAAGTTGCTTGAGCACTTGTTGGAGTTTTGATTTAAGGATATTTACTTTATATATTTTGACATGTGATGTTGACAATTTGTGTTTTAAAGGTTATAAAGCTTTAAGTCTTTAAATCTCAACATCTGCTGTCATTAAATAATTACCGTCTGAGCCTTCCCTAATTTCTTACAACCATGAAAATTTAAATGGATACAAAT
Organism: Emydura macquarii macquarii; assembly: GCF_026122565.2. Lineage (NCBI taxonomy): Eukaryota > Metazoa > Chordata > Testudines > Chelidae > Emydura > Emydura macquarii. The sequence goes on along the minus strand of NW_027132618.1, from coordinate 2,611,430 downwards.
GGAAAAAAAAATGCTTAAAATAAATAATTGATATTACCCATTGAAATTATATACAAAAATCTAATTCTGCCAAGCCTAATTATGAGACCGTGATATAACACTGTGGTCCAGTTCCAAACAAATGTAATGTCTGTAGAATGGTAAGCAATCCTCTGGCTTGCTGTAGGTATAGGTTTTCATGGTTTCTTTCTAAAACATGATCAGTTGTGAAGTGTTAGTTTCCCCTTAGGATAATCATACTCTCAAAGTCATAGCTAGTTAAGGCTTGATCAAGAGTAGGAGCATTTATCATTGAAAATAGTTAACATTACTAATGTGTACTCCCACACCACACCTGCTTCTGTACAATCTCCTGTAAGGAAAAAGAGCTGTGTCTTTAGCTAAAGCGAGACTAGAAAAGCCACTTCTATGTTGAAGCTATGGATCAAAATTGCTTCCTGTTAGCCAAGTGCATGGATTTCAGAATCTAAATGCGCGTCTTGCAAGAAAGCATTACCAACCTGCTTTTGTTTTCTAAAATTCAAAGTGCTGTATCCTTTTTATGCCCATCTCTGCACAATGATTAAGTAGCCAACATGAACCACGGAAGTCAAGAATTAGAAGCAACAAATGAAGGGATGAGGGAAAGCAAGAGCACACAGAGAGGCGAGCCATTAAAGCGCCTGTGTGCCTTTAACACTGTTTAGCCTTGCAAAGCAGCTTCTTGAAAGGAAAATGTTTTCTGGGATCAAAACTGTCAAATAAGCCCCCAACTCAAAATGAAAACAGTAGAATTTTTAAAATGCTGTAAATCTGGAAAATAAGGCTCAACACCCTGAATCACTTCAGTGATATTCAGACTGTTGCTAATTTTCATAGTACATCCTGTTGCAATGTCCAGCTGGGCCTCAGAAGCAAGTGGAATGTCAGAGTAGCCACCTTCATCCTCTTTGTCACCTTCAAAACCCAAAGTCTCAAACTGATACCAGGATTCTTCTGCAACATGACCATAACTTCTTGGGTCGACAGGTATCAAAGGAACTTCCATTGTGCCAGTGGTATCCTTGGCCTCCGAGTATTGAGTGATGGTAGGCCTATGGCTTGGAATTCAAAGAAGTAGTTGCAGGAGGAAAGATAATATCTGGTGCTCAGGCACTGAACTCTGATGTGTCACTAGCCCAGCCTGTAACTCAGCCTTATCCATAGCTTCAGATACAGTGTTGATAGCTTTAAATGGCTTATCTGGCAATGGAGTGATTCATTTCTTGGTGGAAAAAGCACTAGCTCTGTCCCATGATGCTTCTGAGGAGTCCAAACCCCAAGCCCTTTATTTTGGGATCCCATAATCTGTCCAGGGTGTAGAGGTTCATCTGGGAAAGCCCCTCTCAGATGACCTTGTTCACAAAATCACATCCTGGAATCCAGATATGCAAAGCTGGTGCAATTGATGCCTTCTGTGTGATAAACCAGGAACAGGTTTAAAGAATATTCTGACCTAGTAAAATAATATAAAACCTGCCATCAGAGCATGCTCACATGTTTCCCCTCTGAACTCTTGCAGCCCAAAGGGATCAGTTAAACAGCAGATACAATTTTCCCAAACCTAGATCACTTACCAAAGTTGCATTCTTGCCTTCAATAAGTGAAACTGACTCATAGATAGAGGGATACAATATATGCCTGCTGTTATTTGTGCTGTAAAGTAAGAGTATTAATTAAATCCAGTTGTGGAAGACGTCCATAGCATACTGCTTCCCTTGCTGCCCACAAAAATGTGGCCCCTAAAACAATGAGCCCTCAATCTTTCCTCACGTTATGGCTTGTTTGCACTGCTCTGGTAGTTTAAAGTAACCCTAAAGTTGGCATAGCTTGCTAAAACAATGTTTCCCCCACCTAGAGGATTCCTACATTGGCAGCCATAATGGCTTCTACGTCAACACCTCTCCAGGCTGCTGGCATGCAGGACATAACTGGAGTGTCCTATGCTTCAGTAATTCCTGGCTGGAGAATGGCATCATGGAGTCACTCGTAGCCAGAGCAGATGAGAACAGCCTTCAGGCCTGGGGCCTGAATGGCTCCAGAATCAGAGGTTAGTAAAAGTGACTTCAAACTACTTCTGAGCATTCCTCAGCTACAGCTGAGGTTCAGGCCTGAAACTCTCTTGGGATACAGGGGGGAAAATAGCATATCTACCAAACACAAATCCCCATTCCTTCCAAATCAGTTATACTCACTATATCTCAATCTCAGGATACAGTCTAGAAACAGTGGAAGCCATTAATGATCTTCTATTTCCCTTTTTAGAAGGCAGAAATAATGTCGTTAGGAAGATGTCTTCCTTTCATCTATATGCCTTGTACAGGCTTTGCTTGAATAAAAATAATAATCCTGCTTTGCTGTCGTGAATCTGTGTAACATTCAGTTTATATGAATTGCTCTGATTTTCTTCCTCCTCTCATCCATTTTGTGGAAATGTCTCCTCTTCCATTTCTTACCTTTATCTCTTCCCCTCACCCACCCACCTCTATCCTTCCACTACCATTCCATACATACCTAGATATTGTTTCTTGGGGCAACGAGTAATTCTTGCTCATGAACATCAGAGTCTTGCAAGTTAGATGACAGAATCATGTTCCAGCATAGTTATTTTATATAAATTATAGAAAAGCACACTTTCTGCAGCAGAAGACAGTTCAGATGTTTAATATTTTGATGTTTGGATTTTGTACAGCACTTTCATTTTCACAGCAGCTGTGGACACACTGTTTCCAAGTGGGTCTGTGTGCAGACCATTTTCTGAACCGCCATGGGTGATGAAACCTTTTCCGCTTACATCAGTGTAGTCAGTTGGCTTGACGTTATTTTTTCTTAAATTCTTGTAAAATATGAATTTTGATATTCCATTTCCATATCTGCCATAAATCAGTTTTTCAGTTAAAGGACTGAAGTGATATTATACATTTAACAAAACTATGCTAAGCAAAGCTGTGCAAAGAACTCTGAAAGCTACTGAAGCCATTGCATGGCTAGCTTGATCTCTTTTCTACTGTTTCAGACATTGATCAAAAATAAGACAATTCAGTGATTTCCTTCCCATGAAGTTGTTTAGAATCTAATTATCATAATTAAGTGGCATTTAATCAAAGCACTTCTCCTAAGTGGGTCTTTGCTGAATCGTGTTAACTGACTTATTTGGGTTATCACATATTATTTCTGTCTATATCATGCATAGTGGGAGTAGACTTTGTTGGCAAATCTTAATATGCTGTATACAGCTGTTCACCACACACCAAGTAACTGATGAGTAAACATTAGCTAGCTGGTGAATGCAATAATTAACTGAGATCTTCCGTACATATTCTGTGGTGTGGTATGTGGTGTACCAGATACATGTGCCAGATGCTTTTTGGACCTCCTATTTTGCTTTAACTATGAATATATTCTACAAGCCTTCTTATGGTTTAAAAAATTTGAACTTGATTCCCACTTAAATATTTACCTTCACACATGTTAATTTCTTTACATATTGTGAATGGGCTTTTCCCCCTGTTCTTCAATACTGCAAGAGCTATCAGTGTTTCTGACCAGACAAATTAGAGAATTAATATACTCACTAGTTTTAATGCTTCAGAAATGTTCCATGCTCACTGCTGTGAGCCTTACACTTGGCAAGTGCCAACAAGTCTGCAGTGACTTTTAAAATAACTTTATTTATTGGCAATTCCACCATCATTTATTAGTATCACCTCTCTCACTGTTCTGACCATGTCCTTTTCCTTTTCTCCCTCCTCACAGGCATCCTAGCTTTTGCTGTATCATATTCAAGCGCTTCACCAGAGCTGGTCAAAATCTTTCAAAGTAACCATTTTTTTTCAATGAAAAAGAGCAAATTTTCAAAACGGAAAAAATTCACAAACTTTTAGTTGTGGTTTTTTGAAAAAAAAATTAATTGTTTTTGGTCTTCTGAAATTATTTCCATTTTCGGTTTCCCATTCGGAAACCTTAGATTGGGTACAGGCTCTCATGTTATGTGGTATCTTTTTTACTTCTTGGCTGGATGTGTGTGTGTGGATAAATACTTGGAGAATGTGTAATATGCTCACTCCAGCAGCAACTGACTCAGCATCCCTTTGTGCTTGAAGCAGGTTGATTATGTGTGGGCACACTGGGGTCACTGAAGCAGGCCAGCTACTTTAATTTCATAAGCAGTATTACTATCACCCTCTTGGTGTGAGGTTTTCATTAGTGTTTGCCTCTCACCAGTGCTCTTCTCCCTGTTGAGTGGTCAGGAAATATTACCTTACTTCTGAGAGGTTCCAAAAGGATTGGCAGTGAGGGAAACATATCTTAAAAAGACCTAGGGCTAGTTCCTAGTTTTTGAAAGGAGAAGACTGGTGACAGCCTTTGGGATAGACTGGTTTCACATCCTAGGAGTTCCTCGGAGCATGGCAGACCACAAACAGAGCCTACAAAGAAGCAGCAGTCAGATACAATTAAAGGGGCAAAAGGGACATCTTTCATCTCCAGCTTGGGATTGCTCACTGGGAATTTTCTAGGACTGTTGTTTCAGGAATAAAAGGGAGAGGACTCAGTAGTGACCTGGAAGCTTCAGGAGAGAAATATTCCCATGACAAACATTGATGTTGAAGGTTGTGATAATTTGTAATAACATCAATGATGCTAAGGAGGTTTCACTTCAGAGTGTAGCTCCAGTTAGTCTATCTTCCTTCCTGTACTCAGACCAGCATGAGGGTGAAGCTCTGCCAGAATCGACTCCAGGGCATGCTAGTGGCCTGGGAACTATCCCTCTACAAGAAATGCTGAAGGCCTTTTTCAGTCCTGGCAAGCTATTCATCTTAGCTCTCATTTGGGTTGAAATGTGACTGCTGTCACTAGCAGTGCAAAGGGGCTTTCTGTGTGCATTGGTAGGAGGGCATTGCTCCAGCAATATGTCACTTCCAACAGCAATTTAGATCCCAGGTGTCAGACCCAGTAAATCAACAAAACCATCCTCCTGGCTTTGGAGGTATTTTTAAAAATTGACCAATTGGATAGTATAAGGGCAGTGCATCAACAGTAGGCTCCCAAGGTCAGTCTAGGCAACAAGAAATGGCCGTGTACAACAGGAATGGCTACACAAATAGGAACAAAGCCACTAAAATCCTCGGAGTTCCAGAGCAGCCACGCCCACTGACTCAACAGAACTGCCAGTGCCATTACCACTGTTCCCAAGTGGGAGTGACAGCATTGTCTGTACCACCCTCAACTGACTGCATGCCACCCTCTCGGCAGGCAGCTTTAGCAGCAGCATACTATGCACAACATCTTGCAGAGACTGACAACGGTCACTGTGCATTGGCTAAAGACCCTCCCCTATCACCTGGCTTTGAGGTTACAGATGACTGGGTCAGTGTTATGAAGGCAGTGCATGTTGGTGGACTCTCATGCATGCCTTGCCTTGCCTGTTACCGGAATCTTGCTGTCTGAGAATTCCTACAAAAAGATGGACCATTACAGGCACTTCTTACTATGACCTGAAAGGTCTGTGTAAGAGGTGGCTCTAGAGAGCACTGGCGTATCACCATCTCCATATATGTATTTCTCTTGTGGAAAGGCGGATTGCCTGTGAAGGTTTCCCTGACACCTCTCTGTCAAGCAGCAGAATCTGCAGTCCTGTGCTCCCTTACTGTGATTGACCCGAAGCTTTCTCATACTCTTTCCTCTTCTCTCATACATATTACGCCTCCATATCCTCCTCTCCTGGAGCCTCTTGTTGTCTTCTCCACAAGAGTGGATGCATGATCGCTGACAAAATATGTCCTCTTCCAATATAGTTCAATAATCAAAACGTTTTTGGTTTAATTTTTTTTCCAGAAACTTAAAATGGGAAACATTATTTAAATTTTCAAAACATGTTACAACCCTCTTCTCCCCCCACCCTCTCAGAAAATTTGGATTAGCCTTCACCTGCAGGGTCTTGCATAATCAGGCTCCTGCCTACAATTCTGCCTTCCTTTCTTGTCCCTGGCTATCTTGTTCCCCCTGTTACCTTTGGGCTTGCCCTTTAATCAAGCAAAACGCCATCTGAAATCAACGGGAGTTTTGCCTGAATCAGAACTTGGCCCTATGAAGCCTTTTCTAACTCAACTCTTATAGAAAAATCCTATGGAAATGAGATAAATCAGATCCAAGAACTGGATCAAAATACCCATCTATCTTAAACATGTGACAAATGTCCCTCTTTCTAATTTCTGGAGACCTGATCCAGAGCCATTGACATCAATGGAAAGAATCCCACTAAGCACAACTGTACAGAACGACTCAAAAAACTTGCAAAAATTACATCATTCTCAAATACATTCTAAGGGTCTATAGCACCTTCTGGGTTTCATGCATATTAAATTTCATAGGATTTTTTTTTGGATGTTGCTTGTTTGCTAAGCTGGAATGATGTCTTGCCTTTTATCTTTCCCTCCATCCTTTTTTCTCAAATTATGACTTAAAAATCAGTTTATTTGATAAATATTGGTGAATTTTCCACACCTGAACACTCTGTGTGTTTTGTTTTGTCTCTTAGATCATAAGCTTTATGAAGAGCCCAAATTGGCTCATCAGCCTCCAAAGTGATGGACTTCCTGACAGTAACAAGATTACTATGGGCAGGTCAAAAAGTTTCTTTCAAAAATGTTTTTCGACAGACATGGGATTTTTGATGAAGCAAAACTTTTCATGAAAAGTAACTGCTTTCTGGAGAAATTTGAGTTTTTGTTGAAATCTTTTTAGATGAAAACTAAAATATTATTTTTGGCTGAAAAAAAAAATCTAGGTTTTGCCCAAAAGCTTATGGTTTTAAGTTCTTCAGTTAAAGTCTAAATTTTTCTTTTGGGGAGAGGAAGGGGAAAAGACACATTTTCCAATCCGCTCTAGTTATTTAAACTGCAAAAGCCCGGGAGTGTCTGTTCTATTCTATTCAGGTTCTTCAAGTGCCCTCATCATTATCATGCCTGCACACCTTCCAGTTGTGCTTTAAGTCATGTGACCAATATCTGCCATGAGTTGTACATACTGTTCCCCAGGGAGAGAATTGTGTGTGCAACGTAATGTTTTGATTTGGTAGGATTTGTATTTGGGTTTGGGTTTTTTAATATACACACAAGTATGTGTTTGTTAAAGAAGGCAAGATTGAAGAAAAGCACCTTGCACAAGTCTGTGGTTCATGAGGAACTGGGGATCTTCAAAAAGCTTCCTAAGGCTCAGGGCATCTGAAGGGAGGCCAAGTATTCTCCTAAGGTTGACTAGGGAGATCAGGGGCCTTGGGAGGAGTGCAGGATAGCAATAGAAGGTTTCATTCTTTTACCTACTAAGACTGTGTAGGAAACTTGGTGAGTAAGCAATCCCTTGGCTGGCTGCTCTTGCTTCCCAGCACTGTCACTTGAGCTGCCAATGAGCTGAAATTACTGTTGCTTGTCTGCTTCCCATGATCCATGCTTACTACTTAAAATATTCATAACTTTCAAAATAGTCTAATCACTTAATCTTTGGTTATGTGCACTACATATCTCTCATTTATCTCTACTTCTTGGGGGTCTGTTTTGCAGCCAAGAGAAAAAAATGTTGACATTTGTGAGCTCTGGACACCTCGAGGGGGAAGGGTAGGTAGGGATGTCCTGTTTTATTAATGAATCCTTCATCCACTAGGCATAAAATTTAGTAGGAAAAATTATACCTCTGCCACAAATCGTTACCAAGTTTAAGGCCAAGATTTCCTTGTGGATTTTACGGGCAGACAGTGCAAAATCAAGCTTACAACAGCAACTCTGTAGCCGCAGAAACTATGGAGCAGCTGTCACAGATCTACAATAATGGTCTGATGATGGGCTGTTGTTGAAATCAGGACCAATCATCATTCTTCCAACTCTGACTGAGTTAACCATGCAGTCAAATAGAGTAGACTGTGGAGGGATGTATCTTTAAATCTGACTCCTTTATCCATGGTGATCAATGATGATTAACAGATCAGGCTCCCTATTTGACTCCAGGGAGATGTGCCTTTTCAAGTGATGATGCCAAATACTTTCCCTTCAGAGTCTGAATGTCTTCATGATGAGTGATGAATCTATAGACATTTCACCTTAATGAGGAGCACGGTGTACATTTTCTTTTAGCTTTGTATGAGCCATATGGGAGTCACATTATGCCTGTCACATGTTGCTAGGGTGTCCACATAGCAAGTATGAGGAAATATAACACAGATATTTTGTCAATATAAGGCAAAGCCCCGAATATCAGGACTGTCCCTATAAAATTGGGACATCTGGTCACCCTACATGTTGCCAACCTGAATTTTGGGGCACGGGGATGTGTGCATGAGGGCATTCTCCAGCATGTGTCCAACTGAAAATAACTCGTATGCTTTCTGAATTTTCCATTATAATTAGCAAAACACTACTTCTACTTTACGCACCATTTATTCTTCTTTGGAAGTGGACTATCTCTTGTTCCTGATTTGGTGATTTTAATTTCAGATAAATGTATGTGGAGGAAAAATGTCTTATTTGGGCTGAAATTTTGTCCCTGATTTAGATGGAGTATGCAGCCAGTCTAAATATAAATTTAAAATGTTGAGGTAGACTTAAAACCAAATCATTGTTTCTGCAGTGCATCTGAGATCTATCCTGTGGCTCTGCTGATACCCTTTCTATTTACCACAATGAGAATATCATTTATTAATTGAGTTGGACAAGGCTTGAAGTATCATACTCTGAAGTGTCCTCCAATGAGAAGCAGCTTTTGTTCTTATTGTGTTTAATGAGATTCAATAAGCATAAGTCTTTTGCACAAACAGTACGGTGAGAGGTTTTTTGTCTTACTCCCATATTGGAAGCACACTGATATAAAAAAATGCTGTGCTACTGTTCCCCTCATAGGCCGAGGGTGTCTTCTAATTAGATGGGCTTCATTATTACATTGGTAAAGTCAAAGGAGACAGATGTCACTATGCAAGTATTACACACAGCTCAAATCCACAAGTGCTCCTGTTAGCTAGAACTGAACTGACCTGCCTTGAGAACAGAAATATAGATTTAGTGTGGAAATATGGACCTTTTTACTCAGTTTTGTTTAGAAATTGAAAAATAGATTACATTTTTGTTTAAAGAATATTACACAATACAACATCCCTTTTGTTGTCCTACACATTATGTGTATGGGTTTTGTTTGTTTCTGGCTTCTGGTTTCTTTTTTTAACAAAACAAAACAAAAATTACTAGATAGTCCACAATATGGATTACTATTTTATCTGGGTAATAGTCATAAATGTATCATAACATGTTTCTAAGTGGTCATCAAACTGTCTCTAATATTTGAAATTGTATTCACTTCACTTATGATTCAGCAGAGGAAGAATCCTCTCTTATAACTCATATTCTACATATAGTTTCTCCTGTGTCCGAACTTGAAATAATTTAACAAAAAAGAAAAATTAGCTGGCTGTCCCTGATCATCTGTTTAAAATATACTACTAACGTTCATTACCTTCCTCTAGGAAGAGACTGCCCCTAAATTCCTTTAAATTTTTTACATTAAAGGAGGCGCGAGTGTGTGTGTTTAATATAAAATTTGTACTTTATGAGGAGGAGTGTGTCAAAGTTTGAAAATCCTTGTATAGAGCTAATGAATGAATACTGGCAGAATGTCTGGATGTTCTGATTTTTTTATTATTATTATTATTTTGTAAAGATCTCTAGTTTGATCAGAGTTTGTAAAGACAGAAAAGCTGTTGAGGACAGAGTTAAATGACATAGGAAAGTTTAGAAATTCTGATTTTAAAAATGATCCGATCAACATATTGGAAAAAAGTGTTGTCAAAATTTGACACTGTGTTGTACTCACTAATTCACAACATTTTTCTCCCTGTCAATCTTGCTCCAAAAAATATTTCCACTGTACTTTGGCAACATAGAAAAAATCATCAAGCTTGCTTTCGGGCATGATTTATTAGCAGAATCCAGAAGGTACAATACTACAGTTTATTTGATTTTTCTTGTTCCTAAAAGATGACACATTCTTTAGCTGTCTACATTTGGTGGTACTCATTACTGAAGGCAGCATGAGATCTGCACATGTCAAATTGCCTCTGGCTAGCAAATATATTTCTGGGATACATAATGTTTTAAACAGGAAACACAGGAACAAGTCTACAAGCCAATCTGTCTACAATTAATAAAGTATTCATAACATGCTTCTAGAGCAAGAAGCTGAAAGGGAAGCACCTATCAGTCACAAGTTTATATGTAACATTTCCTTTTCTTGCAAAAGTGAGATATTAACATTATGACTGCTATGAACAAATCAAAACTGGTTTATTAAGGAACCCTAGACTGTTTTGTATTAAGAAAGCTATCAATTAGGTAAGATTTACATTTGTCTACAGACCTTGGTGTGAGGTTAGGCCATCAAACTGAGAATTATGAAATGAGGTTTCTAATCCCACTTGAGCTACAGACTCCTTTTATGATTTTGGACAAATTAAACACTATTCTTCAGTTTACCTATCCATGAAATGGGTTTACTGATAAATACTCACTTTGTGAAGAGCTTTGAGGTCTTCAGATGAAAACCACTAAAGAATATTTCACATTTATAAGGAGTATATCCAAACATTGTAGGATGTATCATAGTGCACAAGGACTTGTGTCCTGCTCTAACTGCCATTGTCACAAATCACTGCCTGTATGTGAATCCACTGGCAATACTCCGTAACAGCAATGCAGTTGCAAAACCCGCCATTCTAGAATGCACCCTCTGTATTCACTGCCTTCACTTCTAAATGTGATTAGAAGTCCTAGAACTAAGCAGTAACCCAGAGAAGTAGGGAATTGATCCTGTGGGCTAGAGGATGCAACTAGGAGAAATGGCGGGGATTATTATCTCCACTGGAAGCAGCCTCCCCACTCCTTGTTGTTCAGGTTTGCAGTCTTGAGGAACATGTTTGCTCCTTTGCTCCTTGATGTTTCTGTAGCAGCAGTGGCCAAGAGTGTTTCACTTAAATGCTTGACAGACAAGAAGGATGTGACCTTTTCTTTCTGGATTTCACTCATGCCTTTGGTTTTACTGATGTCTCCAGATTTAGATTACTACAGGGTGCTTTGCATAGGGCTTGAAAACTCATCTAAATGCAATTAGATTGAGGGGTTGAATCATGCTGGGATTAAATAGGGATGGGCTAATAGCAAAGCATTTTCAGTCCTTAACTCTGGAATTTACATCCATCTCTTACTTGACCTGGCTTTTGTTCATCTTCAGGATATGTAATAAGGCCTTTATTGATACTAGATGATTCGTTCTTCTATCCTCACCCTGTGGGAAGTGGATATGAGATGTTACACTGGATGTGGCCTTGGTTAGCTTATGTTCATGCTGCTGCAGACCAGGTTTTCATTCATATGTTTTGAGATATATCTGCTCTAGCATCTAACCAGCATCAACTAGAGACAACATGTGACTGCATCTCTCTGCACATCTGGTTATATGGGAATACCCAGTCACATCTCTTTAAGTAGCAGAAGAATGGGGACTCTGCACCTCTAAGCAAAATGGCCTACTTACAACATGGGGCAAATGTTCAGTATAAATAGGACATCTAGTGCTCTAAATATATAATGAATTGATCTGATACCTTCTACTCTCAATTTTCATTCCCATCTTTTATCACTTTATTTCACTAATTTTGCTCCTTAAATTTCCTCCCCTCATCTTTCTCTCCTTTTCTCTTGTAGCCTCATACCTTTCTTTATCTATCTTCTCTACCTACTTTCAGTCTGCCGGGGGTTTTATCTCAAGCATTCAAAAACAGATTTACCTTTGTGATTCTCATTCTCTTTGAACAAGATGATAGCTGAACATTCTGCATTGCTTAATGCATAGTAAGCAAGTGTAGACAGATCATTTCAAAGCTATGTCAAAGGTATTTATACTTCCTGTATCTGTCTTCTTTTTGACTGCCGTATTACTTTTGCATATGCTAGTACATAAAAATAATAAAGCTAATAAACACAATAAAGGTCACCATATCATCCACAGTAACAATGTATTTTAAAAGATATACTCATACAGAACAGTCCTGGCTACATCTTTGATTGAGATATGGGGAAGAAAGGAGGTCACTGTTGACACTGTCAGTGATCCAACTGCATTAATGCAAATGAAAAATGTCTATGTGCCAATCCATTTTAATATGTATTAAAATGCTCAGAACAGATATAGCATGTTAGATTAAGCTGTAACTCATTCTATTGTATATTGAAGACATGCCTATTACATCTTCATTTTTAATTGAGATGGGTTTAGTTTTAGGGTGGTGGATGTTAAAGGCACCTTAATTATTATTTCTTGTAAGTATAAGGGCTTTTTTGCTTTTGCCCTCACTAACACTTTATATATATAAAGTATCTATTTCATAATACTCTGTCTGCATCATTTGTTAGCACTCTGTTAAGTACTGACAGTGTCAAAGCTAGTAATGAACTCAGCTTTTGAGACAAAGTATTGTTTATCTCATTGATAAAACGCATAGACTTATTAATGGGCTTTGTATTATTGCAGACATCTTGCAGAAGTTCTTCCTTGAACTTCTATCTGGCATCCAAAGGGGAAAACTCCTGGGGTGACTTGGATGGCAGGCTTGTGACTCTTTTGTAAAATACAGAAATGGAACAAAGTAGAAATGTGGGGGCATGTTCAATCTGTTTCAAATTACATTTTACTATTGTGACTATCACTGGCATGTACCTTAACTGAAAACACCTAGATTCTAGATTCTGGATTCTAGAAGTTGTTACAATATTTCTCACTCATCTACATGAAAGGCTCAAAGTGCTACATGTTTCTTCTGAATGGTCACATGCAGGGCCAGGTACTCTGATCTTGCCAAATTGTGCTCAGTGCAGTGATGGTGGAAGGACCCACAACGATACTTGGCTTTGCATCCTTTGATCCAGTCCTATCTTTGATTTAGATTAGAACTGCCAAAAGCCTACAAGGGGCTGTTCTGGCAGCCAGGTATAGCCAGAATGGAACAAAGGATCCCCAGGTGTGTACCTTCTTACCCCTTGGAATGCCTCCTGTGCTATGAACCAGAAGGAAGGGTGGAATAAAGCTGTGCACCATGCAAGGATAGCTTTTCAAAACTGCTTTCCATGTGAGTTGTGATGCCAGACTATGGGGCCATAATCTAGCCCAGAGATTTTTGGGGTGGATTTTCCCAGCACACAGATCAAAACATATTTTGTTAGCATTACATGCCCAACCATCCTGAGGTGCACTAATGACTGAATATAATATGATTTACAGATTAAATACACAGTACTATAAAACATCCACTTAATCAAGAGGTGAAATGAGTCTGTGTTTCTGCCAAAAAAAATGCTTTCAATCAGGATGTCTCTGGATGTTTAAGTGATTTTGGAAATATGTACCATTGTCAAATATACTTCACTAATCATTTTGTCCTTGCCTTTCTGACATCAGATCTATTTAGTGTAAAGTAGATTATTAAGTTATTAGTCATTACTATTTAGAGATACTATTGGGCAATATAAATTTGAGTCCTTTTTATTATGTGGAGATCAACAAACAAAGGTTTTGTTTTCTGTACATCTACTATTGATAAAGCAATGTTTGTTCTCTAGTTATCTGCCTGAAAAAGAATGTTAATAGCAAAAAGTCAGTTTTGCCACATTTTACCTAACACTGAATGGTTGATCAGTTAAAAGACAATAAATTAGATGTCTTTAATATGCATTATGGTGGAATGTATCACTACAGTGATAATATTAAGTAGATGGTCAGTTCAGACTCAACTTTCTTGGTCTAACTGCATTGAAGTTACTTCTATCTTGGTGAGCAGATTCTCTCCACCCCTAACTCCCCATTCCAGAGGCATGATTTATCCAATACATGTTTCCTTTCTATGACTGACGCAAAGACTTCTTTTCATCGTTTTGATACAGAAATACTTGGTTATTGCAGTGCTCCTTAGAGGGGATTTCCTATTACAGCAGCAAGTCTCTTCAATAAATTCCAAATGCAGGAAGCTAGAATGTTCAAAGAAAATAAAATTGTTAACTGTACAGTGTGACTGGTGAGACATCTCCACTCAGCATGAAAAAGTCCAGGGCATTAAAACACCTTTCCTTCCCCTCAGAGAGGCAGACCTATCCTTGCTTACAGGCAGCCCCCCAACCTGAAGCAAATATTCACCAGCAACAAGAAGAACACTAATGCAGGAACATACCCCTGAAACAAACCCCGTTGCCAGCTCTGCCCACACATCGACTCTAGTAACACCATCACAGGTCCTAACCACATCAGCCACACCATAAGGCACTCATTCACCTGCACATCTACTAATGTTATATATGCCATCATGTGCCAGCAATGCCCCTCTGCCATGTACATTGGCCAAACTGGACTGTCACGACGCAAAAGAATAAATGGATACAAATCAGACATAAAATATGGTAACATCCATAAACCAATCGGAGAGCACTTCAATCTGCCAGGACACTCAGTAGCTGACTTTGAAGTTGCCATACTTCTACAAAAAAAACTTCAAAAACAGACTTCAAAGAGAAACTGCAGAACTGGAACTCATATGCAAACTCGACACAATTAAACTGGGTCTAAATAGGGACTTGGAATGGTTATCTCATTACAAGAAGTAATTGTCACTGTTCACACATTCTCACCTCCTAATCAATGGTTGTGACTAGGCCTCAACTACTCTAACTGAATGGACTTTGCTCATACCTAACTTCCCCATTGTTGTTCCTTACCCTTAGAAGTATATATATACCTCCTCTCTGATTTCTATTCCTTACATCTGACAAAGTGAGTTACAGCCCACAAAAACTTATGCCTGCAGAATTAAGTTTGTTAGTCTTTAAAGTGGTACAGGACTCTCGTTGTTTTTTGCTATATTATTACAGCTATTGTGGATATCTCAGAATCCCTGAGAAGTATAGCCTGGAGACACAGGCATGTTTAAGTGTTCTGTATCTGGTACTGTACTACATCCTTAAAGTGTTGGATTCATGTTTTCCTTTCTTGAAAGGCAAACCAGGGAAATGCATAGCAATTAAGATGATGTAGGACCTAATTCATTCTAATTTGAGATTATCCACGTTTACCTATCCACAATTGTCCAGTAACCCTTTAAAGAAGAAAATTTTTAAAGAAATTTGGATCCATTATGTTGTCATCAGGAAGGCATGTAATGTAGCCTGTAACCAAATATCTGTCTATCTCCATATTCAGAGGTACTTTAAAAAAAAAACAAAAAAAAAAACAAACCTCCCACCTATTTACAATGTGATATTGATTGTTTTCACCTTATTTATTGGATGTCACTGCAATGAAAATATCATCATTATTGAATATATTACTGGGCCAAAGTCTGTCACCCTTAGTCCTCCATTGGGTGTACTTGCAGAGTAAGGTAACGATCCGCATTACTAAGGGTGGCTAAAGCCCTTTCTTAGCATTTTTACAAAACAAAATATTTTGATTTTGATTTTGAGCTACATAATCTATTAAGGCCAATGGAGTTAGAATAGTTACTTCTAATTTATAGTGATGTAGGTGAAGGAAATTACCTGGTCCATAGCTTGATAAATGATAAGCTTTTGGAGGTCTTGTAGAGGAACTGTATCATTTTATGCTTTAATATTCTTTTACGTTGGCGATGTCCAAATGATATTGCTGAAATTTTAAGATACATGGGTACTGGATTTTGGGGGTTTTGTTTTTAAGAAGTGATTGATATTTTTGGAAATGTGAAATGAAAGGAAAGAGGAGCATTAACATTTAGCTCCAAAATGTTTATGGCTTGTGGGATTATGAAGAATTTTCATCTCTTTGCACTACCAACAAGCTTCAGCTGCCATGTTATCTTTTATTGATAATCTAGGCTGTCTAGAGGAGTTAAGTGTCCAACTTGCACTGAATTCCAATGGGATTTGGACATGTAAATTCAGTCAGGCCCATCTGAGAATCCCAGATGTAATTCTTAGCACATACATCGCAATTTTGATGTTCGAAGTGATTCACAAAGAATTAATAACAAGACATGTTATGATGAAGAATAAGCATGTTTTATCTCAGAGGTTCTCAAACTTGGGGGAAGGGGGGAGTCAGAATGTATTCTGGGATGGCGTGAGAAGCTTTAGGAGAAAAAAAATGTACTGCATGCATTTTACCCACAGCAATGAATAACTAGCAAAGCTGGTTCCTCCAGACATATCAGGTCCTCAGATGGCGCTGTGCATTTTGACAGATTTCTGTTAAGCTTGCATAGCATTACACAAAGTCATCGCCATCTGTACATTAATCCATTTGCTATGATGTGGTGTGAGCATTTAATTGTAACCATCAACCACAATCTGTTTTGCTTTTGCTCTTATTACAATGGATCGTTGGCTATGGTTTGAATCAATGCCTTACTGTTTTTAATGTTCAGTCAGAGTCGCATGTTTGTGGGTTTGGTTTTTTTTAATCAGTATATGTACTTGTATGGTGGGGTGGGTGCATAAACTACTACAGACACAAAGAAGGGGGCGCAATCAAATAAGTTTGAGAACCACTGTTGTATCTGTGGCATCATAAACAGTTTTCCCAGTGGCAATCCCCAATTAATGGACGTGGATAGATAATTACCATAGTGGTTTCTCACTTACTCTAAGGCAAGGAGCTCCAGGGAGGTGAGAAAGCAGGTTGGCTGGATGATCAAGGCCCACAAAAATATATAATGTATGTGGAGATGAGAAGCCTGTTCACAGGCAAATAATGTGGCCTAGGCAATTAGATCTCAGCTATGGTATATCATTCAGGGTCTGAACTAAAAATTGTAAATAGATCAAGCATTACTCATCATGCAAGCTATTAACATAGAGAAAGTGAAACAGGACAATTGAGATCATGTTACATAAAATAGGCTGTTGAAACTCTGCCAGGAACTGGAGATGTGACCTTTCGCTTCCAAAAACAAGTGGTCTTGTAGCCAGTGCAGCATCAATCTAGTTTTTATGATGTAGTTTAAACAATTTTTTTCTTAGAATTCTTTTGGGATTTTTAATTAAAACCCCCATATATTTGACACAACTAGATTTTTCTTACACAAAAATTTCCATTTAATTAAAAAGCCATTTTACAGTGGCGGGGGGGGAGTTTTGATGGAAAATTTTCAACCACCTGTGTATTTGATACATTATGTATCTACTTGTCTGTCTTTTGTTTCCTTCTCTTCTGTTGATTTAACTTGTAAGTTTTTTGGAGCAGGGACTTGCTATTTTGTCTGTCTAGTGCTGATTACATTGTTGTAACTGAATCCTAATCATCATCATAATTAATAATAAAAGACAGCATAAAATATAGCATAAATTAATAGTGTTAAAGGTTAGTTTCATATTTACAAGCATAGATGTCATCTGAATCAGTTTTCAGACAGGTTTAAATATCAAACATCCAGTATCAAATTCTCCTGTGATTATTTCCTCTGAAATGTTAGACAATAAACTTGCACTAATTAGAAAAGGATAAATAACTTTAAAATTCAGTTTAAAAACAACCTGGAATGAGAAGAAAAGTAGCAGATTCAGATTTTCTTTATCGGAATGGATGACACCTGCATTGCTTTTTCTATGTTACACTGTTTTTTATATTTATATTTTCTATTTTTATAGTTCAGTATTCTTCCTAAATTAGGAGCTGACAGCTTAATTATATGTGATTGATATTTTTATTTTGGGTGAGCCACTACCAGACTGTAAAATATAAACATTATTCTTATTGGTGTTTACCTTGCTTTAAAAGACTCTTAAATTTCAGAGGACATGGCAGTGAGATTTCAGAGCAGAACCTCAAGGCAGAACTATAGCCAGGTGAATTTTTTTCAGTGAATAGTAAATTCATCCAAAAAAATGCATTTGTAAATTTGGATTGAAATTGGCAAATAGTTTCAGCAAGAAAAAGGCTAGGAAAAACTTTAGAAATGTGAAAAGGTTTGTTTTGACTTTTTCAAAATGAACCATTTCAACATTTTAGTTTTTAAATCAACATTTCATTTAGAAGAAGCAATTTGTTTGACTTGAACAAATTTTTTTTTCATTTCAATAAAAAGAAAAAAAATTCACACACTTTTTTCAACTTTTTGTTTAGTTTAGCCACCAAAATGAAAAATCAATTAGCCATTCAGTGCTAGTCAGAACTTCCTTGTATATGAGTCAGAAAAGTCATTTGTAAAGTCACCTACTTAGAAGTTTTAGCACTCAACGCAGAGCCTCCAAGCTTGTACATGTTCAACACTTCTGTCAGAAGACCGCAAATCACTGCTATTTCTCCCTCACACCCCCCCCCAAAGGAGTGGTGGTAGGCGTAAATGAGATGAGGCGGTGCGAGCCAATGCCCTTTTCCTCATAGCGCCATAGAAGCAAGTTTGGGTGGAAAGAGAAGACAAAATTCTGTCCCTTTGTAGGTGCTGGAAATTACTTCCCCATGCACAATCAGCTATTTCCTGCTGCTTCAGATCTAGCCATCAAGAGTGGGTTTTGCATTTGAGAAAACCCCTGAAAGGAGTGAGTCTGACAGGTATGTCAAACTGAAAAATCTGACACACACTCCCAAATTCAATATATTCAGTCCTATTAAACAAATTCAGATCCTACATCCCATAAATTAATTAATTCTGTCCACCAAACATCATTTACAGATGCAGAACTTGATATAAGAAGTCAGTTACACCCACCCCTTCTCTGCTTACTGAAGAGTGCAGTTTGAGGTCTTAATTTTACCAGAGCTGGCCAAGAGAACATATACTTGTTGCACATGACTTGTCAATTTTCTCTAGGACTTGTCAATTGTCACATGCTAGGCAGCACGATAGTTTAGCAGTGGCGGGTTCAGGCAGTAAAACCTGTTAGCCTCTCAGAGGATGAAGCGACTATATACAAGAGGATGAAGTGAATATATTAAAGCTTCATTCACTTGTACATAGCGGATAGTCTTGTTGCCTTTTGTAATTATGACTAACAAATAGGACTGGTTGAAAACTTACTGCTGAACTTTTTTTTTTTTTTAAAGCTGAATACTGGGTTTTCAGCTAAATAACATTTTTGCAGAAAGTGCTTGCTTTCCGCAGAAACATTCAACTTTTGGGTCAAACATTTTCAGTTTTCAACTGAAAACATTTTGTGTTACTGATGAAAAGTTGAAATTTTCCATGTAAACAACTTTTCTGACCAGCTCTACTAACAACCATGGGTGCAACATTAGAACATAATGTACAAGGACTTCAACTTGTTCCCACTGAAGTCAGTGGCAAAACCTCCACTTGCAGGCCTTAAGAGAGATGTTCAGGAAGAAGTGTTCCTTTGATATCACTAATGGTAGCTGCACTTACGTAATAGTAAAATATTTCTCTTGCTTCACTCAATGCATAAACATTTTCTCACTTAATTTAATTAACATTTTACTGGTCCACAGTTCCTTCCATCCCACCCCTCTTCTTTTCTCACTCTTACAACAAAAATAGAACTAGATATAAGAATCACATGTTAAGTAGTGTTCATTTACCTATACGTGTAAGCCTCAAGTTCAATGTTAATGATTGATTCACTATATTGGCAAACACTATTAAATTTAATAAGGACAGATGTAAAGTACTCCACTTAGGAAGGAACAATCCGTTGCACACAGACAAAATGGGAAATGACTCCCTAGGAAAGAGTACTGCAGAAAGGGATCTGACCACTTGACCTGACTGTACCCGACCCGAGTACCACTCGGGAAAAAAAGGGAGGGGATGTGCGGCAGCGGCGGGGTTTCGCGGCGGCGGCGGGAAGGATTTGCGGCGGGGTTTCGCGGCAGCGGGGAGAGACATGGGGGAAACAATACCCGCCGCTGAAACCCTTCCGCCGTTTGCCCATTTTCCGCGGCAAAATTTCGCAAGGGCGGGCGGGAGGGCGGATTCGGCAGCGCGGTACGGCTCGTGTACCATCCAGCCTTCTCGTAAGTACCACCGGTGGTAGAACCGCTGGTCTAGATAATGCTTGAGCCTGCCTTGAGATCCTGCCTCGATGACCCCTCAGGGTCCCTTCCAGTCCTATGATTCTGTGTTTGTGCAATTCCAAATGTATTATTTACTCTATCTTCAGTCAGTCCAAATTCATTCATTAAGGATTTCAAAGTAGGCTGGGACTGAGCTCCAGAGGAGAAAAACTGGCTGTGCTTCTAAGCCTCAAAAATTCAAATTAACCAAAGTAAGTACTTAAATTTCAGGTTTTCAATTCAGTGCTCTTGTCATAACGATTGCACTGAAAAAGTAATATTTCAGTGTTTAACAGAAAAGGATTTCTTAAAGATAACTTGACTGCTAACTTATTTTATTACTGTCCATTTCCAAAAAGGAATATTGCAACTATTTTGCTAATAGTTGTATTATATTAATATTGGTCTTATCACTAAACATGTATTCTAGCAATTTCAAAATGTGCTGATCTTTTGAATTAATTGAACAAAAACAAAGGGGAAAAAGATGGAGGGGAGAGAGAAAGAATAGTTAAAACACAAAAGGTCTATTCTTTTTCCATAGATAAAAGATACTCCATGTATGAAACTGATATTAAAAATAGCTCTTCAGTTTTTAATATATCCAAAACTGATTAAATCAATTGTTTGGCTACTTACATGATTTTCTCAAACTTTATTAAAAATTAGATTGCTTCTACAAAATGGCATACTAGTGTTACTGTGATTAAACAAAATATGCCCTGGTACTACTATTAAGAAAATACAGAAGATAAAACCTTTTTTCTTTTATTTCCTAGGTGACTGAATTGCTCTGCTGGTATTTTGTACATAGGGGAGTGATTCCACATTGTTTTCCAAATGTAGTCATCTGCTTGCCCCTCATGTGAGGTCTGATGTGACATTGTGTACTCATTGTACTTTTCATTCATGGAGGATATATTCACCTGATGCCTTTCAATGTGTGGCTATAAGGAGGAAGTCCATAGTTTGGGCATGGAGTAACATAGCATTATTGAGGGAGAAACCATCTCAGCATCAAATAGACCTCTGCCACTAAATAGATCTCTGTCCACCAAACTCTTCTCCGATGTGCCATTATCCAATTCCAGGACTTATAAAGCTATCTCCACACCACTACTTTTCTTCACTTCAGATTGGTCAGCTCTTGACCTCTTCTTAACAGAGGAGGTTAAGAAATGAGACAGCATCTCAAAATCGATGGTCAGGAATGTTCAACCCCAAGACAAGAAGGAAAATATAAAAGATCAGTTTGTGGATCCAAAGAGACCCTGTCCTCCATTTCATCTGCAGTATCATAAAGGAGGACACGGCTACCACAGAATGTTGGTGAGGTATGTATTCTGTTACTGGCTTACAAAGACAGCTGTTCATCATACAATAACCTGTTTCCTAATAATTTTTCTATGGATATATGTTACCATCTGCTACATTAGAGTATATAATCTGAGGGGAAAAGTGGGTTTTCTTTATCTGGTATGTAGACTGAAGTTATTTGAATAAGCCTCCCAGGAGTAGTAGTCTGCTCCCAGAAAAGCAGAGACATGGTCATGGGATTGTGTATTCAACCTTTTTTTGCATGGAAATGGAGGGGTCCTTTCCTCAGCGCTGTCAACCTACCATGTTTCATAACGTTACGTTGTTGTTTTTTTTTAATTTTTTTTTTTTTAAAAATGCAATGACACAAAGCTGTAAAAATCCAAGAATATATTTATAGCAAAGTTTTTCTTTTAATTCAAGTACTGGAAATGCAAAATGGGAGCGTGCTTTAATTAAAATTGTAGTATAAAAAAAAAATCCCAGTCATAAGTCCTTTGCTATATAAAAGTATCAGAGATGGATCTGTCAGACATTATAAACAAACAGATTTTTTCTTTCTCACAGGAGGTTGAGTTAGATTACTAAATTCTCTTAGCAGAGGAGAGGATTATTGTGGCTTTTTATTTCACCTACTCCTAGGTTATTGTATTTATTCTTTTCCTTAGCCTTCATATCACAGATTTATAGTTAACACTTCCATTGGATACACTGTATGTTGGCCAAACTTGTGGTTGATTCTTTGGTTTGATCAGTTAAGTAGTCTTTATATTCGCATTATTCAGTAGTTTGGATGTAGTTACTTGTACATACTGTTGCTTCTAACATCTTGTGTTAGATATTTTTCACTATAGTGCCCAAAGTCTTGTATCCTGTTTTATTACTTCTCCTGTTTTTATCAGCTGATTATTGCAGCTGATTATTTTACCTTTGAATGTTTCAATTATGCATTAATGCAGAATGTTTTATGTACCTAAAAGTAATAAGTTTCTGTTTACCACGTGAATGACTTGGTTCATGAACAGACTCAGCTATATTAGTTACAATGCTGTGTTTGGTTTTGTTCTCTTGCTTTTCTTTGATCTCTGATTTTTAAGTGGAAGGAGGTCTTCTGGCATCTGTTTAGAGAGAGTTGGTTTAGATTTAAATTACTTGTTTATCTGCACATAATGTGGTAAGATGCCTATAAGAATAATTTTTTAGTCCAAGAAACTAGGTAGGTAGTCATCTGCTTGCATCATTTTGTTTGGCTCTTGCCTTTTCCAGTAGACTTTTATTAATTTGAACTGTCTTCTCAGCCAGTCCATTTGCTTGTGGATTTCTTAGAAGTACACTGCTTCATATCTGAATTTCCACTTACAAGCATCTTTAGAGTCCCTCAGCAATACCTTGTGATCTGTTGACTGATTTCATTATTTCAGGTACACCCAGGCTTCTAGGAATGTTTCTTGTGTGTGTGAGTGATCACAGTATTACTTTTGATGTAGAGGTGTTATTTCAGACTACTGAGTAAATGCTCACAAATGAAAATGAGCAAGTCTGTCCCCAGATTTTGCCATGGGCAATGTGGAATTTCATAAGTTCTGAGTGTTTCGTTCTGTTGCAGACTTCAATGCAGCTGACACTTGTCAAATTTAAAGATAATTACTTTTACCTCTCCAGATTCTGTACATATGACCATAACATCATCATCTTTCATTCCTAGTGTATTAATTTTTCCTTTATGTCCTAAATTGTCATTTAGCTATCATCAATTTTAGAATAAAGTTTTTCATCCTTTATTATCATTCTTTCAATTTCAAACATTCAATCTATCCAGCTCATGCTGTAGTAAGTGGGATACCTTTTTGCCTGTAGGCCAAACATAATTGTACATTACAATTTCAGGCTTTAAATGTTTCATCTTTGTCTGACTTGATTTTGGCCAGCTTTTCCTCACTCATTCACAGTTTAACAAAACGATGTAGTACGTATACACTAAATACATTGTGCACTGGGCTTTTCTAAAGTTTTACTTGTCCTAGACTTCAGACTACAAAATTTGGCCCTAGGCAGGCTAAACTGCTGGTAAATTTTGCAGGTGACACAAAAATTGGTGGAGTGGTAAAAACGATGGAAACAGGTCAGTTCTACAGATTGATGTGGATTGCTTGGTAAAGTGGGTTCTTCTGTACAACATGAGTTTTAATACCATAAAAGTTCATAAATCTAGGAACAAAGAATGTTGGTCACACAAGTTAGAGGACTGTATGTGGAAATACAGTGGCATAGAAAAGTATTTCGGGGTCATGGAAGATAGCCAACTGAAAATAAATGTGCCTCTAGTGTGATGCTGCAGCAATACATGGGCTAATGCAATCCTTGAATGTATAAGCAGGTGAATATGAAGTAAGCAAAGACAGTTTGTATTACCTCTGCATATGGCATTAGTGAGACTACAGGCCCACCGACAGCAATTCCAGACCCCAGACAGAACAATCAATGCTCCCCTGTCCCCCTCCAAAAGGATGGCTGGGGTCCAAGTGGGCTTCTGCTAGAAGTTTTTACTTATTTATTATGTGCCATGCAGGTTCCTGGGCGGCTGAGGCGGCAGTATCTGCTACTCAGCTTCCAGGTCCATTGGACTCCTGAGAGACATTACTGATGAACCCAGGAAACTGAGTAACAGATACCGCCTCCTCAGCTGCCCAGGAACCTGCATGGTGCATAATAAATAAGTTTGGCTCAGGGGAGGGGCGGAGAGCGTGAGCAGTGGGGGCCTCGTGGAAAGGGGGAGCGCAGAGGAGAGGAACCAATGGAGATCTGAAATATGTAGTATTACGGGATTTTGCTCAAAACCTTTTTAACCTTTGTTCTGCTTCCCAGTTTATTTGAAGGCGTTGTTTCTTGCTCTTGCATATCAAGAAGTTTTATTGATTGGCTTTATCATAATGATCTGTGCATTCTGTTGAATTACTTAGAAATTATTATATCTACAAATTCATGTGGAAGTGCTTCTGTATAAAATTCAACCCCTGTGCTAAATTGGTGCAACTGCATTTACTTAATGGTGTTACTCCCTTTTACACTAGAACAGAATGTCTGACAGTATCGGCTTGAACCATTATGAATGTGTATATCAAATTAATGTACTGGAAATTATAGTTGAGTGACTTGGCAACATAAATGTATGTGATGAATTAAGCTTATTTTACTTGCCTAATATCTACACACAGATTGCAATTTCCTCCTCCTTTATTCTTTATTTGAATTTGACATGTCTTTTTTAAAATTGTTACACTATGGATGAGAGTATGAATATTCAAAAGGAGCTGTTGCTTAACTGTGATTTGCTAAATATATTATATATTTTTCCCTGCTGAATTATAATGTTCAAGCATTTCTGATGCAAATACTTTAATATCCAGATTAAGATACGGTTTCTGCACACAGGAACATATGATTTTTGAAATTCACTTCCCCCCATGAATGTATATGCTTGTAAAACTTGATTGCTCAAATGCTTGTGGTACGCAACCACAAAATGGAATTATGCACGTACAAAGCGAGTTCATTTCCACAGTAACTCATTCATGTGATTTTTTTCTTGTAATATTTGCATTTGAGTCCAACCAGAACACATGCACTTTTATATGCAAATTTTGAGGCATATAGACTTATTATGGGGAACTGGTCAGCCTTTATATCCATCACACCAGCCTCTCAAAGGTTCTGGAACCTATGTTGCTTATCAGAAGAAATGATCATTACATAAGTCAACTTTCCCTCAAAACCAACAGTGTTCCAGTTTAGGCACCAGTTACAGGAGGACTATAGGAAAGGTCTATATAGCACCACTCCATGGGTCAGAGAGTTAGCTCTTATTTATTGTGGTGACTCCTCAGATTTGGGATATAAAATAGGATAGGAAGGAAATACACAGGCCACATACATTTCCAATTTTGTGTATTTGTAAAAACTAAATAATTAAGCAAAAGCATAAATAATTAAAACAAAAGTCGGTTATTATTAAATCATAAAATGAGGTATAGGTTGATTAAGTCATATCATATAAAACAACAACTCCTTAAATTCTTTGTAGTAATTTGGGAAGGCAGCCGACTTGTTTAGCTATCCGCCCCAAAAGCAGTAAGGTATATACCTATCAATATATTTAAGTTCCAGCTAAATAGATGATACAGGGAGGGTCAAATCACTCCAAGATTGAAGCTAATGTTGAGACTGCAGCTCTGATGCCAGTTAAGGCAGCCTGCCCAAAGTATGGCTATCACCCCATCTCTTCTGTCCCTTCTCCCCCAACATAGGATTACAATGAAATATTCTAGTACAATTCGGAAGGATGCAGTTTGTTACATTTAACATTCAAATGACAAGTTTAGGTGAAAATAACATGATTTATCAAGATTAAACATGCAGCTTCTAATCCAGGAAATACTTTGCTCTCTAAAAGATAAAATGAATGTATTTGAGGAACTGTTCTACAGTTACTGTTTCAACTAGAGTCTGTGGGTTCTAACAACACTCTCTCAGGACCAGCCCTCCTCTGAAGTTAAAAATAAGTGCAAGAATGTTCAGGTATAGGCACCCCATTAATAATAAAAATTGGAAAACAAAACTCAAAGTTGATCCTTATTCAGGATGGTTGTCATGACGCTTATGGTTTCATTTGGCTTCGGGAAGCTGCCATATAAAACCAAAAGCATCATGACAACCATCCTGAATAAGGATAGTTGAATAAAGATTACTTGCTGGTGCATGCTGAACCTTAGATGTTGCATGCTCCTGGACTCCTATCCCTCAATGGCCAGCTAGGAGGGCAGAGGAAGCACAGGCTTCTTTGTCAGCCATGGTGGTATTTCTTATCCAGAGGCCAACAGCCACAGCCGCAATCATCGCAGGCAAGCAAGCCTCAAGTGAGCAGCAAGGATTCTTCCTTTACTTCAGGTTTCGAAGGTCATGGCCTAACTGCTTCTTCCCCTTCTGAACTCCTTTCTGGAGCTTTTTGGTGAATCAAAATGGAGTACTGTCCTTTTGGGGGTCACTGGCATCACCTGGTTGGGTCTTGATAGGTCACCTTTATGCAAACAAAGAACCTCCTTATTCCAGTAATTTTGGGCTTCGTAAATCCATTATTCAAAAATATATATCTGGCCAGTCAGCAGGTCCATAGATATTTTTAGACAGTTAAGGTCAAGGGTCAGACCATAGACACTATCTCAACCATCGTAAAGTCCTGACTCAAACAGAATTTGCAATAAAATGCAACACTAGCAAGAAGTTGGAACTGGAAAAATCCCACAAATCATACATTCACTCAGCCATGTATCTCGAGTGGCTGTTCCTATTTTACAGACAGATGCTTTAAACTTTGCCTTTATATTTTGGTATTCAGCCGTTCAACTTTGATCAGCATTTTTTCTAAACACACAATTTTGGAGTTTCTAGTAGTATCGGCTGCCTCTTGAGTACCCCCTTGTGGCCAAGGATGCCTTTGCAAGGCCCTGATAACAACTCCACTTTTCAGGGCTCTCCCATTAAATTCCCACCAAAAAGTCTCAAAGGCCTTCCTAGCCAGATTTTTATTTCTTTTTCATTTTCCCAATACAGCAAAGCAAAACTGAAAAAACAGCATAACTACCACCCTGCTGATCTTAGGTACTGTCCTCCGGGGTCTTTCTTCCCCAGCTCACTGCCAGGCTTTCTGTCTCTGGAAGTCTCAGCAACTCTCACAACCCTTCTTCACTAAAGCTACTTGCAGGTTCTGTAGTGAACCACCTGATCCAATCCAGGTGTGGTTCCTTTGTAAGCAGAGCTGACTAGCCCTAGGCCCTTCAGCCCTTAAGGACAAGCCTCCCTGTTACAGGATTCAATTTTATATGCAAGCTTATCTGCCTCACAACCTGTATTCAAATGCTTGTTTATGTGGTCAGAAATTGAATTCTCTTTAATAGAGCGTGCTGTTTAATCTTTGACCAGAGCTCCCATGCACTGTGGCGTTAGACTGTCCCTGTTATCCTATACAGTGTACTTGATAATCTTTCTTTCTATTAAAACTCTTTTGTTGGATCAGATTATGGTCATCTACAATAATCAGTGTCTTGTCTCAGCATTTATAATCCTTTTTTTTTATTACCACAGAATTAAACTTTCCATGAATTTTCATATTAGTAGTTTATGGGAAGGTATCTGATCTCATAAATTTGTCAAATGTTTTATGTACTTTTGTGGTCATATAGTACCTTGGATATACGGTACAACTCTCAGTTATGTCAGTGGGAGTTATGAGTGCAGATCAAGGACTGCATATGACCTTTTGTAAATGTTGAACATGTGGCACTCAAACGTGCTATTTTTCTGCAGAGGACAAGACTCCACAAACATTTTGACCACAACATCAATATTGTCCCCTTCTCTATCTCCAGACGTCTGCTTGCTGTAAATCTTCTGTACTTGTATTCATTCAGAATGCACCAGATCTTAGTACTGCAGCTTTTCTTATTTCTTGTCTCATACTGAGTTCTTACGTCTGCATATATTTAAGTGTTTTCTCTACCTTCTCCAGTTATCTCATACATTCTCACTACAGTTTTAATTGCTGAGGTTAGTTAACTACATCCAACTTTTTGTATTTAAAAAAAATTATTTCACTTCTGACATACTAGGTGATATTTACAATAAGAACACAGCTTCTGTTAGTTCAGTAATCTTTATTTCACTCCTGTTTTCTTTGTTTTGTTTTTTACTTTCACAATTGGGCAGCAATAGAGAAATCATAATATATTTGGATAGGGTGTGTGCAGTTTTAACTTAAGTACTGTTGAGTTAAACCACTTAGACTAAAATTAATTTAAAATATTATGCAACTCAACCTTTCAAAGTAAAGAAAGTTAGATTTTAACCTCCACATTCAACCACAATGACGTGCCACTCAAACATTGCCAAATTACAACTGCATTTCCTTCTTTTCTGGGTTTAAACAACACACCTATTGCTTTAAGGTTGTTTTATTTATTTATTTACTATAGATGAGGTGGCACAGTTGTGTATGGCAGTTTACAGCTATGAATTAAACTAAGATTTCTACCCTGGGGACTTACAATCTACTGTGCAACTTTCTATTAGCTGAATAGAATGTATACCATTGCCTCTTTGCTAAGTGGTAGCAGCCATTTAATGGCCTTGCAGGTTGGTTTCTCATTAGGGGAAATATCTATAGAGCTAGGCAGAAAATGAATTTCACAATCCACCAGAGTTTTTGAGATTTCAGATTTTTTTTTTTCCATTCTGAACTGCAATTAAAAATCAAAATCTAAAATTTTTTTGCAAACCTGTAATCTGAACATTTTGTTTGGATCAGATCACTCAAAATATTTCACATCAATAATTTCCTAATGTGTTGTTTTGTTTTCATTTTTTTAGTATAAGTGTACTATATGTTTTGAATAGAAAACTGTTTTGAATAGAAAAAATAAAAAAATGTCAAAACAGGATGTTTTTGACAATTGTCATTCTTTTTTCAAAAGAATTTCAATCTGAGAGAGAGAGTTAGTTTGTCATTTCATCAACTGAACCAGTTTGCAAGAATCTACGTTTTCTGACCAAAAAGAGCCCTATGTACTAAAGTGTACATCTAAATTTATTTAGAAACAGAAATATATCTACATCTTTTCTGGGGTGAAAAAAACATTTTAAACTATCCAACTCATTCCAATGCAACAAAAGTACAATGTTGCTGCTGATTTTAAGTGTTCATTTCTTCTTTTTCTCAAAGTAAATAACCAACATCCTCTAATTCTAGGTTTGCTCACTCTCTTAAGTTGAGGCTACAAGTCAATAAAACTACTCATGGTATTAAGTGGTATACTCAGTGTCTTCCAATTTGGGCCCTTCATAAACATTAGTGCTGGATCTGAATCAAACCCCAGAACTGAACTAACTTGAACAGTTCAAACCCTACGATTTGGTCTCATATCTAGTACTATATTTCTATGCACCCAAATATCCACAATGCGTCATTATCCACATATCCTCTCTCAAATTTAAACTTGGGAGATTTGGGTCCCAAGTAGTTTCCTTTCCTAATTTAATTAATGAAACTCCACTACTACCCTGAGTAAAGAAAACAGTGCCACATCACCGAGTCCGCCTTTGTGGGGCAGGAGTTCTTCCCCTACTAGAAAACAGGCTACACAGACCACCGCCCAAATCTAATGGACCTCCATGGCTTTGTGGGAGACCAGGGCAATCCCAGCAGAGGCCTCTTGCCTTGACACCAGCTCCGTGACATGGACTTTTATCATTAGGCCTGGAGTGGAGACAATGTATGCCCTCTCCTCCCTGGTTCTGGTTCTTCCTGCTTAGCTCACCCAGTCTTCATTTCAGCACCCTGGGTAGCCTCCCTCAACCGGGTCTGGATGGAGATTGGGATGCTGTGGATTTGAGGTGCTGTGGAGGCACCTGTACAAGTGTGAGAAGATCCTCACATAGAGGGGCCCCTTCCATTCATGGATCTAGAAAGGATGAGCTCTCATTAGGTATCTGGGAGATAACAGGTCCTATCATGCTCAAGTTACTCTCCTAAAACATTTTGCAGTAAAATAACATGGTGGTGGGTTCAGATTCAAATAATTGTAAAGTATGAATGTAGCAAACATCAAATGTGAATTTAAATTCTGATTTGTTTAGTAATAATGACTGTGCCTCTACTGACTGAAAAATATCAAGAAAGCAACTACTGGTGGTTGCTGTTCTTAATATAATGCTTGAGAATAATCCATAGCTTGTCAAAGTACATGAATGTTACAGGTGTAAAATCTGGTTAATGGCAATCTAAAGTACTATAATCATTTTCAGTATTCATTCTTTCTTAAATTAGTTTCACATCAGAGTAATTTTTTATAAAGCTACCTTCTACCAACCAGCAAGAAAATTTGAAAGACAAAATACTCTTGCCCTTAGTGTTCTAGTCTTTGTGTTCTCTAGTTCTAAAAGATATTTCATCCCTACTAAGTGATTTCACTTTTTAGTCTTCAAACTTAAAGACCTGTAGTATACATTAGAATTGCTTCTCAACAAAGCCAAAAATCTATTTCTGCCCTGGACACTGAAGATGTCAGTTCCTAAGAAAATAGCAGCCCCAAGAAGAGACGTTTCAAATTGGTAACTGAAAACTCCTGCATCTTATCATTTAACTTTAAATAGGGAAATGATGGGTTTATTCAGATATGAACCGATGCCCTTTGCCTGTCTTCATTGTGATCCAAATCATTACTGGTTGTGGTACGAGGATAAATTGTTGTTGTTTTGTATTTGGAATATTTTGCTTCTTTAAAGCCTCCAATATGAGACCTATTCTAGAATCTATGTTTTCAAACTATATTCATTTGTGTATCTTAAAAATAGGAAAATGTAGGCAGTTAACAAGTCGACAGTATTATATATGTATTTGGCATTAATATTAGTGAGCTTCTGTCATTTGACAATTATTTCCCTAGTATACCATATGGTAAAGAAAATGTTTTCATGCACCCACACATGACTAACATTTTATTGATAATGGCACACTGTGTAATACTACCCCATAATTGTTATAGATAGTCAAGCTTGAAAATCAAGAACCTAAATTCTCCTGTGCTCTCCTAACTGACAAGAAGCAGAACCCAGATTTCAAAAGAATATCTTGGATGAGATGCTGCTTAGCAGCTCTG
This sequence comes from Emydura macquarii macquarii, assembly GCF_026122565.2. Classification (NCBI taxonomy): domain Eukaryota; kingdom Metazoa; phylum Chordata; order Testudines; family Chelidae; genus Emydura; species Emydura macquarii. The sequence goes on along the minus strand of NW_027132618.1, from coordinate 2,580,327 downwards.
CACGTCTCCTCATTTAAGATAACTGATTTAAGAGGCTACTGTGCAGCACTGCTGCTCCAATTGCCTTTGCAGAGGCTGAAAAAGAGGCATCAACAACTCTGTGCTGCCTGTCTTCCAGCATTGTTGCTGCTACAGGATTTAACAGGTAGACGTAAGGCAGCAGTTCCAAACAGTCTTAATAGCATAACATATTTTCATTTAAATAATGTGACTTGTAACTTTCAGCATGCTTTACTATAAAATGTCACTTACGCCTCTCTTTCCATCATCGGTCTGACTTTGCATGCTATTATCGGAGCTAGTCCCTGTAAATTATATCAAGGTTTCTCCAGTGTTTGTAAGGAGGGACTTCAGCTTAATAGACTAGCTCATGGAACACTTCCTTGCTTATTCATGATCACATAGCAGACCTTTGTAGAGAGCAGAAACTCCATTTCACAGAGGATTTTGAGATTTCAAAATGTGTTTTACTATTCTGAACAAAACCTGAAATTCTCTGCAAAAGAAAATTCTCCAACCCCCGACCCCCAAATTTTGGTTTGGGTATATCACATTTTTTAATGAAAGTAGACAAAATGAGGAATCAGAGGCTCATGTTCTAAGTCACAATCAGCACAAGAGACATCCTGGAATGGGGTCCCTTTTAGGGCCAGTGCCACAAACTGTAGAACTGGGGACAGTTCTCAAGATGCTTTTACTGCTGTCATTTGACAAAAACACTTTGTTTGGCCTGCAACTTTATTTTATTATAATATATCATACAAAATTAAAAATGGAATGCACAGTTTTTCTCAAAAGAAAAATCGAAAGTCTTTATTCAGAAAATGTCAAAATGATTGGACCTTTTTTCTCCAAAATGACATTTTCCTAAAATTGACATGATTTCACAAAGCATTGAGATTTTGACAGAACTGCATTCTCTGGAAAATGGTTCTGAAGTTTTTCCAACCAGCTCTATCATCTGGCATTCCTCTGGTAACTGCAGCAATTTCATAGGGGGACAAAAATAACACCAGGAAATTATTTGGGGCCAAATTTGAAGGGCTTTTGAAGGGCTGAGCACTTTTAAGAATTTGGTTCTTCAGACACAGAATCCATCAGAGCAACAACCTAATAGTAATCTGAACAGTGGTGTCCAGAACTTTCTGCAGGTTGTGGACTGTAGCACTGATGCAGTGCTTAATGCCATAACTCCACCCCAGGGAGATAAGACTGCTAATCTCACTTTAGGTTCTCACCTATGATAAGCTGGATAACGTCTACCAGAATCCTGTGCTCAAAGGTATAGAGACTTGCAGGTCTTAATAAAGTTACTGCAAGAGGGAGTATTCCCTCTACAGAATGAGATGAGCTACTACTTAAACAGTTCTGCAGACTCTGGGCATTGAGATCAGGATCTGATTCGTACCCTCCAACCGGAACAAAATAAAACTAACACACCATCGTTCTCCAGTTTGCTATGTTGCTCAGAATGGAAGAAGAGAAGCATCCAACTGAATTAGACTCAACAAAGAGACATCTGCACAGTTCTGAGACTATATCTGAGGCAAACACAACATGTGAGTGGTATTTCTTCCTTGGACTGTGATAAGGACACCAAGTTGTGCTGTGACAAGGATTTAGTGTAAAGGAAGTCAGAAATTAGTTGAACAAATATCTGAGTTATAGCAGCCATTAACTTCCTTCTCTGAAAAGTTTTTAAAAATAAGACTGTTGGCTATAAACCTAAACCAACAGTTGGTTGAATCTGCCAATGCCACCAGAAGTGCTGGGAACTTAAAGTCTAATATCCATTTCCCAAGCAGGTCCAGGCCATGTTTAAAGTGCACAAACATAGGGCATATAGCAGCACTCACTGAGGGACAATCAGGGCTGATACCACTGATAATCATTATCCCAAGTGCATAGGAAGATGAAAATTAATCAAAAATCAACACACAGGAATCCCAAAAGAATTTAAGTAGATGCAAAGAGCCTGCTGCAAAAGAACCACACACTCCACATGCATATTTGAAAAGGATATAGCAGGAGGGATTCTTGGACCCAGCTTCATTACTACAGTGTCCATATAGGATATACCATGCCAGTATGTACTCCACATGAGATCTCAGGTGACCACCATTTTGGAGACATCCAACTTGAATCACTTCATCCTTTCCTCTGTGGGACATTAATCTACTGGAGATCAAAAGTACCAGTTTCCTACTCACCGTTTTAATTATCACTCCATTCCCACGTTCTTTCACTAAAATTGAGGAATGGGGTTCCAGATGAGTTAAACACACAACACAAACATGAGTGAAGTGCTTGTCAGTCTGAACACTTTGTCCAGACTATTAAACCAATATTTACAAATAAAAATACATTCAAAGATAATAGTCCCTGAACTGAGACTAATTTGCTAACCAAAAATGGAGCTAAATTCAGCACAAATGGTCAAGCTATATGATAGAATATTCTTATTTATAAATTATCTAATTTGAGAGGAACCTACTTACAGATCTCTGTGGTAATCATTTCCCCCCATACCATTAAAGACATTCCAAGTGAATTGTTTTCTTGAAAAATCAGCTAATGTGAAAGATTTCTATTTTGCTTTAATGGAAGTGCACTGTGCATGTGCACGCATTTGATGGCAGGTGCTTCTGCAGAAGCTGCACAGTCTCAGAAAACAGACCCCCGATGAAAGAATTTAGTCTCTAGAACAACATTGATTGGCAAAACTGTTATTGACTCCTGACCTGCTTTTTTTTCATTGATCTGCAAATGGCCTGAAAGCAGGGGATTTAAATCTGAAAATGAATAAAATACAATAAAAACTTTCATCTTTACCTCAATACAATCATTCACTGAGATCTTAAATGATCTTATGTGCAATTACAGGATGCTATTGTGGAAATGTCTCTTTATTCAAGAAGCAAAAATTGTTTTGAATACACAATTAGATCTATCTGTGCCCTTATACCATGACCATCACCATGACATGAGTGCTTAATATTGACTATTTTGTATAAAGAGCTCAAAACATTTAAATGGCTTCTTGCATAACACAATTGTCTGCCTCCTCCCCCAATTAAAATAGTTGATTCCCAGCCATTCACTAGTCTTCCTCTTGATGCCAATGGGATCCTAAGAAATGCCTTTATTTACCACTATGAATGGTAACTTGACTAACAATTAGTGCTGGATGACATAGGTTTACACCATTAAGAAGCTACATAACTATGGCAGCTCAGTTATTGCTTCCCTTAATGAAGCTTGCATTCCATATAGTAATAATATTTTGCTCACTTAATAGACACATTTCCTAATATTTTTTGGTCCAATAGATGTCAGACCAACTCTAGTAACAATATTGCACACCCATGACCACAACAGCCAGATTCCACTCTGTTACGCTGGAGCTGGATCAAAGTAACTAACTGAAAACAGACCATTGGTTCAATATCATGTGACAGGGCATGCAATCAGTGGGGAATAAAGAAACGGACTTAGGGAGGAGCACATCAGTGTTTAAGAACAAGCAAGACCTGTTTTCTCCATTTGTGTTTTATTGTAGTCCCAAGACTAGCTAGGGATGGATCAGAGACTCCCCTTTCTCCTGTGATAGAATGAATGGGAGTACTCAGTTTGGGGAAAGGATAAAGGTGGAGATGGAGGACCATCTTACATGAAGGGTGAACTCAGGGAAAAGTGGAGAGTAAGCTATCCATTGCAGCAGAGAGGAAGGATTGAAGCTTGTTGAGCTATGCTGCTATTACCAGAGTGGAGAGAGCTTGTTGTCACTCTTATGACAAAGCATTCTGGAAAAAGGAGGAGCCTCAGACCCTTGAAATACAGACTCACCTCCCTCAGTTGAATGAAAGACAGGTGAAGAAGGCAGCTGTTTAACTGAATGTCATCTGGGGGTGGGGGAAGAACCAGTGGGAAGAATGGGTAGAGGTAGAAAGGATCACCTTCCAAGATAGCTCTTTGGTCTCAAGCAACTGCTGAATTGTAGTACTGATGGAATCTGATATTTTGAAGGACTGACGTTTGCTTGTTATTTTTTGTGTCTTGTAGTGTGATAAACACACTGGCTTTAATAAAAAATCCCTCTGTACTGAGTACCTTTTGTCCTACACTTCTGAGGTGGACTGGGGCACCCTGATGCTCCTCTGTGGTCATATCACAAGTGATTGCCAGAGTGGGATGTGTCTGTGGGGAATCTGGAGACAAGACAACAGAATGGGAGGTGCTGGATTCTGGTTGGAAGAACTCGTATTTTTCGAGGAGGAGGAAAGGAAGATTCCAAACATTAGTTTAGAGGAGGATGCCCAAAGTCACTCCGCTCCTGGGACTGGAATGGAACGAGGACTGTTCAGAAAAATACTTCCCTGACAGAACAGGCATCCACTGCTCTTCCAGCATTTCTTGAATTGGTAGCAGAAAGGATTGAGTTTTGGGGACTGCAGGTAGGGAGCTGAAAATATTCCTGCGTTTGGCTAGATCTGAGAGAATCCTGAGGAAAAGAACTGTGCTAGACATTCCCTCCCTTCACCTCCAGGCCCAGGGATACAGCAGCATGCAGTTCCAGACCAAACCTCTACATAGGGAAGCAGTTTGAAAGGTAAAGGGAGTCCACTAAGAGGATGGTAGGAAGAAAGTTAAAATTACTTCAGTATGTGGAAGGGGAGAATAGTGAACAAGTCTTCACCAGGGTGCAGGGCAATATCATGTGAACTGTTGCAGGATGGATGAACTATTTACCTAGTACCCCAGGTGGCAGGGAAGGCTTCAGAAGCCCATGAGTAGGTATTTGGTGAATAATTGTGCAGAAGAGAAAATAGCTCTTCTGTGAAGATGAGAAATTAGTGAAGAAACATAGTGCCAATAGTCTGAGCATACCATCAGGCAAAGCACCCACTGAAACCCTGGCGTATCTTATTACCTTAGAAGGATGTGGGCCAAACAGTGGAACAAAGATCACATTCTCAGTATGGTGATCAGAGAGCAGTTCCTGATTATACTGGGGAGAGATGTTGGTACCTGAATGTGAGAATGACTAATAAAAAACAGCACAGAAATGGCAAGTCTGCAGTAGAGACCTATTTAGAATACCAAGTTTTGTTGTCACCAAAGACTGTTTAGAATCCATCTGAAACTTCAGAGGCAACAAGAGTGGTGAGAATATGGGACTGGAATTGTCCAAAAAGAAAAGTGGTGATGTGTAGCTAGCTGAAACCAAGGTGGGAGAAAGGGAAACCTTCATTTGACTTTTTATTGTGATCAAATGAGACTTTAAACTGGTGCTTGTTCTGCTCATAGGAACTTATATTGTGTTCATAGGAGGAGCTTGACACCAATCATTTGGGTATATCACCCAGAAATGCTTTGTGATACTGAATGTCCAGCTGGTAAGAGATTCCTGGTTACTGGAAGATCCCAAACTCTTGTTTATAGTCAATAGATCTCCGTAAAGGATCTAAATCATCTAAAATTATTTTTTTTTAAATTGTGTATATGGGGACTGGAGAATTTTCCTTACTATGTGGTGGCACTTAATATACAAAAGTGAGCTTTCTGTGGCATATTATGCAGCATTTAAATTATGGTGCCAGGCCTCCCATATAACTTGGTATGAGGCCAAGATCACCACATCCTAGTGAATTGACTTAGGAAAACACCAATATCTTGTGTGACAATAAGGGAAGAAGGATGTCCTTCATTGAATTGGACCAGGATCTTTTGTGGGAAGTGGAAAAGACCCACGAAAGTGGGATGCAATAGAGAAGGATGAAGCATAAAGGAGAAGGAAATTAAGACTGCTAAGGGAAGAGGAGTTGGAAGTGGCAGGTTTATGGACTGTGTGGCTCTGGCAAACCAGGTGCCAGCTTATGCCAAGGCCCCTGTGTCTCAACTGAACACTGACAAATACATAGCTGGAATTAGTCTGGCTCACCTGTGTGTTAGTATTGTTAAAATAGGCAATACAGTTATTAAAAAAAAAAGTGCTTAGTGTTTACACGCTATGGAATGTTTGTAAATTGCTGTAGGCATTAATCTCACTTATAAGGTCTGTAACCCATATTGTAATGTAATATCTGAGCATTTGCATTGTAAGCTTCCATAACTGTGTAAATCATCAGACAGGAAAGAAATATGAATTAGTGTGAAATGCTGGCTTCCAACAGAAGGTGTTAGGTCCTGCCTAACAGAGAGCCCATCAACAGTAGACAAAGGATTGTAGAACACCAGAGGACAAAATATTTTGTTGATTGCTTCTCTCCCCCCCACACTCCATGAAGAGAAGACAATTCCTCCCATCAGCTAAATTTGCAACCCAAAGTAGAAGGAGAGGAAGGGAATAAATTCCTGACAAGGAGAAACTGTATTTCTCTATGTGGCGTGGACCTCAAAGGAAAGGTTTTCTGAGCATATGCAAGAGATCCCCAGTGTTTAGCCTAGGTTAGCCCTAAGGGACAGGTAGAACTTGCTTTCTATACAAGCTTCTATTACCTTTTGCAACTTAAGAAATGTTTCAAAATCTGTCCTGAATGCCAGAAGGTAACCTATAGCATGAAAAGTTACCATGCACCTCTTATTTGTTTACAGTAAATGGGACACCAATCCTCTGAAACAGCCAAAATATACTGGATCACTTTTCTGAAGAGATTATAACTGATCAGAGGTCCAATTTTATATCTCCAATTATGCAACAGCTATATTGGTAATTACATGTCAGCAGGACAAAACCAATCCACGATCCACAATCTGATGCTCTTAAAGCAAGATTTGAGCAGGTGTTGAGATGGATTTTTTAGAAGTTTATTAATACTACAGGGCCAAACTAAGATCAGTGGCTCTTATTTTTGTTGTTTGCCTAGAGGGAAGTGCAGCAAGAGTAAATGGTTTTGTTTTGTTTTTCCACTGTTTGAGCTCTGTTCTGACCAAAAGTGAAGACCCCCTAGACATCTGGGTAAAAAGCAGGGAAACTGAAGCCAAAACAATTGAAGGGCGTGGCTAATTACACAGTATAGATTAGACCAGTTGGCAGAAATGAGAGATCTACTGCTTGAGACATCTCAAAGAGGCCCAGGGAAAGCAGAAGACCCACTATGTAACTTAAGCTAGAACTATTGGACTTTATATTTCAGGAAATTTTGGTTTGCAAGCTTTTGGCCAAATGACAAAGCTCCTGTGAAATCTTAAGGGAAGTTGGAGCAGTGATATAAGAGGAGCAATTCCAGATAGGATCTTGTGCATGCATATGTTCTGAGAGTGCAGAAAACAAAGGATGGAATCCTAGGGGAGCTGGGCTGCTATGGAAAGTTAGGGGAGAGAGGATATGGAAATGGATTTTAATTCACTGACGGACAAGGAGGTGTCTTGTTTTTTGAATCTGCCACTTACAGAATTTCAAGAAGAACTACAAGGAAATGTCCTGAAGGATTGTATTGAGATTGTCCCTGGTCTCACCACAAACAACTACCTTGATGAACCATGCTATCACTTTAAAAGATGCCATTAGCATATATCAGTGCCACAATCACTTTTTATCAATGAATGACAGCAGGAAGTGCAGTTATGCTAGATGCAGACTCGCCCAGTAGTTTTGGGACTAAAATGATTACAATTCTGCATAGACTTCCAAAAAGTATCTAAGTTTGACTTGAATCTAATACTGCCTATTGATGATTGTTTAAGCATCTACTTTGGCTAAATATTTGTCCACCCTTGACTTACAGAAGAGTTACTGGTAAATAAGTTTCTCCCAGGAGTCAAAGAAAGAAACTGCATTTCAACTGCCTAGACAGGGGTACCAGCTTCCTGCCCTTCCTTTTGGAAGAAAGAGGGGCTAGGTTTCACAATTTAAATGGCCATTCTTCTGAGGGGTAGAGAGATCTATGGTGTAGTTGGTTTGGACAACAAAATTGTTTATAGGGCCAGTGCTACCTCGTGGTTCCTTCTCTCTTTAAGAATGGAAATCCACATTGGGGGGTTTCTCCCCTTCTCAAAAGATGGGATATTCCACTAAAGGGAGGAGGTCCATTGTTAAGGGGTCTCAGTCTCTCTCTTCTCATTCCTCTGGGGCATAGGCGTTGCTGGTGTCTCTTCTCCTGTACTTCCTGGGCGATGGGATGTGTTTCTTGGGCACTGATTTGTTTGTCTCCCCAGCTCTAAGACGAGGTGAGGGTTTCCATTAGCTCCACCCTAGAGCACTGCAAGCCCCTTATCTCCTTGAGCTAGGCAGTTACAGGGGCCTCCTGACTCTGCTTCTCTGCCTAGGTTGATGAAGGCTAACACCGGGTTCCTAGCCCCCCTTCCACTTCCCTCCTGTGCGCGGGGCTCTTTCCTTCCCCCGGCCCCCCAAGCTGAGCTCCCGCAGCTGGGTGCTGTTTGCCTGCGGCTGCTTTCCAGGGGCTCGGAGCCGAGCGCCCCCGGTTATGTAAAGCCATTGCGGGAGAAGCCCTGCTCCGAACCCGCCCCGCTCCTGTTCGCCCGGGCCCGGCGACGCGCGAGCGCCCAGGCCGGCTCACGGCAGCGCCGGGTCGGAACCGTGCCGCTGGCCACGTGCCGTCTGCCGCGCAGGGAGAGGGGCTTACGGGGATTTAAGCGCTTTAGCTCGAACGAGGTTATTTTTGTTGTTGTTGTTTTTAAAGCAGCTGAACGGCGAACTCAGCTGCCTCCCTCCTGCAAAGGGGGGCGGGCGGGGGGGCTCACTCTGCAATCAGTGCCTTTAATTGCAAGCCATTGCTTTCCGTATTGCCGTGTCGGTGGCTGTAGCACACCTCCTCCCACTGCTGCTTCTCTTTTCGCCCCCCCCCCCCAAGCCCCTTTTCTCCGCTCCACCACCAGCCATCAGGACAAGTTGCTAAGGAAACGGCTGCATGGCAACCGGCTCGGAGCCTGGGGGCCGTCTGCTGCTGCCGCTGAGCCTGACGCTGCTGCCGCAACTGCTGCTGCCGCCGCCGCTGCTGCTGCTTCCTCTGCGCTCAGTCTCCAGCGCGCTTCCCTCCTCGCTAGATGGTGTGCGAGCCACCCGAGAATAGACGCGCTCCGGACTCGGCCGACAGAAAGCGGGCGAGGCAGAACTCAGCCAGTGCCTTCGCTGCCTGGCTTGAGGGAAGACTCGCGCGAGCCGGGGGCTGGGGATTGAGAGGCGCTGGAAGCTGAGAGGACAGAGCAGCCCTAAGCAGGGATGGACATGATGATGTTGGTGCAGGGTGCTTGTTGCTCCAACCAGTGGCTGGCTGCCGTGCTCCTCAGCCTGTGCTGCTTGTTGCCCTCCTGCCTTCCAGGTGGACAGAGTATGGACTTCCCTGGGGCAGCTGTGGACAACCTGGTGGTCAGAAAAGGGGACACGGCTGTGCTTAGGTAGGAAAACGAGCCTCTTATTTACTTCTCTGTGCAAGTGAGTGTGAAAAGCCCTTTCCAGGCTGCCCCAGGCATTTCGGGGATGCGTGTTGGTTAGCTGGCTTTGGAAGAGGAGGTTTTATGTTCACTCTGAGCCTTAGAAAGATGGACATTTTGTAACACGCTCTGGCCTTTTTTTTTTTTTTTTAAATCTCCAAGTCCAAGCAGCCCTGGTAAGAGTAAAGTGTGAGGTCTGGGCGAGGAGGTGGTACCACTCTGAAACTAGTGCTCAGTCGTTCATGCCAACTCTTCCTATTTAGGAGGGATAGTTCCTCCGTTTCTAGGCAAATATTTCTCGTTTGTCCCTTTCCAAAACCACCCCAGGCCAGTGTATTTCAGTGGAATTAAAAGGCGTGTCCCTATTATTCTTCCCCAATATCCCTATTTCTAGATTCAGTAGCAGTACTCAAGTGGTCTCCCTTTGCTGCTCTGTGTACTCTTCTACTCTGTCAAGTTTGGGAAGTTTTTAAAATTTTCCCCTAGAATAAGTTTGCTGCTGCTTCTTAAGGTTCTGTCACTGCTTACTAAGCCCCTGAAAGCTGTAATGGCTCATCGGAGACCCTCTGTAGCCCAGTTACTTCCCTAAACCGAGGCAACTGCAGAATGAGCTTCTGCAAATAGCTGCTTCTGGATTAAAAAAAAATGTAAATGGCTACTCAGCGGTGTTCAGATCTCAGCAATTCTTCATAACTACCCTCCTTAGATGTTTGAAAACACATTATTCAGAAAATTGCTGTCTTCACATTCACTGTGCAATTTTGCATGTAGGAGTTGTATAGTCTAATATACATTTTCAGGTGTGTATCTTTAAATATGAAAATTGGGTGTCTTTGTATAATAACCAATGACCACAGGCAGCTGTAGTTTAATTCTATGGGTGTGGCATGTAATTAGGAAACTTAAATCCTGATCTACCATGGAAATACTGTCCTATTTTAAAATTTAGATTTTAACCAAACCTATTTTAAGAACACAGATTAGCCCTTGGGTTATAAATTCTGAATGACTGCTTAGTTAATTTATGTTTTGAAACAACTATAGACAGCAAACACCTTATTACAGAAGAATTTCTAAGACTTCTATCACTAAACATTAAATGGATGTAAATAATATATACTTGCCTTTTGAATACTAAGTTTGTTTATGGAAGTTTGGAAATCCCTAGTGCTGGATAAAAATTCTAGATGATGATTTTTGATGTCTGTTATAGGATCTGCAGTTCAAACATTCCTTGCCAGCATATTGCTCAGTTGTAAAGAGGCATTAAAGATTGCACTGTAGTAAAGTATATATGCTATGATTTTAGCTTTTTTTCCCTAATGATTAACATGAAAAGAACCATGTTGTAATGACAACTGCTAGTTCTAGTTTTACGCCATTAAGAGATTACATGTTTATGGTAGCTCAGTTCTTGCTTCCCTTAATGAAACTTGCATTCCATATGGTAACAATGGGTTTTTTTCCCAGTCCAATTGGCTGCTGCAAGATTTGTTTTCCAGTAATAGTGTACTGTGCCTAATGTATCTGAATCTTTCTATTTGACTCAAGTTCATTAATCTCCAGTTTTAATTTGAATTTTTGCAGTTTTAACTTTTTGACATATTTTACTTTGCCATGATAATACTTTATAGTATTTAAGAATCATTTTCTTAGTACTTTAGATTTGATAAGAATAGGCTGAATCATGATTTTTTATAAACCTAGACTTTAACCCTCAATAATTTTAAACTACAAACTATTTAGTTATAGACCATTTTCTTTTTCCTTTGGGAGTAGCTGATTTAGCCAGATAGATTGTTCATGGATTTCACAATTTTCATGTAAAATATTGCATAAGGTGTTTTTCTGAAAAAAACTGGCATTGTTTTAAGGCAAGCCAGTACTTCCCTTGAGTTTTCTGATGTTGTATCTGCTGAGAATGTGTCTATGCGGTGCAATTGACAGACTTTTTTTATTTATAGTAATATAATGTAGTTACACTCCTAGGGCATTCTAAAACCATGAATTCATTTGCTTTGGTTTCTGTGTTTTTGTAGACAGAACTATTTTGCTGTTGCATTTCCTAATTTAATTTTCAGTGTTTCAGATTTAAAGGTTGCAGAGAACAAGAGTTGAGGAGTTGCAGTTCTTATCTCAGGACAGAACTCAAACCAATAATTGAGGGTTGTTGGTTGTTCTGGAAATTAAAAAAGTCCTACATTAAAAATAAAAAGTAATACAAATGTTTGTGTGTCTCTAAGGGTTATCTGTTGGTGGCTTACAGCTAGAGTGTAGCACTACAGTATATTAAACTTTCTGAGGCCTAAAATTGTGAGTTCGCAACTCAGTACCTATGCAGCTCGATGGATTATATAACTGAAATTGGAGTTTTAAGGTCAAACAATCATTTTTCTCTCATAAGTGAGAACATATATGTTTTGGAAGAGAATACTATTAAGGATGGAGTACTCATCGCTACTTACCTGTAGAACTTGGAAGCCAAAAGCAAATTTGTGCTGAAATAATATATAGGGTATACATATTCCTTCCATCTCAACATAAATCATTCTTTCCTCTCTTTAAAGACATAGATGACTTACTACTTAAACCTATATTCTCAGCTCTTTCACATCTTTAGTAGGTTTTCTTGCTGATTGAAGTTTACTGTATTTCAAATTAATGAGATAACTTTAGAGGGAAAATGCACCATCACTAAAGGAGTGCATTTTCCAAAGGGGGTACAGGAGATGCACAGGGCTATTTGCAGACCTTCTTTGCTCCTCCTGAAATTTTCCCCAGAGGATATTCATATCTTAAATAAACACGACACTTTTTAATTAATAACAATATAAAAGGAATTTGTTTTATATTAGGTCTTAGCACTGGAAACAGAATATTGCTCTGTAAATACATAGTCTGGTGAGTTCAATGAAGTGATTAATTTGTGCACAGAAAAAGGAGCTTTTTCTTCCAGTTCTCCCAGACCATTGTATTTAGATTTTCTGGATAAATGTACACAACGGTACTCAAAGGTAGCTGTATATGTGTGATTCCAGGTTGGTACTGTGCATCTTTGTAGTGGAGCTCTGTTAGTGCTGACCATTGATTGTGTGGTGTGTGTATGTGCGTGCTCCCCACTTAGTGTCAGACTGCTCTCTGATTGTACTGCATTAGTTTTTTATTCCCTCCTTTGCAGCAGTGGGATCTCCAGGTGGAGTTACCTCTGTACTTTGCATGTCAAAATCAGAAAGCCTCTAATTAATGTGTTTAAAACCCTCAGTATGACTGTTGGTGTCAAGCATAAAAAGCCCTTTAAAAGAGTTACTCTGCAAGTCATCTCCTCACTTTTTGAGTCAGCATTTTACTAGATGATGAGAGAGATTATGGTAATTCATTTGATTTACAGGTGTCTTAATTATCTGATAGCCTGAGCATTTTTAATACTCTTGTTCCAAATACATTCAGATTTTCAAGATTATAACATTGCAAGAGCTTTTGACTGTGCTATTTAATTTAATTGCACAAGACAGTTAGGAATGGATTCTGGATTCAGTTTGTGTGTGCAGTTCCACTAAAGCAAATGGAGTTGCACCTGTGTAACTGAGGGCAGAATTTTGCCTCTAACTATTGTTACAAAGCTCTCCTTAGGATTCAAAATACCTTTTAGGGTGTCCTGTTGAAGTAAGCAGGAGACATATTTCGATAGATAGAGTACCAGACTGTATGAACTGCTATGAACTCATTTTGGATCTCTCTGCTTCTAAATCTTCTCATCTGAACAAGGCAAATAAATGTGGTGTTTTCCTTAAGTTCTTAGAGATTTACAGATAAAAAGTACCACAGAAATACTAAGTATCATCATAAATCAAATAACTAGTTTGTCCTTTCATTTTAGAAGTGTGGAGTCGTATTAATGAATAACAGGCACAGGTTTGTAATATTTTTCAAATGGTGATGGAATGCCATAAAACAAAGCACTAGAAAAACAAGCAGGGAACCGTCCTGCACTGGCAGTGAGGTGAATTACACCCCCTCAGAGGAAGGCCTCTTCCGTTTTGTAATTGCATTGATTTTAAGATCTTTGAGGTAAGGATTATGTATACCTCTATTTCTACAGCACCGAGCACAATATGGCTAGGCCTAGTTCTGACTGGATCTAGAGCTAGGTGAAATTTTTCACATAAATAGCTCCCCCCCCGGAAAATGCAGTCTCAATATTCTTTGGGGCTGAGACTTGAACTTGGATCTTCCCTCTGTCTCTTACCAGGTGAATATCCTACCCACCAACCTGTAGGATATTGTGGGCAGAGTTTCTCTGTCTTATTGAAGCCATTCTACTTTGTATAAATATTTAAATATTCATAGGAGCGGAGACTTGAACTTGGGACTCTGACATCACAGGTGAGTGCTCCAACCCCTAAAATATGGCATTTTTCTCTCTGGCCCAGTGTCAATTCAAGATATTAGGCAGACAGGAGAATTCAACCTGAGTTTTCCACACTGGGCTAAAAGTTGTAAGGAAGGCACCACTTTCTACTCCTCCTTTCAGGTTGAACAACGTAGAATCATAGTAATGTAAGAAGGGACCTCGTGAGGTCATTTAGTCCAGCCTCCTGCTCTGAGACAGCACCAAGAATACTTAGGCCATCCCTGAACAGGTATTTTGTCTAATCTGTTCTTGAGAACATCCAGTGATGGGCGTTCTACAATCTCCCTTGGAAGCCTGTTCTAATGCTTACCTCTTTTTATAGCTAGAAAGTTTTTCCTTATATCTAATTTAAACCTCCTTTGTTGCAAACTAAGCGGATTGCTTCTTATCAGTGGGCATGGAAAACAACTGATCACTGTCCTCTTTGTAAGAGCCCTTAATATAGTGAAAGACTTCTCAGGTCTCCCCTCAGTCTTCTTTTCTCAAGACTAAACATACCCAGGTTTTTTTTGTTAACATTTCCGCGTTGGTCAGGTTTTCTGAACCTTTTATTATTTCTGTTGCTTTCCTCTGGACTCTCTCCAATTTGTCCTCATCTCTCTAAAAGTGTGGTGCCAGAACTGGTCACAATACTCCATCTGAAGCCTAACCAATGTGAGTAGTGCAGGACAATTATCTTCAGTGTCAGATGTCAGACATGGCTGTTAATAAATATCAGAATATTAGCCTTTCTGCAACTGCATCACATGGTTGACTCATTCAATCTGTGATCCACTATAACTCCCAGATCCTTTCCAGCAGTGCTATTTACTAGTCGGTTATTCCCCATTTTGTAATTGTGCATTTGATTTTTTTTCCTTCCTTGCACTTGTCTTTATTGAATTTTTTCTTGTTGATTTCTGACCAATTTGTCAAGAGCTTTTGTTTGTTGGGTAATATGACTTTTTGGTTCAAAAGGCTTAAGAATTCCTTACTCAGAGAAAGCTCCCTTTAACTTCAGTGGGTATCATGTCTGAGCAGGAGGGAGTAATGCCTAATGTCTACATACCTCAACATTTGGTTCTTCCCCCTCCCCCGGCTGTGATTCTGCAGCCTGTCCCACACAGGCAGACCCTCACATTCATGCAAAGACTCACTGGACCACTAAGTCTAATGGAAAAGGAAGATGATTTTGAAAAAGGATTAAAATAGTATTGCTATTGTAATGGCTTAGTATGATGTCATTTACAATAAAAAGCCACCTCATTCGACAGGGCTGAATTCTACCCTGCAATGCACTGCTCCCATTGATCAGCAAGACTTTGATATAAGCACACAAAGCACCCAGAAGTGTCCCACTCATAACTGAGCAATGCATGAGAGAAAAGTGTTATCAAGAATATTTTTAGCAATTTAAACACTGCAAATAATCATAATTCTTTTAAAAACGTATGCAAACTGTAGTTATCTAATGACTCGTTTAAAGCCATTGTATAAAAGAAGAGAGCAGCAAAGGTTTGGATTATATCTGCAACATATTGACAACAGAAGCTGCAATTTTAGAACATTCATACTTTGTGGGAGGGAACAAATTAAAACCATTTGGATAATTTGAGATTAGGATGAGAATGGAGAGCTGCCTTGAATATATCTTTTCCTGTATTCCTTCAGCTATCAAATGAGTCTTGTTTATGAGTTTGTTACTGTCAGAGCTTCCCTTTACCAGTTCCTTGTTTTTGGACCTGCTTTCTGCCAATAATATTGCTGGGTGCACCTCTGGGAACTGCTGGAGGGTGAGTGCTACATATTTTAACCAAAGAGTATTTTACTGGATTTACTGCTCCTGCTGATATCATTTCTGGAAGAATTGAGAGAGGATTTTCCTCTTATGATAGTCACTTGACTGCAGTAGCCCAGGATTCAGCTGGGTATGTGGCCCTCTAGATTTTTCATGTCCCAGAAATCTGATACATTTTGGAAAGGAGGAGTCCTTAAATTGCCCATCTCTGGACATTGCAAACATAATCCCTTGAAAATATTTACATATAGGAGTTTGTTACATATCTGTAGGTGGTCAGTCTAGTTGTGAATATCCTCATCTAGATGACAATATTTCTTCAGACCTGATCTTTCTTTCTTACTAGTTCATGAATAGAAACAACAAAAGGATCCAGTTATGATGATGTAAATTTGGAGTAACACCTTTAAACCCCAGATTTGGACTTCAAGGCAACTATTCTGGATTTACACAAATGTGAGTTAGGGCAAAATTTGACTCCAAATAGCTTATTTACTTTCAAACAAATTTAAAGTGCAATTCAGTTTACATTTCTTATTATCTAAAATCTAAATCTGTAATAGTAAAAAATATTAGACCTACTTATGTACACTCTTGTCAAGGGTTAGAAAAAGTAAAGACCCATTTGCCCTTCATTTCTTTTTCAAATCCAAGTATCTAGGTGGATCCTTTTCAGTGATTCACCTGATGTTGTGTAAAGAGACAATGAAATTTCCAAGTCACTCTATTTTTAAAAGTAGGTAGAAGTGCTTGTCGTCTTTTATACAAATGTGGGAAAACTGATTATGAAATTCATGTTATTAAATTATTGGAGCATTATAAAATAATTTGATAAGATGTTTTCCATCAAAAGAATTAAATATGGAGTTCTTGTCTAAACTAAGAATTTTTAGATGCAGGTTTCTAGCTCCATTGGAAGGAGCAATGATGTGAGTTATAACACAGATGAGTTTTAAGTGGACTCAGGTGTGTGTTTTGCCATGGTTATACTAGAAAATGGTTAAAAATGCCTGAACCTTATCTATGTTACAGTCTGTACCAGTGCTAACAGTGGTGGAGCTACACCCCCTGGGAATTTTGAGTCTGAAAAATCCTGGTGCAGATGTAGCTGGTGAACTTTGCCCAGTGGACCGCATAACAGTTGACTGCTGCCACCACACACAGGCAGTTGTTAAGAGTCATTGCATGGATTATGCATTCTTTTGTCTGGATGGCGATTTGTAAAGGTGCTAACTCAAGTGGATGTCAATTATGAACTAACTTGGCTGAGAAGTTCAGAGTTAACATCCAGCCCAAACCTTTATTAGCTCATCTCACTGTTTTCAATAATAGTCTCCATGTGATTGTGCCTTCTGATTTTGGGCTGAGGTGATAGTGCAGAGGACAGTCGTGTCACAGGACAGAGACCAAGGATTATTGAAGAGAGAGTTGTTTTTCTGGCTATGGAAAAGTGTGTCTGTGGGAGGCACATTAGTATATGTAGTCTTGCTGCTGTTCTCACCTTCTCAGCTGAAGGTTCTGTGTATATAATGTACATAAATTTTCACTAAGAAATATCTTAAGATTTTAGATAAAAATTTAAGAAGTGTGTAAGCTTCGTAGGACTCTAAATCCTATTGAAAGTCAATGAGACTAGGTTCCCAAGTCACTTAGTCATTTTTGAAAATTTTGTCCTCTGGTATCAGCTTCTCTTTCAAAAAGAAACTGCCCTATAAATCTGGTACTGTTCAGCAAAGGAGCAACAATACTCAGAGAGGTGGGAAGGCAACTGATACATCCACTGAGGTCATTATTACACCATCATTCCAAATGCTGAATTCCTAGTGAAGTAACTGAGAGTTTTGATAGCAGAATATGGCTCTAAGTAACTGGCCCAGCATATTTTAGATGAGATTACATGTATTATCATTAGAATCCCTTTGATGCATGACCACACAGCTGCTGTATATATTTAAATTATTTCCTATTTTATCTTTCCTGCTTGCTTTGTATTCACATTTATTAATAGGGAGTTTGCTTGACTTCTCTGCCCCTATTTCGTATTCTTCTACATTTCAGGCTCATACATTAATCAGCTGTTTGTATCTTTACTCAGATCTTTCAGAAAATGTAAATGCATTTTGCCATATAAAGGTCTGTAAAACTAAGAGGTTGCTTAGGCAAGTTTTCACATTCCAAATCTATGCCAGTTATCAGATGAGTACCTTATAGCACCTGAAAATGTACAAGTAGTTAAAATATTCTTAATTTGCTCTGCAATTATTTATTTTATCTATCATAAATTTTTCAGATAGTTCCTCTAAATTCTATCACAGA
Organism: Emydura macquarii macquarii; assembly: GCF_026122565.2. Classification (NCBI taxonomy): domain Eukaryota; kingdom Metazoa; phylum Chordata; order Testudines; family Chelidae; genus Emydura; species Emydura macquarii. Next base: position 2,562,430 of record NW_027132618.1, on the reverse strand, counting down.
ATAAGGAATCTGTAAGATACGAATGGTGGAATTCTATCCATTCAAGACATGCTGTTTTATATAAAAAAGAAACAGAGGGCTTTAATATTTTTAAATTACTTTTTTGTCATTGTGAACAAGAGTTGAATAGGAGATGGAATAATCAATTCCAGGGATGCAGGCTGTTGGTCCATCTGGGCCATGGCCTCCATTACAGGCTATTGGGAGAAGTATTGGATTGGCTTGCTGCTTTCACTCTCAGCAGGGATGTGACTCAGTGGATCTTGGCCACACCACTAGCACATCAACAATTCACATACACAGTGAGCTGTGGAAACCTGCCACCAGGCAGACTGCCAGATCTCCCTACACAATGACTCCTGCAAACCTTCTATAATTGAATTGAAGACTTTACTGTGATTCTGATCCTTGAATGGAGTGCAAGGGGTGTCCCAGAGTTAGACTCTACATGGCCAAATAGTTTACAGTACATCCCAAGTGTAGACTGCAGATGTAACTATGTAGAGTGAATTATAGTACTTTAATCTTGAGCTGACCATTTACTTTCAAAGATAATGTTCTGCCCTCCTTAATAGGTGCACTGACAGCCTTCACCAATAATTAAAGCCACTGATTGTCAGCACCCAAGAGGATCATGTTATGGTCCAAAGTCCTCCTTATACCCTCTAGTACAGTGGTTCTTAACCTTTCCAAACTACTGTACCCCAGAAGCCTGAGTCCCACCTCCACGGGGCTGAGGCATGTAACTTAGTTTCATGGCGCCCCTGTGGCTCCAGGCAATTGCCTTTCTTGCCACCCCCAATACCAGCTCTGCACTTGCGACCCCTCTAAAACCCCAGGTTAAGAAACACTGCTCTAGTACCTCAGTGAGCAACACATTCCACACCTCAAATGGTGAAGTCCTTGCATTTGTCCTCTCGAGAGATTGCTCTACTATAGTTAAAGGAGGAGATAGTTGGACCTCAATCTGAACCATTTTTTCAGAAAAATACTTTAAAATGTACATACAACAGGAGGGATTCAAATCTGCAATTGAGTGGAGACTGCCTGGATTAATCTGTATGTCCAAAACTGGAGACACATCCACTGACTGAGATTTTGCTGATAACCTTCATATTTGTTTCCTGTATAGCTATCACAAAGGATTAGAAAAAACATTTATGATGTAATTGACCAGAATAAGACAGAAACTTCTAATGGTGGTCATCTTTTCTCTTGCTTCATCTGTAAACCAAGATGACTTGAATAGATAAAGTTGGCAAACAGAATGCTCTTGGATCTAGAAGAGAGAAGAGAATAAAATATTGTTAAACAGTCCTATACTAAGCTGTTGATGGTGGCCTGTTGAAAGGACAAAGCAATTCTTCACAGTTCTCTTAAAAACTCTCTGATTCTATTAGCCTCTGAGAATAAACACTCAAAACAAGTTCCTTGTCCTGACTGGAAAGGCAAACTCTCCTTCAAACCACAGGAGATAACTCATTGCAGGGCAAAATTTCCAGTCCTCCAATGCCAACCCAAACACCAAATCATGAGTGTGTCTGGCTGCATGAGTTGATTTTATAAACTCTTGAGACGGTCACTCACCAGTTCTCTGCCTATTAATCTATCTTGCTGGGACTTATTCTAACAGTGCAGAACCCTGGGTAGCTGCCACTTTTTAAGAATCAATCAAGCAGAAAAATGTTTCCTCCTCCTCCTGCCAAAAGTTTAATTTCCTCCTAAAAGTTACAACTGAGTCCCCAGAACAGCAAGATTAATTGAAGGACCTGGATTTACATGAGGAGGGATATGTAAAATAGTTTAAAAATGTTTAAACATCACTTTAACATTCTTAAAATGGTCTTGCCTTAGCATATATATATATCTCATATTTACAGCACATGGAGCAAAAGTACATGTGTGGCAGCTGTATTTGACATGACCTATACTCCTGTTTGGGGTGCAAGGCTGTTTTCAGTTATTAAACTGGTAGGGATAGAGATTTTTTTGATAGGGAGCACTTCCTGTTAACAAGTTCTGTGTACACACGACAACAAATAAGATATGCAATTAGTCTGGGTTTAATTGTTAATGAAGCGGTTGCATTTTTAGCTCCTATATATTTAGCTTGGAGAGGTAAATTGTGGGGATATGTGAATATGCATGCCAATGTTTCAGATGTATGGCATTGTGATTGGCTGAAGTTTGTTTTTTGAAGCTGCAAAACTGATTTACAAATAGAAAGATAACAAGAACATGTTGTGCTTTATAAGAGGAAAAACCGTCAATCTCTTTTAAAAGATTTTCCCTTGGCAACAACAGACAATCTGATGGTCAAACAGGCAAACAGCTATCATTAGTCATGCATAATTAAAACAAAGAGTATCTAACTGGTAGCAGTAACAGTTTTATCTAGGAAAAATCTCACCTACAATATCTCTTGCAGAAATTGCCAATAGTTTTGTTGTTATGCAAATACCAAGTAAATATATAATATATTTGTGTACAGTACTCCGGGATTTTTCAATATTTGAGTAAATAAATGTACAGGAATAAGAACTACGTGTGATATAGTATAACGTCTATGATATAGTAGTTAAATTTACATAAAAGTAATCTTGTTATATAGTCAACAATATGCAAAATAACTTATTCCCTTGAGAAAACATCCACGTCATACATAATCTACCAATGTGTCTTTACTGATCTTTCACTATGTACATGGAAAGCATGTATTTTATTGTTTAAGCTATTGTCAAAGTAGAATGTACTTTACAATCATAATAGATTCTGAGAATGAGGACATTCTTCTTAATTGGCTACTGTACTGGGAACTGATTTTCCTCTCACATGAATGTAATTCCATTAATGTAAGTAGAGTTACTCTTGGTATAAAAGTGTACAAGGCCTCTGGTCTTTAACTTCTAAGGAAAGATTAATAATTTTGTCGTGTCATTTGTTTTTACCGACCAGTCTGAGCATCAGCCTTGCTTCTGCTGTTATTCACTTATCAGGGGATGTATTTCTTTAGAAGACAGTCCCACTATCCTGAAAAAAAGCTAGTTTCTGGCCTGTATGGTGTCTGTGGATGTGATGCAGCAGTGTGTGCGGAACTGAAAGGGGTTTGGGCATTTGTTGTAGGGTGCTGGAGAAAGCTAGTGAGAGACAGGAAAGAGCTGTAAGAGAGACTGGCCACCTGAGGGAAGTGTTCTTTCAGAACAGCTGTGGAAAGTGAATTGCTGTTTCTTATTTGTAGGGGATAGGGTATCTGCAGGCCTGCAGTACTATGGTCCAGGGAATCTCCATGTCTCCTTTTTGACCTGGTGCAGACTTAATGTGGCTAGCTGGAACTTGCACGCTGAAAACAGTTTTCGCCATTCTGGGAAGGAAGAGGCAGTCAATGTATGAATGAACAAGTAAAAGCTAAGGCTATGGTACACATTGATGGTGGCAAATTCACCACCATCAGATCGAACTATCTGGATTGACTGAGCAGAAGTGAAGACCCGCTCAATTGACCTGGCAGTCGATCTATTAAAACCACTTCCAGAAAAAGTGTAGCACTGCGTCAATGGGTACGCATTTCCCATCGGCTCAGCATTGTGAGAACAGTGCGCAAAACAAAAGTTACAAAGTCAATGAGAGTTACACAAGCTTCTCTATGTAGCTTGCGTATCTTCCATAGATTGCCGCCGAATTCTCGGGGAAATGTAGACCAGGCCTAAGAGCTCAAACATAAGCTCACTAAAGTTAATATCAACGCTCCCTTTGACCTTAATGGTGCAAGACAAAGGCCTAAGTGACTAAACAGAGGCTAGATTCCAGAAAAAAAACAAACTATGGTGGCTACTCCAGCAGGTTGTTTCAGTGGCCAATTTAAAGATTAAAATAGCTCAGCATACATTAGGGCTTGTCTTACTATATACCGTTCATGCAGCCATATAAATATAGCATTATGGTAGCTCTGTTAGTCCCAGGATATTAGAGACAACGTAGGAGAGGTAATATCTTTTATTGGACCAACTTCTCAAGCTTTTGCACTTACACAGACTTTGTCTCTTTCACTGACAGAAGTTGGTCCAATTAAAGATATTACCTCGCTCAACTTGTCTCTAAATATAGGCACATGTTCATGGCAATTTGAAACGTATCTAACTTCTCAGCTTTTTTTTTTTTTTTCCTACCAGTCATTGACCAGTCAAGTATCCTTGACTTCCCTCTGGGCCCTCAACTTGTCCACATAATACTTGACTGACAGGGAAATTCCTTCTTGTTTGTTGTTCACTACAATATCTGACGTTCTGAACAGTAATAATTGCAAGGAAAATATCCTTTGTCCACGAGCTTAAACCTTTAAAGAAATATTAATTGTACTGTTCTGCAGCTTCTGTGAGTTGAATTATCTAAATGTTGTGAAATGTAGCTATATTTATGGATGAGTGCATTGACTACTGATTAATCTCTTAGGCTGCATTGGTTAAAGATTTAGTCTCCTGCAGGCTACAGCATCAGGAATATTAGTAGTATTAATAGTCCCTAAGACCACACAAGAAATAATTCCAGTTTATTACAAGTTCCTTTATTAATAAATTCACTAAACAGATAAACTCTCTCTCAAATACTAAAATATAATAGCAGATAGATAGAACTAAACACTTTATTATGACTGGCATCATTCACATCTCCTTCTGGGGGACTGTAGAATGTCAGACAGTCATTCTCGTCATTATAGTTATCATTGTCATCCTGGCATCCCCCTGTAGGTTTCTTTGCTCCGCGCACAGGCATACCAACTCCTTTTATTCTGGATAACGTTTATACCCACTAAGGCACATACATGCACAAAGGGGTTCAACCCCTTTTTCTTTATCCATACTTTCATCCCTCATTGATTTGAGTTCCCCATTTCTCATTGGCTATCCCCTTAGTTTCCTTTATTCTCACTGTGCATCTCTGTAAACAAGTCTCCATAATAACCTGCAGTTACTGCAGAATTTCTCATGATGTTACAATCAAATGTCTTGTGGTCTAGATGGGTACACTGTGGCATATTTTCCCAAACATCACCCACTGGCCCATTCTTTACAGTAATCTTGTAATTTTACTGGTACAGAGTTATTCCTAGGTCACATATTTGTTAACCCTCCTGAGGCCTGGTATGGCTGAGCTGAAATCTTATAGGCCTCAGCCTGAATGCCTTGAATTACAGCCTTACTTTGCTTGTATGTATATACCTAATACACACTCATCATTCATAAATACTTATCAACCTTTACACTAGTATGATCCTATCCTACTTAAATCTGTCCATCACACATTAATTGATTATACTTAACCACAACCATAAATCTGCTATTAATTGAAACAACTGGCTACACAAAATATTTGGTCTCCTACTGCACTTATGCTTTTACTTCCTTGAATAATGAAGAATGAAAACCATATTAGGGGGATGAAAATCAAATAATGTAATGTAAACGAACTTTAGACAATCACTGTTAAATTGATGGTTTTTCATCTAGTGGTCTGACGTGACTTTAGTTACTTTTACAGTATTCCGCATGGACAATGGTCGATATCATAAAATGACTACACATGAGCACTACTAGGCATAATTTGGAGACATTTAGGAAATATTAGATCACCAAGGTACTATTATAACTCAGGACTCTTATTTTCATATTTCATTTTTTCGTATTTCTTTGAATTAGGTGAAATACAAAAGTAATGTCAGGGTTTGGAGGTCCAAAATAATTATTTTTAGAAGTAAAGTGTTGGCTTTTATGCTAAAGCTGTTAATTTTATGCAGAAGTTGATAATTTCCACAAGAAGCTAAATTAAAATACTTTTCTAACTTGAATGAATTGACATGCATCATCAGTTGCATCTTCAGTGCGTATTCTGGAAAGTCGCTTGTCATTTTTAAACAAGCTTGCATATTACATGGGGGAAGGTAATTCTTATGGCAGTAGTAGCTCAAACAACTTTTTTGTGGTGATGGTGGTTTGCTTGTGGCAATGGGAAAGAACCACAGAAGACGTCACTTTCTTTTAACACTGAACAAGGAACATCATTAGGATAAGTGACACTGTATTCTCCCTATTCTTACTCTCTCCCTCTCTTTCTGCTTTATTGTAGCAATTTCCCTAGAACCTTCCCTGGCTGTGTGTCCTGTTCGAAAGAAGTGTTACATGTTCCCTTCGGCCTTTGTCTATACAAGAAAAGTTTCATTGGTTTAGCTAAATAAATTTAGAATCAACCTAGATAAATCAGTGCAAACCACAAGGCAGACATGCTTACATTGGAATAACCCTTGCTTAACTTGCTTTAGCTTCTGTCAGTAAATTGGCGAGTTAAGGACTAAACCATCCCAGACTGAGGTGCCAATAGAGGAGGTTTTGGAACAAATTGATAAATGTAACAGCTGTAAGTCACCAAGAGCAGAGGATTTTCACCCATTCTGAAGGAACTTAGATATGAAATTGCACAACTACTAACTGTGGTATGTAACATATTGCTTAAATCAGCCGCGGTACCAAACGACTGGAGGATCGCTAATGTAACACTGAATTTAAAAAAAAAAAAAAAGGGGGGGGGGGGGGGAACTCCAGAGATGATCCTGGCAATTACAGGACAGTAAACCTAACTTCAGTACCAGGCAAATTGACTGAAACTGTTTCTGGGGCTGGGCTGCTGAGTGGAGCCGGGCAGGGACGAGCCTAACTCATCTGGGACAATGCATTGCCTTGGAGAGTAGACAACGGGGCAGAGGCTCAAGAGAGGGGGCCAAGCGGGAGTGCGGGGGTGGAGCATGGGAGAGGTCTCAGAGGAGGTGTGGAGCAGGGGTGGGGTTCCTCAGCCCAGTTTCCCCAAATGCAGGAATCATTAGCCACCCATGGTGACCCAGTTAATATTAGCATACTTGGACTTTCAGAAAACCGTTGACAAAGTCCAACACCAAAGGCTCTTAACAAAGTAAGAAGTTGTGGGATAAGAGGAAAGATCCGGTAGCTGGTTAAAAGATAGGAAACAAAGGGTAGGAATAAATTGTCAGTTTTCACATTGGAGAGAGGTAAAGAGCAGGAACCCCCAAGGATCTGTATGGGACAAGTGCTGCTCAACATGTTCATAAATGATCTGGAAAGGGGGATGAACAGTGAGGTGCAACATTTGCATTTGATGCAAAATTACTCAAGATAGTTGAGACTAAGCAGACTCTGAAATTTTACAAAGGGATCTCACTAAACTGAGTGACTGGGCAACAAAATGACAGATGAAATTCAATCTGAATAAATGCTAAGTAATGCACATTGGAAAATATAATCTCAACTATATATTAAAAAGGTTGGAGTCTAAATTAGCTGTTACCAATCAAGAAAAAGATCTTAGAATCATTGTGGATAGTTCTCTGAAAACATCTGCTCAGTGTGCAGTGACAGTCAAAAAAAAGCTAACAGAATGTTAGGAACCATTAGGAAAGGGATAGATAATAAGACAGAAATTACCATAATGCCACTATATAAATCCATGGTACGCCCACACTTTAAATGTTGTATGCAGTTCAGTTTGCCCCATCTCAGAAATGATATATTAGAATTGGAAAAAGTACCGAGAAGGGCAACAAAAATGATTTGGGTATGGAACTTCTCCTATAAAAGGAGAGATTTAAAAGACAGACTGTTCATCTTAGAAAAGGTGATTAGAGGGATATGACTGAGGTCTATAAAATCATGACTTGTGTGGAGAAAGTGAATAAGGAAGTGTTATTTTCCCTTTCACCTAACACAAGAACCAGGGGTCACCCAATGAAATTAATAGGCAGCAGCTTTAAAACAAACATATGGAAGTACTTTTTCATGCAACCCACAATCAATCTGTGGAATTCATTGCCAGGGGCTGTTGTGAAGACCAAAAGTACAACTAGGTTAAAAAAGAATTAGATAAGTTCATGGAGGATAGGTCCATCAATAGCTATTAGCCAAGATGGTCAGGGACGCAGCCCCATGCTCTGGGTGTCCCTAAACCTCTGACTGCCAGAATCTAGGACTTGCATGACAGGGGATGGATCACTTGGTAATTGCCCTGTTCTGTTCATTCCCTCTGAAACATATGGCATTGGCCACTAGTGGAATACAGGTTATTGGGTTAGATGGACCATTGGTCTGACTCATGGTCTGGTGGCCATTCTTATCTATAGAGTGGTTTGGAATCAATTTAACTAGATCCATTTTAAAACAGTTTAGTAATACTGGTGCAATGTTTCTCAGAGACAAAACTGTAGAGTATCCTTTGATACTGTCTATTTTGAAGGTCTTTAATTTTCAGGAGGCTTGGAGAGAGCATTAAAAATATGAGCTAGTCAATGGAGCAAATCATCAGAGTGTCCAGGTAAAATAGTTCTGATCATATGTGGATTTTTTTCACCATAGGTTTAGTTTTAGTTTTGAAGTTTGGATTGGATGAAGGGAGCATGAAAATTGAGCCTTTCATGTTTAATTTGCGGGGGGTGGAGAAATCTTTACTTCTAACAGTTGATGTCCAGAATGCTAAGTGATTAATCCAAATGTGCATCCAAATGTGCATATTTATATATTTACTGATGGTTATTGTATATATTACAGTAATTCAAAAGGCTTTAATTTTATTACTGTTTTTTTCCTCTGCTTCTCTTCCCTGCCTCACCTTCTGTATCAAACAAAGAAATAATAAAACAAGCCAACTTCTGTTTCCAAAAGAAGAGACATGATGGCCAGCTGGCACTGTACTATGTTGGCTTTAAATGAGGGGTGGGGGAAGAAGCAGTCTTGTTTGAGACATTCAGCTGGATGATTGTTGTGTCAACACTTTGTGATATTTCTTGATGATATCATGCTAGCCTGAAGAGCACTTAGCAGTTATTAATTATCAACTGGTGGGCACTCCTCTGCCTGAAAGGTGAAAATCTATTTAAAATGTGTAGAGTATGCTCAGTGTAATTATTAAATGCAATTACCAGCTACTGAGATGTACTATTGGGAGTCTAGGTGTGAGCAACTAGTTTTAATGTGGTGTACTGAGAAAATATGGCTTCAGTGATTTGGTATTCAAACTGCAAAATGTCAATTTACTATTTTTTAATTATCTAAAAGGAGTTTGACAGTGAGCTTAACACTCCGGTGTTTGTTTGTTCCTCTGTGGCTCTGATGTTACCCATTAAAATGTTCAGCTTGACACAGGAACTCCCAGCATATAACCTTAGCTTTGGATAATTACAGTGTCATTTGGTTTTAAAAAAACATAGCTGTGAATGCCTGTCATATTTAAATGAAAATGTTAACCATTGAAGTCTATATTCCTGATGAGTTGTACATTATCTTCTTGAAATAAACACATCTTATGTTGAATGTGACATGGTTCACACTGAAATATAGGCTATTATCATTAATAAATTCCATCATCTATCAAATCGGATATTTCACATATAAAGTCAGGCCCTGTACAACTGAAATCAAATCTAATATTGCAAATCACCTCTCCATCAAATAACATGTCCTGCATGATACTGGAAATATATACTGTAATACAGTGGTGTCCATCTAGTGGCTTGAAGGCCACTTGCAGATTTTGAAGCTCTGACGTGTGGCTATTGAGACCTGTTAAGAAATAATGTGCATGTGATTATAAATTGAATATGTGCTCCCTGAGCTATGCCCTGCACTTTTAGATGAAGGTGTTTGAATTAGCCCAATCTCTGTGGTTGAAGGTGCTCTCTCTCCAAGAGCTTCCCACCATCTGTTCTGCAGCCCATGTAGTAGAGCTAATGTGTGCTGGGAACATTTTGAGAGGCTGAACCTTTCCCTGCTACAGCTGTTCAGCAGGTCTCCTGCTGGCTACCTGCCACATCAGAGGAGGGAGGAGAGAGTAGCTCTGTCTGATCAATTCCTTGTTGGGCTGTGGGAGCCCCAAGTAGAGTGGGATGGGAGCTCAACAGCTTGTGCCTGAGCCTAGGGAAGCACCTGTAGAAATCCCCTGGGCAGCCCAAGACAGACAATAAGTAGAAGCTGAGAAACACCATCAGAAGCAACTATAACTGACTGGTTCTCTGCCCCAGAAAAGGCTGGAGTAGCCTGCCTGGGCTCCTAACAGTCCCCTAGGAAGAAACCGTTTGCTAGCTAAGTGTACCTGGAATGCAGTGCACTCAAGTCACTCCATCTTCCTGTTCCCAGCTCAGGACCCCAGGAGAGAAGAGTAGGAACTAGCTAACCTGTCTCTAAACATGTGGGGATTTCCACAGCCTAGGAAAATCCCCAGTATGCAAAGGCAGCAGAACAGGGCAGAGAATCGCCCCACCAAGTACTGATGGTGATCCCCTGATCTTTTCAAAATAATATGTCTGGCTCTAGGGCTGAGAAAGTTGGACTCCACCACTGTAATAGACACTAAATTGCAGTATGGTTTGTACATGGAGCTGTTATCAACACTGTGTGAGATAGATTTGTTACTTGATTAAAAATAAGTCACTAGGAAATATAGCTTTTAGGTGAATAGGGCTTCCTCTCCCCCCTCCTATTCTCCCACCCCGCCTGACTTCAGAAATCACATTGACTCATTTAGGAGCCAGCCCTGCAACCCTTACTAATGTAGTAGGTCTGTTGATTTGACTGGTCCCTTCTCATGAGTAAAGATTACTTATATGAACAAAAGTTACAAGATCAGGCATTTAATTTTAACAAATTTAAACAACTTTTTATGAAAAATTCGGGCCTAACCTAAAAGATGATGAACACCCTCAGTGCTCTCCTTCAAGCCAGTTGATGTTGAGGGAGCTCCAAACTTCACAATATCAGGCTCTTAAAGCTTTTAAGGGATTGGTTGCTACTCTGACTAAAAACCCCAAATAATTTGATTTCTCAGGCCGAATTAGTGAGAAACAGGTTTTCAGTGCAGGCACAAAGGACAGATGTGGAAAGTAAACTTTTAAATTACACAAATCAATAGTGCCACTTGCTTTCAGTGAAATTGGTCCTCCCACTTAACTTGAAGAAAATTGTGACCCACTACCCTACCCTCTGTGGATTAGTAGATTTGTCCTAATTCTTCAAATATTTAAAATTAAAGGCTTGATCAAGTTATTTTATTTTGTAAAAAAATAAAAATAACTGTTTCTCCAGGGCCATATCACTGTGGCAGCATGTTAAAAAATTGAACCAGTTTAATTTAAAGTGTAATTTTAAATAGATTTAGTTAAATTGGTCCAAGAGGCTGTATTGGACATTTATATCAGTTTAAACCACGTTTCTTTCAGTTTAGTTTTTCACATAGGATCAGGATTAAACTAAATTGAAAGAAGTCATTTGTAAACTGAAATAAAAGTGTCCACAGGAGTTTTTGGTTAACTAAATCAGTTTAAAAAACAGTGCAATGTCTGTGTGGAGAAAAGGTCTAAGGCAAGCTGATTAACTATTTTGTTTCATGATCATAGAGATTTGTGTGCATTTTTAGGTACTTAATTGCATTAATTAGGTGTTTACTTCATTTTTTCATCTCTATAAAATGTTACAGAAACAATAAACTATGATGAAAATATTTGTATGAATTTAAGAAAACATTGAGTTATCTTTACCATCAATAGCAGCAATTTTGGAGTCTGCATTTCACATGACGTTGTTTCAACTTCTGTATTTTATTTTAACATTACTGTAGCTTGTTAAATTATAATAATTTTTACTATTAACATATTGGTCCCGAGTCTCATTTAAGGGCCCGATCCTGTAAGGTACTGAGCTGTTGTTACTCAGCTCCTCTAAGGAGATGATCAGCAACTCATAGGATTGGTCTTTTATGCTATCATAAACCAGAAATAAATCATCTGATGTCAATGGCAATACATTTGTGCAAAATCTGGTATAAGTGAAAGCAGGAACGCGCCATAGATTAACAGCTGTCATGCCCTTTGTATTAAGAAATATTAAATGAAATTGTGTTCATAGAAATGTTTACAAGAAGTAAGTACATACATGTGTGTACATCCCTATGACATATGCATTTTCACCCACCCTGTAACTTCCATTTTGAATAATATGTGACTATCTGATAAATCAAATGATTCAGGGTGCCAAATTCCTTTTTTTATTTATTTGATTTATGGAAATGTTACAAAGGTCATCGATCCATATACTTTTGGTGCCATTGCGATAACTTAAAAATGTATCCTAAATACAGCAGTACAATTTAAGACTGAACTCGCTGGGTAATTCAAAAACTCTAATATCTTGAGAGGGAATTTTAAGGGTAGAGAGTTTCTGAATTGGGTGTGGAATTAATCAAGTAAATCTACAATAATACTTTCAAATGTTATTCAAGTTCTGATTATAAGCAGGAAAAATACCAAAACCAAACAAACCCAAGGAAATGTAGAGTTAATGTTATCACTTTTCTTACGCTTTGTTCTAGGTATTAATTGTTTTCTATCAAGTACACTGCATGTCAGGTATCATTGGCTGAGTTACTCTAGGCGGACACCCTTAACTCCAAATATCCTTAAGATGGTATACTTTCCATAAGGTTTGTTCAGGATGTCACAGAAGATTTCAGTCTGTCACAGTGAGAAACTGAAGTCATAGGGAAACACCAATTAAGGTCTTAGATTCAATCACCTAAGCACATGGAGGGACAATTTTTTCTTCAACTGTTTGGGGCAGTTTCAGAGCAGGATAGTTTATTATAAAACTCTCCTGACTAACCTTGATAATCATGCTAATTGTGGCTTGGTGAAATAGGGAAAAGACCTGATCCAGCTTTTAAAACCCTACAGTAAGATGTTCCATCTCAGGTTCTGTATCCTTGTATCACCTTTCCTGATGTCTTTCTGGACTTAGGAGACTTCCCCTTCCAATTGCCACTTTGGATGTTGGGATACCAATTTCTGACTCTCCTACTCTCCTTTACTTGGGAAATAATTCCTTGTTGGAGGTAGCTGCTCCTCCATTTTAGCTATCAGGCCCCAAATCCAGAGTAAAAGCTTTTACTTATGAATTGCACCACTCCTTCCCTCTGTGTAAGAATATGTAAGCCATGCATCCTCACACAAGGTGATAGGTTCTGTTGTCTGATCTATTGATTATGTGTTATATTGATTACTTAAGAATTCCCAATTAACACTGTGAGGTTTGGTACCTTCTTGTCCTAAGATTAGGCCTAGTATTAAATTACTGTTCAGTTGGGAACCTCGATGTACACAGTTGCAATACTCACACTTAGGAAAAATCTTCAGTTGGCAATGTTACAAACACATCAATCCAGCCAGGTAGATAGAGATAATACAGAAATGTGCGTCTGAGCATCCACGTCCTTGTATAATGTGTTATACTGAGGCCACTATACATAATCAGTAGGGGGTTTATTATTTGTATTTCATTATTTATATTTATTTTTATTTACACACACACACACACACACACACACAGAATATATTTATTTGAGGGAAAGATCCCTCAAAGTCTCTTATTGTTTCAGGGGAATTAATATGTCCAACCAGTTAACCTCTGTTTTAAAACTGATGTTCTACTTTCTCTGTTTGAAACAATATCCCTATTTCTTACCTCAAAGAATTTATTTAATCTGAGAAATGAATTTTCTGTTTCCCATCTGGCTGCAAATTAAATATGTATGCTGGTTTCCTATAATTTGTAAACCTTTGCCTTTAACTAGCTAGCCATTGTTGTCATCCTTTCACTCGTTGTCTGAACCAAGGCTTTCTGAATATAATCAAAACTCTAGATGTCCAAGTTTGTCAAACTAAATGGAACTCCACTTTGTGACAAATATGACTACATCCTCAAATCTTATGCAGCACACTGACTCACAACTAAAAGACTCCAGTTACTAAAAATATAATTAGAACAATAGGGCCAAATTTAAGGCCATTCATTTCATTTGTTTGTTTTTAATGTGTGTAATGTGTTACTTATTTTGGAAAAGGGATGAAAGCATTGTTTTACAATTCGCAGCTTTTTAAAGTGGATGTCAGCATTCCTTGTAGCGGCTGCTGGAGGAAGGCTTCTTTTTCTAACTGATATGACAGTCCGGTGCCTCCATCATCTTCAGGGGGATTTTCTTGGTAATTCCATGTTATCTCTTCAAGATGAAAATAAATGTGTGACACCATTCCATATCTTTAAATTAAAGCACCGCTTAGAAGTAGCTCAATTCAGGAAAAGTGATTCTAAAATAAATGAAATTATGGGTCCTTAAAATACCAACTTTTAATCTGCCTTTAGGCTAGGGACTCCTCCAGCAAGTCTACCATGTGATTCAGAAATAGCTTTTGAAAAAATGTGAACAATCTTTCAAAATTGCTCCCCTGAACCAACTTAGATTTATTGTGAAGCAGTTAAATTAAAAACAACAAGCTGCCAAACTTCCATAAACTTTCAGTGAACTGCAAAAAAGGGGTAGTTCCCTTTTTCTGGGGTACAGCTACTCTGTGCCTGTAGCGGTGTGGATGCTTATTGAGTGCTCCTTGTGGGCAGAAGTCACATTACAAATTTCTTGCCTCTATTGGCCTCCTGCAAGTGTACGTCTACATAGGGGGAAAAAGCCCATAGTTGACCCAGGTCAGCTGACTTGGGCTCACGGGGGACTGTCTGAAGTGGGACTCACCCTTTGGAGGGTCCCAGAGCTCAGACTCCAGTCCAAACTGGCTGAACATCTACACAGCAATTTTTCAGCTCAGAGCCTCAGCCCCGTGAGCCTGAGTCAGCTGGCCCAGGCCACTTTGAGGTTTTTATCCCTATGTTAGATGTGCCCTCTAAAGTCCCTTAAGCACTCCAGACAGTCTGTTATGGTTCATAGCACCCCTTTCTGGGACTGGTTTAATATCAAGTAAAGTCCATGCAAACCTCAGAGTCCATAATCACAAAATAATTCAAACAATCATCAATGAGTCCCCAATATAAATCCAAAATCATAATTCACCAGTTCAAATTTTGCTCCAGTTCTTAATCCACAGCCAGAGCCCTTTCTCTGTCAGTCTGCTCAACCTGAAGTCACCTGTCCCCAGTGCGCACACTGAAAGACAAAACTTTATAAAAAGAATAACTGAAAGGAACAGATACCAATAACTAATTAATACATTACATCAAACCTATTCAGTGGATCAAACATTTCCTTCCAGAAACTAACATGGATCCTGTTCTGGCACCAGTTATGTACGGAGTAGATTTATTATGGGGAATTGGTCAGCATTTTCATTGACAGGTTCTCATCCACCAAACAAACCCTCAAATGTTCTGGAACCCATGTTGTTTATTGAGAGAAATGACTAATCCATAAAGCTAATAGTGTTCCCACCTGGGCACCAGTAATGGGAGGACAATAGGACAGTTCTATAGGTGGATTACAGAGTTGCCTCTTATTTTCTTCAGGACTCCTCCAGTTCAGAACCTGACATCTGGACAAGAAACACCTGAACTGCACAGCTTTCCAGCTTTATATATTTTATTAACTAAACTAAATAAGCAAAAGCTGAAAATAAAATAACTATAAACATATAAAACTTAAAGTGGGTTAATATCAAATCATCAAATTAATTAGCAGATTGATTAAAACATATAAAGTAAATTAACAATTCTTATAAACTCTGTGTAATAATTTGGGAAGGTAGCAATCTAGTTTAGCTGTCAGTCCTCAGAGTAATGGGGCATTATCAGTTTCATTGTCAATCAATATATTTATGTCCCAGCTAAATAACTGAGAAGGCGGATCAAGTCTCTCCCATGTTGAAGCTATAGTTGAAACTACACACTCTGATGCCAGCTAAGGCAACCTATCCAAATGATGGATGGCTAAGTCCATTTCTTTTCCACACCACAAAGGGTTACATAAAATATTCCAATAAAATTCAAGATGCCACGGCTTGTTACACTTCAAATTCAGATGAACAATTTAGGTGAAAATAGCATAATGTAGGATTAAACTAACTCCCAACTTGTGGAATATCTGCATGTGTGATTTTTCAGACTTCTAGGTTATTAAAGCTATGGCTGTTTTAAGTATTTCAGAAACTATTCAATAAGTGCTGTTTTCAAATTCTGTGGGTTATGTGCACAAATGCACATATACACACATGCTCGTTACCATCCATCTTCTGGAGCTTAAAAAAAAAAAAAAAGACAAGTGCAAGAATGCCTAGGTAGAGAAGTCCCTTTGCTAATTAAAATTGGAAAAACAGAACTGATACTTGTGCAGGATGGTTGTTGCAATTTCTTGTGGATTTACTCAGCTTCAGAAAGCTGGTGCTTGTTGGTAAAGATTAGCCAGGGATCTTACTGTTTCTGATGTTTGAATTGATTGACTTGCTAGATTTTGCTTGTAGATGTCAAAT
The DNA here is from genome assembly GCF_026122565.2 of Emydura macquarii macquarii. NCBI lineage: Eukaryota > Metazoa > Chordata > Testudines > Chelidae > Emydura > Emydura macquarii. Next base: position 2,546,085 of record NW_027132618.1, on the reverse strand, counting down.
ATTTAATGTTGCATGTTGCTGGACTCCTACCTCTAGATGGCCAGCAGGGAAAGTAGAAGAAGCACAGGCCTCTTTGTCAGGCATGGTGTCATCGCCTTGTCAGAGATCAGCAGCTATCATAGCAGCAAGAGGCAGACAAGCCATACAAACAAAGGTTTTTTCTTTTCCTTCAGCATTTGAAGATAGAGGCCAATCTGGTTCCTCCTCCTTGGAAATGCTCCTCAGGACTCATTTGGTGAATCAGAAGGGAACACTGTCCTGAAATCACTGACATCACCAATGGTGTTTGAGAAGACTACTTTTATACATTCAAAGAACTTCCCTGGTCCATTAATTCTGGGGTTGGAAAGCCCACAGATCCAAAGTATTCCTAGTCAGCAGGTCTGTAGATATTTCAGTTGATGTGTCAGTCCACAGATGTTCTCAATGATCCTATAAAAGTCTCCAATCAAAAATAATTAAAAAACCACAAAGCTTGCAAAATGTTGGAATTGAAATAGTAGGAAAAAACAATCAAATATTTTCTCATCCCTGCACACAGAGAGACAGTTTCTTATTCTTATTCATCTGTCCAAATAACAAGAAGAGTTTAATTTCCCCTTTTCTAGTTTGGTATTCAGCAACTTATCTTTCAACAGCATTTCTTGATGCACAAAATTTGTGAGACAGGTTAGATTTTAACTCACTCAGAAAAAAAATGGCTTTTCCTACTAAAATCATAGTTCAGTTTTTATACACAGACCTATCCTCACAGCACATCACTTCTCTGATGTATGTCTGCCTGTTTAGACTGTAAGCTCTTCAAGATAGGAACTGTCTCCCTATATATTGATCCTGTGTGTGTGTGTGTGTGTGTGTGTGTGTGTGTGTGTGTGTGTGTGTGTGTGTGTGTGTGTGTGTGTGTGTGTGTGTGTGTGTGTGTGTGTGTGTGTGTGTGTGTGTGTGTGTGTGTGTGTGTGCACTGTATAACACTGTATAACAGAATAGTGGGGTCCCTAATCCGAGTAAGGGCCTGTCCCTATTGTATCTCAAATAACAATAAATACTGAAAGCATTAATTATAGAAAACAATTATATCATAGTCATAGAGCTTTAGGCCAGAAGAGACCACCAGATAATTTAGTGTGACCTGTACATCACAGGGCACAAATACCACCCAGCACTAAGCCCAAAATCTAAATTAGACCAAAGTACTACAGCTCACAGGAGATGAGTCCATTTTATGTGCCACAGGCAGAGAATAGGAGGGACCAAGGTGCACCAGTGCCCAACCCCGATTCAATGGCAGTGAATTTTTTTTCTCTTTTGAACGAATGCTCAGTGCCATCTCATAGCCCTGGCTCTCCCTGTCCAGTGTCCCATCTTCAGCTGTGGCAGTTCCTAATGCTTCAGAGGAAGGACATTTAAAACAAACAAATAAAAAAGCCCACAGACTTGGGGGGAAATCTCTTCCTTACTCCACATCTTGATGGCTGCTTTAGTTGTGAGAAATATAAAGGAGTCATGTCAGTGACAGATTAAACCTTTTGTTGTCCTGTGCTTAGTCTAAAAATGTTGCCCATACTTTTGGACTGTAAGCACAGGAAATAAAAACAAACAAAGCTTGTTCCCACCTTTTGTGTTGGGGTTCAGGAATCATAGCGACAACCAATGGGCGTTAATAAAACATTCAGCTAGGTGAAATCAACGCAAAAATGACAAGATTTTATTTCTAAAATATATTCTGTGTATTTATTGCTGAATCTTGTTCTTGTTTGTTTTTGCCCTGGGCCATGACCCATAAGTAAGTGAATTAGTGGGTCCGGTCAGACTTGGATGCGTGGAGAAGAGATTATGGAAAGATAGTCAATCATAATGAACATAAAATACACTTAATCAATTCATAGGTGCAGAACTCTGGTCACATCAGAATAGATTTGATGATGAGTAAATAAATTATGAAAATAAGTCTAAATATGATAAGCTACTTTTCTCTTGATAGAAAAACTGAACTAGAAAATTATTCTCAACTTTTCATTCTGAAGACCATTAATGAACAGAAGATGGAAGAAAGAAATATATCATTTGTCACAATTTTGTAATATAACTTGCCATAAAATATTACCATACTCTTATTTGCAATTAACCTATTTACATTTAATTCTCTTATTTTTTTTCACTTGTATACACTATATGTTACTTTCCTAGTCTTACAGAGGTGTTGATGTTTAAAGTGTAAAAAAAAAAAAAAAAAAAAGCCTGCAAATTAAATTAACAGAACATAGTCTATTACAACTCATTCCAGCTGTTCACCTTATTGCTGCCTCATTGTTTGAAATATGATTCATTAAGCTAAACTTTTTATGACATCCATTGTAATAAATACTACCCAGTAAGTTGTACTTAAATCTTCAATTTAAAAAATAGTGGGCCAAATTATATTCTGATTTACATGAAGGCAGCTCTATTGAAATCAATGGAATTGCACTGGTTTGCATCAACAGAAAATTAGGCCCTTACTGGTATGCGTGTGTGAGTGTGTATGTCTCTATCTACAAAATAAAGCATGCATAGGTCTAGTTATGCCCTCAGAAACAATAAAGATACACACATGTACTGTATTTGAAGGCAGATTTAGACACTGCAGCTTTCACTGAAAGACTGTTTTCACTCAGATCAAGAGTGAACATAAGAACGGCCATACTTGGTCAGACCAATGGTCCGTCTAGCCCAGTATCCCGTCTTCCAATAGTGGCCGATGTCAACTGCTTCAGAAGGAATGAGTAGAACAGGTAATCATCAAGTGATCCATCCCATCACCCATTCCCAGCTTCTGGCAAACAGCAATCCCAGCCCATCTGGCTAATGGCCATTGATAGACCTATCCTCCATGAATTTATCTAGTTTTTTTTTGAACCCCAGTTATAGTCTTGACCTTCAACATCCACTGGCAAGCAGTTTCATAGATTGTGTGAAGAAATACTTCCTTTTGTTCATTTTTAAACCTGATGCCTATTAATTTCATTTGGCGACCTCTAGTTCTTGTGTTATGAGAAGGAGTAAATAACACTTTCTTATTTACTTTCTCTACACCATGATTTTATGGACCTCTATCATATCTCCCCTTAGTCGTCTCTTTTCCAAACTGAAAAGTCCCAGCTAAAAGTCCCCTTATTAATCTCTCCTCATATGGAAGCTTTTCCATACCCCTAATCATTTTTGTTGCCCTTTTCTTTATCTTTTCTAATTCTGATATATCTTTTTTTGAGATGGGGCAACCGGATCTGCACACAGTATTCAAGATGTGAGTGTACCATGGATTTATAATGAGCCAATACAATATTTTCTGTCTTATTAGGAAAGGGATAGATAATGATTCTTGGCATTCTGTTAACTTTCTTGACTGTCACTGCACATTAAGTGGATGTTTTCAGAGAACTATCCACAATGATTCCAAGATCTCTTTCTTGATGGTCACAGCTAATTTAGACCCCATCATTATATATATTGCGATTATGTTTTCCAGTGTGCATTACTTTGCATTTATTAACATTGAATTTCATCTACCATTTTGTTGCCCAGTCACCCAGTTTTGTAAGATTCCTTTGTAACTCTTTGCAGTCTGCTTTGGACTTAACTATCTTGACTAGTTTTGTATCATATGCAAATTTTTCCACCTCACTGTTTACCAATTTTCCAGATCATTTGTAAGTATGTTGAACAGTACTGGTCCCAGTACAGTACTCAGGCTCGGTAACAGGTGAGGTTAAAGGGGGCAATTGCTCAGGGGCCCAGTGATTTAAAAGGGTCTGGGTGGATGGGAGAATAGATACATATTCTCCTCTCCTCCACACTCCCTCATTCCCCAAAGCACCCGCTGCTCGCGCTCTCTGCCTCTCCCCTTTGCTGAACTTATTTATTATGCGCCATGCTGGTTCCTGGGTGGCTGAGGAGGCGGTATCTGTTATTCAGCTTCCCAGATTCATAAGTAATCTCCCTCAGGAGTCCAAGTAGCAGATACTGCCTCCTCAGCCCCCCGGGAACTTGCATAGCACATAATAAATAAGTAAAAACCTCCAGTGGAAGCCCACTCAGACCTCAGCCATCTCTTTCTGAGGGGGCATTGACTGTTCTGCCCTGGGGCCCGGAAATACCGTTGTTGGGCCTGACAGTACTGGTCTCTCTCTCTGTCGTGAAGCAGGAGTTACTGAAAGGTGCCAAAGAGCAGAATGACTTGAAATAACAACAAAAGTATCCCCTCAGGTGCTTGCAACAGTGTTGTGTCAATCAGCTAAACATTTTCTTTGTCAAATTCTGATCATTCTTTTATATGTATTCGCTCCCATGCATGATCATGTTTTTTGATTGTAGGTTATTGACAATCGGGGGATTTAGGGAAACAATGAGACATTACTGGTCAGCCAGATAGGGTAGTGATCTTGGCAAACAAATGGCCTAATCATTGTCTAGTTACTTTAAGCAAAATTGCAAAGCAGAGTTCTAAGGAGGTTTTTGAAAGAGGATAATGAGGTAGATTTGTGGTTGCTTACTGAGGAGTGCCTCCCGAGCATGAGGGGCAGCATGAGAGAAAGCACAAAGGTGCTTGTTTGAAAATTTAACAAGTGGGTGATGGAGGCTGGCATCATCTATGAATCGGACATGGGAGCTGACAGCTCAACAGTGAATGAAAGGTTGGGTGGGGATAGGCTGTGGAGGATCTTGAAAGTGAAGACGAGCAGCTTATGTTTGATGTGATAGAGAAAGAGGGAGCCAGTGGAGAAATGCGAAGAGAGGGGAGCCGTGGTTAATGCAACAGGCTAGAAAAATGATCTTTACAGCAGTGTTCACAATTAAGATGTGCTAAAGCCAGGTTGCATTTGTCAAGGCCAGCAGAAAGGCTGCAGCAGTAGTTAAGGTGCCAGATGATGGGAGCCCGGATGAGCATTTTATCTGTATGGGTGGATAGGAAAAGCTGTATCTTATAGTTCTGATACAGAAAGAAGAAGTAAAATTGAATATAGCCTGAATGTGAGGACCTAGGAAGAGGTCCAACTTGAAGAGGGTGTCCAGGCCTGAGACACAGGCAGGATGGTGGCATTGGCCACAGTGCTTGTGAAGGGAGGTGGTAGTGAGGAATGCTTGAGGAAAGCCATTTTTTAGCTATGTTGAGCTTGAGCTGATGACTAGACATCCACAAGGAGATGTCAGAGAGAGAGCCTGAGATTTCAGTTTGTACAAAATGGGACAGGTCTGGAGTAGAGAGAGGGAGATCTGTAAGTAGTCAGCATAAAGGCGGTAACTGAAATCGATTTATTTATCTGCATGATTCTTCCTGGAAAGAGATGATAAAACCTTAAATTTTTACTCAGGCCATTTAAGTTAAAGGGAGTTTGGCCTGCGTTGGGGCTGCAGGAAGAGACCCTTAGGTTCAAATCATGTGATATGATCTGGGCAGCAACACCCTTGTATCCGTGTAGAACCCACTGATTTGAGTGGAACTCTATGGGGGTCAATGGGCCGACTGGCAGACCAAACTGCAGGATCAGGGTCTTAGTCTGTGTATTTTTTTTTTTTTTAGATAAATCTAAATAATCAGGATTTAGTTGTTTTCTCAATATATCACACAGGTGCCTTAAAAAAAATGAATAAAGAATAGAGATGGATTTAAAATGAATCTTGGTTGTAGAGGTGCAAAGAGCACTTTCCATGATAAACTGCTTGTGATTCATCTGAGTGAAATAATTTGGTTTAAATATTTCAAGTGAACAGCATTCCATGACAAATACTAATAAGATTTTTAGTAGTGTGTAAATAATTAATATTATGGATGCCTGATTTGTAGGTAATGGCATAACTGCCTAGTTGCACTATCCTGACAGTTGTAAGGTTTTATTTTATTGTAATTTATTTTATTCTCCCTCTTCCTCCCCCCCATTTCTTAATCTGGCATAAATAGTTACCCTGGACAAACTGTTAATGCCCCAGGAAACATTCATCAGGGAATACAAACAACATTTATAACTCTTAGCATTACTTAGTACAGGTTAATTCAAATCCTGCAAGAAATACCGTATCTGCAACCCATGGAGCTGAGGCCTGTTTTTAATAGCAGTTAGATAAGTCAGCACTGCAAAGAAAGGTATTTTGTTGCGAGGTTTATTTCTTTGTAATTCAATAAATCTCATCAGAACTGTTGTATAGCAATGCATATTTTTAAGGCACTAGATCTCAGAGAATATGTTTTCTTTGTACCACATATAGTAAATACTACTTCTGTTAATTAGAAAATCTTTGGTAAATACAAAATATTCAGTCCTGTTGGAGACCTTTCTGAATAAGTAACCAAATCAAGAAGAGTTGGGAACATTGTTTTATAGTATTTATCAAAATATTGCTTTTTTAAAAAGCAGAACGTGATAGTTGAGGGTGGTACTATACATTTATTTCAGTGGATACAGGAAATCATAATTTATATAGAAGCCAAGTTAAAACTGTGTGAGAGCCAAGAATCAATTATTGACTAAGCATGAAACAGATAGTCACATACTCTCTCATAAACTTGAAATGGTAGTTTAATGTTCATTAAACTTTTAGATGATTAACCTGCTTGTTATAATTACTTAAATAATAATAAATTGTAAAGAGAATTCCATTGTCTCACTAAGGTTTGAATGCATGGGGAGAAGTAATTTTTGGGCACAGTACACAGTAATCATAAGCACATAAAAAAACCCACCAAACAAGACATTAATATTAGACATTGTAGTTTGTTGGTAATATAAAATACATTTCCTGAGATCCCTCTGACTATTTTCATGGGGGATGGGAGGTATATTGCTTTGTTGTCTCTGAAGAACTTGTTGTTGTTTTTTTTTGTCATTTAGATTTTTAAAGGTTTTGTAAAGCATTTCAGATTAAAAGAAATGTGTGCAAAATCTTATTATTTTATGAGTTCATATTACATAGTAGCAAATGGTGCATCTCCTTTACCAGTGGATCATTACCTACTGTGCCTATGGTAATTTTTATTTCTCTCTCTCTCTCTCTCACACACACACACTCTCTCTCTCTTTCTCTAACTGTGAAACATGTTCTGTAGGTCCACTGACCCAAAACTGCCATACATCGATGATAGAGAAAAGGTAGGGTGAGATAATATCTTTTATTGGACCAACTTCTGTTGGTCATCATTGATAGCTCATAGTAATGACATCAGATGGATTCAGCTGTACATGCTCGGAAAAATCATTAATGTTTACAGACGGGGAAGAGCTCTAAGAACTGATCAGCAGAAAATATGCTCTAGTTGCCATGTAGTTTGTCAAAGAAGATATCTGATTATTAAATCTCAGATGCTAGAAAATGTTGATTGGTGGCATGATCTGCTTGGTTACAGAGGGTGTGTTTACACTGCAGCTGGAAGCATACTTCCCGGCATGAGTAGACAGACATGCTGTCTTTACTTGAGCTAGCATGCTAAAAATAGCAGTGTAGCGGGGGTACCACGGGCAGCAGCTCAGGCTAGTTGCCTGAGTTCAAAGCCAGCCAGACCAGAGGAGTATGTATTCAGTCAGCTAGCCTGAGCCATGGTCTGGGCCACCCCCAACTACATGGGTGTTTTTAGATTGCTTCCCAGTAGCGGTAGACAGGCATGCTCTGGCTCTGCTCGAGCTAGCAATCTCCCAGCTGCAGTATAGATGTACTCAGGGAGACGGAAACTCCCTCCAATCCACATAGGAAGTCACTGAGACATTTTATTCCCTATAGAGAGCTACATTTTGGTTCTGATGAGTCTGTTAAAGTTTTCACAGAAACTCTCTTTGCAAGAGATCTGGCTCTTCATGGCCGGCCATCCATGGATTACGAGCAAAATAATTCCATTGACAAACGATGTATTCTAATAAATAGCTTGTCTGGGTGCAGAAGACCAATCCATATCCTTCCTTCCAATTTTACAAATGCTTCCATCGCACAAATAAAGTATGCATCTTTCTGATATATCCAGGTACACACATTTGTCAGATGATTTATGTATGCAGTTTCACAAGATGTATATGTGAGGTGACAGTGTCAAAAATTGTGCAGCTTTGTGACTTGTCTAGTTGAGAATCTACCATGTCATTAAATCTTTTGTCAAAATAACAATGGGAGATTGCTGCATTGATGACTGCAGCTGTCAACTAATTTACTAAATTGGACCATCTTTTACATTAACTAAAATCATTAGTTGAGACTAGAGAGAGCCTCTCAGAAACATATATCTCCCTTTGACAATATTAAAGTATTGTTTAGGCCTTTTTAATGGGTGATCCAGTGGAATAAAAGCCTGTATCTAAAGCCTTGGTTTCTGTTATAGGAGCTTAATAGGTGTTAGGAAGGACCTCTATCAAAAATGCATAGCTGCATGTGTTTGATTGGCTATCCATCTGTGAACCACACCAAGGGTCTAGTCTGAAACCCATTCAAGTCCATGGAAATAGTCTCATTGACTTCAGACTGCTTCAGATCAAGACCAAAGTAACAGTGGCTTAACCAAGGTTTGTAGATTGTGCTATCTTACTGCACAATCACAAGACATCTATATAGAGAATTTTTTTCCTACATTTTGCAATCCATATGCTTCTGTTTTTTTCTTCTAATTTTTGTTGTGGAAGAGGGGGCTGAACAAAATGTGGTTATTTTGGGAAAATGTATCTGAATAATGGAAGAACTTGGTACACAGACTCTTTTTTTTTTCATGAGCATTCTTTGTAAGTAAATAGGGATGCATCAAAGAAATACTCCATTAATTTTTCCTCCAAATGGAATCAACCAACAAGACACCCAAAATTGGCTAACCACTCAGATCAAAAGGTTAACAGTACTTTCAGTGATGGAGAAAGACATCATCCATTGTAATGATCTTTGAAATTAAGATAATATCGTAACATTCTGAGGACAAAGCAAGAAAACAAACAAACATACACCCTAAATATTCATACATGTGACACTCCAAACAATATTTGCACTGTTTATCATTTTCTTACTTATTAATTAGATTTGTGGAGGAGAAACCTGGGAGAAAAGCAAAAGGGTTTTATTTTGTCAAATTAATTCTTGCAGAATGTTATATTCCAGCATCTCTTCACTTCTCTTCTCCAATCTCTTCCCCATACCAACCATACTTAAATCTTCTCAATGGGTGGAGATTATACAACAATCAGAAAGGGAGTGAATACACCTTTTGGGCATTATTCATATATTCACAGTTATATTGTGACTTCTGTCTGGGTTCTTACCTAGTGCTTATCTCTGTGGTATGTGGAACAGAGGTATTTTAAATTTTTTCATAATGTTGTTTTCCCACACATTTACAACCAGATGGGTCATGTTAACTCCCAATTCTATAGGAAATGTTCCAGGCAGTATCTTCTTTTTTTCATTCCTTTTGGGTATGTTAGAAGAGCCTGTGTCCCTAGGATCAGATCTGCATAGAAACTGAAACAATATTTCAGATTATTATACCAACTATAAAAAGTATGTTTACTGGGTATAAATTTAAAGTAAATAATTTTGTAATTAAAGTAAATCTATTGGGCCTACCTAAATCACTAATCACATTTTTATTACAGATCAGTGCAATAATATAATTAAAGGCTTCTTATCACTAGAAAAAATAACTAGGTAATTCACCCAGGTGAAGTTTTCACTCATATTGCATGGTCGAAAATAGAGAGACTTTGATTCGCCATGGTGTTAAGGACTATTAAGGAGTTTGTAGTCCTTTATGTTCCCTTTAAGCTTGTTCTGATTATTCAGTGAGTATGTGTGGATCAACTTATGGGTAACATTTTCAAAAGTGTGTATGTGAGTTAGGAGCCTAAGACCCAATTTAAAAAATGACCTAGGCACCTAGGAGCCCAAATCCTATAGATTTGCAAAGACACTGAAGATCTGAAATGCCTGTCACTTTTGAAAATGGGACTTTGGCTCCTAAGTCACTAAGGCACTTTTGAAAAGGTTATCCTATGTGTCAGTCTGTGAAGCTGGGACCAAAACACCTGTCACTAGTTCTTAAACCCTCTTTCCTCCTGCTGCATCTCTTGCAAGCCACAGTGACCAGTGATGGTAACGTAAAAGAAAAGAGGGATTTAGATTAGATTTGAGAGCATTTGATTTACTGTTGAATTTAATGGGTGAAATCCTTCCCCAAAGCAGTATATGGAAATTTTGCTATTGGCTTCAGTGGGGCCAGGATTTCACCCTATGTATTCAAGCAATGCAGGATTTTTATTTATTTATTTTTAACTTTTATTTTATTAGTAACCAAAACACCTTTTTCTGTTGGCTATTTTGTATTGGAATTTTCAGTTTCTTATTCTCTGTTTTCCTGTTGTGCAATTTTTTCACTGTATCTGTTTTAGTGAAAAGTTGCTGATATACCCTTATACATTTTAGGAGTAAGTCCACAGGCTTTTCTTCATTCTATTCTCACTTAGTTGGTGTCCATAACTGCAACAGATTTGCTTTCTGATTTGCACTTGATATTTCCTGAAAATGATGCATGGAGTGGTTATTCATTTGTGCATATGGCATTTCTTTTCAAAATTGTTCTTGTAGATTTTTAGTTGTATAAAGCAGCTGAAAGGATTTTGCAGTTGTCCAGTGCAACAAAGAATTTTTTGAATTGTTAAAGTAAACTGACATATCAAACTACTGTTAAATTACTATGCAATAGAAAAAGCACTACTGTAGACAGCTTTATCTGAAAATCTCAGTATAAGTACAAGAAACTGGAACATAATACCCAGCAAAGTTAAGTACAATACTCAGGATTTTGGAGAAGAATACCAGTGGTAGGTGAAAGGATATTAAGAAGATTGAGGAGAGTGATAGAAATAGAGAGGAATGCTGAGAACTACAAAAAAGGCGTAAGTATATATATATAGAGAGAGAGAAAAAAATTGGTTATTAGAGAATTTTACATCTTGTTTTTAGACTTATCTGGAAAAAGTAGTTCATAGAATTTTTCCAAAAAGTAATAATTGTGTTGTTAGGATTTTTTTCTAAGGCGTGATGCATTTGCAGGCAGAATCAAACTGGTGCTAAATTTGTTTATGCCAAAGATGAATTTGGTCCAGTGAGTCCAGTCCTGAATTACTGGTAACTGAGCAAAATGTCCACCAAAGTCAATGCGAATTTCACCTGAGTAAGGAATTCAGAATAAGACTGAATCCTGCATTCACTGTTGCTTCATTCATAACTTTGATGCAAGCCCAGAGTAAGGGGAAGCACACTGTTGTGCTGCCATTGGGGAGGGGAGAGGGCGTAGGTTGGACTCTGTCTTTCCATCTGCTCATTATTCCCAGCTTTATCTGCTACTCTGGAAAAGGGGTAAACTGCACTAGTTCTATACCCATCATGGCATATATTTTTGTTTGCAGCCACAACTTCACTAGCTCCAACGCTAAGGGGTGGAATCAAAGCTTCAATCAGTCCTCACCTTGTTTCATCCTATCCTGCCCATCTGCACAAGAGAGAGACACAGTAACAGAACTTGCTTCCTTCCCATGCTTCTATTTATGACAAAAGTAGCTGAATCAGTGTTGGGCATTTTATTGCACTTTCTTTGGGAATAGGCTGGTGGGAGAGGGTTTCCATACTGCTCAGATGCTACATATAATCCCATCATATAAACATTGAACTCTCTTTTGGAGAGAAGTGTAAAATTCCAAAGCTTTGTCACACAATAAGAGCACAGCCTATGTTTACTAATGATTGGTACTATATACTTCATAGTAATTTATGCCTTTAAAATATTAATTGTAAATTTAGATGGTTTTCTCCTTATAATATGTACTATAGTTACAGATCCATGGGCAAATTCTACTTTCAAATACATCTTTACTACCGAAGTGTGGGTCCATGAGTTGCACAGTATAATTTAAGGCAGAATTTTGCTCCACACTAATCTTAAAATTGATTCAGTCCTCTGCTTCACAGAATAATTTGGCAGAATGCTTTGTGAAATACGGTTTACATTTAGGTTAATGTGTTATACAAAAGACCCGATCATGCAACCCTTATGAAAAAATGACTCTTAAATCCAGCAGGCCTAGGATGCTAAAACAGGAAACTTGAACTCATGAAAGTATATTAGGAAGGAACATCAATACTACTTAAACACTGTGTCATGAACCTGAGGAACTCATTGCAACAGGATATTATTGAGGAAAATAGATTAGTAAACTTCACAAAGAGGTAAGTTATATGAGTAGGAGCAATATAGGCTCTCAACTATGTCTCTCAAATCTCTCTTAAAATGTCCCTTAAATCTCTCTCTTTCTGTGATAGCTGCAATAACTTGATAACGGTTAGGCAGCTGGTGTGCAAAGACCCCTGCCTACCATGTTGACCAACATTGTGTCATTGTTTCCTTGTACTCTCTCATTGGTCTGTCTCTATCTATTATCTCTTAGATTGTAAGCTCTCTGGGCCAGGGACTGGTTATTTTGTTCTCTGTTTATACAGTAACTAGCACAATAGAGTTGTGATCCACAACTAGGGCTCTTAGATACTATGCTAAAACAAATAACAAGTAATATAACTTGAACTTACAGAAGCTAGGATGAAAATGTCAAGGACTGTCTAGCTTCATACTTTAGGGCATACATTAATCACCAGCTGGGAGGAAGAAGAAACTCTCCTGAAATTTAAATATTGCCAGTTAAGTGTGATATTTTTATTCCTTTCTCTGAAGCATATAACTTTGGCCACTGTCTGAGACATGACGGTGAACTAGATGGTCCACTGGTCTGTTTTGGTACATATGGCGATTCTTATGTTCTTTATTTATGTCCTTAAACTGGGTACTCTATAATTATAGAATAGAAGACTGTGATGAATGGAAAGGAGTGAATTTTACCATTTGAATGGGATCAGACATGTGACTAAATATACTTCTAAAAGATAACTTAGTTTCTAAATCACTTTCACTCCTGAATTTCAGTGCTACTTATGAATGAAAAACACCCACATTTCATCAGGAGGTAAATAAACTATTGAAGAAAATGCTATTGGTCTGCTAGTAAATATTTATTTGTGATACATACACATAAATGAAAAGTGGATATGCATCCACAAAGGGCCATGTCAATCGTATAATGTAAATAAGGATTATGAATGTATGAATAGTTGAGTGCAGATTCCTCCTCAGCTCCTAGGAGATGAAGGTCATGCAGTATTTCATTGGGAAGGTAATTCTTCCAATGTGTGCAATAAGGTTTCATTTTTGACCTTGATCTCATGATAATTTGACTTATGAATATTATCAAATTATAATATAAAATCTGAATGATGAATATTATATTTTCTTATATCAGAGGACACAAGTACCATACATTTTATGCCACTAACTGTAGATAATGTAACTGATTATTACCCTGTCCTATTATGAGAAGTCCTAGCAATGGCCCATTACCAGAGGGAGATGGTTAATTGTTAATGATGCAGAAAAGGCAGAAGATTAGGTAAATATTTGTTGTGTATTTGGAGAGAAGCAGGATGATGAAGTACTTTCTAGTCCATTAGTAACTAAGGAGGATGGTAAAAACATCTACTAGGGATAAATATTTTTAAATCAGCAGGCCCAGATAACTTGTACCTAAGAGTCCTAAAAGAGTTGGATGAGGAGAACTCTGGTCCTGTGATAATTTTTAGTAAACCATGAAATATTGGAGAAATTCTAGAATACTGGAAAAGTAGTGCCAATATTCAAAAAAAGAGCAAATGGGATGACTCAGGCAACTGTAGATGAGTTAGCCTGACATCAACTCTGGGCAAAATAATGGAAAAGCTAATAAGAGATTAAATTAATAAAGAATTGAAGGATAATAATACAATTAGATTTGGAAGGATTAGCTTTTTATTGGTAAAAGTACATTTTTCCATATACACACAAACCAGCAAAAATATTTTTATTGTTGATAATCAAAATTAATGGATAGTCAAAGTAAGAAATTCTACTTGAGAATTTATAAGAGTTTGATTTAAGGATGTTTACTTCGTATATTTTGACATGTAATATTAACAATTTGTATTTTAATGGTTAACTTTTAAAATTTCAATATCTGTCATTAAATGGTTATTGTTTGGCCCCCATAATTTCCTCAACTGAGAAAACGTAAATTAATACAAATAAAAAAAGCACTTAAAATCTATAATTTTGGGCAATAGTGAAAATTAAAATAGAAAAAAAGCTTAAATATAAACATGGATATCCATCAATTATTAAAAAAAATTGAATTTTGCCAACCCTAAATATAATTAATGCCAATCAACATGATTTAATGGAAAATAGGTCTTGTCAAACAAACATGATTTCATGCTGTGATAAGATTACAAGTCTAGTTGATAAAGGTAATTTTCAAGGTATATTTTGCTTAAAATTTTGCAAGGCTTAGTATTACACAGTTTTCTCTTTTTTTTTTAAAAAAAAAAAGCACTATTACAAAATCAATAAAGTACTCGTTAAGTGGATTAAGAACTAACTAACTGATAAATCTCAAAAACTAGTTATCAGTGGGGAATCCTCATCAAATGAATGTGTTTCTAGTGTGGTTCCAGAAGGAGTAGACCTGACGCTAGTCAACATGTCATCAGTGATATGGAAATAAATATAAAATCACTGCTGATAAAATTTGTGGATGACATAAACACTGGCAGACTGGCAAAAAATGAAGAGGACAGGACAAGTCATACAGAGCGATCTGGATTGCTTCGTACATTGGGCCCATTCAAACAAAATGCATTTAAATATACCAACATGCAAAGTTACAAATTCATGAACAAGGAATACAAGCCATTCCTACAGAATGGAGAACAGTATTCTGGAAAGAAGTGACTCTGAAAAGGATCTAGAGGTCATAATGGACAAGTAACTCAGTATGAGTCCCCAGTGTGGTGCTGTGGCTAAACAGGGTAATTTGACCTTTGGATGTGCAAATGGAGGGTAATGAGTAGAAGTAGAGAGGTGAGTTTTACCTCTGTATTCGGCATTGGCAAGACTGATAATTGAATAGTATGTACAGTTCTTCCGTCAACATTTTAAAAAGGATGTTGAAAACTGGAGAGATTGTAGAAAAAAGCCACAAAAATTATTCCAAGGGTTGGACAAAATGCCTTATAGTGAAAGACTTAAATAAAACAGATCAAGCCCTTCATCAAAAACATTGAGAGGTAACTTGATTAGTGTATAAGTACCTTCACAGGGAGAAAATACCTAAAGGGATCTTTAATCTACTGAAGAAAGACATGACAAGAACCAATGGCTGGAAGTTAAAGCCGGACATTCAAATTAGATATAAGGCACAAATTTTTAACAGTAAAGGTGTTTAACCAGTGGGACAAGTTATCAAGGGAAGTGATGGATAGAAACCTGCGTGGATTCAAAATTAATATCCGCAGATATAAATCGGATATCTGTGGAGCTGTAGGGCTCTACTGGGAACCACAGCGTTGGAAGCAGCAGTATGTCATGCTGCCACTCTCAGGAGCCAGTGACATACGCGGGCAGCTCCTCTGGCCTGGCTGTACCGCCTCCAGCCCCACCCACTGGGGCGGGCACCAGGCTCATCAGCAGCTGCTTGTGCTAGTGTGTGCAAGCAGCTTGCATGCCCCTGGACAGAAGTCTTTCCCATGCAGTTTAATATAATATAAAATGTTAAACAGTAAAATATATAATATAATAAAATTAATATAATACAAAAATCAAAACAAAATGAGGAAGTTGGAATAAAACAAAATAGTTAAAACAAAACAAGAAAGTCGAAACAAAAACACTCGATTTTGATTTTGAATTTTTTTCAAAAATTTTCCACTACAATTTTTGTTGAAAGCAATATGTTCCCATGAAACATTTCATATTTGATGAAACAGTATTTTCCATTGAAAATATTTTAATCTGCTGTACTCAGAAGGCAACCATCTATCCATGAATATTCTCAAATGTTTGCTTAAAATTTATTTTTCTAAATATATTCCTATCCTTAAACCCTTTTGGTAGAATATTCATGGGGAGTGTGAACACAGATGAAGTGAATTCAGTATTTTGTCCAAGCAAATATTTATGGATTATGTATTAGTGTTCTCAATTTAATTTCTTCATCTTCCTTAATGTAAAACACAGTGGGTTTTTTAGACACTTTTCTGATTTAGTGCTGCATAAAATGTAACTCAGTAGCACAGCAGGCCCTAAGCACTTTTGTGAACTGTTGTTCACAATTATTTAGTCTACAGTATATTTTCTTGCGTCCTCAGCTACCCAATTAACCTTTCCTACAAATAAACAATTCACTACAGTTTGGAATCAATTTTACCCTTAGATTCATGCAAGCAATGCTCATTAGAACCAGTGAGAATTTTTTAAGCAAAGTGGGATCTTTATAATATAGTTTGATTTGATCATGCTCCATTCTGTAAAATCTAGCTACATCCTTTTAGCTTATTCTATATAAAAATATTCTTGATGAGTATTTATCTAAGGTATTTCCCTATTCCTATTTTATTTTCATGTACCATAAAATATACCAAGTGAAAAATCCTGTCACTTTTACCAGTCATTGTACTATTGCATTGTGTTTCAGGGCCATTTATTTTTAGAAGAGGAATCTTGACTTTTGGATTTTTTTTTTTTTTTTTTTTTTTTTTTAGTAAACATGTTGCAAGCATAAATGTTCATAACCAATATATTCTAATTTATTGTTTACACTCTTGCAATCTATGACCAGAAAGGTTTGTAATTAGAGCAATTGTGCAGGAAGCCTTGACTTTGTCACTTATCTGCATAATGAATGTAAAGACTGTGGACTACTGTTACTGTTTAGTTGAGCTGATTAATTGGAAGGACTGCACTGGTAATAATTAGTAAGTAGAATAAAGAGCAGTGGAGTAAATCAATATCTTTGAGAAGAGACTCTTTGTCCTTTGGGAATCTACACCATAACAGAGCTGTCATGTTGCAAGAAGATTAGAGTATCCCCGATTAGTGTTGGTAATTTATTTACTGGTGCCTTTAACTTATATAGCTAATACATCAAGTATCAAAAGATATTTAATTTAATAAATTGCATTAAAGCTTCAAGTCTTAATTTTGATAGATAAGCTGCTAGCACAGTTTCAAAATTCTATTGTTATGCATTATAATGTTCTTCTGCTGTAAATGTTTAGCAATTATATGCTTCACTTGCTGTTTAGTGTTATAATTACTATGAAGGTGATTATATGTCTGCTTTTAGTTTTAGGGATAAGCAGTGTTATAAAGTGAAACAAATATCTTCCTGTTTTACAAACTGGTTGACAGGAGTACCAGCTCTCAAGGCTGTTCACTTCTAGTAACATGTTGATATACTGTGGTGGTATGGTATATTTGGCTGGACATATTAGAGTAGACAAATGCCTCACATCCTTTTTCCTACAGATTTTTGGATGTGACCTTTTCCCCATTTAAGTCAGTGGAAATCTCCCATTGATGTCAGTGGGAGCTTTTTGCTCCAAGCTGTAACAGGCTCAAGGCTGGCACTACTTTAACTTTGATTTGTTGAGTTCTATGGCAGCAACCCCAGGAGACTCAAATGCATGTAGCTGACTATTCTCTCTCCATAGCTCAAAGAATTCCTTCCCCAGATACCCATACAAGGTGTATGGCTATTTCTTGTGATACAAAGGGGTACAACCTAGTGTGTTCAGTTAAGGATGAACAATGAACAGAGGTTCAGCGATTTAATCTAACAGAAAGCAAACAGAAAATTTTATCCAATAATTTTTGTGTGGAACCAGATGTAGGAGCCTATGGCTTTACAAATATTTTGCCTTTTAAAGATGGTGTGCTTGTTGTGTGACACTATGCTTTTTCTGCATTATGAGTAGTTAGCTCAATTGTTTCCACTGGCTTCCTGTAGAAGATACCATCTTGCTATAGTTCATCATTACACACCTGTTCCAATTGGTCATGGTATCCAATGGGTAAAAATAATATAGAATTGTATAGAAGCACCCACCTACTTATTTGAGGACTACATTGCAGAAAAACTCACTCTCATATGAAATTCATTAAGAATAAAAACTCTTTCTGTGACGCAAACAGGCTATTTTTTGGAAGAATCTCTTTGGGGCTTAAGGCATGCAGAGAAAGAGATTTGCACGAAGTCTCATCTTTCTAATCAGATCTCCATGTCAACTGTTGGTTAGGAAATGACTTTCGTGTCCTTGCTAATTTCTACCCTGAAGGTGAACCAGCTGATCTGATGTTGAGAAGATTTTCCTGTAGCAATGGCATTTAGGATACATTTGGATGAAAGGAGCCCTAAAAAAGTAAATCAGCTGAAGCTTTCCTTGTTTTGTGTTTAAGATTATTACTCAAATTTTATTCAAAGTTTCAGCTAATATAGTAAGGAAACTGTGGATATTAGAGAGGAATTAGACTCTCATTGCAGAATAGTGACCGTTAACATTCTGCAATTTATGAGTGATGCAAATTGGGCTGCTTAACTGTAGCTAGAATTATCCAGGTTTAATAAAGATATGCTGTAATGTTAAGGATCTAATTTACTAACTGTCAGTGTTAATGTAATCTCTAAAATAGTAAAACTCAAGGTTTGGCATTAACAGGCACAGAATGCATTTCAGGGAAGTATGAAAATCCAGTCTATGATATACCTATGACTGTCACAGGTGAAAGTGTTCACTAATAAAGTGTGTATTAGTCATAGACAGGTAAAGAACTTCCTCAGTCTCTTAATTTACTTTGAATAATTCATTAGCTAACACTTTTCACCCATGCCTGTCACAGGTAATCCCAGACTGCAGTTGCTAATCAAAATTCTGAGATGAAGGAGAGCTACTAATGAAATACTGGATAAGTCCTGGAACAATTCAAGGGTAATCTTAAATACATAAAATAATATTGTTCATTTGTTTTCACAGATGGATAGAGAAATTCTATAGCAATAACAAATAAATTGGAAATGTGAATGTATAGTAATGTGGATCTGGGATGTGAAAGTGTTTCTACTTACAGTATAGTGTCCCCAATGCCAAAAACTATATGGAGAATTTTGAAAAAACTTTAGGGATCATCCACCCTATTGTTATGAAATGCTGTTGAAAATTTCACATTCCATTCTTTAATAAAATGAATGAACTAATTTGTATAAATTGTATCAGATACATTGTGCATACAGATGTATTGAAAACATTAAGATCCATGTCAACTAAATAAAAACTCATTATTGGCATAGTCTGTAATGTATGCATTCATGTCAAATGATTCTAATTCTTGTTCTGACAGGTTAACAATCCCCCAGAGTCAATAAGGAGTCAGTTAGGGAATGAATGAGTTGTATTATAAACACAGGAGTAATATAGATTTTTAACTAGTTATCTAAACAAACAATTAAGTATAAAATATAGAATAATATAAAAGGATATAAACACAATTAAGCACAAAACATATATAGATATAACAAGGTATTAAACAGGCAACTAACTATAAAGACCTAAATTAATATTAAACAGACAATAGTTCCCTGCCCAGGAATCAAACTCTGGTCTCTCACTAAGCAGACAGGGACACTTACTACTATGCTACAAAGACAATTAGCTGCTTGCAGGAAACAGAAAAGGGGGGGGGGGGGGGGGGGGGGGTTATACAGACGGTTACTATAAGGCACAGTGGCAGAAACAGTGAATTACAAGAGACAGGATACTTTTTACACAGACACACAGAGATTTCACACAGACAGTTAAACAGACAACGTAGCTGTAAAATACAGACTGATAGTTAGCTTCTCACCACACAGACGAACACACAGACTGATGTCCACAGCATTCCACGTTTAAATCGATACGGCCGGCAAACGATTCACGCTCGGGGAGGAAAAAGACGTGAGCGGGGAGAATCGGGACCAGGGGATCAGACTGGTTTCGATGAGACTCTCCGAGGGGGCTTGGGAAAGACCCCTCTTTATGAACTAAATGGGACATGAAGGGTTAACTGATTGGCCCAGGAACATGATATGGGCTTCGTGCCAGCACTGGATTGGCCGGGGGACCCTTGCAGTGTTCCTGGTTGCTGGGGAGTTTAGTCTCCCCTGGTCAGTTACATTCCACATATATGACTTGGGAGCCAAAGGTGTAGCTGTATCCATGGTAACGCCCTAATAAGGTCAGGTCCTGGGTTGACTGTTAGCCCGAATGGATGGGGAAATGCGAGGGGGGGCCATGTGCTGGAATTTTGTGCAGCAACAATTCTAACTAGTAGGCTTCAAGAATTTAAACACATGGAAACATTTTAGATAACAATTTACTTTTTTCTGGGTTATGCTATGATTTTTGAGGGCCAAGATTTGAAAATTAATGCCCTGTTAAAGGAGAATGTGCTATGCTGCTGGTATTGCTTCTGGCTTGCTAGATACAGAAAACTATCTGATGTTTCAGTTTGTTAAAACATGCTTTATATAGGAAAGTTTTCTCAACGAGAGAGAGGTTAGAAACTCCATTTTTGATTAATAATTTGAATATGCAGAATACAGCAAAGTGAATAGCAAGACCCAAATGTGCCTGAAACAGTGAGTCTAGGATTTTAATGGCATTATTAATCATGATTTTAATGGTCTTAACTTGTGTAGATTATGCTTCAACTTTAACTGCACAATGTGTAAAAAGAGGCGTAGTTGGCAAGTTAGCATTCTATGAGAAAAGTCCATAGTTTAGAGCAAAATGTATTCTCCCTTTGTGGAAGATAGTGGCCTATTCTTGGGAATAGAACTAAGCCTGTTTAGCAGAGCTCTACTCTCTCTGGGGAAAATGTGGGGTGAAGGACAATATCCTACACCTCAACTAGCCAGACTGCCTGTGCAGCCACACTATAGCCACTAATTCAGGGAATGGAGAAAGTCACTAGATAGTGTATGGATGCACTGGCCATGGTACTGATCACCTACAACCTCTACCCCTCCATGGAGATCTTTTGAAACCACCATAAATCTTCTGAATGACACAAACTTTGACGGCACACAGTCTCTACTGCTGGTGCTCTCTATAGAAAATTAAGGTTTTAAGATGTTTTGGGGTTTTCCTCCTGTTCAGATGGTTTGGCCATGCCCAGAGTTTGAAATATACCTGGTGAAAATCTTCAGAGTTTATTTTTATATCTATACATAAGAAGCTTTTAGAAAAATTTAAAATGTAACACAATGCTTCCTAAACAATCACAAGAGTGAAACCTCTTAATTTGACTAGAGTAAAACTCATATAGGCTGCAGATACGGAGCCAGAGTGTCCCCCGGCTTGTACTTTGGATAAGCATTTATACTGTGCAAAGTGCTACCATGAGAGGTAGTGGAGAATTATGATGTGGAAGTCCTTTATACGCATTTTTACAGAGGTTTTAATAACTATATAAGGCAGTAAAGAATCAGGACATGATTTAAAAAAAAAGCATTCAACTGTAATAATAATAAATGATGGGATAGTTGCATCACAGGAAGAGCATTAGGTTTCATAGTTTAAAAATAAATCTGAGAAAGGTTCAAAGGTGCCAAATTATTAAAAATAAAATAACTCCCTAATCATTCCAGAATTAATCCCCAATTCTTGGATTTTCAAATTCCTACTGTTACTGAGATTTGTTAGGTGAGGTACAGACTTTGTTTAGGAAGTTTATACCTTTCTTGGGCAATCAGGAAAGTTCTGGAGTATGCTCTCTCACACACACTTCCACCTTTCTCTGCCTTCGAGGAGGAATGATGCAGCTGTGCTGACTTTGCTGAGGATGCTATTTAGAATAATAATCATGCTGTTTTCTTTGTAAATACACTCTCTGGTACATGGGGGGTAGAAGGGGGAGGAAACAGTGAAAGTGCCATGATTACTGGCTTATTTTATGCAGCACATTTAAGCCTCTACATCATGATAGCCAATGGAAAGGACTTTCAGAAGGATTCCCCATCTCATCTTCCATTCTCAGTGAAAACAGTACTAGGTGGGATGAAGAAAGGAACTCTTAGGCCACTTCATCCAAAGCCCAGGGAAATCTGTATACAGTTCTACTTCCTTACTCTTCAAAAGCAACTGATACCGGTATATCTGCATGTTTCCTCCATTGTAAAGTGGTTGCCCACTTGAATAGTCTGTGGTTTTTGAGAGCTATACCCATATAAGTCTAACAGGGTCAAATGGGTGATATAATGGTACTTAGCCTTTATATTGTATAGCAGTTTACATGTTCAAAGCAAATAAATGCTACAGACAATAACTATTGAATCTTCACAGCACCTCTGTGACGTAGGTGGTGTGTTCTGTTTTACAGATGGGGAGCTTGGCAACCTTTTCTTCAATCCTTTAATAAAGTTGGATAACATCCTGTGAATGAGGGTGAATGGGTTATAAAAGGAGGCGAAAAGCTTGTAGTACTATGGGGGTACTATGGGTGTTACTGGGGTGTATGGAGGCATTGCTGAAAGAGGGCAGAGTTACATGGGCACCCTGAGCCATGCATTTATTGGGTTTCAGAAGTTTGAGTTTTGCTCAGCTCAATGTTCTGCATGGGGACAACATACCACCAAGCAACCTTAACTCTGCATCAATGTGTTGTTTTTACCATTTAATTCCTTAGGCTTTTTTTAATAGGAAAAGATATGTTGTTGGTAGGAGTTAGTAGTCATTTAGGCAGTTGTACTTATCGTGCCCCACAATTCACATACCAAACAAGCCAGTTGCCACCTCCCACATGAGCTGTGCCCCACCAGCCTTGCTTTGGCCTTCTCTACCATTGTGGTGCCTGTACTATAGGTGGGCCCTTGCTCTTCCCTGGGCTACAGTTCAATTCTTTGTGAAGGCAATGGCTCCTCACATGTCCTAATTCTCCACAGGAAAAACAGGCGCCCTCCAACACAACAGGTGGGACTCTTTCATGCTATCCTTGTTCTTCAGGACAAGCTTTCTTATTACAGTTCCGATAGGGGCATTTCCTTTTCAGGTCTCCAACAGGCACTTTCTAGGCTAGACCTATGACCACAGAACCTCTTTTCCATTCATAGCTTCCATAGCCTCTGCTTATTTGTGCCCAGAGTATTCTAAGCAAACATTCTTGCTGTTTGACCAGCATTGGCAAATATCCCTGCAGGTATAACAGCATTTCCCATTGTCTCTGTTGGATCACTACAACCTTTGTAAGCAGTGTCTGGATCCCTTCAGTTGTTTATCAGGTGCCTTAAATAAAGGGCATTCTGGGGTTCAACTCGGAAATGTACCCTTGCCTTTCACAAAAAGGCTTCCACATATGGTGGCTCCATTCTCTTTTTCCCTGTTTCTTCACTACCTTTCCTGGTTTCCTCACTCTCTTCACTCCCCTTGTATTGGGGCAGACTAACTACATTCTCTCACAGTCCCCCTGTATCAGGGGCAACAGAGTGCTCGCATTCTCACCAAATTGTCATGGGTGAGACTAGGGTTGCTAGGGTGCCTTCACCTGGCTACTTCTGGAGATTCTCTCTTTCTAGATCTGATGCCCCCTTTCATTGCTCATTTGAATGCCCTGCCACCTCTCTCTTTCTTTCTCTGACTTAGGGCATTCTCTCATCATTGCTTTGTTCTCCAGACAGGTCACTATAGTCCTCGTCTTCCAGGGTAGGAAAGTCTCTCCATCCAAAATGGCAGTCTTCCTTTCACTACTCAGATTATGCCACTTCCCCAATAGTTGATAGGGGAACCAAGGCCTGCTCTCTACTCCAGGTTCCAGTCCTATGTCTAGCAGCTGTGGTCTGCTTGCTCCCAGACCCTGTTGCTATTTTCCTGGACTCCTTCCTACCTCTTCTGACTCCTCCCTCCCTGGGTTTACCAGCACAAACTTCCTCTTCCCAAGGAGTAACTGCAGACTTCTTAATGCCATAGCCCCAAACACACCGCCCTTCTCCTACAGAATGACTTCAGATTACTTCTTCTGCAGCCCCTTTCTGCTACCAACACCCTGGCTTTATACCAGCCCCATGTGTTCCTTCTCAGTTGGACTCCATCATCCATCAGCATGTCAATCCATGAGTTTCCCCTGGGTGCAGTCTGTCAGGTTAGTTAACCTAATTTAACTGCTCTGACTTGTGAGGGATAGGAGAAAACCCTATCACAATCACATCTATAGTTTGATCTCTAGTTCTATGTTAAAAAAAGAAAAGAAAAGAAACAGAAAAACCCAACAAAAACCTAGGAACTTTTTGAAAAATGGCTGTTTTTTTTTCAGTCTTATATTTCTGCAATGCTTGAGCTCAAATAATTCCAAAGTTGGGTCACTAACCCTACCCTGCACCCTCGTGAGGCAAACCAAATTTCAAAGGATTCTAACTAAACCTGTCACTTAGGAATGTCAATCTTTAAACAGAAGTGAGGACACAACCTTAACTGTAGTGGTACTGTTGCACTGCTATAATAAAAGAGAGAGTCCCTGCCACAAAGCTCACAGTCTTACTGAATTAATGGATATGTGCAGGGTTTGTGCATGGGTTGAAGTGCACTGGCAGAGCTAGAGGGTGCGTGAGGGTTAAGGTACAGGGTGGTTGGATCTACTGGCAGAGCTGGGGCTGCAGGGACAATGGGGTGTAGGAATGTTGAGGTTCATGGTGCTAGGGGTGCACTGGCAGAGTTGCGGGTGCAGTGTGATTGGGGAACGTTGCAGCGCTATGATGAGATGCTGGGTGATTGGGATGCACTGGCAGAGCTGGGAAGTGTATCAAGGCTGGAGTGCAGTGTGATTGGGGTGCACTGGCAGAACTAGGGTTGCAGAGTGAATTGATCTCCATTGGAAAAACTGGGGTGGTGCCATGTCTCCCTCATCTGAGCTCTCGACCTGTCTTCTCTCCTCTAGCACCCATCCACATTTATTCCTCCTCTGTTCCCCCACTCTTCTGCCCTCTAATATCCCTCCTCACTATACTTGCCAACCCTGTGTTTATTCGTTTATATCACTCTGTGTTCCACAAAAACATGGATACAGATGTATTTTCTAGAAGCCTCCTAAAGTCATTGTGCATGCAGAGCTTTGCATGCCCGTGGCCATGCTTCTATTTGAGCTGTTTCTCATGTTACCCACAACAGTATCAAACCTCTTATTCCACTCTGGGATTTAAATCTTTTACTAACTATGCTCATGTTTGACTTTCAAACATCCGAGTTCTTCCTCTTTAGTTCTGTTTATTATTATGGCTTTTCTTATATCAATATATTCTGTATAGAGCTGAACTGCAAGCTCTTCCCTGTTCTTTTCTCTTTTGTTAAATCCTTTCTAGGTAAAATAGCCTTCAGTAAAATCAACACAGATTATTTGCTACCTGAATATAATCCTGTCTTCCTGGTTTTAGCAGCCCAAGAATTCGTCAAATCTTTATTTTAACTGTTAAAAGAAGTGACAAATCCAGATCTTCATATACTGGCATTTACAAGACTCACCCCAATACCGTAAGAGTTGCCATCTAGCTAGCAGAATGAAATGGGCTTTGGCTTGTAAGATTTCACTGAGTATTTAGGTTATGTTTCACCCAGTGAAACAAGCCTTGCCTTTCTTGGAGCAGATTCACTCCTTTACTATGTCAAAGCAAGGGGATGAAGGCCTTTCTCTTGTGGAAATCGTGACAGATTTAACCTCATTGTGTAAACAAGGTACCCTAATCTTTCCAAAGGATGAATAGAACCCAAAATGGGAATTTTCCCATCTGGCAATCTAATATACTGCCCTGACTGGGAATATGTCCTACTCCCTATGATCTCTGGCCCAAGATTGATTTTATTTTAATTAAGGATTTCATCAGTGCCCGCAGTGCATAAAAAAAACCCCATACAAATGACACTTCACATTAATAAGAGTACTTCTAAATGAAGGCATTTCAATATCAGGCCCTTAAGGAGCTAAAGTGAACCTTTGTATAAGTAGGTGTATCTCTATTGCAATGAAATTGACTTCAGTGGGACTGCATTCCTTAGCATTAGCTTCATGACCTGTCCTCACTTATTTTGCAGTACTTGATTTACCTCTTGGAGTGGTATGTTGAACTTCAGAAAAACACCATGTTAATTTGGAAAGGACTTTTTTGAGTGACCTCTTCCAATGTGGTACTAGACAGCACTTTCCAATGATACATTATATATCCCAGGATATCCAAAGTATCTTGGGTTTAGCTAAACTATCTCAGGCTTTTGACATAACTCTGTTCAGGGTTACTCACTATGTATTGGCAGATAAGTTGAAGCAAATAATGGAAGTCTAAAGAGGTCATGCAAAAAAGGCCCACAACACTCAGTAGTATTCCATGCTACAAAGAACATATTTAATTTGTCAAATATGGGCGAAGTGTAGTATATAGTTAGATATGTCTGTTTGCCATACAGTAGTACAAATAATGCAAAATCTATTTGAAAAGAATCCCCTCAGGGTGTGTAAAATTATCCATTGTTGCCAGACTTTAAGATGTCTAAACAAAACAGAGTTGACTAAGGATGCTGTGGAAAGCCTACTTCAGAATGCCTTTGATTTTTTTAAATTTATTTAATGTCGTGGTGTTAATGTTATTTCAATATATTTTTGTGATTCATAGTAAAGCACGGGGGAGGGGGAGAGAAGTGAGTTGGTTTATAAAAGGCTTGAACATCTTTGATCTATTTTTAGCTGGAAACATACTTTTTGGATGCTGGAATTATTTGTTTTAAATCATGACCTTTGGTTGTATAACTTATATTATTTAAACTATAAAATCTCTTAACCCATTTTTCAATTAGGTGATTCTTTTCTACATAGTTTGCTGTTATAATCTAAAATTAATCTTAATTTGCTGTAAACCTACTTTGTCCAACTCCATATTGTTTAAAATGTCCATTATAAACTTTCCAGTTTAATACATACCTTCCTGTAAAATGCTAAATCCCTGGCTAAGAAACCTTGCAAAGGTCTAGTGCTATATTTTATTTTTGCTGAAACAAGACTACAGGTACAGCATCTGAATTGTAAATGAAAAGTGCCATTTAAAATGCAAACAATTTTTGCAAATCAGTGCTACATATAAAAATCAGAATAAAAATGATAATAAAAATTATTCCTGGAGGAAAATATTCATAGTAGTCATGATACATTCTGATTTCTGCCAGTCACAGCTTGATTGCATATACAATTATATTTGTACTACTCTGATAAACTCATGATTGGGAGCGAATATTCACATTTGAACTAAATACATCTTGTTTGAAAGTCTCCTACACAATGAAATATATAACAAAATCCATCTATTCTCACTATAGCTCTCCTTGCTTCCAACACTTGGGAATGAGAAATTTTGTACCTCCGGCCTGATGATGAAGATGAAGATGGCTATGATGATGATACTTAACGCTTCCATCTGAAGATCTCATGGTGCTTTACAAATATTTGTCAATTAAACTCTGTGATCCTTTTTAACCTCCACCAGTTCTAATCATCCTCTTTCAGCTTCACAGAAATATATGGGAGAGTAAGAAACTAAATAGGTAGTGGCTGTTCATGTGCAGGTGAGCAAACGAGGAGACAGCACAGGCAGCCTCATCTCTCAACCTTGCACTGCTGCACAGGGACCAGCCTCAATCACAGTGCTTGTGTTTCAGTCTATTGGAACCTGCATGTATGTAGTGAGGGAGTGTGAGGTAAAGGAGCAAAGGACAATAAAAGGGAAATTATCCTTTCCTGTAAAAATTACATCAATATATTAGAACTCAGCACTGTGAAAACAGTTCTGATAGCCAGGGTAGTTTGGCCAGTTCATAGGGCAATGGTTGGGTAAGCATGAGGCGCACCTGAGGTAGTCATCTGTGGAAAGAGTTCCAAAATTCTCATTTCACTGAGATTCACTATTTCTCCTGACAATCAGTTTATCTAGGGAGTAGTCTGAAATGAATGTGAAGCTCTCATTGGAGAGAAGAGCCTCCCTTCAGTGTTCCTGAATCTAGTATCTGGGGGGGGGGGGGGGGAGAGCCTCATCAAATCTTTAGAGTGCTAAGATGTCCCATTAATACAGCCAATGCTGTGACTGATAGACAACTTATGGCAATGTCTTTGCAATCTTGTGAAAACATTATTCTTATTTTCCCCAAACCTCTTCTCTAAGTAGTCAGCTGGAAGAACTGGTTGAAGAAAACCATTGCCATAATGTTTACTCTATCTTGCTCAAACTGACCAGGTTCATCGTCAATTCATTATATTAATGCACATACCCTAGCTTCTGGCCCAGTTACCTGATCCTGATGTTCTCCCCAATAGGCAGCTGAATGTCTTGATCTGAAGATATATGTGCTGGCACATGAAAGGTTAACACTTCAGCCTAAGGCCTTTTCTGCTCCATTAATTCAGTCTCTTATAATCTGTTGTAAAATCTAGAAAAGTTTGGTTTTGGTGTTTGGTGCCAAGACATCATAGCTCTTTATTTTCAACAAGACGCCTTTTGCAAAAGTTTTTCTATGAATATAAAGTATCAGTATTAAGCCAGTGCACTTGGGAAACTGCCCTCAAATACACATGTGCAACTCCCATTAAAATAACGTTTTTTACATTTAAGCATTCTAAGCGTTCCTGCTACACTTCGGAATTTTGTAAGAATGAAGGTAGAAAACTCCGCTTGATGGGAGGTGCCTTGATGCCACTTTTCACAGTGGGCAACATAGAATGAAGCTGGTGAAGGAAGAGGCAAATGCACTGCACTGCTTTGCTGGGTGGTAGGCTGTGCTTCCCTTATTATTGGGTTGAAAGATCACAAATGTCTCTATCCTGTATGCTAGGACTTAAAAACAGAAAACAAGAATTATGTTTGAGCTTTCACTTTGTTACAGATTTCTTAAAATCCAGATTAGCATTTAGGTAAAAACAAAAACCATTACCACTCTCCAAAACTGTATATCCAATCAGACAGTGACTTGCTGGCATCAGGATATATCATGACTAGCATGTGTATTTCCCTTAAGCAATATATTTATTATAACTTTGATTTGATTTTGAGCTGGTGAAATATATTTTTTCTAAATTTAAAATATTTACATTGGTGTAGCTAGCTTATTCTTTTTCTGACAACTAAACAGTTAGTAAATTTTCAAATTATATAGAAGTTTCTTTCTGGGTCGTTTTTTTGGCTTGACAGTTTCCAAAATTCAGATCCTGTGGTCTGTGAATGCTATTTTTATCCTGGGGTCCCTCAGCTCTGTACTTGTCACTCTTTGCAAACTCCATATGTAGTTGTCCATGAGCACATGAAGGGCCAGAGTCTTTTCTGTGCCCACTAGTTGCTTCTGAAGTGGCATGGAGTAGATCTTAAAAAAAATAAAAATAAATAAAAATGTTGAGCCCTTTGTATGAAAGAGAGAATCTTGGACTGCGCATTACTTACTATACTGCAATACTTAAAGGGACTTTAGAAATCTGTTTGAAAAAATATTACTAGGCTTTTGTAAAAACTTTTGTATAGGGACTTCTCTGTGTAGTATTATATTATTAAATTATTCAGGCCATATTATGCCACCCGTTATTTTGCAGAAATCCTCAGTGATTTCAGTGAGGACCTCGTGAATTTTTTTTTTAAATCACATTTTTGGTTACAGAAATTAGTGAATCAGCTAAGGAAGAGAAAATCTATATACACATATGGGAATGTTTTTCATGACTCAGTTAAACAGTCTATTCCAGAAATCCTTCTTTTTCTTGGTTAGTTCAAGACTGTGTGTCTTTTTATTATTATTTATTTATTATTCAGAGAAACAGTATATTTGTTGTAGTTGTGGTGACTAATATTTGATATAGCACTCAGGAAGGGTTCACAATAAGTTCTGTCTCATTAGAAGCAGGTATATTTAAGTCACTGTAATCAAATTTCAAGGTATACCTGTTATCTTCGTTTTCTATGGTGATACTTTTCTCTTTTCCTTTCTTCTCTGACATCCTCCCTTCTATGCTTTTTTGTGCAACCGAATGCGGGTTCTTCCTCATGCACTTGGTTAGGCCAACCAAAGGAAAATGAAATCCTGAAAATGCCCACGTTTGACAGTGCATCCCTTCCCCTTCTCCTTCCCCCCTCATACTTTTTAAGCATGTAGCCAAATTGTGGCTCTCCTTTTTTGCAGATGAATTTTGGAGGAAGGGTGCTCTTCATTCACTACTTCCTCCTCCTCTCCCACTGCAGTTACACTAGAGCAAAAATAATTTGACTCTCTGATCCTGTTATGTCAAACATTTCCCAGTAAGAACATGATATGTGATGTTCTATGGCATATAAAGAACTCAAATTCTATCATTAAGACTCTGTTAGAACTCAGTGAGCTTGGGCAATTTAGGACCATTATGCATGTTGAGGTTCAATATTCCATTGAGGAAGGAGAGTCAAAGAGCAAATTCCTATTTAAAACAATGATCCTAATGCTTTAAACGGTTCATAAAATCAAAACCGTTCTCCTTTTGTTCTGTTCTTACTCTGAATAGGATTTTTATATTCTTAATTCATATTGTTTTCTAAATATGAAGATGTTCACATCACTCAACTTTAGTAGTACCATAAAAGGAATATAAATATTTTTGTTCTGTACTTTGCTAAATGAATTAACATATGTCTGGAACTTAAATCTACATTCCACAGTCTTTTTTAATTAATCCTTGAAGCCTAAGTCTTCAGGGTCTTTTTAAAACTTTAATCAATTATTTTTCTCTAGAGTTCTAAATTGGTTTGCAAGAATTAATGGTATCCATGACATTTTGTTAATTTACAGCACATGTTACTAATAAAGTATTATTCAAATTGTAAAAGTTAGAAAATGAGAAGTCTTCATTCATTCCTTTTGAAGAATGTTTAAAATGTATACCGTATACCAAGGTTTCCTATTTATTCAGTAATCAAGCTTTAAATTACACGTATAAACATTACTCACTGTTCCTCACGTTAACATACTGTAGAGTGTTGAAGGAAGATTATAGTGCACTCTAATAGTTTTAGAAAAATGAACTGAAGCAAGATTCATTAGCTTTTTCATAACATGCATAGATGTCAAGGGGGAGAAAGGTTACATATTGGTGCATATATTAAAAAAACAACAACCTCATGCTGTTTTATAGTAGTTGCCACTCACACTGAATAAAGGTATGAAAGCTGAAATAAGGAGAAGCCTCCCACAGTTCTAGACTGTAAAAGCAGATAGAAATTAACTCAGTGCACCCACAAACATGTCCCCAACTGGGACATATTCTTGCAAAGCCCTCTTTGAGCCAAACTCCCACTGAAATCAATAGGAGTTCCATGCATGAAGGATTTGTGAGATCAGGCTCCTAACTGTTGCCAGTTAACTAAAAAAAGAATTACTCTTGGGTGACCAAAGGAGACCCAAACCTGTCCTCCTTTCTCAGTCATCTCTTGTTGACATCAGTAGGAATTTTGACTCAGTAAAATGTGCAGAATCAGGCCTAGATTTTGTAATTAACTGAGAGGAACTCAGATCGCAAGAATTAAGTCTTGCCCTTTTATACAAACATGCAATCCCATGGGGCGCACAGTGTAAGTGAGGGTGTTATTTGGCCCCCCACTCTCTTCACAAATAAGGTGGTATTGACTTCTAAATATCTGCTATGTTTAATTACTAGCACTGCATGCAAACTATTAATTCTGAGCAAAAATCTTCTTTCTACAGTAAAAATTTTGTATTTTTGCAACATCTTAATAAATGTTTGATTTAAAGCCTTCCCATTAAAAACTAATGACAAATAATGCTCACAAGAAATCATTAACAGAAAATGTGATTATTGCAGCTTACATTTAAAATGATCTAAGTCAGTATGCTTGACAAATAAAGCAACTGACCTTTTATTAAACGGAATGATTGGTGTTAGTAATTATAATAAGCCATACTAAACGTAATACATCTTCGAAGCACCCTTGTATAATTTGTCTTTTTTTCTATGTGTGGAAACATTTCTTGCTTTCTTCAAGGTTGTTCTTTTAAGGATTGTGAGGCACTAAAATATTTTTCTCTTTAGTGCATTGAAAATGACTTTTCCAGTCTTAATCATAAAAGCTCTTAGAGATATTTTTAATAAACTGAGAGAATCACTTTATTATTGCACTTTGGTCATTTAAAAAATGTCCTACCATATCATCTTTATAAAGAAACCTTATCGCAGATTGTATTCTAGAAAGGCAAGTGCTGATATACAGGGTTCTTATCAGCAGAAAAAAAAGTGTATTTTCAGCTTTCTGGATGTAACATGCTGTGCCTTCTCACCAAGGACACATAGCCTGGCAACCGTGCGAGTGTGTCATGAGCATGTGTAAGGTGAACATCACTTAAGCGAAGCTACAATAATCCTCATTTCCAATCAGTTAGACAAAAAACAGCTGATAAGCTTAATGTAGGAATAGCTATAGAATTCATAGTATAATTTCATTATTATAATGGCAATGGAAACATAATGTGTTATTAACAAGTTCAGCAATTAGAAAAATTAGAAAATCCAGATTTACATTTTTTAAGTAGAATACAAAACCTTGTGTTATTTGTTTGAATATTACAGTATTTTAAATCTTAAAATAACACTCCCACTTAGAGTAACTGTAACTGTTAAAGGTAAAAGAGTACCCTCATTGATGTACTGTTCTTTTTTTAATGTAAAATCTTTAACAGCCATTAAACTGTTCCTGTCTGTTCCTCAGTATTGTGTGCCAAGCAGCCAAAGACGTTTAAAAATGGTATGTAATTTTATGAAATAATCCAATAATTTAGTGGGTAATTTGTCAATAATACAAAACAGACTTTCCTATAATCAGGCTCTTATGTATGCCTCTTACTGGTTTGAGAGTGAAATCCTGTGCCATTGAAGTCAATGGGAATTTTGCCATTGACTTCAATGGGGATGGGTTTCACCCTGAGTTTCCTGTTGACCCAAGAATTTTGTAATGAGTTCAGGATCTGACTCCTGATCTTCCACATAGCAGATCACTTTGCTGCCTCTAGGATGCTGGGCCATGGGCCTCTTACTTTTTTAAAGAAAACCTCATCTCCTTCCCTGGCCCGTCCTTCTTTAAAGTATCCATCCTTTTTCATCACAAAAAGGCAAGCAAAGCTATATCTGTCTAGAACCCAGGACTGCAGTGCTGTCATCTAGATGCTGCCAATTAACAGCAGCTGTAACCAGGTTGCACCCACAACTCACTGTGGATACAGACCATGGGAAGCCTGCCTCAAGGGGTCTGACAGACAGCAGCCCCATGGCTCCTGATTGTCTCCCTGCCCTAAATATACCTAAGAGGTGTTCAGGAAGTATCTAGACAAGAGTGTGGTTTTTCTGTAGCTGCCGTGACTGCTCTTTGCTTTGACCTTGGACTTTGCTACCTGACTCGGACTCTGACCCTTGTTATTGACCCTGGACAAGAACCTGATTATGCACTCTTCTGCTACTCCCTGACTCAGTTTTGCCCCTGCTCTGACGCTTGGTCCTGACTGCTTGAGTTGGGATTCTGACAATAAAGTCTGCACGCAACAGTCAACAAGGAGTCCACGCTTTGTTTTTCCTTCCTTCTCCAAGCTGAACAAATATAAATGAAGATAGGGTTAACACAGACCAGATAAACATTGGTAATTTCCCTAATTTATTTAATAAGTGAGTATTTCTCCTGGCTTTCTTATATCCTTGCTTGAATAACTCTCCCTGCACTGTTAATCAGCAAGGTAAGATTCGAGCTGATGAAATTAGGTCAAACCAAGCAAACTTAATAGCTATAGGCCCAATATGCTTGTGTGTAACTTACTTTTACTTCAATTAAAGGTGTGGACATGCTTGTGTACCTGATGGTAGAATCTAGTCTGGTAAATATTGTCTTGGTTACTCATTTTTGGGCTTACTCACCTGTACCTCTGCCTTTTTACAGTAATTTAACTTCTTACACTTACCATAGATATGTAAGATATGTCTGAAGGCTCATTTCCTGTGTTCCTTGTCATTAGTTTTTTTTTTCTTGCCTACCTCCAACTTTGCTATATATGTACTTTGTTTTTTAATTTATTCTATTTGACTTCAACCTTCACTAGCATATTATTATTTAATAAAAAGGATTTATTATTAACCTTTTGTAGTTAGTGCCATAGATGTTTAAAGGGAGAGTAAAGTCATGGGCTCTGATTCTTCTCTCATGCCAGTGTCATTCTGAGTAACTCTGTTTAAATCAGTGGAACCACATTGGTGTAAAAATTGTAAATGTGATGTGCCCCCTATTCAGAGGAACTCACAAAACACAATCTGTTACTTTACCATCCTCTAGTACTAGCTGTGTTTTAATTTACTATGGGTATTTAAAATATTCAGTAGTTGTACAAGAAATCTCCAGCCATACCCTTTCCAGGGTGGTACCATATAATGCTGAAATCTTGCATTGAACACAGCAGCAAAGTTTCCACTGATGTCGGTGGAGCCAAGATTGCATCCCAGGCATGGCTTACTATTATCATTAGAAATACCAGAGTTCAAGAGAAATAAATGTGTTCAATCACAATATGTTTGTGTGACTTCTTTGCCTGTTTCATGCTGTTACGTGCTCGAAGAGCATACAGTGCTTACTACTAAAAATTAAATAAGGTGCAATATAAATGCCTGGCTGTAGTTTACATTCTAAATCTAAGAAATACCACAAAAAATCAATAACATAGTATGATATTTGTTTATATTCATTGGTGGCCATTGTATACTATTTTAAATCATCTGACTCTTCAATGAAATTGGAAATAGGAATGGTACATATTCAGAAAATACTGTTAATAAAATATTTCCTAAGGTCTTCAAGCCATGAAAAAGACAGATAGAGACTGAGAGATTTTATAAATAGCTTTCACTAGCAGCAGAAACCAGAACAAGAAGTTTAAAACTACAGTTGCAGTAGTGTTCTATAATCCAAGTAAGAAATGAACCCTAACTATGACAAAACTGTCTGATCCAATGTTTAATAAGCTTTTTCAATATTTCTAAAACTACTTTCCATCAGGCCTGATGCCCGAGTAGCACACATATGCGGTCCCTGCAGTGTTAGCTTGAAGTATAATTCTAGTGTTGTCTTCACCCGATGCATACACAACAATCTCAAGCTAGTAATGCAGTGAGAAGCAGCTGCAGGCTATAGTTTGAGTTAGCTCAATTCAACTGCTAACCCACCCACTCTGCTCATCCAATGACTCTGTGCTGCTAATCAAATCACTCTGCCGAGTTGGAATGTTACTTCGCGGTGTGGCCACTGTCATTAGAGGTAGGCTATCTTGAGTGGAGTGACCTAAGTATACTAACTCAACTAAATGTTGCAATGAAGACAAGCTCAAAGAGACTGGAAACTACATAGCTCATTTCTATGTCTGGCAGCTTCTAATAGTTCTAAAACCATAAAGGAGGCTATCTTTTGGAGTAAGAATTATTATTGTATTCAGATGGATGCCATGAAAGCAAGGACTAACATAAAGTGCTCAAAATAAATGTGCAGGGAAGGGGCAGAATCTTTGACACCACTTAAATATTGGTTTTATTTTCAAAATCACATTTTAGGAGTGTCTTTTTTTCAGCACCACCAGCATGGTTCTCTGGGCCTGAGATGGACCGAGAGCCAGATCCTGTCTTACTGACATTGAGTAGAACTTACTCCACAAAGTAGACCTATTGACTTCAAAGATACTACTTGTTGAAAAATGTATTATCATTGTCAGTAAAGGTGGTTGAATCTGCCCCTACAGCTGTGGCTACATTAAGAGCGAGGAATATAATTCCCTAGCTGCATACACAAACTTGTGGTAGCTAGAGTGTAGATAGTGGTATAATTGCGGTAGTGCTTAGCCATGCTGAGTACGTACTCATCGTTTCAGGTGGATTTGTACTTGACCTGGTTTAGCCATACCACTACTGCCTGTGCTACAGCAGCCACGCTACCAGTTTTACTTGAGCTAATTCTCATTGATCTGCCGCAAGCTACATGTTGAATATGCCACATGTATTTTTTAACTATAACAGACCTCAGTGCTCCCATAAAGGGTGATTCACTTTGCAATGACAACTTAAAGAGCAGTGTTGAAATGGCTTTCGCTTTGGGATCATATTCGGTTTGCTAGTTGTGCCTTTGAGCTATATACTGCCTTAGATTCAACATGGCCGATGCATGTGATCTCATCTATAAGATACGTATGTGACTTGTGTATTTTTAAAAAATCTGCAATATGTTGTATATGATTTATGCATCACAAGTAAATGATCTCATTTCCACTCATTCGTTTAATTTAGAAATGGCATATATTGTGCACTCACATCATTGTCTATGCATTTCTATCATTCAGATTTGTTCTTGACAGGTCTCCAGCTATGTTGTTAAATCATTAGCTTTTACTGATGTTCCTTTTAGTACTTTTGCATAAATTATTCAGGGACAGATTTTTAAAGGTATTGTTGTTATTGTTATTCTCCTAGTGCAAAGCACCATAAAGTCATATCACAGTAAATAGTAAACACCACACAGGGGAGACAATAGCCAACAATCTTCCTCCACGTTTTGCTGTCTTCACACAGCTTGAGAAGTGTACCATACTGCATTCTGCCCAGTCAGCTGCATCACTGAACCACCCTCGCCACACGTGCTCCCCTGCTTCTTGGCACCTGGCATCAATCCCTGCAACACTTACTTAGGCAATCTTCCTGTGCTCATCCAACCTACACCTACTCTTGTGATGATCAAATCAGGTCAATACTATCAGTGAAGCAGAGATGACTCCTTCTTCATCCATCGATGGGTACACTCTCTTGTAGGTTTCTACCAGAGGGTCTTTTTAAGACTTCTTCAAGCCACCAGTTGAAGAAGGTGGGTAATAGTGTGCAGACCTGTCTGACATCTGCCCTCAAGTCAAACCAAGTACTCTGATCATGCCCCACAAACACTAATGCTTCTCTGGAGATTTTGTATCATCCTTTTTACATTTTCACCAAAGCTAACCAGATGTAGGATTCTCCAAAGAAGTTTGTGCCATATACTGTCAAATGCCTTAGAAAAATCCACTAAGACATGGACCACTTATCCATCATTTTCCAGCACTTTCTCATATAGCACATGCATATTGAATATTTGCTCTGCTGTCTAAACTTGGCTTCTTCTTCAGCCAGAAAGTTCCCTATCTTGGTCTCAATTCTCTTCAGGATGATGCACAACAGTATTTTGGTAGTGTGTCAGTTATGTGATATTGCAGTAGATTCCACAGACAGCCAGGTCCTCCAAAGATATATAAGTGCCTAAAGATGTAGATAGGTGCCTAATGGGATTTCCAAAATGCCTAGACACCTAACTACTACTGAAATCAATGGGATTTGGGTGCCTAGGCACTTCTGAAAATACCACTTGCCGCCTACCTGTGTCTTTAGGCACTTAATATTTTTTAGCCTAACAGAATATTCTGTCTAACTCTTCCTCCCACTTCATACTTATAGTTATATTTTTAAAGATGCCTATCTGGGAAGTCGCTTTAAATTGAGAGAGGCCATGAACAATTTCTTGATAATCCTTCTATAGAAAAAATAAGATTCTCTGTAGCTTATCCAAATTTTCAGTCCTTCTTTTGTCAGTGTTACAATCCAAATTTATTTTTTGCTTTTGATTTTTGTCTCTTGTAATCATGGTGTATTGTGGAGATGACAATGGCAGCTTTGGCTTTTGATAAAATTTGGGGAAATAGCTTCTACTGGTCACCATAGCCAAGTTCAAAGGCAGACTTTGTTGCCATGTTGTAGCTGTATTTAAATTAAAACCTATGATTCCTGATTATCTTCTCCTGGGCTAATATTTAAAAGAATATAGCTTGATACTGCACCTATTGTGATTAGTGGCTTTATGACAAGGTTGTTCAGAGAATAAGGTACTAATCAATGTAATGGTGACTGAATTGGGCTGGGAACATTTGGAAAATAATAAATGAAATATAAATATTTGGGAAGGCCCTTTGTCATAGCTCCATTGACTTCAGTGGAGTTCTGACAATTTAAACCAGCTGAGCCGCTGCCCCCAGGGGAGTCAGAGGAACAAATTTAAATATGGGTGCCCACAAAACTGAACAAGCACAGTTTTCCACTCACAATAAACTGCATCTGTATATGCAGCTTGGCTAATCAGACTCCTACATTGACAGGCCTTGTTCTCTGTGCTGATCACTTGCACCTCTGCAAAGTGGTATAAACGCTGCCATTCTGAATTGCTACCATTTTGCCCAAGTATAAATACCCACATAAGGTGCAAAACTGTAGAGGATCAAGTCCTCAGAATGCAAGAGCCCAATTTGCTTGATGAAATGGGGGATTTTGAAGTTAAAATGATAATGTGCACATTTTTGTGGGCACACTTACGTTGGCGAATTTGACAAAAAAGACAAAATATTTTTTCATTGTCTGTAAGACGTTTTAGATATGGGTAAGAAATAGGCATTATATGTTTGGTCAAATTCCCTTGGATTCAATAATGTTACTCAGATGGGACAAATGTTGCAGTCACATGCACAGCTTCTTTTGACAGCACTAGATGCCATCTGCATGCATCTGAGAGCAGAATTGGGCCCACTGACTTTAGGAAATCTAACTATTTCTCTAATCATATCAATAAAATATTACTCCTACCATTCTTCAAAAAATGTTCATGACCTGAAAAAAGTTATGCAGCAATTGTAATTCACACCCCTAACATTTGTGGATTACAATTAATGGTTGTTTTTATTTGTTACTATACCAACCTATATTTACTAACTTCCTCTTATAATTGGAGGAAATGTATACTTTGCTGTGTTGACTGGGGTACATTATAGCAGGACATACTTTTACTATCTTAAAAAACCCTCTTTCACAGCTGTGGATAAATTATCACTGTATCTCTTAAGATTTATTCCTCTTTGTTGCAAATTGAATTGAGCAGAACTGATTCTTTTTTACAGTTTCTCTCTAAAATTTAAAGAAAAGCAAGCAGTATAGCTGCAGTCTATTTGCAGCTAACTCTTATTTTTTGTTTTCAACAACTGCATGCTAATGGGTTGTGAGTTGTCATGTGTCTAAATCACTTCTTTCCCAGAAAATCACAAAGGAAGTGGCTGAAGAGGACAAAGTTCAAAGGCAGATGGAAATTTCTCTGATTGTTCCAATAAGGGGTTGAGCTGAGCACTCCAATCCCATGAAACAATTTGTATGGATTGTTCACAAACCACCCCATGTTCCTCTAAAGGGTATGTGGGAGATGAGGGACATCCATCCATGTGGAGGCCCTGTCACACTGTACTGGCTCTGTGGCTTGTATGTTTCTTCAGCATTAAACTGAGCCTTCTGTGAGCTGCAGAGAAGGGGAGGAAGATGTTGCTGTGGAGGAATACAATTAGGCTTTATTACTGAAGTGTTGTATTTGAAGTTCGTAGTAATGATTTTATAGTTCCATATGTGTGTGTGGGCCTGTATGGGAAAACTAAAGTCATACAGAATTTGGCTTCTAATCCTGGTCCTGAGCATCTTAAATTCCATGGGCTCAATCCTCCAATCCCACATTTACCAAATTTGTTGTGTTAAAGTCAATGGGAATGTGTATGAAAAGGTATTTCCAGGGTTAATCCTAAGTGAGATACAAAATGATATAATTCAGGGAAAGATGACATGGACCCAATGGAGGAAAGAGTGGGTTCTTCAAGATTTAAAGTTGTCATCTGATTCTGGCCTTTTCATAAATGAACAAAATCCCTGAGTTCATTATAAATATACAAAGTGTTCTTATTTTACTTAAATCAATATTTTTAAATCAGATTTTCAAATTAGCTCTAGTGTTGCAAAATCTTTATGGGAAACATTAATATCTTCTATCTATTATCAGATTCCTCCACAATTTTAAACAAAAGAGATCTCTACTAATTTTTAGCTTGTATTAGTATACAATATCCTAAATTTCTGGCATTGCATCTTGTTTTGTTGCATTAGCATAAATCATTGCCTTACCACTCTGGAAAAGTTTAGCAAAACAATAACTTTCATAAATACTCCCACATTTGATCTGTTTTTGTGAATAAAAATGACCATTACTTTGAAATGAAAACTAATATTCTTGGTTTGCAAGGGATATGTTGCTGAAAGTATATAATAACCTTGTGGAAATTATAAATCCTGGATTGTTACTGATGTATTTTTTTCTTATTGTTTAAAACATTTTGTGTCTCCTCAGTGAGATCAATTTGTTTTGCTGTATTGTCCTTTATAACATATAATGTTTCTGCTAAAATCAACTAATATACTATGATTTCAAAATATTGGTGTTTGCTTGCCACCAAAACTTTCTTGTGAAACACTTGCAGTCCTGTGCAACTGCAAGTTCCCCTAACTTGCCCACTGATAGACGGGAAGACAACCACATTTCATTGCTGGCAAATGTGGCAGGAGAGTTGGGTATAACATTCCCTACAGTGGTGGCCCAACTTTTCTGAAGTTCCAATAAAACGTTACTTGAAAAAACATTATGTTGGAGTAGAAAGGTTGCAATGAGCATGAATGGTAAAAAGATTAGATCAAAAATTTCCTAGTGTTCATTACTTTGGATGTCTCTATTTTTTGGGTGCCTAACCATATGGTTGCTTCTAAAAATGATGTTCTCAATAAAGGAGTAATCACTGGATTCGTTTAGAAGGTGTTTGCTGATTGATAGCAACAACTGTAGCGGTGCTTACTTTTGGCACCCTGTGAGGTCTTACAGCTGTTCTTTTTCTGTTAGAGGCTCATATGCTCATAACTGCAAAAGAGAGGGGGAGCTAACTGATGGCATGACTGACAAAGTAGAGAAATTTCTTTGTATGACTCCAGACAGGGAGGTCAGAAGAAACCTGAACAGTACTGAATTTCAGTCCAGGTATTTTAGGGTCTTTTTCTCTCTCTTTTCAGCCATTAATAGGTTGTAAGTGCGTAAGTCTCTAAAAGTAAAATAGATGGGACAAATTCAACACTCAGTTGTACTGAAGTCAATGAAATTGCATGAGTGTAAGGGCAGTGTTTTGGCTGTTTAGTTGAACTCTGCTGAGGCAAAGCAGGAACTGGCATATTCCATAAATAGAGCAGAGCAATCCCATGCCTAGGTATGAATCTATGGCTTTTCCAGCATGTCTCTCACTCCAAGGAAAGGATAAACTCATTTGTCCAGACTCCTGGAGGTCCAATACGTTGCCAACATCCATTTTAAAGATAGGAGCCATCTCCCTGTTTAATGTGCTCTCTCAGTGCTTATAGAAAATACTGCTTTTGCTTCTCCCATTTTTGTCTTCTCTTCATCCTTGGGACTTTTGTCTTTCCACTCCCCACAGGCTGTTTTCAGTGAGGAGGCATTTAGATGGTAAAATATACTATATTAAACCGTAATATAGTCTGTCTTTTTCAGCTAGTTGGAATATGAAGCTGGGTCTGAGAACTATTTGTGTAAGGAGTCTTGTTGAATTTTTAATTTTTCTTTTTCAGAAGATTCTGCATCCATCTGATGCTTTTGAAATTTTGTCTGTGCCTGTTTTGAGTGGCTGAGTGAGATCCAGTGAAGCCTGTCAGCACTGTTGCAGAGGAATGCCGGCTGGGAAATATTGTATGCTGCTGGCAGAATAACAGAGGGTGGAGATGAAGAGTGTGCCAAGTAGGAAACTTTGAGAGAAGAGAGAAGGAAAACTGCCAGCTAGAAAACAGAATGCAGCCAGCAGATCTAATAAATAGAGAGCTAAATTTTAGCATGGGGGAGGGAGCCTCCTATCACAAGGGAGAGACTGAGACTGAGAGAACAGTTGTTAGATGCAGCTTAGTGAGGAAAGTCAGCAAGAGGCCTAAATAGTTTGAGTCACTTGCATTCTAGTATAGCCTTCTTGTTCACTGTGAGCTGCCAAGCAATATCAGGTGAGAGAATGAGTGCACAGGGCCACTGCTGTGAGAAGATGCCATAGAGAGAGGAGTTAATTAGAGGGTCTCGGAAACAAAGAGTTGGTGTGATACACTGGGTGCAGAAAATTTGCTGTGGGAAGTGAATGCATGATAGAACCACCTGCTGTAAGCTAGAGGATCCTGAAGATTTGAGAGAATTTTTGTTGGACATTGCAGTTGTGGAAGTAGAAAATGTAACTCTATGTTCAGAGGCAACAGGGTGTTTAGAACTCTTGTGGCTCTACTGTATTGACCCTGCCTAGGTGAATCTGACAGGAAAGCAGATACAACTGACTTCAATAATCTGACAGGCTCTGCAAAATGCAGTGTTGTTGTAGCCATGTTGGTCTCAGGATATTAGCGACAAGGTGGGTGAGGAAATATCTCAAAAGCTTGTCACTTTCACCAACAGAAGTTAGTCCAATAAAAGATACCTTGCCCAGTTTGTCTTTCTAAGGCTCTACAAAATAAATTCATTTTTCATTTAGTTACGCATTGAAATGTGGCTGAGGACACTGAATGATTTATTTTCTTAACAAGACTTGCTCCAAGTTTACTGATTCTTGAGTTTCTCTAGCTGGGTTGATGGTGATCTCTTTGGTACCAAATGTGGCTGCTTTATTTAACATCATAGCTCTACCTGTATGGTCTGAGATACAGGACAGGGATTTAATTTCACTCGCTCACAACCTATGGACATTAACACTTTTCATATCTTATGTCCCTTTACTCACCAAAGTCCTGTCATCTCATATCAGTACTGTATTGGAGCTTGGGACTGTAAACTCTTCTAGAAAAGACAGTGGAATCAAAG
This sequence comes from Emydura macquarii macquarii, assembly GCF_026122565.2. Taxonomy (NCBI): domain Eukaryota; kingdom Metazoa; phylum Chordata; order Testudines; family Chelidae; genus Emydura; species Emydura macquarii. The sequence goes on along the minus strand of NW_027132618.1, from coordinate 2,503,315 downwards.
TCCCTTGAAATCTTCCAGTTGGAACTTGACAGTTGTGGAGATAGTCTAGTGATAGAAGAAATACGAGAAAACTGAAAAATCCCATTGATTAGTGGAGTAGATAAACTAAATGATCAGTGTTCAGAGACTGCTGTGATGGACACTATGGAAGTAACTAAGACAATTGCAATGTTGTCATTACCAGTATTACAGTAGCACTGAGAGACTCCAACCAAGATTAGGGCCCCTTTGTGCTAGTCACTGTACAAACATGTAGCAACAGTGTTCTTCCCCAAAGAGCTTGCAGTCTAAATAGGCAAGACAGACACAAGGTGGGAGAGGGAATAGACACACACACAGATGAATTGACTTGCCCAAGGCCATACAGCAGATCAGAGCTGGACTAAAATTCAGATAGATCAATAATTTCAATGATCAATCTCTAGCAAATCAATGTAACAACCTACGGAGCACCCAAACATAATGAAGGAGGTAACCCCATGAGAAGATGGCATTGAATGCACATGGATCAAAAGATGATAGGTAATTTTTAAGTAATTAGTTTGGTTATAAAATGCTGAAAGTTTCATTCTGTTAACTGACAGCTTGGGCCACCTACTTGTGGGTGGGTCTTTTGGGTGATGTCATACTTAAACATAGTAGTATCATGTCTGTGGTTCATCTTTTACCACCATGCTTTTCAATTCAAATAGATGGTGTTAAGTGTCTAAGTTTGTAGTTCAGTAAATGTATAGTGGATTTGATTTATTATTAGATTATTCTGGCATAAACCAGGGTACTGGATCTTTGTTGGCAAAAGTCTTCCTGGAGGGAATGGTGGTAGCTGACTTGCCTCCACCTGTAACCCACCTCTCCATGTCCAGTGCAGATCACAAAATGAAGTCAGTGATACACTGATTTAGCACCTGTAAATCCTGTGCAGCCCTGACCACAATTTAAAGCTGTCCTTCCCTGGTGGAATCTGTGAGATTTGTGCTGCTGCTATCACCACATGCTCTCCATAAAGATGAATAACCTTATAGTGCAGCTTCCCTTGATAGTGAATAGGTTAGGTTAAATTGCAGCCCACCAGTATATACTTAAATTGTGCACATTGGTGTTAGCCTGCTTGTAATTGCCTCTGAGACACTATGACTAGTCTCGTTAATGTGAGCCATTGTTTCCATGGGAAATGGTGACTTTTGCTCCTGAGAACTTGGACTTAGACGTATTAATGGTGTTTGGTTATTGTGTGATAACAGCTCCATTAACATGTGTCACTGCTGTTCTAACACAGAATAAGGTGGTTGCATTTACAGTTTGTTAGCTTGGTTGAGGAATTTTGAAGCTGTACACTCGAAATTTCTTTAGAGTCCTTTCTGTATCTCATAGATATTCAATTATGAACTTGGTGGTAGAATACGGTATGTATATAATATGATTGCTATACTGTAGCATTTATTGAAGAAATGTTCCTTATTTCCATAATAAAGAAGCACAAATAGTTGAACCTCTTCCATAATTACATTCGAGTAATCTGTTTTTTGGCGATAGCTTCCAGACATCCCAAGCTTCCCTATATTAGTTAGCTTTATTTTGTTTTCAGCTCACTGTTAAGAAAGCTTTTCTCTGAAATTAATGGTCCAAGAAAGAAGGTCTCCAGCAACCTGACCATAAAGGTGTGTTTTCTATGTGGTGTTTTAATGTATGAGAATGCAGGATTAAAGGATGGTTGTGGAGTCCAGCTTTCTGTGATTTTTTTTTTTAAAGCAGCAAACATTTTAAGACTCTTTTTGTAAAAACAGATTGAAAATTATCTTTCCTCCGTATTGTCTTTGTTCATTTTTTTCTGAAGTGAAAGCAGAAGGTTTTATGCAAAATTTAACTGTCCCTTCTTTTAATAGTACAGTAAAATTAGTTTTCGTAAAAGATTCATGCTAAGAAAGAAAGTGTTTGAGGTGTATTTTACCTTTTAATTATCAAGGAAAGTGAAGTACAGAGTAAATGTACATGATTAACTAAGGCTCTGATTTAGTAAGGTACTTAAGTATGTTGTCTAACTTTAATTATTTTACTGTTGTTTATTTTAAAAGGTAGATGGAAAGAAAAACTATAGTTCACCATAGCAAATCATAGCAGAAACTGCAATTTCCGAACTAGCCTGAATCTCCCAATGTTATACCAACACTTAACTGTTGATTTTAGCTGTTAATATATGCTAACTGCATAATTTAGTAATGGATATTGAGATTGATTTTTCTTGTACTATTTAGTAGAATCTACGCAGATGGTGAGGATGGCATAGCAGGCTGTAAAATGGATCTGAGAGAGAGAATTTCCATACCAGAGTTTCCTGCTGCATTTCTTTGAATGAATAGGCAGAGTTTATTGTTGTGGCTGATGAAAATTAAGCCATTTCTTCAACTTTTTCTGTTGATACAGCTGCAACTAAAGGTAGCTTTTCTAGTCTCAAGTATGAGACACGAAAAAATATCCATAATGAGAAGATACCAGAAGATACCAGATACTAGAAAATAATTGGTACGAGAGTGTAATTACAAACATTTTATACTTTTCCCTTTTTGTACACTGATTTCTATAGCTATAAGGCATATTATGGTCTCTTTTTTTTTTTTTTTTTGGTCTACATATACCTATATAGGTTTGCTTCCAATGTGAGGTTTCAAGAAAAAAATAGGCTTCATTTCTAAAACATTGTAGATAGAAATTTTACAAAAATGTTATGAAATATAACAATTCCAGAGCATGCAAAAACAAAAACAAAACCTTTTGAGGAGCAATGAAAATTCTTTCTTCTTCTCTGTTGCCTAGCTTGAATGAAGTGGAATTTTAAATGGAAAGCCTCTTGAAACAGCAGAACCACATTGTCCCCACGCTCCCTGAGCATGTGAAACTCCCTGGTGCTATCCTACTTATATAGCACCCATTATAGAGCTATGTGCAAACTGGATTTTTTTGTTTGGGTGGTGTTTTGTGATTTTGAAATGTCATCTCTTCTGGAATGGAAGAAACTCCCAAAATACAACATTTTCTACAATCCAAAATTCTGAAAAAAATTGCGTCAGATCAATCAAAAATTTAATTTTGACAGTCAAAATGTTTTGTTTAGATTTCAACTTTAATTTATATCATATAGTACAACATTTTAAATCATTGAAATTGAAAGTTGTTTCAAAATAGAAAATAAAAAATTCCATTCCCAAAAGATGGAATTTTTGTTTATAAATTTTTGTTTCAAAATGAATTTTCTTCAAAGGTGACACATTTCTGCAAAACATTTTGCGTATGATCAGTTAGTATATTTGGACAGAAAAATGTTCAGTCAGAGAATTTCTGACCAACTCTACCCTATTGCCATAGTCTCTCAGTGCTTCACCATCTTTAACATACGTATCCTCACATCATCCCCATGAATCAGGGAAATGCTATTTATTATCCCTATTTTACAGAGAAGGAAATGAGGCACAGAGAGGCTAAATGACTTGTCTAGTGTTCCAAGGAAAGTTTGTGGTGGAGTAAGGATTTGAACCTGAGTTGTCTGAGTAGTAGGTTATTAGCCTAAACACTTGACTATTCATCCTTTGTGTACCAATGATCCGTGATGGGACTCGGGTATCAGGACAATGGGGATGTCTGGTTGGAGCCTAGGAGCAGCAACTCAATTTATAGAAATTATCCCTTAGTGCTTCATGAATAATCTATAGGCTGCATATTGTTCCATTGTAATATTTGTCAAATTATTTCTCAATATCAAATCAATTAAAAAAACAGGACTGTAGGACTCATGAAACCAAAAATAGCCAACACTTTGCTACATGTTGTTTTTGACAAATATGCTCATTATCTCTAGTTAGCAGATCAGGCTCCTGCCCCCGGCTGTTGCCTTCAGAGAGCTATGAAAGTTCATCCCACATACAGTTGCAAGATCTCTGGGATTGGGAGGTGGCACCCCCTCTGAATTCCACAGGTCCCCAAGACCTCTCCACCTTTAAAAGATGATTGGAATGAAACCTCAGAAGGCCAGTCTCTTGAAGTTCTCCTGACCATTTATTCAGCTCCTGATACTTTTTGTTCTCTAGCGGTGGGCTGTCCAGCCCTGGTGTTAACCATACCCTAGATTCCCCCAACTGTACCCTTTATCATTATATGTTGTTATTTCTAGAAAAAATGTCTAGAAAAAAACGAACACTCTCATCTCTTTAGTTTCGTATACAAATTGACTGCTGAGACATCAACAGTTTTGAACTCTTCCAAGAAACCTAGATCCAGTTTCCAGTGACTAAAGGCAAATTTACGGTTTTTCATTAAAAGATGATGTAATGTCAGTTTCATGTTGTGTTTTAGGGTTTGTTTGACCATGAATCTCAGTTTGAAAATTGCAAATGATGTGAACACCGTGAAGGTTAAAACCAATGGAAATGTCCATGCAAACTCCTCTGGAGAAAAGCCAGAGGGCCAAAGAGATCATTTGGGGTCCGATTCTTCAAAGTGCTGAGCACTCATACTCCCATTGAAATAAATGAGAGTTGAGGACATTTATGGAGACAGACTTTTAGATCTACCCTTAGTTGCACATGCAGTTCCAGAGAAGCCTGCTGTTATTGGAGTCAATGCAAGCGGAACCAGCACATAATTATCTGAGAAATGAAACCTGTAAGCTTTTCCAAGCAGTTATTTTCTCAATATGAGTCTTAGTGCTTTAGCTCTAGTACATATATATCACACTTATATAATTTGCATTGTGGTTTTGATATGATCCTGTAAGGTCCCTGGCACTCCCTTCTGAGTTTCTGTACTTTCACAATTAGTTAACTCCCAGCCATTTGCTCCTCAAATTAATTGTTTAAAAGGTTGCTCAGTGTTCGTGCTAACATAGTGCTAAGCAGTAAAAGATACAATACAGTGGGACCCAAGCAGACTTGTTATAATTCTTATTCCTTCCAGTCACTAATATAAAAGTTTGATCAGGTGTTTCTTACATACTGAAAACATTTCTTTCTTTTTTCTCAAATCCAAGGAAGAGTGTGAAATCTATCCTTTCCAATGCACATTTGGTTCTCATGTATATGCATTAGGCCCATTAAGTGACAAAGCATTACAACACTTACTTTCTACTTAGTCATTTCTGAATCTTTTATTAAACACACTTGCTTTTGTGTTTTGCAGTTAAACCACAGCCCACCATGAACAAAGTATTGGTCTGCCTTCTCTGTAAAAACACTTCCAGATCTATTATTGAGTCAAATAACAATGAACTACAATAAGTCTTCCAACCCATATTTCCTTTTGGCTTTCAAAATGAAACTGGTAACTTCCAGGACATTTCACTCTCAGAATGTTCTATTAGTGCAGTGTGATGCTGGAATGATATTAAAATGTCTTGCATATTAGGAATAACTTTTATGCACAGGACAGCTCTCTACAGTTTATTGCAAACAGCAGGCTTAACAGCTATTCAGAAAGGTCTCCTCAGAGCACTGGCCTAGCTCCCTAAACGCTGTCAATGGCATCATTGTCTGGTGTTGAATTGCAGTAAATGAGAATTGCAGCAGATAGATCTTGTGCACAATGGTGCTCAGAAGGTTCAAGCTGTCATTAGGAGGCTGCAGCTCCTTTAATTTTTGGTCTACTGAGTTGGGAAAAGGCTTTCTGGATGTGGAGCCAAAGCATCTACCACAGCTTCCATCCAGTAGTCTTATATCCTTTTATTAAATGAATAGATCTCTTGTGGTTTAGGGTTCCCCAAATTAATTTTAAAAAATTGGGGGGGGGGGGGGGGAGAGGAGGTTAATAGTGGAATTTGAGGCAAATAATAAAAAATAAAATCTTTATTTTAAAAGCCTTTTTGAAGTTTAATTTCCTATCCCACCTGAACACTTTAGGGAATTTAGAAGTATTTTTATATAATATTCTAGTGAGGAAAGTTATCACCAAATAGTCTGTTCTTTTTAGCAGTAATATTGTTCATGCTTCAGCACCTGCTTTTTCATCGACGGTAGCAGCTGTTTGAGTTGAAAAAAGGAATGAGACCTTGATAGTTTCATACTCTACCCTATTGTATATTAAGTTAAAACAGCTACTGTAAATCTGACATATCTTGGAGGAAGCTTCTAGTCTTTGGTGCCTTTCTAAATATCAAGTTGTTATATATTTCTGAGAACTTTGGGGAACCTTTTCCTTAGAAAACAAACAAAAATCTATCTTATGGTTTTAGCATAGAATTTCACTAAAATGCATGAACAATTCAATTCAGAGCTCATTATATCTTGCACTGTAGTACCAGAGCCTATTAGTGCTTGAAAGTACAGGAACTGTTTTTGGCAGACAGAATAATTCTTCCTTCTAGATCATTCTACAGTGAGGTTAATCATTTAAATATTGGCATAACTGACGATCATCTTACCAGAGTAAATGTAAAATATGTTAGGTGTTCACAGCATAAAACGCAAAAAGTAATGATCTACATGAATATTCTGTACTATTTATTCCAATGGTATTGATTCAGAAGCTATAAATAAATGAGGATAATTATGATAATGTTATAAATATTTATTGTGCATGTTCTGGACCAGATCCTTAGCTGCTGCAAATCAGCGAAACTCCATTGCATTCAGTGAAGCTAAACCAATTTACTCCAGATGAAAGTCTGGTCTTTGATTTTTATGAAGGAAAATCTAGTAAATTGTGGCTAAGTTTTTGCCCTCCTTCTGTGAGCATGTATGTTTTAGAAAGTGATGGAATCATCATTTCACTGTGTAATGGCTGTGGCCATGGAGAAGACATGCTAGTGTACTCTGCAAAGTGTATGCTGCAAAGATTACAGCTCCATTTTGGTTTACTTCACAGCAGAGTGTAAGAGGAATTTGAGGGCAGGTTAGGCTGTGAGGGAGTAGCAAGAAATGGTCTCTGGGTCTGTGATTACATGACTGTTAACCAGATCCCCAAGTCAGGGGAGAGTAACCAGTGGGCTATAACAGAAGCTGCCACATTGCTGCACTGGTGCTACCTGTCCTGTGCTAGTTTAGGTAGGGAGCATTTCATCCATCTGGCTACATACTTCTCCTGCACAAAACCAGTGTAATTGAATTTTGTGCACAGGTCAGGATTCATCTACAGTATTATCAGAAGAGAGTCATATACCAAAATAAAATGTGCATGGTGAGTTCACATTGTATCAAAGTAAATATGGAGTAATGTCAATAATCTGTTTGCTCCAATTATTGATATATACTAGTTTTATATAGGCAGAATCACTGTGCAATAAATCCAGGTGCTAGTTAATCCAGAACTAAGGTATGTACAATAGCTTTGAAATGTCATTTTATGTCAAAATCAACACAAAGCAAAGGCATGCTATGAATTTGGTGTTGTGTCTGAGAATTGTAATTTTCTTAAATAAGTACTCTATTTTAAAGTAGCTGAGTTACATTCCAGTCATTCTAGGGAAAGTAATTTCTTCTCTAGGAGACTGGCTGTCTTTTGCCTAGTTCTGCAAAGTGCTGAGGACCTTCTGGATTGTGCCATAATGAGCCTTCATCATCAGTGAGAGTTGTGGGCATTCAACACCGCACAGAAGGTGCTCAGAACTGTGTCAGAATGCCATGAACACATGGAATATTCAAAGACTATTATATCAACTTTATAAATGTTATATGTATCTTCATGAGCTCGTGACTGTATTTCTGATCAATGGGGGAACTGCATGATATTCTTAATACCCTTCATTTTCATTTTTTACTGAGTTTTCCCCCTTCCCAAGTTCCTGGGTTTTGATAAAGCAATTATTAAAGTTTTACTGATTTTAAACCTGAATTTTGCAAGTGCTGGAAATTCCCTGACCTGGCTCCCCACACAGAGTCCCCACCAGATGCACAACGTGCTTGCGCAGAAGAAGGTGACTGGCTGGCCACTACTGCTGAGCTGTGGGGCAGTGAGATTGGAAAGGAGTTGGGTACTGGCAGCCAAGAGGGACTCCCTACCCATCTCGCTCCCATATAACCTGTTTCCCTGCCCACCTTGTTCTCTGACAGTCGGGGAGGGAGGAAGAGAGGAGAAGGAGATGAAGATGGGTAGAGAGCTGGTGATAGCTGTCCGCTTTCCCTGCTGGACAGAACTCCCTTCTGACCTTGGACCTTCAGTGTGGCCCCATCTACTTCCTATGAATAGCGTGGGAGCGAAACAGGCAAGGAGCCGGGTCTTGGCAGCTGAGACTCTCTGACCACTGCAATGAAAGGTCCACAGAGAGCAACAGACTTTGCTTTATGAAGGCTGGCTTGTCACTGGTTAATCTTGTCAGAGAACAGGGACTGCAGGTGCTGAACTAAAGTCAGATCCTCTAAGGTGAACAAGTAAATTACAGGACTCTGCAGCCTAAATCCCCAGTTTGGAGGAAATGATTCCCCCCCAAGAAAGGTGACAGCTAGAGGTCTGAGATCTAAGTGAGATAACCTCAAGGAGATCACAAAGAAGTCAGAGGTGCAGTTACCTCAGGAACTATAACAAGTACCTTTTTAAGATCAATCTTTTTATGATTTTACAAAAGGTGAACGTTATATATCCTGAAGTAATGTCAATGTAATGAAATCTTTAAAATGTAGTGAGAGGGCCATGTGCAAAAATTGCAAGCATGCCTATGTTTATGCAAGCAATACAGTCAGTTGCCTGTGTAATGTCAATATGTGCGTGCATTTATGGTTTGGCATGCAGTAGCATGACTGTATGTGACTGTTTCTGTCTTTGTATGTGTTAGTGTTTGCAGCACTGCAGTTCAATTCATTATACTCTGTGACCTGAATTAAAAAACTCTATTTAGTGCAGCTGAAATGAAATTAAAATATATTTGGAACAGGTTTGCAACTTAACTTTTCCTTCTAAAGTGTGTATAAGTGATTTAGAATGTAATGTATTATAGAGATATAAGGCTAGGTCCTCAGCCAGCACACATCAGCATAGCAACACTGACTTCCGTGGAGCTATAATGGTTTACACCAACTGAATATCTGGCCCAGAAGTTAGATACAATGAAATAATATGAGACAGAGATGAACTCCAGGGGTTCTGCCAATCACATATCTGAAGCACAGTGCAGAAAGCATACGGTGGTATCGTTTCATTGCCGTGTAAATCCCTTAGCAGCAATGCAGTTCAGAAATGATTATACCCTTACACCTCACCTAAGTTCTATTTAGTACTATCGAAGTACAATTATGGTTCATTTTGAACAGCTTTCTTGCCTCATTTTTCCTTCTAAAGGATCTGAATATTATTCTAAAATATTTCGTATATTCTCAGCATGTACTGGAATGTACATAATGCATATTTTTACAAATGATGTCATGGATACACACTTCAGGGGGAACAAAGAAGTTGCAAAACTGTTCAAAATGGACTTTAATTGTACTTTGATACCACTACAAAGAACTTTTTGAGTGAGATAAAGATATACATGAATTCCATTGTCTCATATCTGAGTTTGCTATAGAGTTAAACAAGAATCAGAACAAAAATTCCTAACTAAAATTTTGAATCCTGCAGGATTCAGTTTGAGATCGGTTTCAGGAACGGAACTCTACAGTTCAGTTTGATGCAGTTGAAAATGAACTGGTTTCTACATCTCTTGGAGATTTAAGCTCATGAAATTTAATCCCCCAAAGGAGTCCCATTCTACTTATGTCCATTCTTAGCCTCCTAACATGCCTCAAAGCCCCAGTACTTAAAGTTGTTTTCTGAGTGGATCTGGTGGTCCTCTCTTCTCTACCAAACTCTCCTCCTGGCCCAAGTGGCTCCTCCTTTTGATTGGGGTATTCAGATTTTGCATGTTTTGTTATGCTGCAGTCATCCCCCACTTTCTTCTTCATGGAATGTATTGCACCTTGGACACAAGCTATGTCCAAAAGGATTCAAGGTTTGAGGTGATTTTCATACTGTCATGCTGTTTCAATGACTTGCTCAATCACAGCTATTAATCAAAGAATTCAGCCATAGAGTGGAGAGGAAGGCCATGAGTTCTCATTAGTTTGGTAAAGCAAGTATTGCAGAGAAGGACAGAATGATGTCAGGAACCTTTCAGAAGAGAGCAGGCATGGGGGAATATCATTAAGTAGATAGCTATGTAAATAAACTTCTTGGTATTTCCAAATCAAAATTTTTGATGATTGCCCTTCATTATGTTATGTATATAAGTAAACATTTCTTATAACTAGGCACACCGTACTAGATATGATTCTTAGCTATGTACAATGATCTGATGATCTTATTCTACCAATTACAATTCTCCAGTCTAGACCCCATTAAAACTCATGCTATGACAAACATATGCTCTGACAGTTAGCTACACCTTTTGCTGAAGTAGATCTATAGCTAATTGGGAAGCAGAGAAAATATTGCTACAGCACACTGGTAAACAAGATGGTTTCAAGTTGTTTGCGTGTTTCAGAAAAAAATAAAGACATTTTTCTTCATTAGGGTGCAAACTTCATTCCCTCTCAGTTGTTCTTGCATGATAACTTCGATAGTTTTCCTTGGGAAGAGTGAGCTTTTCTTTTCTTTTCTAAGACATGGCATCTGAGCAATTTCTTTACCAAATATTAGTTTGAAAAATAAAGGCTCAGGAACCACCAGCAGTAACTGCAGAAGCAATAAAAATGTTTGTGTTTTATTGGCGAAATAAAACGTATGGATAGCATCTGCCTTAGAGAGCAGAGCAATCCTATCAAAACAAAGTCTATTTGCCTGTATAAAAGAGGAAGAATATTTTCTTAATAGTAAACATGTTGTAGAGGAGAAATGTTTTACGTACAAAGAAATAAGAAGGTGCCTGAGTCCATTGCTGGAAAAATATAGCTTGTGTATTTAATCTAGTCTTTGTTTCTCTCAACTATTTTCTCTGAAAACAGTGTTGCTTGGAAGCTTTATTGACCAAGAATCTCTACTTAGTGCTGCAAAACCATTTGGATTCATTTTACAAATGTGTTTTGTAAAGGACAGCTGAAAAGTTCAGAGAATGATTCAGAGACTATAGATAGTCATGATGAAAACAGGTGGATTGAGAGTATATAACAATCATGAGAGACCACAGAATACTGGTTCTAGTAGTGTAATACGTGGTTAAGCTACATTTTCCTCTCAAGAAGTGACATATTAGCCTCCTGCTGGAGACAACAACTTTAACCCATGTTTATGTTTATAGATTTTTTCCTTCTCTTGTGTATTTACTGTTTTGTTTATCTAGTACTGGAGTAGGAGACTGAGCAAATAAAACTCAAATAATAACTGGAGTTAAAAAAAAAAAATCTACTCTGTTTAACAATTATGCCTCATTTTAACATAGTCTCCCGTACACATATTAAGAGGGATGTTACAGCATCACCTAACCATTGCGAAGAATTGAAAAGTGGTTGTCTTCAAATAACTTTTTATTTCCAAAAATACAAAATATGTTAGAGATTGGCAATTCAAGTTGAAATGTATGGATGCTCTTTGAAATGGATTCTGCAAAGATGCATGTTTATGGATAACTTTATATACTGTGCATAGCCCCAACAAAATGAATGATTGAAGTCAATAGGACCACTCGTAACGCGTAAAGTTAGGCACATGCATAAATCTTTGTGGGATTGGTAAGAAACTATAAAAGTAGAGCTTCAGAAATGTAGAAAAATCAACTATTACTTTACTCTTTTATAATAGCTGGGACAACATGATATACAATTTCATACAGTTTCTTCTCATATTAGTCCTCATGGTGCAATCAGATCTGCCTAGACAGAATGCTGTGCCTGTGAGTAGCGCCACTGAAGTCTGACTGCAGGGCTGAGACTGAGTTTAATGGGTATCTAGGCTCTCAAAAGTGATTTCTTCAGTCAGCCCACAAAACAGGGATTGTGTAATCTCCTCCAAATTACCAAAAATGACAACACATCACTATTTTGCAGGAGCTATACCATTGTTACTATCTACAGTGAAACTGTATTTTACACCCTGGAAATACATTTGTGCTAGCAATTTGCTTAATTTCCCTAATGTGAAACATACAACTCTGAGATATTAAAGAGAAGAACTGTAAAGAGGGAAAAGTTCTTCTAAAAAAACTGTTACATTCTAGATAATTTTCTACTTTTGAGGATTTGGATTGCAACAAAGGCAAATGGTTCTGAAGAGCTACAGTGCTTGCCAAATGTTAATTATTCAAAAATGGAAATCTGACTGTCTTTGGATAATTGATAGGGCTACTGAAATGAGTGATTTGCCTGCTCTTGAAAGATTGTCCTTTAATTTAAACTGTTATTTGGAAACATTCAATAAAATATGGTAGCTCATTGAAAAGTATGATTAATTTCTCATCAACATTTAAATATTAAATTTGGAATGAGCAATTCTTGCTATTAAAGATTGTATTCACTTAGATGAACCTAAAAGCCAGGTTTTCTATTGTAGGTACTTATTTTATTGATTTATAAGATTTTTTTATAGCACTGACCACAAAAGAACGAGTGCCTATGATTGTACATACACCGTACACTGGTTATGTTTCTGTGTCTCAGTGCATTTTTGTGTTTAAATGTAAAGTTTTAATAAAATGCAATTTTTAAATCAGAGAAACCCATATAGTGAACCAAAATAAAAGGAAAATCTCTCCTACCTGAAACTAAGTGCCAATTCTTCAACGAGATTAGGATCAACATTTTTGTACATAGTAGAGGGTACTTAATTATGGAACAGGTCATCAAAGGTAGCAATAGGGACTACAGCTGTAAATGGAGTTAACGGTGCCCTTCTGGAAAAGAAACATGGCAATAAATCTAGGTAAAAAGCTGCTATAAACATCCTTAGTCCAATCCAGACTTGGATTGGATCCTGTCCAGATTTTGTACAATGTTTTGACTTTTCTTGGAGCACAATGCTTTATGGACCAAGTAGCTATCTTAAATTCAATTTTTGCTTGTCAGGGGAAGACATTTGCTTAATCTTATGTATACTATCCCTGATCACGTAAAATATTAATTAACTAGCGTATCTGTATTTTTCTTTACTTTGTGTAAAACACATACCAACATTACTGGTTGAAGTATAGAAATAGGCTATGTGAGCATCAGCACAGAAATGTTACTATATTAAAGAAAAAGGCTGGACAATATAATGCAACATGAAAGGTTACATCACTGCTTTACACTCAGTGGACTGGCTCCTCAGCTGCTGCAAACTGGGTCAGCATCACTGACTTCTATGATAGTTGAGGATCTAGCCCAGAATATGTTTGATTACAGCATACAGGAATCTATTGTAATCCAAAGTACATTTAAAGATTTCTATACTGTAATACATAAAAGTATAGAACTAGAAAAGCTACAATAAATTATAGGTAAGAGGGTATCCAAGCTATTTCTAGTAACCAGCATGACTGTACTAATGGTAAAACCGACTTCATTAGTGTAGTTTTAGGATATATTCGGAGTTTTTGTTTTTTTGTTTTTAATAATTATCTCAATATTGAGGCGACAGTGAAATTCAAATTCAGATACTTGTCTTGTGCTAAAAGCCTTAGTGCCACATTTGCTCTTTAGGCACATTGCAAACATGGTTTGAATGTAACAACTGCAGCATTGTATTAGTGCCAACTTTTAGTCTATAGCAGCTTCATAGCCATAGCTGCATGCTGTTCCATTTCAGAAATGCCCTATTTGCAACATACTCTAATCAAAATGAGTTCAGAACTATTCATTTAATATGGATAGTAGTAAAGGGCCACTGAATTCTCACGTAAGATTTTAAAAATGAACTTCTGTACCTTGTTACATTATTTTTTATATCATTAGAAAAAGTACAGAAAAGGATCTTGGAGATTTTTGGGTTTTGCAATGATCAAGCAGTTCAGTCAAATGAGAACTAGAATTTGTCTCAAATGTATTCTCAGAAAATTCTGTCTTTCAATCTGGTTCCCTTTTCCCCAGTTATTTTTAACCATGGTTAGTGCAAAGATTCTATCACAATCACTTAAACCTCACACTTTTAATGGGGAAAGCTCAGCCAGGGTTCTTTTTTCCATTATACATTCTTTTAAAAAAATGATAAATTGCTTTTTCTTCCCAAGTCAAAGTGTGTCAGTTACAAATTCATGGTATCTTTCTAGGTTGAAAGGCTTGTTCTTCATGACAGGTGTCAGGATCGCTGGTGATTCAAATTAATATTAAAGGACAATAAATGAATGTCAGAGGAAATCTGCAAATCTTCTCAGTCTAAGACACTCAGCTTTGGACCTTTAATGCCTATAAAATATGAATTGCTTCTAGGCAAATTATTGAAGGATTCAGAGCAATGATATGTGAAGAGCACAAGATACAGCTGACAGGCTCTTAGAATGCAGACCCAAATATTTTAGATACCATCTGGACATAAAAATAGGAAATCTAGTATAAATTTTGTGTAGATTTATTGATATCTGTTCAGAATTTCATTTATTATTTTTCATTGTTAATACACAGATGTACTGTTTTACAAATACGTATTCCAAAATATGTGGTACTGGAATTTGAAAATACTATTTTTTTAAACAATGTTCCCAGCTTATACATTAGCAGAAAGAACCTGTCAGCATACTAAGGACTGAAACAAAGAAGAAAAAATTTCACTAATGATGAAAATCTGGCCTTGCAAGAGCCTTTCCATTGCACAGATATGTTCTTTCGTATTATTTTTAAACTTGAACATTTTTATTTCACTTCGTACTCTTTCTGTGTAGTCTCCTTTATTCTGCTGAGGCTTCTTAGAAAGCAGTCCCTTGCATTTGCTAGTATGATCAGTTCAAGGTGTGATAAAGTGCAGGTCAGCCTTCTGATGTTTTATTGTAGTGTGAAATAGGCACAACTGATAAATCTAAGGGTAGTTCCTCAGCTGAGCTAAGAGAATTTTCACCAGTTGAGAATCTGCCTCTATTCTTCTCAGAACTTTGAGAGCCAATTTCTACAATCACTGTCACATAGCTGGAAGTCAATAGCTAGGCTTAGAGACCACAAAGATTCAGTGATTGAAAATTAAAAATACATTGGAAAGCATACAAGCTTTGCAAATGTTTGGAAAATATGTGGACCGCATCCATGCAAAAGAGAATATTTGCTCAGTGCGTAGCAAGAAATTTGGAGGCCCCCTATAAGGGAACCTAGGCGACCTCTTCCATTAATAATATTCCATTACCAATTTAATCAAAGTATACAAATGATGTATAGACATCAACAACTAATAATGGGCTATGAATACTTTTGAACATAAACAAACAAATTGTCTGTCACATCTTACTCTTTTCAGTGGATAACCACTGAAAAAAAAGTATAGAGAATGTTTTTCTTACCTTGTTTATGCTGAGTATTGGTGTGCTCTTTCATGAATTCTTCTATCATGTCCTGGAAGTTCAGTGTCTTGCAAATGTCACTTTCTATGGACGATGTAACTAGTCCTACCAAACATTTTTGAGACATAGTAGACAACATAAGTTTTTATTAACGTAAGCTTTGAGAAACTTCTTTCTGCAGACACCATGGAGATTAGAACTATGAGAAACATTCATAGAGCAATAGATGTGTTTGGTACACCAGGGACAAACTGTTCCTGAAAATGAATTCAAGTATCTCAAGTGCGTCCACCAGCTTTGGCAAAATACCAAAAGGGCTCTGGATTTAATGTACCAGATCATACTCATCTACATCCACAATATTGCCATAAGAACCCATCAGCACTGATTCCAGGTTACTGGAAACATTTTCCAATTCACTTATTTGAAAAAAGTTTGCAATGTTTTTCACATCACACAGGAATCCAAACACATTCATATGCTCTCACAATGATTCAAAATGTTCTCTCAGCTTCACCAGAGAAGCATATATAGCAATATTAAAGAAGTCAAATTTAAATCTCTTCTGCATCACTGATGATTTGATCCTCTGCTTTGTAGCTAAGCAACTTTTTTCTGCAGACTCATGTTTCAGCTAGTTCCGCAGGCACTGACATTTCTTCTGTTATCTGTATAGTAATTAACAATGCCTCTTCAAATCTATTTTCATGATAATTCTG
Source organism: Emydura macquarii macquarii (assembly GCF_026122565.2). Taxonomy (NCBI): domain Eukaryota; kingdom Metazoa; phylum Chordata; order Testudines; family Chelidae; genus Emydura; species Emydura macquarii. The sequence goes on along the minus strand of NW_027132618.1, from coordinate 2,487,253 downwards.
TATTTCTGTCTGAGTGGCTTCAATTAATTTACTGACATCATCAAGACAAGTGTTCAGCTCTTCAGTTTTTTGCTTATGAGATTAATTTTAAATAGTAAATTGTGCCAAACCACAAGTGAGACGATGAACCAAAATGAGGAGGCTTCATCCAACAGCAATCCAGCTTCTGCATATACCCCAGTATCTTTTGTCATTTCTCTCAATTTCAGCGCTGCCAATTGCATACTTTGTGTCTCAAACTGCAGAGCTTTGACATTTTCAGTTTTGCTGTTCCATCTTGTGTTGGACAGAGGCTTTAATGTTGTTTTCATATAGGATTTCAAAACTATCCACCTACTGCTTGAAGCTACAAATAGAGAGTACATACATTGAAGAACACACAAAAAAAAATGTTTCCAATGAGTTTGAGGAATGTGCTGTGTCACTCTGCACTAGATTAAAAAATGTCATCAGCAAAGAACAAAAAATGCATTTTTGTTCTTTTGAGTTAAATGAGCTAGCACACCTTTATGCTGTCCTCTCATGTTAGCTCCAGTGTCCGATCCCTGTCCCCTGTAATTATGAAATGTCATACCATGTATGGTTAACTCCTGAACTATCTCATCTGACAGAGCCTTTTTGGTAGTTTCCTGCGCACTAAGAAATGATAGGAAGTGCTCTTCAATGTTGACTTCTGTTTCTTACATCTTAACATATTTCAAAACGACAGACGGTTGCTTGTGACTGATATCAGATGTTCAATCCAAAATAATGGAATAATCATTCATTTTGTTTATGTTAATAATTGTAGCTGTTGCCTTTTGAGAACTTCAAAATGATATTTTGTCTTGGAGGACTTAAGTAATGGTGTCTTTCTCCTTTTGTGAAGAACAGACTTACATTTTCTTCATCACAGGCTTAAATTTATCCATTAAGTCAACTTGGCCTAAGAAGTTTCCATTTCCACTCTCATTAAGTTTGTCATGGATCCACAAAATGCTTGGTTCCATTCAGCTAAGTGAAGAACAGTGGCCACAATTCTTTCAAAGACACTTTGCAAGTGTCTCAGTTTCAAGCAATTATTGTGAAGTGTGGTCAATTACAAATTCAGTTTTCAGTGATGGTTCCAATTCTCTCCACTTCTCTCCATTTCCAATGCATACATGGTTTTTCTTATGAGTTTTGAGAATCTTGTAGATATATTGCAATTCCTGAAAACCACCATCAATGAGACTGTGCTCACCAACACCAGATAATTTGCAACAAAAACATAACGCTACATTCGCTTTACCACACTACATGAGCTAATGTCGTTGTACATTTTCTCTGTTTCAATTTTCTTTCTTAATTTTCTTCTGTAAATATTCTTCCGTTGTGACTTGGAAAACTTTTACCTTTAACTTGCCAGGGTCCATGTTTCATTACAGGTATTCTTGTTTTGTCATCTATGAATCTGAGCAATGCTGAAGAATCACTGACATTAAAAAGAGATACTGGAATTAACAGAACGTCTTTTGAGTTGTGGCTGCTTGTTTCCACTTGTTGTGATATAGAGTTATAATGGTTATACAATGTTTCTTGATCCTTATTTTCTTCATGCACCTCTAAATTTTTTTCTTGATCAGTTTCCTGGGCTGATTCTACATTTGAAGAGAGACCTCTCAAGTGCACCTTTGTCTTTTAATTTTCACACAATGCACAGTCAACCTGTGGAACTCATTGCCGGGGGATGTTGTGAAAGCCAAAATTATAATGGGGTTCTGAAAAGAACTAGATACGTTAATGGAGGATAGGTCCATCAATGACTATTATCCAATATGGTCAAGGATGCAACCCCACGCTCTGAGTGTCCCTAGCTTCTGATTGCCAGAAGCGGGGAGTGGATGACAGGGGATGGATCATTCAACGATTGCCCCTTCTGTTCATTCCTTCTGAAGCACCTGGCACTGACCACTGTCAGAAGACAGGATTCTGGGCTAGATGGACCATTGGTTTGACCCAGTATGGCTGTTCTTACATTTTTATGTAATCTGCTCCTCTCTCTTTTTTACCTTCCTTTTTTGCTGTACTTGATATAAATTTTAAATTTCCTAAAACTTCCTCAATCCTGGTGCTTCTACAATACAATGGTGATTCTGGGTAGTTGTGGAGTGCAGTCCATAAAAGATCGAAGAGACAAAAGGAGATCTTATTATTAATCATGTTTATTATGGTAGTGCTAGCAGCCAACTAACATGAGCACCTCATTATGCTAGGAACTGTATAAACCAGAGAAGTAGATGGTTTCTTCTTGCTGTGTCCCTGCCAGTATAAGTATCCCATCCTTCCTGATGGTTACGTTAATGGTGAAATGGGCTGAATGTTGCACATCAGATAATCAAAGGGACTTTGAAGTTCATTGGGTTGTGCTAGCTCCTTTTGGACTTAGAAGCAATTATATAACTTATCTTGAGTGGACATGAATGACATGATAGGAGCGTGGGTGTTGCAGGTAACGTTAAATATTGGAGGATACTGATCTTTTGGAACACGTATAATTACCTGAATTTTGGAGGATCTCTGTCAAACTATTTTTCAAGGATCTGGTCATACCATATAATAACTATTACTAGAATGTCAGTTTACCCCATAATGTAAAAAATACAATACTATTTGTGAGTATTAAACAATATTCTGTATAACTTCAAAATGTAATGTTTTTGTATGGATTGCTTTTGCCATTTTTAATATGTTATATATTTTTTGGCATCCTTAGGCACTAAACTCTAGTGAGTTTATGGCTGTTGGGAACAGCATTATATGGCAAAACTGTTATAATTTATTTATGTAAATTTTGAAGAAGCCGGTCTTGACCATACATATTTATACAAAATTAAAAATATTACAACCAACAGTATCTTAAAAGATAATTTGCCATTGCTGTCTAACCTACCATACAATAATTCAATTATCCAATAGTTATTATGGACATTACTATAAATAACAATACCCTGCATTCAGTTTTTACAATCTTCTCATACTATGGCCAATATCAAGGCCCCTCCTGTTTGGATCCCTTTGTAGGATAAGGCTTTATATAGGAAACCTGTACAGCCTATAGGAAAAGGTATATTGCTGAAGATGGGTTAATTGAGGAAGGATACATTTACGTTTCCACAGTGAATGCTTTTTTATATTTATCTCTGCCTTTAGAAATGTGCTTTTTGAAACCATTTTAGAGAAATATAAACAAAAGTTTGACAAGTCCAAGTGCACAGTAACTGGCAATAATGAACACTTTTACCTAGTGTTATCTCTCTGTTATTGTGGAGAGCTTGTACTGTCACACTCAAAATCTGCATAGTACATATAGTCTGAACTCATTTATATTTATTGCCACCATTGGAGCAGTAATATCCCAGATGTCTTGCAGGAAGGAAATGTTATTTCACAGAAAGTCAGCAATATTCAATGGAATTCATCCTGTCTAGAAAGGGTTCCCCTTACGGGACAGGTGGGATTGTGAGGCTGCAGGACCACACTGAAGCAGCCACATGAATTTTAGTAAGAACCTTTATTATTACAGCACATCTTCAATTATCTGAAAGTCCTGGGGAATGTGGCTAAGTTAAGGATAATTGATGGAATTTTCAGTGTGCAGTAATTACCCTGTTTCAAATAGCAGAGCGTTTGGATAATTGAAGCTGTACTGTGCTATTTTGTCATGCACTTAAAGAAACGTGACTTAGTAAATACAAGAAAAATCTGTGTAATCTTGCTGCTTGGCATGTTGCCTAAATACTGTATATAGGAATCCAACTTGTCTTCATGGCAAACCCATAGGGGCAACAAACTTCTTAGGGCAAATGTGATCCTTGAATGTATATAAAGGGAGCAGTGAATAGGAACAGGGAGGTGATTTTAACTCAATTTACAGCACTAATGAGACCAATACTGGAATACCATGTACAATTATGGTGTCCACATTTTAAAAAGGATGTGAGAGGGTGCCGAAAAGAAAAAACAAAATATTTGAGTGTAGAAAATATCTTACAGTAAGAGACTTAAACTAAACAGATTGAGCTCTGTATCAAAAAGAAGACTGAGAGGTGATTTGAATACAGTGTATAAGTACCTTCATGGGGAGAAAATACCAGCTACTAAGGGGTTCTCTTATCTAACAGAAAGCATAATAAGAAACAATGTCTACGAGTTAAAACCAGACAAAGTCAAATTAGAAATAAGGAACACGCTTTTTAACAGTGAGGGTAAGTAGCCATTAGAACCAACTAGCAAGAGACATGGTGGATTCTTTGTCTTTTGATGTCTTCAGATGTCTTAGATGCCTTTCTGGAAGAAACGCTTTAGTCAACAACAAGTTACTAGGCTCAATATAAGGGTAACTGATTGAAGTTCTGTAGCATGTGTTACACAGGGATCAGCCTAGATGATGTAATTGGCTCTTAAAATCTTTAGTAGATTTTTTTTTTGGTTTAAATCTAGATATGACCCAGTTGTAGTATTCCATATCTCCAAAGATGAAGGATCTTCTAAAACTCCTGCATAGAGCTTTAAGGGTAATGCTGCGAAGCTTTAATACTGATTTCAACATACGTTAGATATTGTCATCACCATCTACTTGTTCCGCTACTTAATTTACTAGCCGATTGCTCTTTTCTTGTTGCTCTCTTTGATTGATGAATAGCTCAGACAAAATCTGTCTTCATATTACAGGACCTGCTCCTCTGTCTTATAACTTAGGAAAATGTCCATTTCCTCTGCAGAAAACATTCTGACAAAGTTCCTATGCAACTTGCATGTGGTAGGTGGGTGTTTGTTTGATCTCTAGTAACAATACTTATGAGTGTAGAAGTGCATATTCCTACACAGAAAGACATGTATGTGTAGGAAACCTTATATCTATCTATCTATCTAATCACACACTCATCAAATTTCATTCCTGTCCCTAGTCACATGACAGATCAGGGCTACAGGCAACTATACTTACTATTAATAATCTAATATTCTGAGGCTTAGGGGCCTCAGACACAATTAGGTCTGTACCAACCAACATATAGTAAGAGAGTTAGTTAATGCACTGATGATTTTACAATCCAAATAGAAAAAACAAAGGATGTGAAAGGAAATAGAGGCGTAGAGAGGCAAAATGTCCTGCACAAGGACACACAGCAGTCAGAGGCAGGAACAGAACACAGGTCTCTGGTTTCCCAATCCCGTGCTATTTCTCCAGTGTCACCCTTGTTACATGGAAGGAATCATTATCCACTGACTCCATCATTACTGTTAAAATGTCTATATAATTGATTATCCTTGGATTATACCATTAGACCAAAGACTACAAGGCCTACAAAAGGGAAGTAAAAAGAAAAGTAGAGAGGAATGTATGCTTTTTTTAATAGCTATGTAGAAGAAATGTGACTCTTTTTCATAGCAACTCAAGGTCATTCTTACAGAAGGCAAGTAAACCACATGCAGGGCACTAAGGGTATTTCTGCACTGCAATGGGGAGGTGTGATTCTCAGGATGGGTAGACAGAATTGTGCTACCTCTGCCTGAGCTAGCATGCTGAAAATAGCTGTTAAGATGTTGTGGAAGAGGTGGCGGCTCAGGCTAGTCACCCTCACTCAGACCCAAGGGGTCGGGCAGGCTTGGACTCTGGCAGCTAGCCCAAGCTACCACCCAGGCCGCAACATCCACATTGCTACTTCTAGTGTGCGAGTTTGTGTAGATCTGTATACCCACATTGGGAATCATATTTCAAGCTGCAGTGAAGACATACCTTAGGAGTCTGTTCCAGCTCCCATTAAAGTAAATGGTAAGACTCCAGTTGACTTGAATGGGAGTTAAATAATTATTTCCAAATACATTTATATGACCCTGAATATACCATAGTAGGAAGAGAAAGAATTGGACCAGAATTATTAAGCAAGTAAATCCACATTTGGCAACCGTTTTTAAATAAAAAATTCCTTTGATTGTTGTGGATGTATACCTGTAACATTTTCTTCCTGCCTCCCCAAGGGGGCAAGAGAGTCTAAAGGGTAAAGAAAGCCCCCACTACCACTCTGGACAGAAACTCTCCATCTCAGGGACCCTCAAGGAAACCCAGCTCGTCCAAAAGCCTTGTTTTTTCCTGCAAACACATCCAAGAGCTATTTCCCTCCTCTTAGCAGTCCCCTCTGAGACCCACTGCTTTCATCATATTGATGAGAAAAACTAGTTGTCTATGTGAAAAAGCATTAATGTGCCACTACAAAAGCATCAAAATAGTCTGGGAGGAAAAAAAAGGTAGGGGCTTGTATTTAATTACCTACTATGGTTCCTTTCTAGACTTAACAGTTTTACTCTTTGATAAAATGATGCATTCTTGAAAGGATGGCTGTACGGCATGCTTATTTATGAAGATTGTTCTTATACAGTCATCTTGGAGTTAGTTCATCCCTTTTTATATGCTACTGGCTTTTTTATTATCCCATTCTCCCATTTTGCTATAAATTGTTAATTATTACCTCAAAGGCACTAGGAAAACTTCTATTAACTGTCAAAGTCTGAGTACTGGTTATAGAGATTTACCTTTTCTAGAGTCTTACAGTACTCTGTTGATATTAAATACAGCATATAGTATGTTATAAAATAGGATCGTACGGCTTATGTCTAGTTGTTTTTCAGAATTATGCAATATATACATGACAGCAGCTACAAATAAGTTATTTGTTTAAGTTTTGTGGAATTGGACTCTTAAGTACCATATTCATCATTTAAGCAGAGATTCCCATTAACTAAAATCCACAGAACTCTATTATCTCAGCTCTCATTACTGGTGCTGTACTGTTATTGTTTAGAAAACATCCTATCTTTATTGACATCCCAGCTTTGTATTGATTAAAGTGCAGCTCTCTGGTGTGCAAATTTTACTATAGTATGTCAAGAAGAAAACACCATGAATAGAAAGATATCAATTTGGTACATCCTGCAGGGATTGTTTTTAATGAGAGCTAAGAGATCAAAACCATAGTCAGTTTTTTTTACATGGTGCATACTCTACTGTATCTGTTAGTTTTGATTTAATATGAATCATAGAAGTTTAAGCCAAGATCTCCAAAAGTGAGCAGTGATTTGTGAGGAAGAGGAGGTACCCAACTTGATACACCTTAGAGGGGCCTGTTTTTCAGAGTGCTGAGCACCTGTCTTTGAAAATCAGTCCAGTGTAAGGTGTCTTGAGTAGGGCACCCCAAAATTCTCAGACACTCTGAATACCTCGTCACTTTTGAAAAACTTGGCATTAAATATTTTGAGCTTAATGGCGTGACAGGTATTAGCCTGTCATATGAATTGAAACCTCAGCTTTTAGAACCAAGGAGATAAAAGTGAATGGTGTACAAAATCTGGGACCAAATTCTGTCTGGTCTTTACAAATGCACAGGAAAAGAAGGGGTCAGAAGGGAAATCACAAGGAACAGCTCTCGCATCCTGGTCCTGATTCCCCAAAACATGCAAAGCTGACATTCCACAGGCTTTTAATGTCAAGAGAAGGAGATTGGAGGTACTAAGGCAGCATTTGGGAGTCAAAGATAGTGTTTTTTGTCTTTTTAGCTTGTACTCTTGGGTCTACTTGTAACCATTACGCACCCTCCTCTGGTTGGATTACAAAGGTGCCTGGTAGCACCACAATTAGGGATGCATTATACAATGAGCATGAAATGGGACATAAATTCTTGTTTTCTCTAAAAATAGGTGACCAATTGGTATAAAAGTTCACACAGTGTATACTTTCTTTGCTCTGGATTTTGTATTCTCTTCCTACATTTGTATTAGGATGTCTTTGAAATTGGACTCTAGCTAAAATTTGTCCTTGGGAGTCCCACTTTTCATTGTTGATGGATATATTTTTCAAAACATTGTGTATCTGTACAAAAATTAGTCTAGCGGTGGATTATCAATAGATTAGGCGCAATGGATAATTTTAAAAAATCCTTGAATTTAGGGTCATGTTTAGCTGTTATCTGATCATAATTGAAGGTTTATGTGCAGATTAATGGAGTTTATGTGCAGATTGATGGAGCAATCTTCTTCAGCAGTAGCAGTGCTTCTGGTCCATCCCTTTCCCAATCTACGCATGCACAAATCCAAGCTAAAGCATTAAAACACCATTACCACAACTGCCAAAGATGCACCATAACTTTAAACTCTGCCCTGCTAAGGATGCCAGCCTTCCATCACCCCTTTTAACCATCCTTCTCTACACAATGAACTTCTTCAGTCAAACATACACAACTACTAGTGTTGGGGGAAAAAATAAAATTTTAAAGGGGTGTATACTGAAGAACAAAAGGGCATTAAGGTTGCAGTGCATTGTCCATAATGAACTTGTGTTGTGGTAACAGTAAAATATGTGCCTGTGGAGCAGAAGGTATGTACTGTTGGGTGATTTACTGTTTCAGTTCCTTGCCGTTGTGGGTTTGTGTAGCAACAATAGCTGCTTGTAAACAGTTTTTTTTGTGTGTTGAAATATGCACAGACCAAGAAAAAGATGGGTGCAAAAAAAAAAAACCCCCAAAAAATCCTCTCCAGAAGGCATATTTGAAACCTTTGTTTATAGTCTCCCTTGGCACAGAAACAAATTATCTTCTCATCCCTGTAGTTGGTCCCTATTTAACAAAGCTAAGGCACAGTGGTACAGTGGTGTAAAAAGCGTTGAGAAGCTTAAATTGCTACTGCCTGTGCTTTTAGATAAATAGTGAAGTTTGGTCTCCAGGGCTTTAATTCTGGAACCTCACTTGAGCACTAAATTCATATTAAAATTTAAACACATGAGAACCAGCCAATCACTGCCACCCTATGATGGACAATATCTCCTCACAAAAGGACATAGAAACTCTTACTGAAATGATGGGCCTTATTTTTGATTACACATGGAAATCAGATAATTGCATGCACATTTTTGCATGGGTAAATCTGAAAATCACGCCTCAGGTATCTAATGTTACTCTTTTTCCACACATTCCACTCACTCAGCTATTTATTTTAAAGTCTTGCCTACCTGAATACATATATACGCCTGGCCATAATTGGACATAATGCCAGCTGAAATTCCAAGAATGTGTTAGACAACAATTTAAATCCCCTATAAAAGGAAAAATAATAGTTTCCTATTTCATTTTCTTTTCCACGCTGTAGTTTGTTGCATAATAGAAATAATCTCTTTCTTTGTAGAATAATAGCAATAAAAAGCTTTGAGATTGATTAAATGCCTTAGCTTTGCTTCAGCCATTAATCAAACTTGGCAGCCATTTATTGCTTTAGATAGTGCAAAGCAGTAGATCGAATCCCTTAAACATAATAAAATGCAATATAAATACTACCATAGTGATGTAAAAGTCATCTCTTCAAACTCTGTGGTGGTAATATATTGGTGGCAACTGATTTTCCAGGTTCTATTTCCAACAAACAGATTAGTGACCTTTATGTGCAAATAGCTCTTCTTCAGAAGAGGTTTAAATTTTAACTTTTTTGTAGGAAAAGCAAAACATGAATGGCCAAACATTGAAAGATAATTATGGATTCTGTTGGATGTAATCATCCACTCATATAGTGCTTTCCCTCCTTATCTCATGGACATCGTGTTTTCTTGTGCATCTGCTTGCACTGGAACAGCCTCTTAAAACCATCAGAAAACACCTTAAAACAACATTTCATCCAAGGATCTCAAAGTACAATTCTTGCTTATTTTAAGCATTGTGCCATCCTTGAAAATAATATATTATCATCTCCAGTTTAGATGAGGATATTGCAGCACACAGGGGTTCAGCACTTCATTGGATCAGGCATCTGCAGGAACAGGCATAATCCAACCCTCAGAAGTGTCTATAGCAGGGGTGGCCAAACTGTGGCTCGTGAGCTGCATACGCCTCTTTTACAGTTAACGTGTGGCTCACGTAGCCCCCTATGACTCCTCCCCCCATTCTCTGCCTGCTGGACTAGGGTGGGAAACTCATAGCTTCCGTCCTGGGGCAGGGTGGTGGGGCTGGTGGTGGGGAACAAGGTCTCGGGGGTGGAGAGGAGGGGATCAGTAAGTTTGACCACCCCTTGTCTATAGTTTCACACCAGAGAGGAGCCTATTATTACTACTTGAATAAAGCTGAAATGAAGAAAAACAATTGAATGCAATGGAACACATGTACCTTTGCACTAGATTATATTATATTAATTATATCATATTATATTTTATATTATATCATGGTAAAATACTACAAAACTGTTTTTTAATGAGTTAAATCTGAGGGCTGAGGCAGCTGCTCCCTCTTGTCTGGCTGTGAAAGTTCAAAATAATTGTGTTGTATGAGGATTTTTTGTTTTTGTAAGTCATGGTTAAGGGATATGATTTTGTCTTCACTGCATCTGTTGGACTATCAGACCTGAGAATAGTTGGTTTGTCTAATTCTTGGGTTAGATTTGTCTTGCCAGTTTTTAATGTTTCCCTTTATTTTGTTTGTCCCTTTTCATGGATTAGTCTGTGTAAAGACCGTTTCCCCCTCACAATATAGCCAAGGTGTTCATTCCCTTTGTGCTTTCTGGTTGGCGTACTTCTAGGTGTCTGGACATCGATGACACCAGATTCCTGGAAAGACAACTCTGGCCTTTTAGCCCAACTTGTAAAACACTCTGTTAAGGGTAGGGTCCTAGAGGCTTGACTCCTCATTTATCTGACTGTCAGGGTAGGGAATTATGGTAGCATGCGTGAGAGCGCTTGAGGCCAGGATCGTGGAAGTTTGGAGGGTTGCCATACAGAGTTGCCCCTATGCCTAAAATGCATCTACATACTGGCACTTCAAACTCAATTGTCTCAGCACCAGGGAGGTGAACACCTGTCTTGAGCAAGCTAGTGGCTCAACCATGGCACATTGGTGACAGAGAGCTAAAGCACACCAGCTGCTTCAGAGCCTATTACTCAGATGACGAGGATGCAAATTATCCCCCCTCTAGAGTCTCTGTTTGTGCTGTCTCTTTCCTGACTGGCCTTACTTTACTTCAGTATCTCACACCACTCTTCTTACTGATGCTGGTGGTACTTTTTACCAGTGTATTATGAGACATTCCTTGAGCTTTGCACTCTCCAGCAATGGGAATCCTGTAGGTACAATATAACTAAAGAAGAGAAATTTACGTATCTCTAATTCTGCTTCTTTGATCACATCTTACAAGATTGTTTCTCACCCAACCACCCCCTTCAGATTTTGATGTGTTTAAGGGAGGTTATTTTCCTGCATATTTGGGGACTGGTTCAGAAAGTTCTAGAAAGAGCTGAGGCAGTGGCAGTTGGGATAGAACCTTAAGCAATTAGGCAAATACCCAGCTGCTATGGCATCAGGGGGGCCAAAGATCTGAGAGCTAGTGGAGTTCCTGATAATTGGAAGCTGAGGCTCCAGACAGGAATCAGTTCCTCCAAAGAAGCAAAATTGCAGGTAAGTAACTTTCTCATCTTGCCATACACAAAATTATGCTTAAAAAACATACTCCAACTCAGTGTCTTCAAAATAAGACATAATGAAATCAAAGGAAACAAAAGAAAATGAAGTATTATCACTGCTCCTTATCATGTTTCATGTTCTATAAACAAAACAAATGTGTTGAAGAACTAACACATCAAACTATCTGGTTTATTTGGCTACTTTTTGTTTGGCAGGAGCTCTGTATTTGCAGTTAAGCAAATTAATAGTGACTGATTCTCCTGGAAATTGAAGGGTAACCCTGTTTCTGATTCCTCATTTGTAACTGACAGTTCTAGGAATTGAATTATAATTTTTGAGAAAAATAATATGCAATCTATTGTAAAGCCTGGGCTAGGATCACTAATTTTAGATTTCCTGTACCGTTATCACAGCAATATTTAGAAAGAAATACAGCAACAACAAGTCTCTCCCCAAAACCCTCTATCTAACAGCCTGTGTCTTTGTGTCAAAAAAAGTTGCTCTTCAACTGCTTCTCCTTTTGCACAGAAGTGACTAACACTAGAGAAGAGCTTAAATGGGAGGCCTCCTTCACCTACACCTGCAGGTTGGAATCTATCTGACTCATGACTAGTTTGTGTCATACCTATAGTCAGTCTGGATGGCTCCCATTCTATGCATTCCTACCTCCAGGGTCACATCTGTAACCTGGGCTTTTTGTAGCACTGTATATGCCCAGCCACCACCTTTAAAAATCTTTGATTACACCATAGAATACATGTTTACCTGTAGCTTTGAATTCATCCAAGCTTATGAAATTTGAACCCTAAAGATATAGAGTGGGAACATAATATATTCTTTAAATTCATAAAAATAAACTTCCTCTTCCAGCAGGAATTTACAGAAGATATGAAAAAATATGCTGAAATAATATTGAAATATGAGAATATTTGATTCACAATATTATATCTGTAGAAAACTTCTAATTTAATAGTCAAATAAGATTCCAAGATAATGTAGTGGCCAGAGCAGAAAATGTGAGAGCTATTATTTTCACATCAAGAGTATTTCAGCTACATAAAACTTTAAAATAATACTTAAGCTAAACTCTTTTTAAGATGGAGAGCCTGCAATGTAGGAAATTTTCTTGTTCATTGTAGACCGAAAGTAAGACAGAGCTGAGGGAAACTTTCTGCACAAAATGGCAGCCTTCAGGAAGGACAGAAAGAGCCACTGACTAACATTGAAATTGAAGCAGCTGTTGATTTAGAATTGACAGGTTTTCATTGGAAAATATCCTCTCATTTCCTCAGTTAACAAAAGTTCCTACACAAATGAATTAAAAATTAAAGTTCTCATGTTTCGTGTCTGTACTAATTAGGGTCCTAGCTTGCAAACATTCTCACATGTGAGTAGTATTTTGCTCACATGTGAGTAGTCCAATTGTTATCACATCAGTTGTGGCTCATCTTCCTTTCAATTATGCATCAATCAGTCGTATCCAAAATTTACCCCCTCCCATTTATGTTGCTAACTGTTAAACCTGCAATTGTACTTTGTTGAAAAAAACCATAAAATTACTGTTTCAATCCCTTGCCCATGCCAGGGTTGACTTGCCTCTCACTGAAGTCATTGGAAAGACTCCCTCTGACTTGAGTGAGAGCTGGATCAGGCCCTGGTCCATGGGGTCGATGTCACTTATTCATCTGCTTCCTTGCTGAATGTAATTTTAATTAATTTTTTCATATGATGTTTAATTTTATCCTGACCTTTTAAGGACCATAACAAACAACTTGATTATCCAACTAAGTAACAGACTACTGAAATGAAAGGTCACCTACATGCACATTCGAGATGTGCAGCATGTTTAAGGTGGATATATTCCTGTTTTATGAAGGAGACCATCATATTCTATTTTGTCACAGAACAATATTTGGCTATTTGTGACAGATGTAATGACACAAAAGAATAAGTAACAATAATCAGGAAAAAAAATTAATGGGACATGAGTACTAAGGAAATCAGCATATGACAATATATAAATAAGATTGAAAAGCAGAACATATTAAACTGATGATGTTGTTTTGTTTCTTTGCAACCATATTTTGGCAGCAGATGGAGTATCAGACAAAGTTTTATAAACCTCATGACTTTAGTTGTATCATAGTTTTGGGCCTGTTCTCATTGAAGTCCAATGCAGTACTGCTCTTGACTTCATTTTAAGCTACTACTTGACTTCAGATGGAACAGGGACAAGCTTTTTTTAGCATCTTACATTTAAATTTGCTTTGTTTTGCATGGTAGCAATATCAGCTTTGGAAGATTTCAGAAAACAGAGAAATAATTATTTCTTATTTCCCATTATTAGTTTTAGAGAGGACATAACTAATTTTGAAGGGCTGAAGAATTTGGTTCCCTCTTCCTTCCCCTTTCGTCCTCCCCCTGCAAAAAAACCACAACCATGCACATAGAGAATTCTCTGCAAGATATCCTGTGTATGAGAATGGAGAGAGTCAACCACCACAGTGATAGCATTCCCTGCTTCCCCCTTCTCAAGGCCTCACAGAGGGCTTATCAGGATGTTGAGATCCATCCGGGAAAGGGAAAAGGCTGGTGGTAGAGGCTGGGTGGTTTCATGTGGATAACGGTGGAGGTACATACATCATTCCCCCCACATGGCTTCTTAGACACAAAAGGTAATATAGCCTGGGATTTTATTACTTTCTCCACAGAGTCCCTTCTGTGGTAAACTCCTCCTTTCAGCAAGGCCTGGGACATCTGCAGAAGGATTTCTTGTTAGCATGGCCTTAGTAGAACCTCTTTGCTGAGGAGTAGGAGAGGTGAGATGTTAGAGGTATATCATTGGACTCTTCGAGGCACAAGCCTTCACACAGTTGGCTATAGCCTTCCGATGCTCCCTGAATCTGCCTGCCAGGATTTTGGGTGGCCCCACAGCCTGTTCTACGGTGGCATGGAAAAGATTTATACAGAGGTCAGAGAAGAACTCCCCATACAGATTTCTTCTTCCTTAGCTTTCTCCTATGGGTTTAACATGGGAGGGGGCAATCCACTCTTAAAGAATATTTCAGATACTTCTAAGTAGCTCCCATGCATTGTTTCAGTGTTAATTCTATAGATCCCTTTAAAATCTACGTAGCGGCATTTTGAAGGGACACTCATGGCTGAAATCTGTTTACGTCTTTGAAACTGAGGGCATGAGGTATAAAAAATATGTAGCTTTAGGATCTTGAAAGTGCTGAAGGAGACTTTTAGAAGTTCTGTGTTTTAAGAATTAAAGTCAGCATCTTGAATGCAGGGCATTCATAGCGACTCTCTAATATCTTTTCATAGCTTCAGCACAAATGTTCACTTCCACATAAATGTATAATTTTCCTGTATCAATGGAGATCTAGTTATTTATCATGTATATTGTGTATGATTATATTTCAATTCCGAAGTATTATTGGCAGATATGACTGTTTCTTAGCACCTCTGTTTATTATACTTTGCACTCAGGACAAAACAATTCATTTTCCTGAACAAGTCACTGTCAGACATACAGGTTCCATGATTTATTACTGCACTTGAGTACTTCTTGTCTTGAGTGTCTAACTGTTTCCCATCTGTTATTTGAGAATGTGTCTTACTTTTAAAGGAATGTGACTGTACTGAAAACCTTTAATACAATGCATTGCCATGATCCAGTGTGATTATATTATGTAATGTAATCTTATCTGCTTATCTTCTTGCTCTCCTTGAGCTTTTAAGTATCTACATCCTATACCAAATGAGAAATATTTCATGCTTTACTTAGTTAGTTTAAACATCAACAGAAGCTCAGATTTTTAATCCAGATAATTTTGAGGTCAAGACAAATAATTCTTAAAGTCATGGCAAATAGCTATGCCTCTCATTAGGCAAATAATTTCCATTTTCACTTCTTGTTTTGATGCAATGTTTGATCTCTGTTATATACCATATATCAAATCTACATATTTATAAAATGGACTAGAGAAATCTGTCAATGATGCTTACTGTACTGATAGCAGTAATCTTATGAGTGGATATTTGTTGTCTGCATTTGGGTCTATTTGTGAGCATTTTGGACTCTCTTGTCTAAGGCAGATCTCACTTTTGTGGTGTATATTTGGGAGTTCCTATAGTGACTTTGGAAGCTTGATACAATTTGTTTAAAAATGTTGCTGCTTCTTCAAAAAAGGCAATAAACTTTAACTTTATTTTTACATTGTAAACATAATGTTTTATGCAATGGATGCACCACCAGCCTTGTTTGGGAACAATTTTTCAACATGGACAATATCCTCAACAGGACATCTATATTGAACTTGTGAAATATTCATAGATGTTCTTCCATAACAGCGTGAGGTTGTGTTTTACCTCATCCCTGTCCCCAACTCAGGGAAATTTTTGCCCCTTCTTTGTACATATTTTTGCACCACCTCACATTTTATATAAATTTGTGCTTTTGATTAAATAATTTATAATTGCATCAAACTATGTTAATATGATCCAAAAGTTAATTTGGTTCAGTCTAGTTTTTTATCTTTGCTCATAAATGGCCCTAATTTCTCTGGAAAAATGACTAACTTTCCTCACAAACAGTGTTTCACTTCACATTTTATACAGATTTCTCTCTCACCTAAGATGGCTTTTACATGAAAACATATAAGCATTTGTTTATTTGAATTTCTGATCATTAGAATTATGCAAGCAGATTCACAGCATTTTATTTCAATAAGTATAAAGTTACAATTACAGTTCTACTGACAATACAAAAGTTAAGCAAGGGAATTGAAGGCATGCCCTCGAGAGATTCTCAAACATTTAAGGATTCAAAGAGACTGTCTACATTTATTTTTTAATATAATTTCCAAAAATATATGCAATGTATTACTTGAGTGGACTTCGGATACAAATACTAAAAATTTAATTATTCTTTCCAATACTTCAACTTTATGGTAGTTTCAGGGAAAATACCTGTTATTTTTTTTTTTTTTAAATCATTTTATGATTGCAGCTAGTTATTTGTACAATCACCCAATTCTGACTTGTTAAGAATTTGTAAATCAAATGTAATTCAGATTCAACAGAATCAAGTGTCATTTGGAATGCTATATTGCTGTAAAAACATTTCTAGTGTAACTTTGGCACACATTTTAAGGAAGTTGTATATGGAGATAACTTTTCAATAGCTCAAAAAACTTCCAGCTACCTGTATCTCTGAAAATATCCTTGGAGTTCCACAGTTCAGATCAGAAGTATATCGCCTAATGTTTATTAATTTCCCGTTAAAAATGTTCAGTCATCTAATTAGGGAGCAGAAACAATGCTGTGTGACCACAGATTTTGGCTTGTGAATAGCAGTAATGAACAGTTCACAAATGACTAAGGCCTGGTCCACACTCGAGGCGAAATTTGGTGGCAGTCGATGGGAGAGTAGCTTGCGTATCTCCCGTTGACTTACTAAATTCTAATTAGCGCAGCATCTCCACTATGGTGTGCCGATGGGAAATGCCCTCTCATCAACACAGTGTTAATGTTTTTGCGGGGGTGGATTTATTGAGTTGACTTCCAGATCGATTGAGCAGCAGTGGAGACACACTCAATCGAAGCCAAAGAATTGATCCGGTGGTGCTGACAGTGCCACCATGAGTGAAGACATACCCTCATACTCTGACAATTACTCATCCAAACTGTACAGCAAACAGTTATAAATGCCAACCACATACACATAAATCATGAATAATCTGTTAATGATTCACACACCAAAAAAACCCACCTACGTTCCAACTCCAGATGCTAGTGTTTCATCTGGATAGCTCTGTATGATCCTGGCTCCCTTAGAGTCTGCATCTTTCCTCATTCTTTTTCCAAAGAATTCAGATCAGATCAGATGCTCTCATTTGGATGAAATCCTGGCTCCACTGAAGTCAACAGGAGTTTTCAGCCTTTGAACTTGCATGGCTGGATGACTTGGAGGGCAAGGTATTCTTACTGAGAACCCTCAGCTCTGGAATTGACTTCCCCCAGTAGTCTGACAGAATTTGAGTTTGCAGACCTAGTAATGTAGCAGACTTATGTTTGTGCCAAGTGTTGGCTTGAAAGCAGCAGAAGTTAGTTATCTGTGGTTATGGAGTTTTTTAGTTCCTCTGTATCAATGTTGGTTTAGTCTTATCTCATTTTGTTGGTTTTAGCTTAGCCCTCTTAGAGAGCATGCTAGGCACATTTCATTAAATAAAAAAATATATTACAAAAATTCAGTTTATTCATTTCCTGAAATGTCTGTTAATGGTGTTGATTTATGTATTTAACTGCTTATAGTAAGAAAAGAACTCCTCTAAAATAATGTTTCTGTCCATTTTTCATCCTATTGCAGAGCACAATAACAATGCTGATTATTCTTCATCCATGCAATCTTTTAAATACTGCACAAAGAAAATGCAGTAGGTAGTCTGATTCTTGTCATTTGTGCAGTATTGACATTCTCTTGTACAGTGTGTGCCCCAGTGTAGCCATAGCTTGTCACCCTAGGATAACCCCGCTACTGATTATTGAGTCGGTAGTGAAACTGACTGTAAGCCTAGTGCTGTGTCAGCCTTCTACTGAACTGCCTTGCCCTTCTTTGTGACATTTGTCTTTGAGCTGTGCATAATTGCTGCATTTATATTTTTGGAAATAAGGTCAGATGCAAATTTCTTACATTTTCTGCTAGGCATTAAATGACAGTCATGTTCATTTCTCCATGCCATACAATATATGTTATATTTAAGCATAGGTATTCTTTGTAAATGACCCTATCTTATAGCAACCACCCAAAATATGTATTAAATATTTGCTAAAATATGGTTAAGGTTGAATATGTTTGACTTCCTGTAGATAACACCCAGTCAAGTGTTTAAACCTCCCAATCATTCATGTATAGAGAAAAGATCCCCTAACCATTAGAAGGTCTGGAAATGCAAAATTAAGGTATGCGGTCAATTTCCCATGCTGTTCAATAATAATTGACCATTGAGTCTTACCACAACCAATTTCCATCATCACACTTTTGTTGTTCAAGTTACCAGTAAGGCCAAACCCCAGGGAACTAATGCTTTTGTTGCTCTAAATCCATTGATTTATGCTCATTTACACCTGCTAAGGGCCTGATCCAGTGTCTGTAGATACTGTTCAGAGAAGGGTTGGAGCTCCTAAGCATTTATGGGTTTTTTTAATATAATTGACTGTTTACATTTATTTGTGGTGGGTGGGGGTGTGTGTGTGTGTGTGTGTGTGACCATTTCTTTTAATACACAAATACATATACTCATTGTTGAGATGGTCTTGGTTTCTAAAATACATTTAAAATATTTTAAATAGTTTGACAAAATATATATATGTGTATAATTTCATATCCACAGCAGTGAATAGTGCAATGTCCTGAATAAAGATAAAAAATGTATGTATAAAAATAGAGACAAAATTAGTAAGCATATGGCATAGAGAGTCCTGTATGTATGTGATAAAAGGTCTATTCAGGTAACCAATAAATCTAGAAGAAAAAATTAGTGAAAGGCGCAACTCTTCATAGAGACCAAGTAAATAAAACCATCTGTAATTTGTAGATGAAAGAATGAGGAAATGGATGAATCAAAAAGCAATATTGGAAAGAGTTTTAAAATTGCTGGTCTCTTTAAAATGTTGGGCACAATGGATCAAATCCATAGCTGATGTAAGTTGGCTCGATTAACTTCAGTGGTGCTATGATTTATTACATCACCTGAGGATCTGGCCATGTATCTCAACGTCCAGTTTTCTGTTTTATCTCACATTAAGTGAGAAAATGTTATGTAGAGGCAGCCTGGGACATACTACATTGGAAGAGAGTTCTTGTTTTATTAAATTTGAGAGGAGTGAAAGTCACTTATAATAGGCATCTTTCTTATGCTATAATTATGAAGAAGCAGTATATTTCTCAATAATGCTGTTGCTGGCCACACATTGAAGCTGCTTGTATGGGATGCAGTTTTAGTAAATCCGAGGTAACTCAGCTGGGTTTATCCATTGCATTAAAACATACACTGTGTGAGTGTGACTGTGTGAGAGAGGAAAAACAAGGATAAAGTTTTCTAAAAGGATTGGCACTAAACTCCATAACCTCTCTGCCAAGTATTGAAACTGCATATTTTTGCATGTGCATTCTAAAGCCATTTCTTTACAAATAGGGTCCTAAGGGATTGTTAACAGTAGATGAAGCTTTCTGTTTATTCACTAGCTCTGGGATTTCCTATTTGCCAACATTACAAGAGCATTGTATTATAAATGAGAACAGCTTGCTGAAAGCTGTGGTTTAATGTTGTCTGGAAATAGATGAAGACAACATGTTCTGATAAATTTGTAGCAAAATCCAATAGTTGGTTGATTATACAGTATGCTTCCTCCATACGTAAGAAAAATATTATTTTATTATGGAAATAAAGGATTTGTAAATATATTCTTCTGAAAGTCTTTACAATAAGTAATAGATTGTCTAGACAGAAATTCAAAACACATTTATCTGTATGGTTTGGGTGGGCAACATTTAAAGGAATATAAATTTACATAGCAACACCAATTTCTTTATTTTTATAAAAGTAAAGAACACTCTGGAATGAATGAAATAAAATTGTTTTGTTTGCACTCCTTCAGTGCAGGTGCTGGGAAGTCACAGTGCTGCTGCTGGCATAGGAACCTCAAAATAAATGCTGCTGTAGGGCACTGACTGGCGGCCCATTGTCAGGGGAAAGCTTGTGCTGTATCCTCAAAAAAGACATGTAGTAGGAGGTGCTGCTAAGTATGCTGCTCCCACCCAACACTTAACAGGGGCCTTCTGCTTGTTTCTGTTCTCTCACAAAGGGAACTGACAGTGGTGTCATGCACCTTCACTGCTTGCACTCCCCAATAGGATAATTTTGGCACATAGAGCCTTAGGGTAAAAGTAATTTTTCACTGTAGTAAATCAGGGAAGCTGGAATCCCTAATTCACTGCTCTGAAAAGGCTTTCAGACAACACTAGACGTGTCATTTAAATGACAACACCAGGGGATTTAGACAGCACTGGACATGCTCTTTAGGTGTGTCATTGTCCCAACATTTAAATCAGCCATCCTTTAATCTGGATGCAAGTTAAGACTATTTTACTGTCAACGATAAAGGAGTGAAACTGTGATAAGAATAAAATACCTGTGCATTTCAAGGTAAAGTAATATACAGAGAGGTCATCTGTAAAAGAAATACACTAAATCCGTTCAATGTCTTTTATCTTCCAGTATATTCATAAAAACTGTTGTAAAATGCTGGTGTCCTCTTAAACAAAAGACTGGTTAAAAATGCATGTTTTTCACAAAAGATGGTATTTTATAAGATGATCACACAAGATATATTTTTATGAAAATCAAAATTATCAGGCCATCTTGCAGGCTGTCAAAGTAAGGAAAGTAACATGAAGTGGGATGTGGCTAACCTGTTATTTCCTTCAGACTTTAGTCCAAAACTCTAAACAGGAGCTGGGATTTAAGCATAGTCAAAAAAGTTTTTCTTAGTTGAATGTTTCTGCATAAATCTTATATCTCAGCAAGTCTACTGTGGAGAAATGTACATTTTCTGGCAACTGGAGGCAGCATATATATTATGGGACAACGTGGAAAAAGACTGAATTGCAAGGCTCAGGGGGTTAAGGCGTAAGACTGATGTTACAAGATTGCTTTAATTTTTTTCCCCCTTGGACTGCCACAATAGAACTTATGTAATTCTCTGGTGCACTATTTCATGGAAGATCTATTAGCCAAATTCTGAGGGCCTCACTCAGGGCTAGACTCTGGTCAGCTTCTGTGTGGGTGCAAAAGGGGCTGGAGAGGGGACGCAAGGAGTCCTAGTGTCTTGAAAACACTAGTTCCTTGAAAAGGGAAAGAAGGAATGGGGTAAGGGTGGGAGCACCTTGCAGTAGACCAACAAATGGGCACTATGCTACACCCTCATCAACCATGGTACACAGTGTGCAGGCCTGCTGATGTCAACAGCCTCATGAGTTCTGAGTTACTGCAGGATTTTCCTGGGGGCTCCAGTCATAGTGCAGCCACTCCACACTCCTCTAATGCTCCTGATGGAGCATTAATGGAGACTCTAGCCCTCGCTTTTTACTCAGGCAAATTCTTATTGAAGTCCATTAAAATTTGCCTGAGTAAAGACCTTAGGATTTGATGCCATAGTAGCCATACCCTGCAGTACGTGTATCATTTAGATCAGCGGTTTTCAACTGTGGCTGTTGGTTTATCCTCTATTTCCAGCTGCTAAACTGCATTAAAAGACAGCTAAAATACATTGCTTTCCTGATTTCTATAGGCAGTGGCTGTAGTTCCCTCCGGGATGATATATAACAAAAGAGGGAGGACCTGTTTGATTCTGAGTAAAAGGAGCTGTCAACAAGACACTCTTTGCACTAAAACATGCACCACATTATGAAAAAGTTTAGTACCCATAAGTTTGGTCTATGTTAAAATAGTATTTTTCCTACCTTAATAAAAGCTCACTTAAAGTAGTAGCAATTCCGAAACAATCACTATGATGATTACCTTCTCTGTGAGTTTGTTTGTGTTTTGTTTGTGTTTTATTTTCTTTTGTTATTGTCTGTTGCTGTTTGGATTGATTGTACTTGAGAATTGCAAGAGAAATAGACATTAAATGCCTGATTCTAATCTCAGTTAGACCGTAAATAAATCACAGGTAACTCCACTTTGGTCAATTTAATTAAACTGATGTAAAAGCTCTGTGAGAAGAGAATCGGGCTCAGAAAGACTGAGGAAAGAGGCAGACACAGAAGGAAAGCAAAGAAAGTGGAGTGAGGAAGAAAGAGACACATTAAAATCAAGAGAATTTCAAATTTGCTGGCCACAAATATTTGAACATGGGAGCTTGACATTCTCTTTCTATGAGCATCCATACTAGAAAACCTTAGCAGTCTAAATGATGTGAAGGGGAGTGAATATGACCAAATCCATGGTCCCAACTCCTCCCTGTTCTCTTTAGGGTGGCTTCCTTATACTCCTGCAGCAGCAGAAAAGAGCAGATCATTCGCTCAGGTACTGGGTACCATCTTAGTCCTGGGCTGATGTGGCCTACCTAATGCATCTGATTCAAAATTCCTGGTTTGAACCCAAACTTTTGGAAGAACCATTTTGATGTTTTTTCAAGAAGAGGTTGATTGTTCATAAGACCATATCTCAGTAAACTCCCACCATCTCTGATTGTGTGTTTGCATGCAGATTTCATAACCACATTTAGCTATGTTTAGGCAGCTCTTGCTGGCGGGGAAACATGGAGCCCAGCACGGAGTAGATGCGACTGGGCTGGCTTCCCATGAGCTCGTCCCCCCGCAAGCGGTGGGGAGGTGTGGATCCCAGCGCAGGGAGGAGGGCGAGCCATAGCTAGGCTCAGCTCCCCAAGCAGGGATCCGGGGGAGGTGCGGAGCCCAGTGCGGCAGGGGGGTCGAGCTGTGGTGGGGAAGCATGGATCCCAGCTCGGGGAAGCGAGCCGCAGCTGGGCCCAGCTCCCCGTGAGTGGGGGAAGGTGCAAAGGGGGAGGGAGCCGCAGCTTGGCTCGGCTCAGCTCCCCGCCAGTGAGAGCTGCCCAGCTACCGCTGCAGCATTTAGGCAGCTCTCACTTGGCAGCGAGGAGTGAGCCCAGCACATCTTCCCCCTCAGCCCCCCAGCGTTTAACCATTCTATTTTTAGAATGGTTAAACAGATTTTTAATTAAACTAATTTTTACATCCTTCATTTAAAGGCTATAGCCTTTTTTTTGTGAGGTGTATAAAATGATCTGACTTTGTTATATTTTTGTTACCTGTGATTTCATACTTGATCAATTCATTGCCTGTCACCTAATGAATCTTTTATAAGTTATCCATTTCTGACTCACCAAAGGAGCATGGTAACTGAAGCAATCCACCTGCTCCTGGGCAACTTCAACTGTAAAACCTGACAAGATGTGAAATATACTGTACCAAGTATCATTAGCTCAGGTGCAGGCTTAAATAGATACTACCAGTTAGTACTGTATTCTCTTTTGAAATATTAAGTACTATATGGTGCTTTCTGTGGATCATACAGATGAGAGCCACATTGCCTCAAGTTGTTCATTACCCTTGTCCAAGTCTATGCTACTTTCAAATCATGGTAGCAATCATTGTTTTGTTGGTTTTTCACTTTTGTTTTTTTCATTGCCTTTTCATCATAAACTTAAAAAGACATACACAATAATGGAAGAACATAATATGTCAGGAAGTAATGGCCTGTAGGTAAGCCTGGGAGTGAGTTTGCTCAGTCTTCTGGCAGACTAATGAAGACAGATGATCTACAGCAGAACCTTCTGATTTGCTGAAGGAAACCAACAGGCATGCTCTGAAGCCCAGCAGTAGCAACTGTGATCACTCCTTTGCCTGCCTTGTTCCCAGTCTCACTCCCTTGGCTGACTTCTGACTCCGTCTCTGACACTTTGCTTGACTCCTGGTTTCTGATTCCAGTTCCAACCCTTTGCTCCAGTTACTGACTCCTGACTCCAGTTCTGACTGTTGGTTCTAGTTAATGACTTCTGACTCTTGCTGCTGCATCTTGGCCCAGGCTTTAACTTCTAGACTGGACTCTGGCTCTACAAGGTCAGATCACCCATATCTTAATTGCTGACACACACTCATCCCTAAGCATTCTGTTTGGTTTGTGATTCTAATTTCTGGCTAATGCATGAATGAGTACTGCAATGATTTCTGTAGTGGCTTCCTCACAGTAGAGATTTAAGGCACATGCTTCATTATAGATAGTAAATATTACTCTACCTAAGAGCAAAAACAACCATTTAATGTTTTTACCTTGGGAAAGATCACAAAAGGAAATGTAATTGAAATAGCTTCTGTCCACATGCTGTTTTTAGGTTTGTTTGGCAGACTCCAAGTATTCCTGGAGCTCTAGGTGCACCCAGCATAGGTGGGAGGCTAAATCCATGGTGGCTGGCACTAGAGAACTCATGGGCAAGTCTGGGTAGAAGTGGAGATGAAAGCCATAGTTGCCAAAAAATGGGCTATGTTAGATCGAGGTATGGACTACATTGTTATATGCAAATTTGGCATAGCACAGCAGGAGAAGCCAGTTGTTATGGTAACTCAAAAAACAACAAAGATACTGGTCCAAGATTTGATTGACCCTTTTCTGTTTTCCCATTAGTCTGTGATTAATTGGTGGACAAAGTGAGGGGCTCGAGGCCAAAGGGTCCAACAGATTCCCACCAGAATAAGGAGATGAACAGAAGATACTAGTCCAATGCCATGCCCATCAGTAACTCATGGTAATGGAAGATGTTTTCTGGGAATAGCTAAGCAGTCTCGCATGTAGTAGGAACAGACTGGACCATTGGTCTGACCCAGTATGGCCATTCTTATGTTCTTGTATAATCCTTGATATAAACTCAGGGGCCTGGCCACCAGGAGCGCCTCAAGACCAGATTCCAGGTCTTGAATTGGCCAAAATAGGCTGCAAGTGGCAAATCGTGGCATACTTTAAATACATGAAACCTAGATTATCCCTATGGAACATGAATACTATCAGTATAATAAAGGATGCCATTCTGTCGTTGGAACTTCAAGTTGGATCATGTCATTGTTCAGTGCTGGTGTATCTGGATTTCAAACAGGCTGTCAAAGAGTAGGGAAAAGATGGAGGCTGTCAGACTGCTATTGATCTCTCTGTTGACAAACTTGGACTCCTTGAGCATGGTGATAGATCGTCCTTTGCCAGTTTGAAATATTCGTTTTTGTGGGATAGTGTATCTGTCTTCCCATTTCCTGTCCTTAGGTGATAGGTAACAAAAGTTGAAGCAAAGGAGGAACAGGGACCAGCACATCAGGTGTTGGTTAAGGCATCTAGCAATCCGTAGGTATTTCAGATTCCTGGACTGGGAATTGGGCTCCTAAATGGTAGTACCACTCCTCAAAATCCTCCTTGATAACCAGTAGGTCCTTATCCCAAATACCATAATTTTTTCCTGCTAGGTTTAGCTTCTGAGAGTAAAGAGTACAAGAGTGGAGTAGGCTGCTGAAGTCTTCATGTCGAGATAGCACTATACTTATGGCAAAGTTCGAGGCATTAGCCTAGGTTTTAAATGGTTTAGTCAGATTTAGATAATCAGGATGGGTGCAGAGGTGAATGTCCTATTCAGCTGATCAAAGGCCGACTAAGTCTCCATTGACCAGATGAACCAGGCCGCATTTTGCAGGAGCGTCATTATGTGTGCAGTTGAGCTAGAAAGTCCTTTAAGAAATTGCCTCTAGAAATTGGCAAACCCCAGGAATTGCTACATCCCATGTACTTTCTTGGTCACAGCCCAGCTGGATATTGCCTCCACCTTACATATATCCATGATGTGTGTAATCCTTTGGGTGAGTTGATATATCCCAAGAACTCCACCATGTCCTTATTATTCTGGCATTTCTGTAGTACCACATAGAAGTGGTTTTAGCAGAGTCTTTTCAAGACAGTGCACGTGAAGGTCCTGTGTTTTAGCAAAAATGAGGATGTCGTCCAGCTAAATAATGACAAATTGGTCCAGCATGTCATTTATTAAATATTCAAAGTGGCCATATCTGGTATGGAAGGCGGTGTTGCATTCACCTCCTTCCTGGATCCTTACCAGGTTATAAACTCTATGGAAGTCAATGGAAAGAAAATGGGGTGCCCCCACTGGGGATGTGGAGGGGGGAATGAACCCCTGATGCAGGTTTTCATTGGGATAGCTTTAGAGTGCCTGTAGTTCAGATTCAGAGAGGGAGTTAATGCATCCGAAAGGAACCTCTGTTCCTGGCTGGGGGTCAGTGGGGAAGTCAATGCTTCAGTGGGTGGTAGGATATCAGCTTTCTTTTTGTCGAACACATTGACATTGTGTTGATATCTATCAGAAATCTCTGGAGCCATTGGGGAAGGTCACGGGGTTGGCTGAGGTCAGCTTTGGATCCTCTCTTTGCATCTCTGAAGTGTCTGGAGGACTGAGTATGCTGCAAATTGTTGCTGGTCCCGGGTCAGCTCTTGGGAAACAGGATCGTCAGCAAGTTGGGGAGTCAAAGCATACCATACCTGACCCCCAAAGGATGCAGAAGTCATGGGCAATGAACCAAGAGATGCCAAGGACAACTTATGGATGTGGTGGACAAATAGTCCAAATTGGAGAAATTCTCAGTTATCTTGAAGGGTAATTACCTCTAGAACAGTCATCTGGTGGGTGACCCAACAAAAGCCATGTGTCTACTCTAATTTGGGGGAATCTCAGTGCTGAGTGGGGATATTGTATGCTTGGGTTAACTCCAAGGCTATGAAATTGCCTGAGGCACCCGAGTCCGTCAGCATCTCTGGACTGATGTCTGGCATCGCAGGATGTCAGAGCTGGAAAGAGAATTGGAGATGTGTTGGATGCTGATTGGCCATCACCAAGGTATCTGTGGACAAGAGTTGGTGAGGGCTGATGGGGAAAGGGGAAGGATGCCAACCCAACCTGGACCTCCATATCAGGGCTGGAGCTTGACATTTCCTGACCACAGCGCAGACTAGTCCTTGGCAGGGCAGCTTGATGCAAAGTGTCCTGGATCCTCAAAGCACTGACATAGGCCCGATGCTGGCCTGGCATCGTTTCTTCTCCTCGTCAGAAAGCTGGGGCCAGACTTGATGGACTTGCATGGGTTCTGGCGATGGCTGTGGCAGAGGGGAGCAGACCTGGCAGGGGCCAGGAAGACCATCTTTTTCTTGGCAGTATTTGGTGAGGCAGTCGTTAATCCTGATGCTTAGGTTGATTAAGGAACCCTAGCCGGGCAAGGATTCTACCCATGCCAGTTCATCTTTAATATCACTGTTGAAGCTTAGCCAGAAATGAAATACTGAGCTGCCTTGTTCCACTCAGTGTCTACTAGCAAGCATCAGAACTCCACTACATATTTAGCAACTATCTGGAATCCCTGCCACAACACCTGAATCGTGGCTTCAGCCTTACCTTATCACTTTGGTCATCAAAGATCACCACCATAGCTCTAATGATGTGCTCAAATTGTCCCAGAAGCAGGCTTGATTTTTTCAAGGAGCAGAGATCCTCAAGCAAGGCTGATAATCAGTCCCACTTAGGCTTGATTGGTGGGGTACAACTGTGGGTATAGCAGAAACAGGGGCCAACAGTGATTTAGGAACCCACAAAATTTGTTGTGATCACCGTTAAACTTATCAGGTTGGGCTCGCAGGGAGTGGGGGTTAGAGCTGATGATGGTGCGGCTTGAACTTGCAGGATCGCATTCTGCACCTGCAGGGCAGCAGCCTCGGGCTGCAAGGTCTGTCAGGGCTTATATTAGCTCTGTCAGAGATACATTGGCCTTTGTAGAAGGCACATTCATTGTATCAGCTCTAGTTCTCTTACTGTTTGTGTTGGGGCTGCTCAAGCTGTCAGTGACTGGGATGCTGGTGGTCAGGCCTAGTGACTGGAGTAGGAGTCAGGAATCAGAGTGGGACAGAGTTGGAGTCAGAGGCAAGATGCCATAGCTAAGAGTCAGAGACAAAGTCAGAAATCCAGAATTGAAGCAAAGGCTCAGAACTTAGTTTCCCAGAATGAGCAAAGCAGGGGCACGGCTAGATTGTGTCCAAAGCAGGAATAGGACTGGAAACAAGCAGAAGTGCTCAGGGCCATGGGTGGATGCTTCAGCAGTTGCTGAACTGCTACTGCTTCTGGCTTAAGAGCCAGTCTGCTGACTTCTCCAAGCAATCAGGCCACCTACTACAGACCAGCTGCATTTATTACATTGCCCAGAGACTGACTCTTCTTCAGGCCCTGATCCCTGAAAGTTTCTTACAGTAGATTAGCAAAAGTGAACTTTGCAAAGGCTCTCCTTTATCCAGTGGAATAATTTCATGAAAATTAAATTGGTCTTGATTGAGGAATCCTGCTATTTAAAATGACCTGGATGTAATTGCAGTAGCAACAATTAGTGTCATATCTACTTATTGATGTCAACTCATTGCAGACACCTCTAAATGAGCTAAATGCTTAAATGAGCAGTTCATGAGAGGACTGGTACAATACTGAGATCAACTACATTTTTAACCAGTTGACTCCTAGGGTAACAAAATTGGGTTGAGAGAACTGAATTGGTTGAGAGGAGCCTTTTTTGTGGACATCAGGTGTGAGAAATTGCTACTCTACCTAGCTTCCTCTCTTGAGCTTGAACACCTCAAGTACATCCAGAAGCTGATTTCAGGTTGTCAGCTATAAAAAGAACATGGAAGCCTTGTAGGAAAACAAAAACAAAACTAGTCCTCCCAAGACCCATCAGCAGTATGGTCTCCATTAGCTCAATGAAAACATCCAGTCTAATTTAAGTTGTTGCCTTGTCCTGTAGTCTTGCTGCTTTGGGATCCTGTGCACAGAAGTGGAAATAGTACTGGTGGGAAAATTTCTATCAAAATGAAAGGTTGCTATATAAACGGGGGAAGATGGTTTTCAAAGATGTTCAAAGGTGTGGTGTTTTCACTTTTCAAACAGCTCTAGATGGAAGATTTTCACAGACCATGCATCTCTCATCCCAGCTTGGACCTTTTCTCTTGCTGTGTGAGATTGGTTTATAGCCCTGCCTATGGGTGGTTTGACTTGCCATGCCAGTAGTGACATTTTCTTTGCACTTCGCAACAAGGAATAAATGTCCACCAAAGCCCCCATGTTGCTTTTTACCTGTTCCATTCATTAATAAATGGGAATAAATGGCCTCTTAGCCAGCATGCAGTGCAGCCTAAATAAATCCTCATTGAGCTGAGAATGCTCTCACTCATATATTCACTAGATGATATTCACTTTGGTCTGCTGCAAATTTCTTATACTCCTCTTGAATTTCTGGATTCATACACTTCAGCAGTGTTTGCATCAGGTTTGTATTAGGTGCTATTTCAGCTCTGGCAATATCTGCTGATAATTGGTGCATGCCTTGTCTGGTCAACGTGAAAG
The DNA here is from genome assembly GCF_026122565.2 of Emydura macquarii macquarii. NCBI lineage: Eukaryota > Metazoa > Chordata > Testudines > Chelidae > Emydura > Emydura macquarii. Next base: position 2,457,776 of record NW_027132618.1, on the reverse strand, counting down.
GTTCTCAGACAACTGCATTCAGATAAGGTGGGTGATGAATGAGGAAAAAAGAACCTAACAGACAGTGACACTCTTAAGGCTAGTCTACACTAGAAGTGCTATAGCAGTACAGACGCTCTCCTCAGACATAGTGGCTGCTGCTCGTTTAGGTGGTTTTTATTACGTTGGCGGGAGAGCTCTCACTCGCCAACATAATGCAGTTACACTCACGCTTATGCTGGCAACACTTATATGGCTCAGGGGTGAGTTTTTTTACACCTCATGAATGACAAAGTTTTGCCAGCATAACCACGAGTGTAGACAAGCCCTGGCCAACTGGAGAGCGTCTTCCGTTGACATAGCACTGGTGTGGACAGCACTTAGGTCACTGTGTGCATTTTCATCTCTATAATGTATATTAAGAATATCTAATGAAAAGACAGACATTATTCTCTAGTATTCAATACTCTGTAAAACAAATGGCCAGTTTCTCAGCTGCTATAAATTGATTTAGCCCATTGAAGCTAGGATATGGCCTTGAAGGATTAAAAAACTCAAGCTGGTCAGAACATTTCAGTTGGAATGTTTTTTCATCAGAAAATGCTGTTTCATCAAAGTTGAAACTTTTTACGTAGTATAAATGACTATATGAAATGAATCAAAATGATAAAGTCAAAATGGAAAGGTTTTACATTCTCAAAATGAAATGTTTCCATATTATCTAAATAAAACATGATCCTGAATCTAAATTTTTTGGAATTTTTGTTCCATGGAACAAAATTTTTCAATGTTTAATTTTGATATGGAACATATTTTTTTATGTCAGTATTTCCTGCAGAATGCAAATTACAGCTACTGACAAGCACTAATGTAATTTCAAAGTAACTCACTCCATCACTGGTCTTGGATTTGCAATGTTGAGGGAGCAGAATCTATCTTATGCAATATATCACAGAAAGAAAGAATACTGGCTACTTGAAGCATATAGGTTCAAGGGACACCACACTGAAATTTAAAACCAATAGTGACGGACTAGAATGGCAAATAGGAAGAAATAAAGCAACAAAGAATAGGTATGAAAAGTCTAAAAGTTCATTCCCCACTTCAGAATTTACCCTTTTTAATATAAAATTATTTAGCTTTGTGCAGAAATTTGACTGTGTGCATGGAAACAGATTTCATTATGGAACTTCATGGCCAACTTGGGCATTCTGATTATCATAATCTATTGTTAATCAGCCATAGTCTATGTGTTTGTACACTGCATGCTAACAAATTGCTGTACAATGTCATCAGGGCCTGTCACTTTAATTAACTTCTGAATGTATTTAACAAATGACAGGCAGATTCCTAGTGTGGTTACTTACAGCAAGGAAACTGGAGCTGGGGAGAGGGTTCTAGTCATCACTCTGCCACTGCCTTGCAGTATGGCCTTCAATAAATCCTTTACCTTCTATGCGTCTCAGTTTGCCTCCTTTGTTATACAGGAACAATAATACTGACCTCCTTACCTCACAGAGGTGTTGTGAGGATTTATTACAAAATGAAATAGCTTTGAACATGTAATTAATAATAATTATCTTACTATTTAGCAAATGGCCTAATATTACTTACTGTTTTATATTAAGATTTTAGTTTCCACAACAAACTGCACAAATCTAGATGTTTGGCTGGGAAGAAAGCATATTTCTGATTTGCAAGCTTTGCTAATTTTGTCACAATCATTTGAGTGGAGTGATAAAGGAAAGTGATTTAGGACCAAAAGTCAAGATGATTCAAGAGATTTTGAAGTATACCTTATTTTGAGAGAAGTGACATACAGTGCATCTGATTCTGTGTGAATGTTGAAGCAAATGGAGTAGAGCTATATGAAGAAGCCCTAAGCCATACAGAAAGTTGGGAAAGTTTTATTTGTAACTATGGCTTCTATAGAACACAAACCTTTACCTGCAGCAAGATGTACACCTGAATTTTATGCCTTGAAAACAGTGTTATAATCCTCAGAGTGATTCTCCAGTTGGTTTCTTGGTCAGATGCATATATACATACTGTTGTCTATCTGGGAATGTGGGAGGGAACTATGTAACGTTTACTTCTGGTAAAATTAGTTACTCTGGATCAATAAAATGTCTCCCACATACACTCAGGCATGATCAGCAAGCCATTTTCAGTACATATATTTACAATCCTGTTAGAAAACGGTTTTATCCCAAAGCAGAATTACACCAAGGAAGGAAGGTGTGCCTTTTTCAATTAAGCATTGCAATTAATGGCTTTCAGAAGAAATGTAAATTTTAATGAGATGGGTCCAAATATGAATTGCAAAATTAAACACCTCCTGAATTTGGAACAGTTTAGATCTGAACTTTGAAGCTCTGGTCCACCTCACCATTTAGGGGTCTGACACCACTAATTTGCATAAGGATGGAAAACATTTATAATATGTTTTCTATAATATTTCTTTCTAGCAAAAATGCTAAAAATACAAAGATGTATTGAAATAAACTATATTTCTGATAGGTCCATATTCCCTCCCAAAGAACCACTGCAAACTGATGTAATTCATCAATGAGTTGCATTAATTGTCAAGAACAATAGTGTGTCTTAATTTTGCCTGGACAATAAATATCCTGGTGGTTGATACCAACAGACTTGTGAGCCATTGGGTTAAGGAGAGAGAGTATCCTTGTTACCTGAATTCAGGCGGGCTTCCTTCCTCAGCAGTCATGTGACTTTGTTATGTGACTTTGGAGGGATGCCTTTATAGTTGGGAGAGTTTGCATCTGGAGAGTAGTGAGGCAATTTTGAGAAAACTACACTGATAACTCTGTCTTTTCAGGAGAGCTTTTATCATCTGGGTTGGCCTCCTGATCTAGGTGCCACAATGTTGGCTTTCAGACATGTGTGTTTCCCCCCAGGCACACTGCAAGATGCCATGGTTTGTTTCTAATGTAGATTTTTTTCATGTAGATCATTGCTACAGTCATTTTGTTCTTAATTGAAATGAAACTAATTGTCCCCCAAAATTGTAAATAGCACTAATATGGCTGATCCTTTGTTGTACAGCTTTATTAACATGATAAATAAACATTAGGAATGAATGATTGGTAAGGCTTAAAATTCAGTGTCTCAGGAACATGTGAAAATTGTAGTGATTTATGAATGAGGCTGAATCATAGATCAGAGGAATACTGCTTGAGTGATCAAGTGAGCATAATTCCAGTGCTGGTTTTCCTTCTGTTTTTGTATTGAATTATGTCAAAAAGATTGTGTCAGTAATTTGGACCATCAATATATCCTGCACAAGTAAAGGGAAGACTCCTTTTGAAGTTTGGACAACGTAACCCATAGACTGTATTTCAAAGCTTTATAAGAAAAAATGTTTACTGTTTTTTATGATAGTTTAATTGTTCATGAACTGGTTGTTTGTGAAAAGGTAATTTAACATCAAGAATGACTAATGCTAGTGAATTACTTTTCTGAATATGCAGTAGTTATTTACCATGGTTACACTGGTAAATTAAGAAAGGTACAATTACATGGGGAGGTGCTGTAGATCCTGTTTGCTTTTTATTCTGACCATTTTTGTAATGTATTTTTTCTTACATTGTTCTTCAGACAAACAAAAAATTGAAAATGTTTAACCAGTTTTGAGAAATATGCTTCTGAAATTGAAAGGATTACTCCAGACTACAGAGTATTGGAAGAAATCTTTTAGCCATCAGGAGGTAAATTTTCTACACATTTCACGGCTTGTTGTACTCACAACTCCTGTTATTCTTAACAGGAGTTATATGTGGAAATCCCCACACACTGTGCTGAAAATTAACCTTCTGGTGTTTACAATAGTATTTTCTTTCTGAACTCTGCATTTAATTGAGGAAGATATAAGTGTTGGCCTATCCTGCCAATATTTAACTGTGTTTATTTTTACTAAGGTTTGTGCGGGTTATTCCACCCCACAACATGAAACATTTCAGCAATCTACATTCATCTTGTTTGGAAGGATACAAGTCATAACATTAAATTTAATAAACAACATAATTAAATCCATAGCCAGGTACTTCAATATGTTTTCCAAAAAATGTCCTAGATCCAGAGGCCTCTTCTCTTCTTCTTCCCCTTCTCTCTTCCCTCACTGATGCTTCCAACCCTCCCGTCCTGTACCGCATGGCTGCTTCTGTCATGAACTGGTAGGTGGGTGATCAGGCCTAGTGGTTGGAGGAGGGTTGATCAGGCCAGGATCAGCACCAAACCAGAGTCAGGAAATAGGAGTTAGGAACCAAGCAGGTGAGCAGAGCTTGAGTGACCTGGACAGCAGAGGAGGAAGGCTGAGAACAAGGTAGGAACAGTCTAGAAGCAAGGCAGACACAGAAGTGATTGCAGCCACAGGTGTGGCATAGAGTAATCAGAGATCAATTGTGCTGTTGGATTTAGGCTGTTCTCATGGGCTGCTGGGAGACTGGGCAGGCACAGCTGCAAGTCCTCATTCCTGACAGTTTCCTTACCTATGTGTGTCTCAGAAGCAGCCACATCCAGGTCTGCTGAGACCTAACTGTTACTTCTGATAAAGAGTAGAATCAACCATAGGATGCTGAGATCTGCTGGGAGAGAAGCAGTACATAGGGGGAAAAAGCTTTCTTTTGCTTCACATAGTCCCTGGACATTAGCACCCAGGTGGCTCTTGCATTCTTGGTGATAGTTGGATGGTCTCATTTTGCCTAAGGCCTTCGTAGGTGTTAGCTCTCCTTTTAAAATGCTGGCTATGCATTCCACTGTCACATATGGGACTCCTGGGATCCATATGTTTCAGATGCTGGCTTCCTCAGTCTTGTGAAGAATACTACCAGACTGGCTTCAGATACTGGCTGCCAATCTGATCTTTGAGGGTATGTCTAGCTGCTATTAGGCACCCATGGCTGGCCCATGTCAACTGATTTGGTTCACAGGGCTCGAGCTAAGGAGCTGTTTAACTGCGGTGTAGATGTTCAGGCTTGGGCTGGAGCCCGGGATCTAGGACCCTGTGAAGTGGGAGGTCCCAGAGCCCAGGCTCCAGCTCAAGCCTGAATGTCTACAACACAATTAAGCAGCCCCTTAGCTCGAGCCTGAGTCAGCTGGCACAGGCGGGTGTCTTATTGCAGTGTAGACATACCCTGTGAGGTCCAGCAAGTGTATGGCCACATTTGACATTGTTTCCATAAAGTAAGAAATGGTTTTGACCAATTATTCTCAACCTTTTCAGACCAATGTACCCCTTTTAGGAGTCTGATTTGAATTGCGTATCCCAAGTGTCACCTCACTTAAAAACGGTTTGCTTACAAAATCAGACATAAAAATACAGAAGTGTCACAGTGCACTATTACTGAAAAATTGCTTACTTTCTCATTTTTGCCATATAATTATAAAATAAAACAAAACGATTATAATAATATAAATATTGTACTTACATTTCAGCGTATAGTATATAGAGCAGTATAAACAAGTAATTGTATGAAATTTTAGTTTGCACTGACTTCACTAGTGCTGGTTATGCAGCCTTTTGTAAAATTAGGCAAATATCTAGATGAGTTGATGTACCCCCTGGAAGGTCTCTGTGTGCCCCAAGAGGTACACGTACCCCTGGTTGAGAACCACTGGCTTTGACTGTTTTGCAACTCTACTAGTGGAAAATTTGTGAGCATACACTGGAGCACCTCAAGTACTCTGAAGATTAGAGATGGTTGAAAAAATTTTGCAGAAACTTTTTTCCATCAAAACAAGCCATTTTGTTGAAACTGAAATGTTTTTCAGAATTGGAGTTACTGGGCCTATATGTGAGTGCACTAAACTGTGGAGCATTAGCTTTGAAGTCTCTCTCTTTGTCAGAACTTTTTGTTGTTAGTTTTGTGTGAAAATTTAGAAATGTATCATTTTTGTTCCACAAACACATTTTGAAACCTTGAAATATTTTGCAAAATGGAATTGTTGTTTTCCAGCCAGCCCTAATAAAGATCTAGAAAAAATAATAGAATTATTTTTTTCTAAAAAGGTTTTTCAGTACACTTTCTTGTGGAGTACATTGGTTGTGGAAGTGTAGATGAATCGCCAGTCTGATATCATTTACCAAGCGCATGTTTGTCTTGAACATATTATTGATGAGGAAAAAAGAAAAGATGGAAAATAACTTCACTATGCTAGTCAAAATTCTTGGATATAATTTTTTAATCAACAGAAAGTTGAGTGTTAACACTGTTCTAGTCTCCTAGCTATTATCCTCTCCTTTCCCATGTGCTGCCCACATCTTTTCTTTTATAAAGAATTTGGAGAAAAAATTGAGTGTAATAATAGAATAGATTGTGACTTTTGCTTCCCTTTATCTTTTAGCGGTTGTGTTTTAATATTTAACACTATTTTAATATTTAATATCACTAGTGCTTTTATATAAGCTTGTTATTCTAGGCCCTCCACTGTGATGTTAAGAATCTGTCCAAACAATGTGATTATTTAAATTATTTTATATTTTATTGTTTGATTAATTAAAAATATTCTTATCTGTGGACAAAGGAAGTCAGAGGCCAGGGTATGTCAGTAGTGCACCGTTTTTGCCTTTCTAAAATTCTTCTGAGACATCTCTTTTTTTGGAAAGGGTTTGCAGTTTTTGTTAGGTATAATTCAACATATTTATAAATTGTATAAAAATGGATTGACTAAAGTTACTTTTTGCCCTTTAAATCAGGGCCATATTTTCAGATATGCCTTTATCCAGCCTGTAAAACTTTTGAATGCTCTGTTTTTCACAACTGTATTTCTGCTCATGCAATAGCTGAGTTTTGTGTACACAACTTAACTCAACCCTCACTAAAAATATAAAACACGAACTGACCAACCCAGAATTCATCAACAATAACAAAAAGATTGAGTTACTTACAGTATCACAATTCCACCACCATCTTTTCTAAGATGATGATATTCATAATCATGGGACTATATGTTCAACCTAGTTTTATCTGGGCCTCTGATTTTGTGGTAGTACAATTATGCATGCAAATAGATTCACGTTCAATTTGTACTTTATATTCAAATTTTAGATTGTTATGATGTGTCAAGCTTGCTACACGGTGCAGCAAAGTGCACCAGAGGGGTGTGATTTATAAAGCATGTTACGCTGTAATTGTTCTGTGTGGACCCTGCTGGTATGCTCAAAAAGACACTTAATTCACATTGTTGTAGTCCTGTTTGAAATGGGACTGCATCAAGGCAAACTAGGTTTCTTTTAGAGCATGCCAGCAGTGTGTATATAGGACAATTACATCTCTCTGGTGTGCTTTGCTATGACGTGTAGACAAGCCCTTTTGTCTTTGACTGCATCGGCAAATTAGGATCTTAGCCATCTAAATGACCTAACCTGTGCACCAGAATTGTGCCAGTATTATATTGTACCTGAAAAAAATGGAGCCCAGTGACTGAAAATCTCACCTCATAGCCATAATCAGTATTATTTTTTGTTGTTGTTGTCTGTTAATGACATTGTTGCTATGAAAGTGTATGAAAGCTAGTCTACAAACCTTACATTGCACTGAAGACTTTACAAGGTATCTGAAACATTTACTATTATTTCTAAAAATGCATTTATTTCAATAAATATGTTTGTAATTAATAACGTGGACTTCTCTGTTTCTTCCTCTTAAAAAATGTTGTGAAATGTTTGCACCTGAGAGAAAAGAAAAACAGTTAAATTTTAACTTAGCTAGGACAGGGAATTTTAATAAAAGAGATATTTAAAAAAATGTTTTCACTATCAATGGAGTGGTTTTGTAGTGTGTAAATCTTGTTTTATTGCTGGATTTCATGTTATGCTATATATAAATAGAGCCAGGAAATAGTTCGGGATTTGGAAACACTGAGTCATTCTGCTAGAGGTCTCTGTCTGTCATGAATCTTTAGAGTGTTAATCTAGTTTACAAAATTGAGAGATGGAGATCTGTCCATATGTTCATCAGCCCTATCGGGTGAAATATCTTTGCTTCAGATTATATTTCCACTGGCAGTATTTTTTTTGCAAACTGATGATTCATAGTGACCTACCTTGACTGCTCATCTCTTTCCTAATGATAATGCATTCTGTAAACATATGCAGGATTAATGAGAAAGAAAGACTTCTTAACTCAAAATAAAATTTAAAAAAATCTGTTTTCTGAAAGAGTCTGTATAAGCCACACTTGAAACTCTTACATTCTTATTTCCTTAGGGTGTTTGTCACTAAGTCATTGAAAATCTCTTACAGCTATATGTTTGTAAACCAACACACATTGGCAGGACGTAAATTTGAGTATGTATATTCTAAAGAATCTTCTGCCTCTGATAATATGTGACAACCAAAAATCATGAATATCTTTCACTTACATGGATATATACAAATTTTCCACACACAGAACCTCAAGAGATAAATTCATCTTCCTTATTCAGTATTCAGCTTCAGGGTATTCCAGTCTTTCATCATACAGATCTTGATGAGCTTCTTATTCTAGCTGCTTCATTGTCTTCCCAAGTTCCTTTTTCTGTTTTACGTTCAAGCCATTGGGAAAAAATTCAGAATTCTTCCTTCCAAAGATATACTCTAACCTTCTGAAAACTCTCTACTTTAGCATTTAGAGTAATCTTTTTCTTTCTCTTACCTCCTTCTTTCATAGTTGTTCTTGAGAAAAGAGATCTAAAAGTCAGTGCAAGCATATTAAACCAATATATCTGACTTTATCCCCTGAATTTTCTTCTTCATCATGAGTCATACATATAAACAAAACATTATGGAGAAGTGGACAGTGAAGTTTTCACATTGTATGTGTCTGGATCACTGCTTGCTGAAATTGAATTTGAGTGCTTGAGCACATCTCTGCTTTTTTATTCTGATATGGAACAGTGTTTTCAGAAAAAGTGCAATATAAAAATCTTCAAGATAAAAATATTTCTCTTTCTCTTTTTTTGCCTATAGTGGCCAGTGATAAACTGGTACAGTAGGTAAAAATATTCACTTTTCTCCCATGCCAGACCACCTTTCATTCCTCCATTGCCTTTGCAATCACCATCACTTTTGTTTTCTTTGCATTAATTTAGAGCTTGTAGTTTACTAGTTGAACTCATTGTTTCAGGTGGTGTTTGTCCTTCTAGTGCCTTGAATCGAGTATCATTAGCAAAGTCACAGTCCATTTAAGTACAATTTACTGTGTACAAAACTCCAGAACTGACCTCAATCTGACATTTTCTAGGCTTGTCTCATTTAAAATGGCTTAAGAATGTTCACTGGTACTTTATACTTATAGCAAAGATATGGCAATGGGAGAAAACCAGTTTATATGTCATGACATATTTGCATGTAATTGCTATTTAATGTACAGATACAGCAGATAGCTGCCATTCAAAGCCAAACAAAGATGTAGTGCAAAAAAATCATAAAGACCCATATTGGTTTACTTTAGTGATTGTAACTATGACGTATCAAACTATTATCTCTTCCACTGCTAGCCAGATTTTTCTTCCATTCTATAATGAAAATAGCATGTTGAAAACTTCTTAATGGTATTTTTCTTAGAATAAAGGGAAAATACTTAAAATAACTGTATGAAAGAAAGACCTTGATCCTCAAGAGCAGCCAAGGAGCACATACTATATCTTAAGAGGGGTGTGTGCAAAGCTGGCTTTACGTCGTGTTTATGCTCCTCCAATCCTGAACCATCCAGTTCTCTGGTGGCTGCTTTAAATTATGCTCTCTGCTGATAGTCCAAAGGAGCTGTAGGCTGCAGAGGATCACCCAGGCCCAGGGAAGGATCAAGCCTCTTTCCCCCAGTAATGTTCCTTATAGAAGCATTTGGAAGGTGAAGAGTGCCCTTGTGCAGCTGTGTGTCACTGGAGGATCGCTCTACACTGGGATGATCCTTAGATGACTGGCTGCATGGCAGCTTTGCAGATGGAGAAGTGCAAGGTTGTCCTTGCACAGCTAAAGATAAGAGCCAAAACTTTTATATAATGTTATTGATATTTGTATTTTACAGAAAATTTCTGTCTGTTTAGGTACATATATGGCTCCACCAATTGTTCGACACGACAAATTTGCCTCTTTCTAAATTAGTTATTCCATATAAGCAGCTTGATCCCGCAAGACCCCCAGGAATGCAACTCGCAGTGAAGCCAACAGAATGTGGTGCGTTTGTAGGATCAGATCCAAACAAGGTCTGGTTCTGCTTCTACTGAACTTGAATGGAAGCAGAAGGAGCCCCATTTTCTACTTGATTACAAGGCTTGCTTTGTTTTTCTCTCCAGCAGATACGTTTGCTCATTGTATCTAGTTATGCTGTTTATTTACTGACTTTCCCTTTTTTCATTCTTCCACAACACTCAGGATCTGAGTTGCAGCTCGAGATGCTACCCATTGATGTGCAGCTAATTTTATAGGAAAACTGAAGTATTTATGCAAATTAGTACATTCTTCTGTTTGCTATGTTAATTTTGAAGTTTTCTTCTTCAAAGCCCTTTAGGACATTTCAGAGCAAATCTCTCTCAATTTTTTTAAGAACACAGACTGATTATTTTGAGGACAGAAATGCCAGCTATTCCTCTTGCATTTTTCATAGTACAATAATTTGTTCAGTATACAAATACGGTTTTTAAGAGCCAGAATATTGGTCTTATTGTAAATTGTGTATGAGTTCCTGTACATCACTCAACATCACTGAACACCTGGATTTCCAAAAAACTGACAGGTTCTTTATGAAATCTTCCAAGTTTGATTTGCATTCTCCTTACTTTGTGAAAGTAATTTGCATGACTAGCTTGTTTCAGTTCTGAAGAATTATTCTCTCTGCTATAATTTTGTCTGTTCTGTATCCTCTCCATCTTTGGCATCAGTTATAATGAACAACTGTTTCCCTAGTTATGTACACAGTTCATTGGGTAGCATGTTCTGTTTTCTTTTCCACTATAAAGCTCTTTACTAGTTAACTTGTCTTGTAGTGAATATTTTCCTAAATTGTTCTTCCAGTAAATTAAATTAATTAAAAAAGAGATAAAAATCAGTGATTAAAGACTGAGCTAATATGCTGCCTAACATAGTTTTATATAATGCTCTGTCAGACATACCAAAATTGCTCATTTAATTCACTCATTGGACCTAAACTTATTTCATTTTGAGCTTTTTAGACTCAGGTATCACTTTTTCTCTGTTTGCTGATAGCATATCAAAACTTCAGTGTATGATCCTCCATACATTATGTTACTTCAATTTTTTTTTAAATCTCTAGTTGATTTGACAGTTCTCCCAGGAACTTTGTTTTAATCTGAGAGTTGATATGAAAGGCAGCTCTCTTTTCCTCAAGGGATTTATTTAAATGTTACCTTTCCATAATGGCAGTGGCATGGTAACTACTCTTGTCTTCATGGTAACCACTCTTGCCTTTCAGCTACTATTGTTTTCATGGTGGTGTTGAAGATAGCCACAGACTCAGTAATATGAGGTTAAGTCCTGAGGTCCTTTAGATGACATGTCCTGGCAAGCTACATTAAACCAATTCTTTCTTTTGCTCGCTACTTGTATTGTGAAACAAGAATCTAATTATTGAAAGATAGCTGTGATGGCTGCACTTCTCAAACCTGCTGAGCCTGGAAGTTGATTGCTCCAGTTGGTGCCCAAACCACTATTTATCATCTGAAGGTGTGCTGTACATGCCAAGTCACAGGTATATAAAGATTGAAAACAATCAGAAGTATAGTTTTCTGATATGATGCAAGGTTTATTTTTTTATATCCTGTTTTATAATTTTTTCTTTATTATTTTTATATGATTATATGTATGTACTACAGGTCAAATAATAGAAAGGAAGCAGTGGTGTATGTATGTATATTTTGTTAGATCTGTTCATGCACACAACCTTCTGGGACAGAAGAGGACCCTTAATATCAACACTTCATCATAACAGAGAGCAAACAGAGTGCCTCTTGTCCTGTTTCCAATTAGAGAAGAGTGGGAGCGAAAATATCTGCTTATATTTGCAGTTAGTAAATTACTTTCAGAGATTCAGTGGCAAATAACGTTTTTGCTCATTCTAAACCCCACAAGCAATCTACATCCTTCTGCTTTTTGTTATTCTCACTGATGCATTATTTTTAACTAAAAATTGTTCACTTTATAATTCATTTATGAATGAGAATCCTATGCTGCTGACTCTACCCTCCTTTCAGGAGCTGTTTGCAGAGCACTTCAGGGACTTGTGCTCACATTCTGTCAGGCCACATGATCAGTCATATTATCAGTCATATGCTTCTAAGAGGTCCCAAGATTAGCTGGCTGGGCTGGTCAACCATCCTTCTTAAGGGAGGGTCAAAGTATTGTCTCTCTCTGCCCACAATGTGACTGCAAACAATCTACCCATTTGCTGGAGCAGACTGGTTGCTATGATTAGTTGCATGAATAATATGGAGTTTCTGTGTGACTTGTAGTTTTATGAATGTATTGTGTTTTTTTTCTTCTGTATCAGACAGGTGATATTGTGATCAAATGATAATTTTATTATTTTTTCATGTTCACGATGTTGAGTTTTTGCAAGATAGCTCTAGAAGGGGAAATTGGCAATTCACATGGAAAATATATTGTGGGGAGATGGTCTCTGTCTCCCAGCCAGACAGTTAGGAGATTTGGAATGAACTAAAGACTTGATCCTGCTCTGACTGCAATTAGTGGCAAACTCCCATTGACTTCACTGGTTGGACTAGGCTTTCAGAGGTGTAAAACTAACACATGAAGATTTGCGTGTATACTGCATTTTTTGCTATTTTAAACTAATGTTTATCAACTACCATTTTTGTGGGGTCTTTTACTGCTAAATATTAAGCCTAAACTTAATATCAGGTGAAGAAGATGCAAAACCATGTTATAGTACATCCATGGATGTTTTGGAGTGCAAGGAATCCAGGATCAGGTTCCAGGTGTGGTTTCCTCTACTGTTATCATACAATAGGGTGACCAGATGTCCTGATTTTATAGGGAAAGTCCTGATATTCAGGGCTTTTTTTTATAGATGCCTATTACCACCCACCCCCTTCCCAATTTTTCACACTTGTTATTTGGTCATCCTATCATAGAATCATAGAATTGTAAGACTGGAAGGGACTTTGAGAGGTCATCTACTCCAGTCCCCTGCACTTAGGGCAAGACCAAACATTATCTAGACCATCCCTGACAGCAGTTTGTCTAATCTCTTAAAAATCTCCAATGACGGAGATTCCAGAACCTCCCTAGGCAATTTATTTCAGTGCTTAACTACCCTGACAGTTAGGAAGTTTTTCCTAATATCTAACCTAAACCGCCCATGCTGCAACATTCTACAAAGTTATAAATGTGACCATTTTAGATCCTGAAAACCAGTACAACTTGTAAATCAAAACAGCAATTTCAAAACCTCTGGATGTGGGAATTTAATTGAAATAATAGAGAATGACAGAAATGGTCATTTAATAATAATTTGAAAATGTATTAATTAAAAAATACTGTATGAATTGGAAAGTGGATGTCTACACTCAGAGAAATGTGCGCAGTATATTGAATGTGGCATAGTACAAGAACAAAATCTGATCTCATCTTCATAAAAAAAAGATTACTCCTTGGGGGAATTCTGTACCAATAAAATAAAAATTCTGCAAAATTCTGCATATTTTATTTGTCAAAATAGCACAATATATTCATGCCAGTTTCAATTATTTTGGTAATTTATTTCAAAATACCTGTCAGCAAGTATGTCTGTAACAATAGACAACAAAAGAGATTCTGGAAATGTTTTTTTGACAAATAAATTCCTTACTAGGTATATTAATACAGAACTGGATGTGTCTTTGTTGACAATTTTCTGTCAACAAATCTGCCTCAAGTCCCTCTTTGCTCAGAGCATTAAGTCCACTCCTTTACACATTCCCAAATTTTTTTCCCCAAGGTGCACCATGATCATATCTGGTGAATATGAACAAGAATGTGCCATTCAGTTTAGGGAAACTTAGTTATAGAAAACTAGACATGAATGTGAGTGAATTCAGAGGAAAGCAACTAAAATATTAAGGAGATGGAGGAACTGATATATCAGAAAAGACAAACAACTACACATATATATCTTAGATAAGTGACAGTGAAGGGCGATGTTTACATCTCATCTTCTCTGTGAATCTGTAATACCTTTCTTTTGCAATTCACATGGTTTGTATCTATAGCTGGATGATCTCAGGAAACATGTTCAGTGAGCAAACTTGGGGAGGAAGGGAAGTCCTATGATAAGGAGGACAATAGCTTGGGAGGCTGAAGATCTAGATTCAATTTCCAGCTCTGCCATAACCTTGTACAATCCCTGAGGACCAGGTGCAGACAAGTGCCTGATGGGATTTTCAAAAGCACCTTCATGCCTAACTCCCCTGGAAATCTAATGTGAGTTAGACACCTAGTGCTTTTGAAAATACTGCTAGTTGCAATGTGCATCTTTAGGCACCTAAATACCTTTAAAAATCTGTTGCTTAGTGTTTATGCCCCAGTTCCTCATCTGTACACTGGGCCAGTAGTATTTTCCTAACTCACAAGTTTGTTGGAAGGATACATGCATTTAAAAATATGTGGGATATCAGATTCTATAGTAACGGGGTCCATATAAGTACTTAAAATTTACAAACTTGTTTTTATTAAAAAAGAAAAAAAAGTACTCCATAAATTGCGTAGTAGAACTTATTGGAGAGACTCTTACAAAGTTCAGTTGACTTTGGATCAGGTCCTTACTGTCCAAATGGATTCCGTGTGTGATATGTTTATTTATGATATACCTTAATTTATGGGTGTCATACATATTTGAAACAGGTAGGGCTTCAGGAGAGAGAGTATGTTTCCCTAGAAGAAACTTAAAATAATCAATACACTAATTTATTCTGTTAGAATTTTTTTTTAAATCTTTGATTAAATCAGTATGCTGTGATATTACAGAAGTACCCATAGTAAGGCAATATTTGACAGCATTGCCACCAATGTCTCCTGCTGTAAGTATTGGGAAAACTGTGGTAATCTTAGATACCATGATGTGCTCACTTTTGGGAAAGGCTAACTTTCATGGCAACCTCTGTGTTAGCCCATTCAGTAGTTAAATTTACAATGCCCAATCTTAACCTAGAGTGAAATCCCCTAACTATAAGGTCCTTGTTGCTCCTTTGCTTTATAACCATATAACATCCCTATGGCAAATACAGCAGTTATTTCTATGGAAAATTAATAATGAAGAAGTATCCCTTATATTTTTATCTGTCTTTTAATGTAGTTTATCATCTGGAAACAAGGAGAAGAGCTAGCACTATGTGACCAGTAATGATCCTGGGAACCACTACTATAGTATTGATGAAAGCTGTAGAGGATGACCAAACGGTTTCCCCATCTCTTTTAATATAAATCTTATATATTTTTGTATTATCTCAAAAGGCGCGCTATGCGTGTCACAGAACACAAAGTTGGAGAAAGACCTTGGCACAAAAATCTGCATTTTACACTGAATTCAAATGAGAGGGGGAGAGAGAACAAAGAAGGGTTACTGGTGGACATGATTATCTAAGAATAGATTTCTTGTATACTTTGTTTTGAACTATTTTATTTTATTCTTTGAATTTTTCGGTTCATGCCTTGTGGGTTTCACATCAGAAGTGGGGTTTCTAGAAGGGATGAGCGTGAGAGTGGGGAATAGACATTACATTTAGAGAGTGTTTCTTCCAGGCATAGACATCAGCATGGAAGGAGGAGTGGAGACATTTGTGTGAGAGAAAGTTAGTGTCAAAACTGGTGTCATTTCAGTGAAGAATCTTTACTTCCTTTGATTCTGTAATTCAATTCACCAAAGAGAATGTCCATGTAAAGGCCGCTGCTGTTTTGCTCTGAATGTCAGATTTTGATTTATCTTCCATTGAGATATTAGTTGACTCTAGGATTCATACTGTCCTTTTGACCACTGTCATAGCTTTGGTACATACAGTTTCTCATATTCTGTTACTGCATTGCATTGATACATACAGCTTCTCACACTGATTCTCACGAGCCATTTGTTGGTCTACTCAGGATAGCTTTTCATAGTTCATTTCATACCAGAAAATGATTGAAATGCTTTTTTAGTGATTTATTTTTTTTTTGTCTTGTGTGGTGGATTACATCCATGGTCACTTAAGAGTTCATCTTAAGGATATTTTGTCAGCTTTTCTGTGTTAAAACCAGGCCTAATAATCTTCTTTTCTTTTAAGCCAACTATGCTGCCTCCATGTTATTGACTTTTTTCCAGTAGGTATTAAACTTTCATTGAAAGAGAGAATCCTGATTTCATCCATCAGCTCAGAAATATGAGCAGTTTGTGGCCATTTTGTCCATGAACATGCAATGTCACTGTCACTCTGTTTGTTTTTTGTGTTAATTCTAACTTTAGTACTACAGTTTTGAAGGTATTGCAATGTTATGAAACTGCCAATTTCTTGCAAGTCTTCAACAAATATTTTTAAAAAATACAAGTGTCTCATCTTGCATTAGCAACAATAGATAGTTGCTGGCTAGAATAAACTACATTTAGTTTACAGATTTTTCTGGAAATTTTGCTTATAAGAATAGGCATTATTAGGCTGCTCCTGTCAAAAAGAACATCTTCTATTATAAAAAATTCTGCAAGATTATAATGAACACTTAATATTTATACATTCAGTGCACCACATTCTGCTGTCCATTACACCCATGCATGGTGGAATTAACCCAGTAGTGAACATGTGTGAATTCTGATTTGCTGGTACTAGCCTCCCAATGAATGGCCTTTGGATTTCTTTAGAGTCTTTGCTGTGCTATTATGGAGTGTATTGCTTTCTCTTGTTCTTCTTTTAAAAGCAAATTCTTAACTAAAAGTGTTTATATAAGCCCAGTGTATTCTTATTCTAATCAGGACATCATTAATTACTTCATTCTGTGGGGTTCTGAATGTCCTCAACCCCCAATACAAACTGCTGAGTTAGAAATTATCTGCAGACTTGACACATTCAAACTGGGTTTAAACAGGGATTTGGAATGGCTATCTCATTACAAGAAGTAAATTGCTCTGATTACCCATTCTCACCTCTTACTCAATGGTTGTCATTAAGCCTCAAGTACCTGGCTTCTATCCACCTACCCCATTGTTATCTATGCCCTTGGATATGTAAATGTTGCCTTCTATATGTTTCCTGTTTGCTGTATCATTTCTACCAACTGCATCTGAAGAAGTGAGCTGAGGCTCACGAAAGCTTATGCCTACTGAAATTAAATGTGTTAGTCTTTAAAGTGCTACAGAACTCTTGTTGTTTTAACTCCCAGTACAGCCTTCAGCTTCTTACGGTCTACGAGTCAGGGGTGTGTCAGTTAATGGTAATCGTTAACACATACCTCTAACAGCAGATCTGGCTTTTATTCCACACTGTGACACAAAAGTCATGTGCTAACCTGGCCAAGCCATTTAGGCTCCATTTCAGTTGGAGTTCAAGTAGTCATTCAAGTTGATCACCTAGACAATGAGCTACCCAAAATGAGAGGCCACTTTGAAATACTGCAGTACTACTTCCCTGCCTTACAGAGGTGTGGTGAGCCTGAATACATTATTAGTAATTGTCATTATTATTTATTCACTGAGCTCTGGTTTATAGTAGAATTTTTTCTTTGGTCTTTGTTACAAACTGTAAAGGAATGCCCACACCTTTTGAAAAAGATGTGGGGTTACCAGTGATATGTAGCCAGTGAGTTAAGATTACTGTTGTGTGACTGTTTTGGATTCCTTTAGCAAGTCCCTTCTTTATGGGTAATGAGAAATTTGCATTGCTGTACATGGTTTTTAAATTACTTCATTACAAAGAGGAGTTCTTTTAGAATAAAGTTGTTGTTATGTGTGAATAAAAATGAACATGACAGTAGTATTGCAAAATGAATGATTGCTACAGATTAGAGGAAATGAAAAATGATAGGATGCAGAACATACAATTTAAATATTTGACAGTTTTCATAATAAAAAGCAGCTTATCTAACATAGAAAATCTCTGGTAAAATTTTGAAAAGTTCTGGAAATAGACCATGGGGCATCTACAAGAATCAAGAAAATATCAGATCCACTTGAACAACCACAACTATAAAAGAAATCAAGCAAGTTGAAAAGGATATATCACTACTTGCTAGCAATAACATTTTTGTAGTCTAACAGGATTGTCTGGACCCACAGAAAAAACTAAATGTTTATTCTTGTTGTTAGGGTAAAGGCACTGTGTTCAGTAGTCTAGACAAGAGGCCAATAGTCTAAGAAAGAGTCATGAGGCTGCTTATGCTCCCATTAAACTCCCATTGACATTAATGAGTGTAGGTTTGAGTCCATGATCTTTTATAGAAGGCCTGGTTATGCAAATCTTATGACAAGCAGTAGCACTGATGCTAGACATAAGTCTAGCCTTGAATGCCTCTGCTCACCAGAAGAATTCCCCACACCACGGAACACTTTGTGTAAAATTGGTGTTTTCTGATTGCCCGTGTGTTTTGTTTTGTTCTATGCTTTCACGGACAGCCATAAAAATCTGGTGGGGGTTGTCACGCTTGCTGGATTGGGTGGGGACTTTTATTATATTTTTAACATCAATATGTCAAAATCATAATAATTCATGTGAAATATGCCATGTCAGGTACCGTTAGAAAGCCTATAATGTGCTAAGTAAGATGATAATGTTAATGTTCATGTGTTATATGTGTAATGGAAGTTATGGATATGGTTGCTATATCTGTATTTCAAATTGTGCTGTGTCTGGGCGACACCCCAGACAGGATGGCTGCAGCACTAGCCTGCTTAATGGCCCATTAAGAAATTCACAGGTACAGAGGGCCCAGGGGGAGGAGCCAGAGATATACCTGATGAGTCACTAGGACTTACTCATGTGACTCTGGACTCCATCTTATTCCTGTAAATTTCTACAAGCAGCATGGCAAAGGCCAAAGGACATAAAAGGCAGCTGCACCACATCCATTTTGTCTTCAGTCTTCAGTCACTGGTCTTCAGTCTTCAGCCTATTTCTGGATCAACTCATCTACAACTGAACTGAAGTTGTGAAACAAAGGACTGAGACCCATCCAGGTACTGGATGTACACCAGAGGGCCTATACAAGCCTGCAAACTCCACAATTCTTCTAGAAACCTGATATATATGGACTTTCAAATCATTTGTATGTATGTGATTGCTTTAATCCTTTAACACTTCTCTTATAGTTTTTCTTTCTTTTTATAATAAAGCTTTAGTTTTAGTTACTAAAGGATTGGCTGGCAGCGTGGTATTTTGGGTAAGATCCAAACTTATATTGATCTGATACTGCGGCTGACCCTTTGGGGTCAGGAAAAACCTTTTTGGTAAAGAGCATAGAGTTTTAAATAACTGATCTTTTTACTGAACCTAGTGGCCGACTGGGAGCCAGAGACTGAAATGCAGTAAAGGGGGCTGTGTGTATTTGTATACTGGCTTCTTGATAAACAGTGTGGGGAATCAGAAGCACCGTTTGTGGCTGGTTGGGAAGTCTGACTTCAGTGTCACCCACCAGTGCTGGGAGAATCTGCTCTACTTTTGCAGCCTGCCCTGACCATTTTCAGGTGGCTACCCTAGGCACGAACGGGTCACCGGGGTTGAAGGAGAATTTATGGTCTTTAATAGGGAAAGCACAGGGTAGCAAAACAGCCACAAACCCAATGCCCTCAGAGTATTACCATACACTGGGGAAATCTCCAAATGATTGAGAGCTACCATTATGATTTCACACTGAGCTTCTCAAAGCCTTTGGGTAGGAGGCATGACCAGTGGAACCCCTGCACAGCTGCTGGAATGGTCCCTTGGAATCATGGGAAGCCAGGCATAAATTCATCTTTCTCTAACTTATTCTGGAGGCTGGAGAAGTCCCCATCCAACTGCAAGATTCAGGGAATGATCAGAGAAGCACCAAGACAAGCTGTTTCTTTGCCTGTACCCTTCCTTCCCCCTGCCACGTACCAAAATCTCCGAGATTAAAAGTCAGGTGGCATCAACTTGAAGGGCACTTCTGTGCATTGCATGCCTGACCCCCCCTTAGCTCTCTGCCATCCCTGCACATCAGTGGCCACATCCCAGAAGGAGCCAAGGCCTAGAGGTCGTGTTTATATAACATTATTTTTCTGCCTCTGCAGAGGAGAAAACCAAACAAAAACATGTTTTCACATGGGACCCGAGTAACCTAGAGTGGGCAAGGATATAATATCAGGAAGGTTAGTGTAATTGGAATTACTATAGAATAATGTGGTGTTAGTGAGGATACAAGATTAGCTAAGTGAAAACAGCAGCAATAAAATTGTTACTTGTGGATAAAATCTGCTGATTTACTTTGCTGGTAATTGTGACCTCTTTTATCCACCTATTCATGAATGTTTAAGGATGTGAGTTTTTATCTTTCACAGAAAGTAAAAGTATTCTGAATACTAATGCAAATGCATATTCATAAGCTACAAATTTATTCACATAGATATTTTGAAAGATATTTATGGGGTCAGATACACTATCAGATGACTTAGGCGAACAAATGCACAGCATGAATAGTAAATAATGTGTAGAGTTGGACAGAAAATTGATATCTTTTCCCTGCTCTCCTCCCCCTGCCCCTCCCCTCCCCCCCCCCCCAAAAAAAACAAACAAACCCCAAAAAACATTTTTGCAATTTTTTTCATTCCAAATCAGTATGAAAGGTCAAATCTGCACATTTTTTTGCAGGAAGAAATTGCCCGAAAAATTCCAAAATGTTTTTGGGGCTTGCTGGCTGCCCTCCTGGAAGGCAGACAAAATGAAATTGACAAGAGTCACCAATTTTACTTTCTTCCAGCAGACAAAATGAAATTGACAAGAGTTTGCTAGGCAGGCTGCAAGAAGAGCACCTAGGCTCATCATCCTGGCTCTCCAGCTTCCTTCAGCTTCACTGCCAAAGAGGCAACCAGGCAGTGAGAGGAGGCAAAAAGCTGGGATATTCATCCTCCCTGCCTACTCCCCAGCTGGCTCTGGCTACCTGGCTGCCTGCCTTTAACACTCTTAGGAATTTTGCTGTTGCAGCCAGAAAGTGAAATTGACAAGCACCTTCCAGGCAGGCAGCCAGGAAGCCATCGTTTTGATTTTCTTCATGGAAAATCAATGTTTTTAATTGGTAAAATTGAAATTTTCCCATGGAAAATTTTGATTTTGCAAAAAGGGTATTGTCCATCAGAAAATCATTCCAATGGAAAATTTCCAACCAGCTCTAAGAAGGCCTAACGAATACTTGCCTTGAACAGTTCACATGCAATCCAAAGGTTGAAAATTATTCATGTTAAAGGTTTGAGCAAATATGAACAGGAAGCAACTTTCTAAACATCACAACATGTTCACAGATCATTCAGGACCAGAAGTTTGCCCAACAATGTACAGAATTGCATTGGTGTCTAGAATCATCAGGTGTCTAGAATTCAGACTAAATACAGTGAGGAATTAACTCCCAGTTCCAAAGCAAGATAAGAAGCCACCCTCAGGAGGCTAGATTAATTTTGAATATAGAAAGTTAAACAACTTAGTGTAAGTATTGCAGCTGGGCAAATAATGCATTGAATTTTCCAAAAGATTTGTTCACATTTTAAAACAAGTTAGTGTTGAGTGGGAGTGTTATGTTTTGATGAACATTTTAACAGACAAGTTTACTGGCAGATGCGTTCACTGAAACAGCAAGCTTGTAAGCAAATATAGTTACCTGAGAGCATATTTGGGATTTATCATTGGTATTCCCTCTGGAACTCTAATTACTGTATAATGTTACGGTTTTCTAACCAGGAAACAAAAACGTCTGCGTGACCAGAGTGCCCAATGAAAACAAGTTGGAGGTAGCATGATCTGAACAAACTGCGTATAGATGAAGTACAGAATTAATTGCAGAAATTGTTCTGGAAGTGTTGTCAAATAGAGTGAAATCCATCCTTGTGAAGAGGGCCAGCTCAAATCCTATTCATACACTTAAGTCCCACTTAGGCGCTCAAAATACGGCTTAAGTGAAACTTAAGTGGTGCACAGTATTTGTATTTGCATAGTATTTGTGCTGTGCTTCTGCACTACAGTGAATTTCACCCATAAATAAATAAATTTGAGAAAATTGCAGTCTGTTCACAGTTTACCCTCGAACATAAAAATAGGTGCCATGCATCAGATGGCTAGTTAGGAACGATTCACCCAATTCTAGTAAATATATGTAACCCAAATATATCTGAGGCTGGTTGTGCCTGAAATGTATGCTTCCCTACTGTCTCTAATCAGTCATCTTAGATGGCCTCTGATAATTCTTGGGATTGGGAATTATTTTCTCTATTATATTCAGTCTACAGTACTGGAGTTTAAGCCTCACCTCTATCATCAGTAATACTTAAACCATCACATTTTGGGACCAAAGCCTCTTGCCCTACTATTATTATTTCTTTGACAATGACTCTGATATTAGACTAGCCCCTGCTTGACAGTCTTCAGACCTTAACACTAATTCGAGTTTCTCCAGATGGATCTCAAACATGGGGTTCTAACTAATAGGTTGTGTAGATTAGACTGCTTGTGATGCGTGAGCAAAGTCATGAGAGCAGCATTAGTCTGAAGTGATGCTGAGCTCCGCTTGCTTCTATTACTGTTGCTGTATAACTGCCAGACTCATTGCCTTTAGGCTTAATCCCTATTGCATGGGATGTTTTAGAACTCTTTCGGTTAGATATTAGACTTTAAATCTAGAAGGTTAAATTACTTTAGTTTTCTCCAGTCCCAAAGTTTTCCATCAACTGTATTATTTATTATTCTGATAATAATCTCCTGTCCACAAGGATATAGAAACAGCATTTTACTATGTGAATAGCAATCATACAAGTGACGGCTTTTTTTTGAGGAGATGGAAGGTGTAGAGAGAGGAAGGTTCTACAATTACCAGCAAAATTAAATGGAAAAGAATGTTCCGCCCATTCATCTTTTTACAAAAGTGTGAAAATGCAGAACTTTGTATACATGCCTATTTCATGTCATGAAAGAGTAACTAAGGGCTTGTCTACATTGGGATGTTCACGAAAATTAATGGAAATTAACTGACGGTATGAATTTAAAGTGCATTAGTAAACTGCATTAAGTCCCTATGTGTGGACTCTCATTCAGAATTGAAATGGCCTTAATTCAGTTTAGGGTTAATCTACACTTAAAATTTACAGTGGCACAGCTGTATAGGTACGGCTTGCCATTGTAAGAGCACTTGTGTAGCCGCTTTGTTGACAGGAGAGAACTCTCCCGCCAACATAATAAAAACACCTAAAAGAGTGGCAGTAGGTATGTCAGCAGGAAAGCGTCTCCCACCAACATAGCACTGTCCACACAAGCTCTTATGCCGGAAAAATTTATGTCACTCAGGGATGTGTTTTTCACACCCCTGAATGACAAAAGTTTTGCCAGAATACGTGCTAGTGTAGACCAGGTATTAGTTTAGTTTAGTGAATTAAGGCCAATTTAATTCTGAATGAGAGAGTCCATCCAGGGGTTTAATGTAGTTTAACTAATCCACTTTAAATTCACACTTTCATTTAATTTTGATTTATTTTCCTGAGTGTTCCCATGTAGTGTTGCTTGATCTATTGATTGTGTATTAATTGTGTTAATCAGTTAGAAATCCCAGTTAACACTGTGTTGGCAGGGTCCTGCCTCATCATCAGATGCAGAAGTATTAACATTGTTACGGTTATGAGGACCCCTGAGTGCACGAAGGAGATAATTACATTTAGGAAAAGCGTTCTGTCCTTATAGTATTTTTATTTCTCCAGTCACAAGTCACAAACACTCCAACCCAGCAAGGTCATCAACCTCCTCTGTGTCATCATCACCACCAACAGTGGTAGTTATCCTGGTATATTCCAAGGCATGCAGGCCAGGACACGGCTTCTATAACGCTGACAGCCACTATACATAATGCATATTCAGTAGGGGTGTCCACCCCCTTTTCTTCATCTATATTTCCTCACCCTACTAATGTTGAGGTTCTCTTCTCCCATAGGTTACTAGGGCTTTTACTTCAAGGTCATTAACATATATGCCCATTAGTTACCATATGTTGTATGCAGTGTTGTTGTAGTTGTGTTGGTTGCAGGATATTAGAGAGGCAAGGTGGGCAAGGTTATGTCTTTTATTGGACCAACTTCTGTTAGTGAGAGACAAGCTTTCAAGCTTACCCGGAGTTGGTCCAATAAAAGATATTACCTCATCTACTTTGTCCCATTGCTTACCATGGCATTCGTGTAGTGGGAACATCAGCAGATACCCAAACTGTTATAAACTGTCATCTTGTGGTTACCTGTCAGCATTTTATCCATACTTTTTTATTACGGCATGAGATCTAGGGTTACTCCATATATTGAGGTTTTTTTGGACTTAATGCCTTGATTGGTTTAGCTAAGCTATTGTCTTACAGGCCTTGAGATTTGTAGGTTCATTATGTTACCTTAATTTATACCTGTGTCTTACTTTAGCAAATGCCTATACTGTAGGCAACAGTAGAAAACAGTAGACAGGCCTTTAGATATATTTCTATGCTGTTCTTGATGAGGTCCTGGATGATTTGCTCCTCAGCGCTGACATCAGTTTGTCTGTTACGGTAATCTTAACTTGACTTTAGTATTGTAAACAATATTTAGCTATTTGTGTGATTAATGCTGATGAATATATGCAAAAACGTACTGCCTCTCTTGAGAGTTTTGTTGATTCATATGCAGCGATATTCCATAGTTCTGTTCATGTTAGGCATAATAGTGAATATATGATTATTTTCATCTGCTCATGTGATGATATTGCTCACAATATATATATGCTCACAATATATGCTAATATTACTCAAAGGTTCATGAAACACAAAACTGCATTTGTATATTAACATTAAAAGAACCAACATAGCATGTTAACATTTCAATTCCCATTGAAGTGTTGCTAGATGGAAAATTAAGACATAAAAGCAATGAAAAGAGAGAGTACACATTGGAAAAATATAAAGATGGTGCTTTTGTCAGAATTTTCTACATGGAGAAATAATTAATGCAGTTTTATATTTAGAGGCAAAACATTATCCTGGGCAGATTTGATTGATTGGTGAATCATACGGAGAAACAGAGACTCAGAGGACTTTCAGTGTAAAGACTCTTAACTTGCCTGATATTGTGTTCTGTATTCCTGAGATATGAGCCCCTGTCATTATGTAAGACCAGACATTCAGCTGGTGTAAATCAGCATAGCTCATTTGACTTCAGTGGAGGACACCCTCTGAGCAGCTAGGCTAAAGCATTTAACAAATCCACTAATATAATCAGGTTCACTAGGAAAGTCTGCTGTACTGAATATGCACTCACTTTTTTCTTGATCTTGTAAATTACTGCAGTTCTGTTCTTTAAATAGATCTGAAGGCTCAAAAATAACTGAAATTAAATGTTTTGATTTTTTTTAGGAGGGCAGAAGGAATTTCAGGTTAATTGTGCTCATGCATGACTCCTGTAGAAATGTGATCTCCCCTCTAGCAGGTACAACTAATTTTATATGTAATTTAACTCAATTTGGAAATAATTCTCCAAAAAAGGAAAAGGCCAAAGGAGGGGGGAAAAAACCTCATCACGAACCCCTATGAGTCTTAAAAAGAGTTTTCAGGGATGTTTGTTGTTTGTTTTAATTAAGATATACAGTAAGTCCCACAGTATGAATACAGTAAGTCCCACAGTATGAATGATATAAATAGGTACCCTACTATTGTCTGTAAATGAAATAGAGAATCTCAAGAGACTACTGAAACTATATTACTAAAAATGTTATCAAATAAAATTGTATACTTCAGATTCCTGTAAAAAGTGAATCGTTGTATCAGGAATATGCAGCATTGCTGATTTTTAAAAGAATATATTATTAAAATAGATATAATCCTACTGCATTTAATGAACTAAAGATCTTGCTTTTTGTGATTAGACTTTTTAGTATTAGATAAAAGGGACATTTTGTAACAAAAATGAATCGTGCAAAGTCATGATAATATTTTTTAATATTTATTAAGCATTGGCAATGTGCTGAGTTCTGTATAACATAAAAAACTGAGATTTCATTTCCCAAAGAGATTGCCATCAACAGACTCTGAGAAATCAGGACACAATAGGAAGTCCAGAGCAGAAAACTAGGTGTGTGTTTGTATGCACATATATGTATATGTGTAATACATATATATACATTCATATATATTTTCAAAAATTGGACCCTAATGTAAGGCTTCTCAATCCACATTTATGCACCTAAACAAGTGGTCAGCTTTTTAAAAAGTACTTCAAAGGGAGCTGTTGCCTTCTAATGATTTTTCAAAATCTGTCCACTCCACTCAATCTGTTTGGTTGCCAATGTATTGTTTTAGGAGCCTGAATTCAGTTTCAATTTTGGAAGATTTTGACCATAATGTATTTAGACACTATCTGCAAACATTTAGGTGTACATCAGTAGTCTCACTGAAGTCTATGTAATTATTCGTGTGTTTAAAATTAAGTATGAAATTATCAATAATACAGAAAAGACAGAAGTGTTTAATAAATATTTCTGTTCTGTATGTGGGGAAAAAACAGATGATGTAGTCATATCAAATGGTAATGATAACACTCTTTTCATTCCACTAGTATCTCAGGAGAATATTAGCAGCTGCTAATATTAGACATTTTTAAATCAGCTCATTCAGATAACTTGCACCCAAGAGTTTTAAAAGAGCTTGCTGATGAGCTCACTGGACTGTTAATGTTGATTTTCAATATGTCTCAGAACTCTGGGAAAGTTCCAGGGTACTGGAAGAAAGCTAACATTGTGCCAATATTTAAAATTGTAATCAGGATGACCTGGGTGATTATAGGCCTGCTAGTGTGACATCGATCCTTGGCATGATAATGGAGGGGTTGATGTGGGACTCGATTAATAAAGAATTAAAGGAGGTTAATATAATTAATGCCAATCAACCTTTGGTTATGGAAAATAGATCCTATCAAACTAACTTGATATATTTTTTTGATGAGATTACAAGTTTGGCCGATAAAGATAATATTGTTGATGTAATATACTTAAACTTCTGTAAGGCATATGACTTGGTACAACATGACATTTTGATTAAAATTTATAATATAAAATTAAGATGTCACACATTACATGGATTAAAAGCTATCAAACAGGTTTCAAAATGTGATTGTAAATGGAGAATTATCAAGTGGGTGTATTTCTAGTGGGTCTTGCAAGATTCACTTCTTGGCCCTATGCTATTTAACATTTTTATCAATGACATGGAAGAAAACATAAAATCATCACTGATAAAATTTCCAGACAACACAATAAAGGGGGAATAGTAAATAAGGAAGAAGACATGTCACTGATGCAAATCAATCTGGATTTCTTGGTAATCTGAGCACAAGCAAACAATATGCGTTTTAATATGGCTAAATGTAAATATATACATCTAGATACAAAGAACGTAGGCCATAATTACACATTAGGGAACTCTCTCCTGGGAAACAGTGATTCTGAAAAGATTTGGGGGTTCTGGTGGATAATCAGCTGAAGATGAGCTCCCAGTGCAGTGCCATGGCCAAAAGGGTTAATGTGATCCTTGGATGCATAACTGGGAAATCTCAAGTGGAAGTGGAGAGATTATCACTCCACACTGATAAGGCCTCAGCTGGATCATTGTGTCCACTTCTGGGCACCACATTTCAGGAAACCTGTGGAAAAATTGGAGAACGACCAGAGATCAACAAAAATTATTAAAGGTCTAGAAAACATGACCTATGAGAAAAGATTGAAAAAAATGGGTTCGTTTAGTCTGGAAAAGAGAAGACTGAGGTAATAGGTTTTCAAGTACATAAAGGGTTGTTACAAGGAGGAGGGTGAAAAATTGTTCTCCTTATCTTCTGAGGCTAGGATGAGAAGCAGTGGGCTTAAATTGCAGCAATAGAAGTTTAGGTTGGACATTAGGAAAAACTTCCTAATTGTCAGGGTAGTTAAGCACTGAAACAAACTGCCTAGGGAGATAGTGGAATCTCCGTCATTGGAAGTTTTTTACGAACAGTTTAGACAAACTGTCAGGAACGGTTTAGTTGTTACTTATTCCTGCCTTGAGTGCAGGCACTCTGTATTTGGCACTGGTACAACCGCTGCTGGAATACTGTGTCCAGTTCTGGTGTTCACAATTTGAAAAGGATGTTGATAAATTGGAGAGGGTTCAGAGAAGAGCCATGAGAATTATTAAAGGGTTAGAAAACGTGACTTATAGTGATAGAATCAAGAAGCTCAATCTATTTAGCTTAACAAAGAGAAGGTTAAGGGGTGACTTGATTACAGTCTGTAAGTACCCACATGGGGGACATACATTTGATAATGATCTCTTCAGTGTAGGAGAGAAAGGTATTACATGAGTCAATGGCTGGAAGTTGAAGACAGACAAATTCTGCCTAGAAATAAGGCGTGCATTTTTAACAGAGAGGGAAATTAACCATTAGATCAATTTACTAAGGGATGTGGTTGATTCTCCTTCACTGGCAATTTTAAAATCAAGATTGGATTTTTTTTTCTAAAAGATATGTTCTAGGAGTTATTTGGGAAAGGTTTTGTGGCCTGTGTTATGCAAAAGGTCAGATTCAGTGATCACAATGGTCCCTTCTGGCATTGCATTCTATTAATATGATAAAACTGACTGCATCATGTGGGCACCATAGCAGAAGTGAGTTTTTAATAGGGAATTTAATGTGAATTATCTCTTAATATGAAATTATTTTAAAATTTGAATAGGAAAAAGTGAACCACAATGGTTTTTGGCATAGACTTACCTGATGAGACATAGTCATGGGTCTAGCAGTCTGAATTCAGACTTGCAGTGATGTAAAACGCACCTTAATTTTGTTCCTTGATGGAAGTTATATTTAGGACTCTGTAACAGCATGATCTCATTTCACATAACTTCTTTCTTTGTAATTAGAAATTGGCCTTCTCTTGTACATTGAGATCATAAAAACAAATTTCAAATGCGTACCAGGAAATATGACCATAGAGTATTCAGTTACAAACCCAAAGTGGAAAAAGCATCCTACCAAGAGACGATCTCTTTGTCTACCAAGAAAGAGGGAGATAGTTTGAATCCTCAAATATCTTTCAAGCTGAAAGGGAATATGTAAAAATGTTATTCAGCAAATCAGTTGGAAAAAAAGGTTTCATATCAATCCTGTAAGGTTGGGTAGGTATAATATCTACAATGTCATAATATTCAAAACACTTAAGGGAGTTGGTTTTTGAATTAAGCATAGTCCTGGCTGGACAGCAGTAGCAAATGGAAGGCTCTGGTATTTGATGATAAGATTGAATGAATCAACAGTGCAAAACACTTGCAAAGATGGCAAGTTCTATATTAAGTTTTATATGCAGTGCATTATTTGTAAAATGTATCTCTACACCTAGGCTCTATTGGTTAGCTCTAATTATAGTACTGTACTGTTT
The DNA here is from genome assembly GCF_026122565.2 of Emydura macquarii macquarii. Classification (NCBI taxonomy): domain Eukaryota; kingdom Metazoa; phylum Chordata; order Testudines; family Chelidae; genus Emydura; species Emydura macquarii. The sequence continues at coordinate 2,428,202 of NW_027132618.1, read as the reverse complement.
TAGTTTAGAGCATCATCATTCTTAAAAACACAGACTAATTGGAGATGCTTCAGAGGAAAGCAACAACAAAAAAAGGATACAAGGTTTGGAGAACGAAGTCTGTGAATATGAGTTGAAGAACACTGTAAAATGTAAAAAGTGTTACATGAGAATAGGGATCTGTTCTCATTAGGCAATGAGGAGAGGCTGAAAAGCAATGTGCTTAATCTGCAGTGTGGAAAGTGGAGGTTAAACATTAGAAAAGAGTGTAATGCCACCTACCCAGTCTTACCTTGCTAGGAAACTTAATTGGACCTAAGTGTTATGGACAGCTCTCGGGTGGGGGTGGGAGGAAATGCATATCCAGAAACACAGGCGTGAGACCCATCCTCTCTCCCTCCCATTGGTCAGCCAGAGGAAGATGGGAGCTGATTGACTCGTCATTCCTCCCCTTTCCCATTAATTTAAATCTTTTCCCAGGATTTTGGAACCTCTTTCCACCTTTAAAGGTGCTGCCCTCCCTTTCTGTAGTTGTAATATAGGAGCTGTGTTTTTTAAGATGCTGCAGGCCTGACGGCCTGGTTTGGGGTCAGGAAGGATTTTTTCCCATTGGAGCCAGATTGGCAGAGGCCAATTGTTCAGTGCAGATAAATTTACTAGGTAGCCATCTAATAAAATTGGTTTCAGGATAATAAAACCAGTTCTGCCCTGGTGAAAGGAAAGGACTAGATCAGATAATTGTCCCGCTAGACCTTCTCTCCACATAAATGCTTCTATCATGTTTTCTTTGAGAATCATTTATTTAACCCAGTCCAAAAATCGGCAGTTGGGATGTTTTCAACTTACTGAAAATTGCTAATTAGATTTAATATAATATGATGTTATTAACAATCTTGGTTTGAAGTACTTGAAAGATCATCTTTCATCTTAAATCTGATCAAGGCAATTGAGAACACCTCAGTTTTCTTTGCAAGATGTCCTGAAATTTAGTCTTGTTTGCAGGGGAGAAAAGGTCCTTTTAGTGGTGGTGCCTCATCTGTGGAACTCCCTCCCTGAGAATGTCTATCAGATTTAACTTTGGGCTGCTTTCACAGCTCATCATAAGTCCTTCGTCTTTGGGACATTTAACTTCTGTTTTCCTTTGCTCTTGTGTATAGATATTGTTGAGGGATTGTACTTGGCCATTGAGATCAATTTATGTTTAAACTTTGGTATTTTTTATGTGAAGTGCCTATGAGGCTTTCCAATAATGTTCCCTTTATAACTTACTTTTACAGTTGTCATGGTGGTTAACAACCTATTAAATTACAGAAAAAAAAATCGGAACCTCAAGCAGTAACTTTTCTAATGTAAAGATCGTGCCTCACTGGTCTGACTTCAGTAGAACTACACCCATCCAAGGCCAAATCCTGAAAGATACTGAGCACTTGCAGTGCCTTTTGAAGTCACTGTGAGCGTTGGTGCTTAGCACCTTCCAGAATTTGGCCATAAGGTTTCAACCATGTTTTAGCTCTTTGTAACTGACTTTATTTGTGCAGTGCTAAAGTAAATCCTTCTGCAGTCAGATCTATGATAAATACTGCCGGTCAACTGAGTGCAGAAATCAGTGCAAATGGCCAACAGCCTGTTGTCAATGATTAAAGCTCTAAATATTTTCCAGATGGCTGGGCACTCAGGAAATAATCAATTTTAAGTGTGTATGTGGCGTGCACATGTGCCCACCCTACAGTTATCATGGAGCTTTAATCATCCATGAAGATATGATGTATAATACCTGAACTTTAAATGTATATGTTTATTTATTTTCCCTAATTATCCAGCCAAGACATACATGAGACTATAGTGTAGAATAGTTTTTGTCATGAAACTGTTAATAAGTATGGCTACCCATTGTAATGTTTATAAAAGAACATCATTATAATCAATCTGCTGATCTATGGTCTTGTATTCCAAATACATTCTTAAAATTACCATAAATGAAACCCAGCAAACTTTGAAGAGCTGTAGCATGCACACTTGCAAAAACAGTTGGTATTGGTAAATAAGTTGGAAGGAGGTTTGCCTCTTGATATTTCAGTTGCTGGATTTTTTTGTTTGGTTGCTCATCAAAAGAGTCAGATGAAATGGTGGGATCTTGAGCAAAATCACACAATGAGCAATGTTTACTTTTGCATGCTTCAAGTGCTGTCTGATGTCTGTACCAATGGAAGTATTGCCAGAAATTAGGTTTTTTCCCCCCTTCTACTCAGAAATATTCAGTATCAAAGTACTATTGAGTGAATGGCAGGTGACTGATAAAGCATTTAGTGGAATTCTTTGTCTTTCTATTCATCAGGTTTCAAGACAAAAGCTATAAAATGATAATATATAATTCAGTGTTGCAAGAACCTATTATATCTAGAACCTGTATGTATGTAAAAAATCAAATGACTAGAGCACACTGAATTTAAAATAACATAAGTTATGTTGCAATGGTGTGTCCCCATTATGTCCTTATATCGGGTTTGCCCCACTTTATCACATGGAATTTGATGGGGTTAATTTTCTAGGCAGAATGAACAAAATGGATAAATATACAGGGCCAAATTGGAACATACATTGACCTCACTGAAATTGCACCTACTTACATCTGCACTGAGTTTGGCCAATACATTGAAATTGCATTATCCTGTTACAAAGAGTTAATTCTTCTACAAGGCATTGCTCTTGTGCATTCCACTCTTGGTGTGCGTGTGCCTCACACACACAGTTGTTGGAAATGTTTCCCTCAGTGGAACCTGTCACGACAGCTCGAATGCCCTCTGCTGCTGCATGCCACTGAGTGCTAGTCAGCCCAAGCCACCTCAGTTTCTTCTTACCTCCTGGGACAGTCACTGGAATTGTTTGGCTTAGCTTAGCCAGGGCCCTCAGTGTGTTCATTGTAAACAGCTTTCTAGATTTATAGTGTTAATGCTTAGTAAATAGTGTAAGCTGTCTTTTTTTGGTCCCCCATTTGGGGCTTTTGCCATTACTTGGTACTCACCAGGCTTGAAGCCTTGCATCTCTTACACTAGGATGATTCCCATGAGTGACCCACATTCAAGCTATTGTTATTCACAGTTCTCAAACCCAGGACGAGAGGGTTAAGGGGAGCAGCCACACTCCAGCCTTCTACCTGGCAACCTGCTGACAATTGCTTACGTGGGACCCAAGAAGCCAAACCCAAGTGTCAGGCTCCACCCCTGAGGTCTGATTGGTGGAGTCCAAGAGCAGCTGATTGGCCCACTAGCCGTCCTTAAGCCAGCAGCAGGAATAGGAAACTGTCTGAGCAACTGGGCTCCACTCTGTTCTGGACTGTGTGCCTTGTGCTTCTTGCTTCCCCCTTTCTCCTTCCCACTTGATTTTTCTTGGCATCCTGATCCAGCTAGACTTTTGGCATCTGAGTTGTGGTTCTTATCTCCGGTTTGTCTTCTGCCTATGGTGCCCTAGTATCCTGACCCTTCCTGGCTCATGGTTCTGATCTCCAGTTTGTCTTCAGCTTCTAACCTCTTGGTATCCAAGCAGAGCAGAGGGAGACTCGCCCTTCTCTGAATCAGAGACTGGTTACTATGTTTCCCAGCCTTGGAGCCATTTCTGCTACTCTCCACTAAGGCACTTCTACCCTGCCAGGGAAACTTCGGTGGGAGTACCATCAAATGGGTGGCCAGGAGGTCACTGGGGCCCACCACCCAAGCCTGGAAGTCTACACAGCAATGAAACAGCCCCACAGCCTGAGCCCCACGAGCCTGAGTCGGCTGGCACGGGCCAGCCACAGAGTATTTTTCTGCTGTGTAGACATACCCTATAAGGCCCAGCTAGAGCTGCTAACGAGAGTGGCTTTAAGCCTGAGGAGCCAGGTGGAGGTGGTTAAAGAATCCTCACCTTGTTGACATTTTGGCCAAAGTGCAGGGCCTTTGAGAGTGGCCTGGCCTATTAACAAGGCAATTATGGACCCTATTGAGGCTCTTTGGCAGACCCTTGCATCCCTTCACTTTTTTCAAAGAAGTGTACCAAGAATTAAACATGTAAGTCTTATTATTGTCATAAAGAACTGCCCATCTTCTTCTCAATGCACTATAACAACAGTGCCAGATTTATTAAATCTATTAAATCAAATAATGAAATATTATTTTTTGCTTTGTACACAGTCCCGTGTATATGCTTTCCAATTTCAGTTCAGGGCTTGGATAACTTAGTATTCATAGTGATTTCTTCTGTTCAGAGTGTAATCTAAGTTTTATATACACTAAAAACGAAGTATAAGGAAATTATTTTAACCACATAAATGACATTATTAGAGTTTTTTAAAATCAGTTTCTAATCTTGACTAGCTCTGAAATTTGACATTTTTGCTGAGTACAGTCATGGAAAGCTACCATAAAACTGAAACTTTGCTGGCTTGCATAGTAATAAAGAGAAACTGGTGGTTATTATTCTATTGTTTGTTCTGATTATTGCAAATGGTTAAGTGTTTGTACACTTACATATCCCCATCCCTCCTTCATTAGACCCCTCATTTTTCTTACATCAGTGTTTGACTCACCCCTAGGGGTACAGAGGAATATTTATGGTAACCCCTTCTCCTTCAGGCACAACTGTGCCAGCAAAGCCATTCATGCCTAGAGGAGACCAGCTGCATTTCACTGGGGGAGGGAAGGCAGTTTTAAACTACATGTGGGGCACCATAAAAGCGCTGACACTAGATGCTTCCTAGGAAATGTTCTCTTTTCCGTTCCGAGATGTGCTGACAAACTGGCCTCCAATCAAGAGGAGGTTTTGTCAAATGCTGCACTGCATTGTATCCTCACCCTTAGCAGATTTTCCATCTTTGGGTCCCTGTGTTCTACCAACAGAAATGAATCAGTTTCCCAGTGTTTAAAGTACAACCACCTTAGACACCTTGATGGAGAACGACGGAAAGTTCCAGCATAGAATGGATCCATACTGACGTGGTGATGAACATACTGCTGAATGACATTGAAACCACCTTCTATCTCCTGAGTAGTGATTCTACAAATTCTGTAGAATATAATAGAGGATTATAACCTTTACATAGAATATCTAAACTCACTTATAAAATTTTATAGCAGAGAGATTGTTCTTGATTAGATTATATAGTTTGAGTTAATAATTCTCTATAAATGATCTCATTTTCTATTACATTTGTATTGATGGCAATCCTGGTTCCAGTTTATGCCAAAATCCCCATGCTTCACTTGGATACTGACAAATACATAGGTGAAATTAGTCTGGCTCACCTGTGTATTAATATTGTTAAAATATGTATTAGAGTTATAAAAATGTGCTTAGTGTTTAGACTGTTGAATGCTTGTAAATTTGCTACATGCATTCATTTCACTTATAACATCTGTATTCCATATTGAAAGATAATATTTGAGTGTTTGCATGTCTAATTCTCTGTAACTGTAAATCACCAGACAGGAAAGAACTTGAATTAGTGTGAAATACTGGCTTGCAACAGAAGCTGTTGGGTCCTGTTGCAACAAAGAAGGCCCTCAAGACACCAAATGAACTATTGTGGAACATCAGAGGACAAAAGACTTGTTGATTGCTCTCCTCTGCCCTGGAAGTGGAGATATGCAAGGGAATTGCTCCCATCAGCTGATTCCCCTTTGCAGCTCAGAGAAGTGGAGGGAGGAAATAAAAATTCCTAAGGAAGAAACTATCTCTCTGTACTGCTTGGACACTTGAGGGCAAGGCTTTCTAGGCATAAGTAAGAGATACCCAGTGTTTAGCCTGGGTTTAGCCCTCGGGGACATATAGAGTTTGCTTGTTATACGAGTTTGTATTACCTTTCAAAAATTAGGACAGCAATGCATTTGTGTGTATATGTTTATCTGCTTTAACCTTGTAAATAAATCTCTCAATTTATTTTCCTAGTTAATAAATCTTTAGATAGTTTATTATAGGATTGGCTAGAAACATTGTCATTGGCATCAAATGTAAGGTGCAACTGACCTGTACTTGTCCTTTGGGATTGGGAGGGGTGTGTGTGTGTGTGTGCGCACACGCACATACATACATGCCCAACGGGACTGTCTGTGTGTACCTAAGGGGACTGCCTGTGACCCCATGTTAAGGCTGTTATAGTGTTTGAAGAGTTTATTCTTGATAATTGGTTTATGAAATCTAAGTATAAAACTCATAACCAATTTGGAGTATGTGCCCGGCTTCTTAACAGTCTGCCCTGAGGTTGATACGCTCTTGAGCTATTGCAAGATAACTTGACAATATCCTACAGGTTTTTGGAGTAATTTCTATAGAAAACTTTAATTTCTGTAGAAATCTATTGGGCTAATTTCCCTTACATTCTGTAGGACTTTTCAATAAGTGTGATGTATCATAGATTTCCAAAATTAGGATTTTTATATGTAAATGATATTTCTGCATCTCAGATGCATGAAATTGCAATAATTCTCCCTTATGGGAAGTGTGAGTGGTCAGTACCAAAAAGAATTGGGTTTATAGTCATCAGTGTTTGTGCATTAATTATTTTTTTGTCTACGGTTTTATACTAAATAGGGCTTGTTGATGTGGTGAGATTCTATTGCTGCTTTCTCTTATTCTAGTATGTGTCTACTGAAAAGATTTTCACTTCACAACTGTTCAGTATGTGATTTTTGGAAAATTCTATTAGTTAAATCAAGGAATAATAAATTACTCTTCATATTTGATCTCAGAAGGAGAGAATTGTCAAAATAATCCTCCCAAGAACCATTGCATTGTTAGTTCCAAAATAATGAACATAGAAAGTGTATTTCTTCTGCATTGTATTTATTATTGTTAAACTAGTTTACTATTAATTATGATTATTTATCATAATTATTTATGGGTTTTATGTAAAAATCCATAGATCTTGTGCTAACCATCCCAAATTGGCAGCCTGGGGGAAAAAGACACTGCCTTGGGTTGTTGGTTCATTTTTCAGTAATCTTTGTACTTCTGTTGTGCTTCCATAAGCTAAAATAGTTCAGCGAAAACATGCAAGATTGTTATGACTCCCATAGTTGAAATGGTTTAGTTATATTTAAAATCCATTACTTTGACTATTGTAAAGATTGAAGATCAATGGATATCATTATAAATATCACCAGATATCATTTAAGCCAACTATCATTCTATATTTTTTTCTAAATTTTCTCTCAATTCCCTAATTCAGTAGCCTTGCATTGTCAATGATCAGATTGTTGCATATGTGTTACCAAGTCTTGCTAAACGCATCATAATGCTGAATCCTGACTTTAGCTTATTCTGCAGAGATTTCCTCCAAGAGAGACAAAAGGGTGTAAAATGAATACAGATCTCAAGGGTAGAGTAAAATCATTTCACTTTTTAAAGTCATTTTCCATTTCCACTATTGTAACTCCATAATACAATTCAAAGTAATTTTTTTAGAAAGGCTTTTGTAATTATTTCATTTACGCAAGGATTCAGCCTAATGTGTGTTATGAGATCTCAGCACTATAGTATTTCAACTTTCTTGTTTCAGGTTCCATTATATGAAGATACTTGTCAATCTTTTGAAATAATTTTATTTGCTAATTGTCCCAATAGCAAATTGTAAGTTCTCTCTATGACCTATTAAAAGAAAAAGATGAAATTATACAAGGGTTATTTTCACAGAGAGAAATAATTCACCCTCTCTCTTCCTTCTTTGGGTGAACATTAGATCGACTGCTGAAACCATCAATTAAAGCTGTGGTGCTTTAAAGCTCATATACAGGAATTTGTACATTTAAAATCAAAGTTGTTCAGTACTAGGAAATGTCACTCCAACTCTTTCTTTTTGATACTTGCTTCAGAAAAGAATTCTGTTCAAACAGAAACATTTGCAAAGAATGAAAATGAAATGTCCTCTTTTTTATCTCTTAAAGCCTTGTATTCTGAGAATATATTGCAGTCAGTAAAACCTTTAGACTGAGAAAGTTTCTGAAACTCAAGTTTTACCACAGAATATTGTATATTGTCTTCTGTAAATGTCATTCTTTATTGCATTCTTTCAGGAAACTATGGAAGGAAAGTGAAAATATTAACGTTCATAAAGGTGTCTGCTGATCAATATTTTATGTAATGTTCATAGGAATTATAATCAGGATTAGTTAATTGAGTAGTGGAGCGAATATTATGCAATAGTATAGGAATTCACTCTAAATGATTAATGTATGAATGTACAATTATGTTAAAATACAACTATAAAAATGAAAGTAGCCTTTCATAGCACTGTATAGGATTCCAATATGGATGTAAAACTAATTAATTTTTAAGATGGACATGAAATAGAGATGGCAAAACTACATATGACCATCATTCCAAAATAAATATTAATTCCATTGGCATGATTACTATTAATTTCATGATATATTGTGTCAGGTTTACAGAAAGTAGGAAGTCGTGTTATGCCAAACAAACCAAGTTTTCTAGTTACAGTAAGTACCTCCTTACTCTAGATTACTGTTTTGCTAATTCAAGTGCAACAGTTCCTTTAGTTTAAAAGAAGCTTTTAGTATGATGTTTTATGAGGTGAGAGGAGGTGGAAGAAGATAAATTCCTCTCTTATGCTATTCTAGTCTATAAGATGAAAGAGTGCCACTGCAGTCACGCTGCGCTATTTTTACATTAGGGCGCTAGAAACCACACTATCACAGATTATTTGATCCTGTTCCAAACCTGCTCACCTACAGGATGGTCTAGGTAAGACTGCTGTGATGCAGCCCTCATGCTCCTACTTTGCTTCCTCTTCACTTATCATACCGCCAGCTGCATTGCTTTAGGTGGTGCAGAAGAGCATGTACTGGTCCTAGATACCTGGCGTGAAACCCTAGCTTCATTGAAGTCAGTGGCAAAACTTTCAATAACTCTGTGGAGCCAGAATTCTCCCATGAATGTGGACACAGGTATGTGCCTGCCTTCTTAATACAATGACTTCAGCTGCTGACTGCTGAAATCTTGGCTCTTGATGTAATACATTTTGTAACCCATAGTTCTGTGTTACAGAAATGAAGTACAAAAAATATTGGTGTTATATATGAAACTCTTTTCCTGGCTGAGGCACTGTTGATGTATAGTAACCTTAGAACTTAGATGAGCTTCTGTAAGTATTTTGGGAAAAGGAAAAGAATATGTATGAAACATAGGCATTAAGAGAGAAATTTCAATTTTGCAAGGGCTAGAATGAAGCATTAAGTTATAATTAAAAAAGTTATTGGAGACATCCAGAAGGCTCCAAGCCAATTTAATTAATGCAGCCAAACCTCTTTCTTCCCTCCCTCCAACAGAAAAGCAGTAATCAGTAAGTGGTATTTCAAAGATTACAGCGGTCTGAATTTTACCTATAGTGAATGCTAAATATAATTATAAATTTGCTCATATCTCATCCCTTTTTACTTCTTGGGAGTAAAAATCTTGCCAAATCATCTGTTGTTCATTTCTGCATTGTTCTAGAGTTACTGAGAAAAGCAGTTTGGAGCATTAGGTGCAATAGCTCCTGTGTGTCTATAAAAGTTGTATTGGTCTGGATATTAATAAAAAGTGGAAAACAGCCTGCTGATGCCAGGAAGGAGAAACTACTGTTGATTTGGCTCCAGACCATCATTACCAATAAGTGTGTGTTCTTTCTGCCAGTTGCCCTTACTGTGGAGACTTTCAGATGGATGTGGGATAGTTTGCTAATGAAAATAAGAAGAATTTTGAAAGGTGCATTTTAAATGGGGTATTAAGAGAGCTTTTTGTGATTCTCATATTACATAGTGTAATTTCAGTAGTATAAAACCATTATATTATTTCTTTTCTGATTTTAAAACAGTGATATAACACTATGCAGAGAAATAACAAGCATTATCATTGACAAACAGTGTATGTGTTACAAAAACAAAATTCTGGGCCACGCCATTACCTGCTGGCCTGTGTATCTTTAGGGAGTTCAGGGACTGTACCTCTGTTGAAAAAAAAAGGCAAAAGTAAGACAGTGAATTTGTATCATATTTACACAATGAAGATTAAACACTGGATTCTACATAGATTTATGAATGTCAGTAGCTTTATACTTGTGTGTAAATCTGTAGGGTCAGTGTCTAAGATTTTGCGCTCTTTGTGGTGGGACTTTTCTAGGAATTTGTATAACATTTGCCACTGAAACCCTGATCCTTACTTAGGTCCCTGGGAACTATAACACAATAATAATTATAAAACAATAATAATAAAGTAACACAATAATAACATAGTAATAATAAAGTAACTTTTATAACTTGATAAAATTGCATATATGTAATTCCTTTTGCAGAAATAAAATGGCAGTTCTGTTTGATTAAATACAGGAATACATTTTAAAATACCTTCATTTTCTAAATATAAAGGTAATGAGTTTTGTTAGTACAATAAGAAGGATGTTGGCATAACTGTGGCAATAGTTTATTTGTTAACTGCTATAAGGCGGCCAACAGGGGTAGTACTTAACGATGTTTTACAACTGGTATATTTTAATTTTTCTTGCAAAGAATTTGACTGATGAGTTCATCTAGATTATAATAATTTTAAGGTGGTCAACACTGGACCCTAAACTAGTTGACTGTTACTTTTAGCACTGAAATTAATTTAAATTATTTGACATGAACTTTAATTGTAATAAACCACTCTTCCATTAATTGTCAATATAAATAATATATGTATTTAGGTGGTAGCTAATGATTTTAATAATTAGAAATATGTTCAGTGGGATACATGTACTGAAATTCAGTAGCAATAATTTAAGCACGTCACAGTTTAACTCAGGACCAGGAAACTAATCAAATGGATACACTCTCACACTTAGAATGACTCTAACTTTGATCATACAAGCAAATAGTGCCTGATCCAACACCCATTAAATTTATGGGAGCCTTTTCATTGACTTTTAATGGGTATTGGATATGGGCCAGAGGCAACTGTGTGGAATTCCTGTATGCCAAATCTATGAACAGATTCACTTGAGCTATGAAATACAATACAAAGTTGCATGTATGAATGTTTCCTGTAGCTTGTACTGAAAAGCTCTGTCATACTGGTGAAAAGAAAACTGAAAAACACATAAAGGTGTTTAATTAGTACCAAAAACAAAACAAACAAAAAATCTTTACAGTTAACATTTTATTCCTATTCGTGTTGAAATAGTGTGTTTTTTAAAAAATGAAATGATGTGGGACCAACCTAACATTCCTTCCATGTTGATGTTTTCAAGCTATGAAATTAGAGTTACGATTGAAATTTACAAAAAAAGGTAGAGCAGATGCATCTGCTAGTGAAAGATTTGCACAGGAATTACATGTTTTTGACTTCACACACTATAAAATCAATAATGTTGAGGTTATCACGTCTCACATTCACAGCTTACAGCAGACACTTGTAAATTCAAGATCCAAAGACACAATGTTTAGATATATTTGGATGGAAAATATTCTTCCCCCCTTATTCAGAGAGAAATACCCTGTAACTATAGGCATTGAGCCTAGGTCTTCCTTTAGGATTTTGTTTTGAGTCTAACTTTTAGAGTAGTGTGTTTTCAATAAATGTTTTTAAACCTACTAACTTGGATACTATGCAAGGTGAAATTAACTTGGGACTGCTAATACTGGATGTCACTATCTGTCTGTCAAGAGTCTTATATCAATGTAGTTTTTAAGCCCAAAGAAAAATAAGGAATCAGCATAGGGGCTGTAGCTTTATGTATAGATTATACTGATTACTTAAGAATCCTGTTATCACTTTGAGGATTCACAAGTTCTTGTCCCAAGATCAGGCCTAGCATCATATAGTTGGGAGCCTTGATGTACACAGTTACAACATTCATACCCTAAGAACTCTTCTGTAATTGCTAATAGTTTATGAATACATTTAGCACAGTCACAAACACCCCAGCTCTGTATATATACTCACACTATCTCTTGTAGACCGACCTGAAGTGTTAGCCATCATTTTTCTCGTTACCATCACCATCCCCCTCATCATCAGTGGCCATCATTCTAGGACCTCCCAAGGACTATTCTCCTTATACTGCCCCAAGGCTGGGATGTAACTTTTTTAATATGATACACTGACACCGCCATGTTTGATGCATATTCCATAGGAGATTTTTCCCTTTTTATTATTTGTGCTTCCTCACCTTACTAATGTTGGAGTGTCCTTCTCCTAAAGGTTAGTCTATTAATGATCTCAACTTATTATTATATGTGTTAATTTGTTACCGTGGCCTTCTTGTGGTTAAGTATCTGCGATTGTAGCTCATATACCCATTATGTACATCAGTTTGTTGCTGTGACACTCCTGTGGTTGGACCATGTACTTGTAGTTAGAAAATCTCCTTAAACACTTTATTTTCAACACCCCAGGATTTTCCGTTGGGCCATTTATCTGTTCAAAGTTTATCTGTTCAAAGTTCATAGGCCTCAAGCCTTATGCTAACTTGCTGAAGCTAATGTCTTACAGTACACAGGCTTGTAGATTCCTTGCATTACTGCTGAATATAATGGAAAGCAATGACTATAATAAAAGCAAGCTAGCCCTATAGGCTACAGAGTAGATTAGAAAAATCCTGTAAAATGAAACTATAGCTATGAAACTAAGACATGGTATGGTTTCTGGTTTTTGGGGTGGTTTGTTTGTTTGTTTGTTTGTTTGTTTGAACAAGTCAACATGTATTATTTTCTCTAAAAAGTTGCAAACAGAATGATTCAAAATTTTCAAACTCCACTGGGAGTGAGTGAGGTGTTGGTATAAACTCAATATAATCAGAAAGGATGGAAAATAATACTATAAACTTTTGAGTTAAAATAATCAGAAGGTAACATCAGCTTATTTATAGAACAAATAGAACATTAACACTTCCCTTGAGCTCATTGCCCAGGCACTCCTTCCCACTGCAGTGTTACCTCTTGCACAGTCTGTACTCGAGTGGAGAAGAACCAAAACAGCCTTCCTTTTCTGTTCTCACAATATTCCTTCTTGAAGGACCAGTGTTATATTTCTTACTACCAAAACAAATTAAACTTAAGCTCCAGAAGGTGCAATAGACAAACCAGACAACTCACTATTGTGCCATTATTTCAACACACATGAGAAAAATACCATTCTTTGGTTAATAACTGAACTCATTCAATATTTATAATCACTGCATCAAAAAAACAGCAATAAACACAACCACCAGACTACATTTCTCACAGTGCTACTGGCAGAGATGAAAGTAACTCTCTCAAAATACAAAACCTCAAATTCCTGATGTGTTCTTCCCTGTATCAATTCCTGATATGGCCTTCCCTGTATCCAATTCTCCAGTTGCAGGAAGATCATTTCAGGCCAGAAATAAGGTTTCCAGCTTTATTTTGCTATATTGGTGCATAAGCAAACAATAAGGGAAACAAAACAAAACAAAAAAAAACCCAAAACAGATGGTGCCTTCTTTAAACCTCGCATTTATGGTATTTTAATTACCAAATCTTCTTGTTGTTTTATAACATTGTACTTGTGTTTTCGTAATGTTATCTCTGACTATATTACCAAGTTCAGGGAGGCACAGATTAGATGTGGTAACTCAAAGACACAAGAGAAAACAAGAAACACCAATTACACTCATTTATCTTCATACCTGCTACATCTAGAGTGTCTTAAGATTCCTATATTATGATTGGTATGTTGTCTCTATATACAGGAAGTGTGAAAATGACATTTCCAAGATAAACATAGTATGGTATAAACAAAACTTTGATGGACAAGAAAAGTAAGTCCTTCAAGGAAGTCCTCCTGGCTCTGTGTGGGCCGGTTTTCCCATCTATAAAATGTTGATAATACATACCTAACTCAGGTGATATGAGGACTAGTTAATGTTTTACACAATGCTTTGAAATTGTGAAGTGCTAAATAAGTGCTATTACTATAATGAAACTATCTGATGATGAATATAATATTAATATATAGGGTATTCTAGTATTATCAGCCATGAAAGGAGAATAGAGAATTCTCCATATAGGGAGAATAGAGTTTTGTTCTCAAAAGTAGAAGACACTTAATTTGGTTTACAAAATAAACTAACCATCTTCCATTCATGGATTTGTGTGTTGCTGCTAGTTCGTGTCCTTGTCTTGTCACAATAAATAACTTTTCTCTGTTTCCTTGTTTATATATACAAAGACATTGAGACTACCTATCATTCATTCACTGTTCTAGAAGCATATGTGCACTGCTGTCTTTACATTCTATTTTGTTGTTTGTTTGTTTGTTTGTTTTCCAGGACTTGTTTTCCTTTCTGGGTGCAGAGAATTGTAATTCTCTACATTTCCTTTCTGACCCAAGGCAATCTGCTCCTGGCCTAACATCTCACTACCTGCTCTGACCTTCTTCTGTGTATGAATTATGAATCTGGCTTTATTTATACATGAATATGATAACATACTATTTGTAAAATGGAATCCTTGACTCATTCAATGCACAAGATACACACTGTATGAGGCAGAGGGTTGTAAGAAGAGAAAGAACCTGAAAGAGCATTCTCTTGTGTTTAAGGCAGTGGACTGAGACACAGGAGAGCTGGGTTCTATTTCTGGCTCTGCCAGAGGCTTTGGATGCAATGTTAGACAAGATTGTCATAATGCATACCCACAAGGGGGCTAAATTAAAGTTGTAGAGGCAAACTTAATACTGGCATTTCTTGATCATTAAATGCTGGACTTCATCTTAACATTCTTTTAACTTTTTTTTTGCATGGAATTTCAAGAATATCGAGACGTTTGTTATTTGGTGGCATAGAGGAATGACTACCCACACCTGCATTATGGGCCCACATCATGCACATGACTTCACTGGCAGTTTAAGGTGCTCAGCACTTTGCAGTACTGAGCCTTTTGTGTGCACACATACAAGATGTTTACAGTGACTCAGCTCTTGTTTGGAAAGGTTTTTGGATCTCTTACTTTAAAAAGTCAGGAAGGTCATGTGAAAACACTGACGGAATTAGGAATGTAAGGAACTGGAGTCTTACTTTTTTAGTGTAAACTGGATTAATTTTTTGGATCTCTTAATCACAGCTTTTTTCCCCCTTCACCTCAAGATTTTGAGATCAGGGAACTCTTCATCTAATTGTAAACTAAAAATGAATGTCTTTTAATAATTAAAATTAGTACAAGTTTGCGGGAAAAAAATCATTTACTTTGTAAATGTAGTTCCACTGGTTAAGTGTAACTAAATATACCACAATAATTTGGCTTATATCATATATTGTACAATCATCTTCTTGAACTAAGCTACAAATTACATCATGGGTAGCACTGAACTCAAGTAGACTGAAAGAAAATCTAGCAGCTGATTGTTTATTAGGCTGGCTTAGCATCTGTGGTTATGTATATTTACTCAGTGTAAAATTATAATCAAGTCGAGTGATTTTTGTTGTTACTGTCAAGTGCAGAAATGGTATCACAAAAGGTAACTAATTTTACTGTCAACCATGCAGTTGACTGCATTTTTGAAAAAGAAAAGAAACATTCTCAAATAACTATAAGTTTATGGTGAATTTGCAAGTGACAAGATATAAATTTGTAGCATACTAGTTTGTTTTGATTTACATGTCTACTTTTGGCTTTCAGCATATAACATTGTTTTGGACTTTGAGGGGGAAATGGAACCATTATTTTATAAATTTTAAAAAGTCGCCTTTGTTCAAATATTTCTCCTAATGACAGTTGTAAGTATATCTATGTGGTGGAGAGACAGAACAAATGGATAACATGGATTTAAGAATTTTTCAAAATCTATTCAGTTGAAGATATACCAATATTATTGACATTGTTTGTATTTTCATAGCAATTACAATGTGCTGTCTGCTTTTCACACACACAGGGACACAGTCGCTGTCTCAAAGAGCTCAAAATCTTAGCCAAATAACATACATAGAGTAGGGAAGAAGAATACAATCAAAATATATATAAATTCTATATACACGTTATATTCATTTATTCTAAATGTTCATCAGCTATAAGAGACTGCTACTCAACCTATTCTTTATTAGGTGACGAGTTTCTTTTTTGAAGCAGCTCTTGAGGAAAAAACTGAAAGAGAAGTGGGTAGTGGTCTTACATATCAGTTGATGGAAGAAGGTTTCATAAGTAGGGACAGTGGGGAAGAAGGTACAAAGACACAGTAGTGAAAGAGGCAGAGAAGCAGGTGGTCAGTGTTGGCATCTAATATTCCCAGTGTCTCTCTTTATTCCCCTTTGCTGGCTACCTGTATCTTGGAAATAAGCATCCTCCAGAGAATTTCTATTCCCTGTCCCATCTAGGTGGGTGGGAGCAGAGCCTGGATGTGGAGGTTTGTTCCTTCCTCCCCCCCCCCACACACACACGCACACACCATGCTAGGCATCACAGCTGGGCTGGCATGCCAGAGTATACTATTGCTTTGTATACTATTGCAGGTATAATCTTGACACAAATTATGTCCCCTCCAGGGTACTGAGCAAGATAAATCCCCCCATAGCTTCCTGGGCTGTTCCCTGGGCAGTGCAGTAACACATGTTGCCTGTACGTGGGGCTTGTGGTAAAGCTGCAGTTCAGTTAGCAAAGTCAGTGTCTTCTGGTGGATTTTTCCCTTATGAAATGAAGGAAACTATTCAAACAGGCATCTTTGTTTAATAACAATGTAGTTCCACATTAGGCTATGATGTTCTTAAGCATGCACTCTTTTAAGTATCTCATCTTGTGTTTTGGAAATGTAGCCCAATATCACAAGGAAACAAATTATGAAAATGAGATCTGCCAAAAAAAAAAAAAAAAAAAAAACTAAATACATTTTGATTATTAATAAACATTTGTAGCAAATATGAGTAGCCCAAATGTTTTAACAAAAAGAAAACCCTTTGAGATCAGAAAGAAATTAAAAACATGCAATTGAAAATTATCAAGGTGTTTTTGTACAAACAGAAGCCTTTTAAGTGGAATACATGCCTTAACTCTGCAGGCAGGGCCAGAATACATGGCCCTATAAAACTAAAGGGCTAAGAGGAGAGAGGTACAGAAATATTTGCATTTAAAGATCAATAAATATTGAAAGTATGATAATGAGATTCATAATGAAACAAAAGGCAGTTCACTTCTTTGCTGACACTGCTTGGATAAAAGTGGGTTTGAAGATCCTTTCCTTAACTACAGAACACGAGTACATGACTTACTGGTAATGGCTATCAGAGCTATGTCTTAATAGCCCCAAAACATTCCATGACTGCAAAGAAAGAAAACAAAACAATCACAACTTAACATTAACCAAAAAGCACACATTAATTTTTAAGCAACCACGGAATCATGTTGTTGTTGTAACCCAGGCCTGCCTTTCAATCTTTTTACCACATTTTTTTCCTTTTACTCATTTTTTATGGTTTTATTTACTTTTTAACCTCTTTTGGACAGAGATCAGTCTTCTAAGTGTTGGCACATTGTTGTTGGGTAAAGCACTTAGCACGAATAAATGATAATTGTGATTAGAGGCCTAATTTGTGTTCCAGATACAAAGGGATTGGGAAGTAGGAGCAAATTGTATATACAGCCTTTTATCTTGGCAGGGAAAAGTTAGGATGGCAGAGGAGTTGGACTAGTACTGGTAGGAGTGGTCAAAATCCCGTGTGCATGAGACAGCTGATATTATGTAAATTTGGGTGCTTGCAACTTGACCAGATACATCAGTACCAACAGGGTTGTTTATTGAATGAAAGCTGCAAAGCACTGTGACGACCATATCTCAACAGCAAGGTGAATGGAAAAAGATCACTGCTCTTAGTGAAAACTGCTAGTTGGTGTGTGTGCCCATATTCCATTCATATCCAGCCTTACTACAGTCAGAACAGTGCCAGCATGTCAGCAGATTTGTCATAAGCAGACTCAGCAGATACTGAGAATGTAGGACTTGCCCATATGTATGTCGTATTACTTCTACCTTGGAACATGAAGTAAATTCTGAGCAACTATTTCACCAGCTACACGTCTCTACACCCACTACAAGGTATGGCAGAAACACATTGATGGCTCTCCATTTACAGACCTGGATGGTTAGGATCTGGAACAGCAATCATGGGGATTATTTATGCCCCTTTCTCCTTCTGTCCTATACATTTTAAATTAATATACTGCTTGGAGTATGGCCCTATTATTGTGCCATAACTGTATTATCTAATTGAAGGAAATTACTGTAATGGGAGAGCAATACATTATCGTATTAACTCTTCTTAACAAGACAAGAGATGCAAAAAAAAAAAAAAGTTACTAAAATCAGCTATAAAAGACATCTTTCACTAAAAGTTTCTAGACAAGCAGAAACACATAAACTTACCTCAGAAAGTTATACATAGGTAGGTTAGAGGGCAATTATGTTTTGCATCCAAAATGTAATAAGCTTTTACCCTTCAGGAGGTACACACAGCTAAGATTCATCAGTTGTTACCATCTTCCTACAGAGACTGGAAGACCAGGAAAACCAATTCAGAGCAATAGCAGTGCCAGTTAGATATTTATCGTCGTAATTAAACAAGTAAAGTTATCTATTTTGACAAACAATCTAACTCAGGATTCACTGTATATGTATCAAGCCTCTTTAACCATCTGTAACAGGAAATTCAACTTTGCAGTTCGGAGATATTTCCTAAATTCCATTGTAATATGGGAAAATTGCCAAAGTAGCAGCTTTAGTTGTGAGAGAAATCAAATCTTCTGGAACCATATCGATACGGTCAGTGATTATAATTTGAATCGTCTCAAAGGAATTTTCACTCGTTTATTTGTTCCAAGTGAAAAATTATCTGCAAACTCTGATGTAATTCTTAAAGTGTGTGCCAATCAAAAAGCCTCACCAATTGATTCCTTGGGGGGCAAATTCCACTTAATTTGTCTGCCTATACTCAGTTCTGATTCACCTGAATTCTTTTGATAGGTTTACACATGTGCATGAAGTATCCACAAAACTGATGTTAAAGGCATAGTAGAAAGGAGATGGAGAAAGAGGCATCTTTTAAGAAAATAGGAAAAACTTGTCACTCCAATTTTGCTAGCTGATGGTTCAGTTCTAGTGCTCTGGCTTGATCCTGTGCTCATTTGGGTCAATGGCAAAATTCCTATTGTTTTTAATGGTGCTGGATTAGGGCCCTAATACAGGCAACATTCTCCCTGCATTTGGTCCTGCAATTCTTCTGCATGCGAGACTCGTGACCAGAAATAGACCCAGTTGGGAAGGTATGGATCAAAATGCTTCTCTGGAGTGAAGTGATACTGTCCTGCTGCAGAAAAACTGTATAATAATCAAGCCAAAAGCAGAAGGCTTCCCTCATTAAAGAGGTTTTGTGACCTCCTTGTGTACTGTAGAGCTCAGCTCTGCAGCAGCTCCCTTTGCACAGAAGGGTGGGGTCAGAACAGTGCCAAGCAGAGAGTGGAATGGGAGCAAAAGGATGTTCCATTATGTGGATCCTTCTGTCCTCCTCTTTGTCCCACCCTTGGCTGTAGGAAAATTTTTTTGTGTGAATATTTGGAGTGAGCGAAAGCAAATTCCATTTCTCTTTTCAGTGACTCCACACAGGAAACAGTGCTGAGATGTCACCCATCTCTACTTTCCACTGTGGTCTCTGATGCAATGACGATTCAGATCAAACCCTGCAGTGAATTGACTATGAACAGTTGTTTTTAAAAGAGACATCCACGTGGCATTCATAATTAAATGTTGCTTAGAACCGTCAGTGCCTCCGATTAAGAACCAAAAAATCATTCAAAATCAATCCATGTTGTACTTAATATTCATTTTAATGCATCCTTGTCTTCCTTCTTCCCAGAGATGCACCTGTGCTCATTTATAGATCATACAGGTACCTATAGCAGCATAAATAGCTTTAAATATTTTATCTTGCTACTAAACAGATACCAAAGAAAATGACAAATGGCTGAACACTATTTTACTTTGAGTACTAATGTTTATAAATAACAAAATATTGAGCTCTTTCACCCAACACCATTTAAAAAGCCCATTTTACTTAGTCTTTTTTAAATTCAAGAGCAGATGGTTAAGAATCTGGTTGTCTGTTTTACTTAGTTAATTATTTCAGTTCAGGTTAAACCCTACATAACAAAATTTTAAAGATAAATGCAAGACAGGCAATGGTAAATAAAGTCAGGATCATCCCTTTCTCCCCACTCTCATACAAACAGAGGAAGACAAGCATCTGTCTCATCTCCAAATGTTGTGGTCACCCTTTGATGAAAACTGAGCAGGAATGGAGCTCTAGGAGGGCATGAAAGAATGATGGCAGCGTAGAGCCAGGGATGGCCACTCTCTGTGCAGCATTATCCCTTCTGAAACTGGATTATCCTGTGGAAGTCCTTGCAGAATTAGTCAACATCTCCCAGCTTTACTCATTCTATTATCTCTCTCCCACTTTCCTGGGATCAGGATGCAGAGAACATGGTGTTATAGAGAGAGTGGTAGCCTAGAAAGTAGTACGGAGGGACTAAATTTCCATGGAGATGCCCCTGTACTTACACAAATATTGACCAACATCTGTGTGGATACCAGAAAATGTGTGTGATTTGAGAGCCAAGCATCCTATTCCTGCTACAAGTATGTAAACGTTTTTCCTCAGCCCCACACAATGGATGTGATAGCCTGGGAACTCAACCTTTATACTTGTTTGAGTTTCCTGAGTAAATTATCTACACCTGGGGGAGGACATGATCTGAGCTTATAAATTAAACCTAGGATATATTAAATGAGACCAACATGCTTATTTTTTTGTGTAAAAAGAACAGAACAAACACCTCCACATTCAGAAATGATACATAGGAATTTCTGTTTTTTACATAAATCACATTTGTGTACCTGGATTATGATTATGTTCCATGGGGATGATTGTATTGCCTCTAAAGTTTCAAAATAAATGTTCCCAACTATTAATTTCCTTTCTTTTCCTAAATCAGACAAGCTCAGGTACTGTAGCTTGTTTACAAAACATAGTTACATAATCAGATATTCAGATGTAGGGCCTGCTTCTGATCTCACATGCACATCAATGCTTCCTCAAAGGAAGCTAATGCAGTACACTGTTATACATATGCTGAAAGTAATGTCAGAATCAGGCCCTTAAATGGTTAATGATCTCAAAACTATAATACAGATGTTATATATCAGAATGTCTGTCTTAAAATTTCACACTCATGACCTTAACATTTATAAAATAAATGGTTACACAGCAAGAGAGGTGTTCACCAGTTATTCCATGGCCAAAAAATAATTACTTTTCAAGGTGAAATCTTAAAAGAGGACATTATAAAGGAATAGATAAAGTGAAAAATAATTAGTAAGGTAAAATCCTTCAAATCATTGCAAACATACTTCATAACCTAGGTAAACGTAGGAAAAAATAATTTGCACCACTCCAATCTAGAGTGTTGACTCAGTGCTACTATCTAACCCTAATATGGAAGGAGGCTTAAAATGATTTAGGAGTACATACTTAACATCTTCTGTAACCATGGTTGCATTTGTCTGCATGTGGACTATAGATAATTTGCAATTGGGAGTGTAGGAAAACACATGCTTTGTTTGCAATGGAGATAAATAAATTTGTGATCCACCTCATAGGGCCAGAATCTGATTTTATTTACATTGGTGTATATCAAGAGTAAACTCCATTAACAGCAGTTACTCTGGATTTATTCCAATGTACATGAAAGTGAAGTTTGGTTGATAATGAGAGGTATAAATGAGAGAGCTGGTTCAGAACTGTCACATTCACTGTTTGTTTTTCAGGTTTATAGACATTCCTCATCATTTTTCAACACAATTAAAACAAAAGCAGTTGAAAGCACAGTTCTGCATTTAGAATGAAAGTCACCTTAGTGTGCTGAGCCACATGAGGCCCTGAGCTCTACTTAAATCCTTAAAGGGTGTGTGTGTCTAAAGGTTTCTTAAGTGGTGCACACAGCCTTGTCATCCTTAAAACGAGATTGTGATATTCTTACAGTGGTTGGTGTCTTGGGCCTCAATCCTGAAAATACAGTATGTGTTTGAGGTATTGAGGCCTTAGTCCACAAGTAATCTCATTGAAGGGTCTATATGTGAAGTAAGGCACTATTTCATGTAAGTGTATCAAAGTCTTTAAAAGAACTTACAATCTAAAGAGAGAAGACCAATGAAGCGTAGGAGGGCAAACAGAGGCACAGAGAGATGAAAGATAACATTTTCAAAAGCATCTAAATGATTTAGGTGCCTAAATCCCACTATTAAAGTCTATTGGAATTAGGCTCCTATATCTCTTAAGAGCTATTGAAATTTTTATCCAAAGAGACGTGCACAAGCTCACACATCACCTTAGTGTCAGAACTGGGAATACAACCCACATCTACTGACTCCCAGTCCAGTGCTTTATACTATACCAGGTCTAGACCTGTACTAGGCATAGAGCCATTCAATTTTCTAAAACAATTAATAATCCCGCTTAAATTAAGGTGACTACTGCTTTTGAAGAGAGTTCAGAATTTAGCCCATCATCAGGTGGATAAAGAATTGTTGGTTTCATATAATTTAATACATATTTTCAGAAATAGAGACGCACCCTCAGTCATTTCAGAACAACTTTATTTTATGACACTATTACATATAGGGGAAAATACCTGCTGTGACTGTTGTCCATTCTACATTTAAAATTAGGGCATACTGAAAATGTATTTTCTATTGCTTTTTAGTTATTATGTTTATGTGCTAGCCTTATAACATGAGCTCATATCCTATTTCTATCATGGTTGGCAAGAAAAAGGGAGGGTAGAGAACACATTCAACTTGCAGAGTTCAGACCAGCAAGCTGAAGAAACATTTTTATCCACACAGGAGAAAATATAAGAATATTGCAGAAGATAGGCAAGCAATTATTTTCTAGTACAGGTAAAATCCTATCAGATTATGTGAAACAAGCAGAAATTGCCATGTGCTTGTAAAAGCTTAGCTAAACTTGTTAAGGACAAAGATAGTGCCATTGGCAAAGTCTTAAGTGAATATGGTTGGAACCTGAACAGCTGTACACAGCTCAGCAAAGACAAAGATGAGTAAAATCTCCCTGGCTGCTGTGCTTTTGTAACCCATTTGCAAACAAAGAATCTCTAATGCCTATGATGCTAATCCGTTATTTCAAACGCACACCCCCAAAAGACAATTATATGTAATATTTGTAGTGCTTATTTAATTTGTAACTGAGCTCCCAAAAATCTGTTTACTGAAAGAAAAACAACACCCTGGACTATTGGAGCAATTCTTGGTAATAGCTGCCCAGTGGTTGTTCATAGAGCTCTAACGCAAATCTGGATGTCTGCCTCCATATTCTGGAGACTTTGGACTTTGAAATCCTCTGACCTTAGATAGGGCCTGATCCAACCTTACATAGAGCAACTTCCCTTGAGATTCATGTGAGTCTTTCAACTGATTTAAATGGGAATTTGGATGAGCCCTGAGAGTCCAGCCCCTATGGTAACTAATGAAAGAAATATGCTAGAGCAAAACTCAATAAAATGACCATATATTTTATAATTTCAAAAGAGTAATGCAAATTTAAACTGATTACTGAACAGAACCATTAGTTGTGGCACCTTGAGATGGGATCTCAATAGAAGTTAGTTAAGAAATGGTACTGGAATGGACATCTCCAAAGGATACCAAAGTAGTGAGGGAAAAGGAATTGACAATTGAGTGTGTGAAGTTCTGTTCTTTAAGCCAATACTGAACCAGTGTCTCAGCATAGTACTACGGCGCACTGCGCTGCCGGAGGGGCCATTTTTCAGATGAGATATAAATCTAAGGTCCAAATCTATGTATTGTCTCTGTAGCATGCTTATCACTATAGTATCTAACCTAGGTAAGTACCTGTGCTCATTAAAGATCCCATCATACTTTTAACAAATTAAAGGTTATTAGATGAGTTGGTTGGCCTAAATTCCAACACCTAGTTGTAATGACATTATTTTACTCTAAATTTCATCTGTAGTTTCAATTGGGTTAGTTAATGTTCTTCACTTTCTTGTATGAATGTTTAGCATTGTTTCTGTATAAAATTTCTAGTTTATACATTCGTGAGTCAGTTGTAAATGGAAGTTAAGTTACAAAAAACACCAGTGGCGCTGTTTATTCATTCAGATCCAATGAGGATTTTGGGCTATTGCACTGACAATATTGAGATTTGGGATTAGGGGTATTTTTGTAACAGCCCTACTCACTATAATATGATGAAAAGTAATTTTAACAGATGCTCTACTTCTAGTTCGCCTCTATTTTTTTGTTGAAGAAACAAAATGCACAATAATTTGTCTGATTTCAGTTTTATATTCATGTAGATCTTGGCAGAAAATATGTGCTGCAAACTGAACAGCCTGTAAACCCTGTGTTCCAAACGATGACTATCTAATCTCTGTGATATCCAAAATTCTTATGTCCTTTTCTGTACTTTCTAACCAAACCAAAATTAATTTTTATAAACCAGTGGTTTTAAAAATATTTCCAACTTCCCCTAAGATCTTCGCAACATCAGGGCTTTGTTTAAAAATAAACTCTTATGTTTTATAAATTTCTATACTCAGCAAAACATTGTGTTCCCTCTAGTGGACAAAATAATACTTGTAAATTGCCATGTATTTTAACAAAACTGTAGCCCAGTGTTTATAATCTCACTTAGCATTGTATTGTCATTGGTTGATTTTACTTTTGTAGAGTTTGCCTTTTCAATAAACCAGTTCTCTTCAGAACAGCAGCATCCAAATAAGTGGTTGACTTGGGGAGATCCAGAACTGGCACCCCAAGGAAGGGATGCAAAACGTATGCGACACTAGAATCCCGGTTTTCTGCCATCAGTGTGAAGAAGTTTCTCTTAGAATCCTCATAGAGTCTACTATATCTGGATCTGCATATTAATACAGATCAGGATCAGGATTTGTCATGGAAAGTAAAAGTATTCATTCTTCTGATTCTTAAAACAATAATTTCTCCTCCTCCAGTCAGGATGGGATGTTTTGTTTCAGTAAGAACGCATCTCAGGTTTCTTTGGCACATCATTCCTTGTTCAGTTCATCCTTTCTAGTCAGCTCTATATGAAACCATAACAACCTTTTCCACTATACTGTTGGAAACACAAAATTCAACCTCTGAATATGAGAAAAAGGATGTCATTCTTCTTCCTTTCTTCTGCTCTGTTTCCCCAGTGCCTCAGCACCGTCTGTTCCGTCTCATGGCTTGGCTGCGGAGAGGGTCAGATTGAAGCACTGGTTTCTTCACCACTAGATTCTTTCTTTTGGTAGAAAGAGGTGACCAATAAGTGATACCGGGGGAAGCAGGAAAGATAGTTTCCACCAAATTGTACACCCCTACAATTCCTTTGAAATTAGTGCTTCGAAGTCAATGATTTTGCGCAGGGTTTAAATCGGTGTAGAATTTGGCTCTTTGTTCTGAAATTGGTTCTGTCTTGTAGGGATTGTCCATGGTTTTCTTTTCAGGGTCCTTTTAATCCTTTATTTAATTCAGGGATTCAGACAAAAACACATATGATATGAGGCCTTTGTCAGAGATTTCCATTTTCTAAATTCAAGTGGAGGGAATGAATGTTAGTTTTCATACCCTCGTTTTGCATATGATTAATTATGTCATATGGCTGCATAATTCCTCTTGGCACTTTCTTTCCATAAAGTCTCGTACGTCCTTCCTTTGAGCCTCTACATTACTGCATTACATTTTTATTCTAGAAGACAGCATTCTCTTGGCTATATCTTGTGTTAGCGAGCTGAATGCCTTTATTAAAGGTTTCACTTTTCAGACCTTTAATATGGTGTCCTTCTGTGGTTAGTTACCACCTTGCTTAAGGTTATTTCTCCCTGTCAGAAGGATTTGGAAGTCAAGTGTCATTCCTCAGTTCACAAGTCTTTATGCTTGGAGGCTAATGACCTGATGTCAGAAGTTCTCAGTGCCTACAACTCCCATTGGCTTGTGAATGTTTAAATGAAATGTTTGTTTCTTCATAGAAGAGCATAATCTAGGGAAAATGTTTGGAGTAGCTGGATTTGGGGTGCATTTTTAAAAATATTTTTAACTTTTTGTAAAGTACTTTAAGAAACATTTACTGTATACATTTTCTAAAAGCGTTACATGTTTTTCAAAACATATTACTGATTTACATTCCTAGAACACATCACTGAAACAAAATCACAGCCTGTAGTAATGTTTATTTTTTCTTATCTCTTTATTATAATTTTGCAATATATAATAGAGTTAGTAGAGAAGTGAAGACAATTTATTACAGGAAAGGTTGATAATCCATACATCTGATAACCTTATCTCAAAAAGGGGCTCCTATTAATGTATATTAAAATAAGAAAGGAATCAGGTAAAAGAGTTGTCATATGCTTTAGTAATCATTTATGATTTTTGTTTGTTTTTCTCTGTTGCATCAACCTAACATTGAAGATTTATTCCTGAGCTTATTAGTTACAATAACTCTTGCCAGTTGACATGCTGTTTTTTGACCTAGTGAAATGACATTGTTACTAAGTATCTGAACCTGCCTGACCTTGTCCTGTGATCCGTCACCCAGCCTCTGGTCTTCAGCCTCTAGCCATCACCTGGCTTCAGGTGGAGTCATAGAACTCTCTAACTTTCAAATGAGGCTCTGGGCTGCCATCCCTTGGTACTAACCAATATAATCTCAGCAGATCTGATTTAGGCTCAGACCGTACAGTTCTGTTTCCTATGGGAGCAATAAAAGTAAGTAACCAAACAGCCTTCTTAAAGCAAAGAATTATTTAATTAGAACCAAACCATTAAAGCAAAAAACAAAAAACTTAAAACAGTGAACCAGTCTATATACATGCCTGGCTGTCCCTAAGGCTTAACGTTTCCTGGAAGCCAGGGAAGGAGCAACTGGTTTCGGACTCCTCCACAGAGCCTCTCTCTGTGTCAACCTGTCCCTCTGCCAGCCCCTGGCACTGGACTCTCAGCCCTCCCCTACCCCCATTCTGTCCTGAGAAAGGCCTTTTTTTTAATATATATATATAACTATTGAATGTTCTTTTGATCTCTTTGTTTCCAGCATTGGCAGAATGACTCTCTCACTTTGGTGGATGCAGGCTATAGCATGCTCAAAGCTACTAGTTTTCCACATTGTCTTGTAATTTCCCCAAAGTGTTTGTTCAGAGGTTGTTTATCTGAATTCATTGTGTTGTTTTTCCAAGCTAGAACAATACATTTCTAGTGGCAAGTCATGTAACCTAACCTCCTGTACAAGACACATACAGTGTTTATACAATTTTTACACCTCAGTATTTTTAGATTATTACATAGCAATCCCACATCCATCACAATTATTTAATTAATTTAACAGTGTGCCAGGAGATTTAAAATATAATATAATGCTAAGTGTTGATATAAATGTCCTTAAACTTACAGAATCCTGCCATGGGTTAGTATTTGCCGTTAAAGTTCAGTAAAAAGGTGGTGACATCAAAATAGACAACCTGCTGTTAGCAGGAATTTGATTAATACATTTTAAGGGTAGAGGGGACCTTTATGTGATTATCTAGTCTGACCTCCAGCATAACCCAGGCCAAAGAACTTCAACCAGTAATTTCTGCATCAATCCCACAATCTCTGGTTGAACTATAGCATATCTTTTAGAAATATATCCTATCTTGATTGAAAGACTTGATGTGTTGTGTTCTCCATCACTTGCCTGGGTAAGTTGTCTCAACTGGCTGTTAAAATTTTTCACCTTATTTCTGGTCTGCATTTGTCTTGCTTCAGATTCCAAACGTTAGATTTTGATATACCTTTTTCTGTTAGATTATAGTGCCAGGTCTGATCAGAAATTATTTTCCCAAGTAGACACTAGTAGAAATAGCAGGCCAAAATTCAGGATTTCTGGTTCACAAGAAATTTTCTGGTTCACAAGAAACTTGATTTTGTTTCAAATTGTAACAAAACCAAATTTTTAAAAAATCTCTCAAACTGGAAATTATGAAAATAATTCATTTGGAACAAAACTAAATTTGCTCCCCAGACTGGCAGCTGGTGTATGAAACTGCTATTCTTGTCAGTTTCACAGCTGCTATTAAGGTTCCTCAGGAACCCTGCATCTGATTTGGCAAAAGTTTGTCAAACCCAACTTGCTTTCACAAGAT